>NC_042966.1:17033180-17637427 GCF_901001165.1 Salmo trutta
TACAAGCAAAAACTAAAGCAGGAACTACCAGTGACTCGCTCAATATGGAAGTGGTCTGATGACGCAGATGCTACGCTACAGGACTGTTTTTCTAGCACAGACTGGAATATATTCCGGAATTCATCCAATGGCATTGAAGAGCATACCACCTCAGTCACCAGCTTCATCAATAAGTTCATCGACAACGTCGTCCCCACAGTGACCGTATGTACATATCCCAACCAGAAGCCATGGATTACCGGCAACATCTGCCACAAGCTAAAGGCTAGAGCTGCCGCTTTCAAGGAGCGGCACACTCCTTGAAAGCGGACGCTTCTAAGAAATCCCGAAATGCCCTCAGACGAACCTTCAAACAGGCAAAGCGTCAATATAGAACTAAGATTGAATCCTACGACACCGGTTAAATGCCTTTTACGCAACACTGAAGCATGCATGATAGCACCAGCTGTTCGGGATAACTGTGTGATCACGTTCTCCATTGCCGATGTGAGCAAAACCTTTAAACAGGTCAACATTCACATTCAAGGCCACGGGGCTAGGTGGATTACCAGGGCGTGTTCTCAGAGCATGCGTGGACCAACTGGCAAGTGTCTTCACTGACATTTTCAACCTCTCCCGGACCCATTTTCAACCTCTCCCTGAATCTATAATACCCACATGTTTCAAACAGACCACCATAGTCCCTGTGCCCAAGATAGTGAAGGTAACCTGCCTAAATGACTACCACCCCGTAGCACTCACGTCAGTAGTGTGGAGTGCTTTGAAAGGCTGGTCATGGCTCACATCATCACCATCATCCCGGAAACCCTAGGAAACCCTAGACCCACTCCAATTCGCATACCGCCCCAACAGATCCACAGATGACGCAATCTCAATCTCACTCCACCCTGTCCTTTCCCACCTGGACAAAAGGAACACCTATGCGAGAATGCTGTTCATTGACTACAGCTCAGCATTCAACACCATAGTGCCTACAAAGCTCATCACTAGCTAAATACCATGGTACTAAACACCTCCCTCTGAAACTCGATACTGGACTTCCTTACGGGCCGCCCCCAGGAGGTAAGGGTAGGCAAAAACACATCTGCCTCGCTGATCCTCAACACGAGCACCCCTCAGGGATGCGTGCTTAGTCCCCTCCTGTACTTCCTGTTCACCCATGACTGTGTGGCCAAGCACGACTCTAACACCATCATTAAGTTTGCTGACACAACAGTGGTAGGCCTGATCACCGACAACGATGAGACAGCCTATAGGGAGGTGGTCAGAGACCTGGCAGTGTGGTGCCAGGACAATAACCTCTCCCTCAACGTGAGCAAGACAATGGAGCTGATCGTGGACTACAGGAAAAGGAGGGCCGAACATGCCCCCATTCACATTGACGGGGCTGTAGTGGAGTTGGTCGAGAGTGTCCACATCACCAACAAACTATCATGGTCCAAACACACCAAGACAGTCGTGAAGAGGGCATGACAACACCTTTTACCCCTCAGGAGACTGAAAAGATTTGCATGGGTCCCCAGATCCTCAAAAAGGTTTACAGCTGCACCATCGAGAGTATCCTGACAGGTTGCATCACCACCTGGTATGGCAACTGCTCGGCATCCGACCGTAAGGTGCTTGAGAGGGTAGTGCGTATGTCCTAGTACATCACTGGGGCTAAGCTTCCTGCCATCCAGGACCTACAAACTAGGCGGTGTCAAAGGAAGGCCCAAAAAATTGTCAAAGACTCCAGTCACCCAAGTCATAGACTGTTCTCTCTGTGACCGCACGGCAAGCGGTACCAAAGCACTAAGTCTAGGTCCAAAAGGCTCCTCAACAGCTTCTATCCCCAAGCCATAAGACTGCTGAACATTTAATCAAATGTTCACCCAGACTATTTCAATTGACACCACCCCCCCTTGTTTTCATACTGCTGCTACTCGCTGTTTATTATATATGCATAGTCACTTTACCCCTACCTACATGTACAAATTACCTCGACTAACCTGTACCCCTGCACGTTGACTTGGTACCGGTACCTCCTGTATATAGCCTCGTTATTGTTATTTTATTGTGTTACTTTTCATTTTTTACTTTAGTTTATTTAGTAAGCGTTTTCTTCACTCTATTTCTTGAACTGAATTGTTGGTTAAGGGCTCGTAAGTAAGCTTTTCACGGTAAGGTCTACACCTGTTGTATTCGGCGCATGTGACAAATAAAATGTGATTTGATTTATTGCGACTCTCTCGATTTTATAGGTACTGCGATTTTATTGCGATTTGATGTTCTAAGCATATTGTGCACTATGTGTCTGCTGCAGAGAGACAAGACAGTTGGCTCACTTTTTAAAAAGAAGATATCGGTACCCTTTTTTAAATTACATTTTTTATCATTACTTGGAGTCAAAGTATCAATATAATATTGCGATATGTAACTGTATTTAACTTGTTTGCTTATGGCCTTATACAGCGCGTTGAGTGTGGTCTTAGTGCCAGCATCGATTTGTGATGGGAAATAAACGGCTACGAATAATATAGATGAAAACTCTCTTGCTAGACAGTGTGGTCTACAGCTTATTATGAGGTATTCTACCTCAGGCGAGCAATTCCTTGTGACTTCTTTAATATTAGACATTGCGCACCAGCAGTTATTGACAAATAGAGACACACACCATTCCCTCATCTTACCAGACGTAGCTGCTCTGTCCTGCCGATACACGGAGAAGCCAGCCAGCTCTATATTATACGTGTCGTCGTTCAGCCACGTCTTGGTGAAACATAAGATATTACAGTTTTTAATGTCCTGTTGGTCGGATAGTCTTAATCGTAGATCGTCCAGTTTATTTTCCAATGATTGCATGTTGGCCAATAATACAGAGTGGTGGTTTATCTACTCGTCGGCGAATTCTTACAAGGCACCCCGCCCTCCTCCCCATTTTTCTCTGTCTTTTCTTCACGCTGATGACGGGGATTTGGGCCTTGTCTCGACAAAGCAGTATATCCTTTGCGTCTGACCCGGACTATTTACATTGACCCTGTCCCCCCTTTGTTTTTACACTGCTGCTACTCGCTGTTTATTTTCTATGCATAGTCACTTTACAAATTACCTCGACTAACCTGTACGAGTCAATATGTATATAGCCTTGTTATTGTTATGTAAATATCTTGTGATTTTATTAAATGTTTTACTTTAGTTTATTTAGTAAAATTTTCTTAACTCTATTTCTTGAACTGCATTGTTGGTTAAGGACTTGTAAGTAAGCATTTCACAGTAAGGTCTACACATGTTGTATTCGGCGCATGTGACAAATACAATTTTATTTTATACAAATGTTCCCCCATCACTAATGTGCTGTGCTGGTTTGCTTTGTTCCCCTACCTAGAGCGCCTTCACAGTCAATCTGAAAATGAAACTTAATACGTGCTAAGATATTCCATATATTATTCTAAGACAAATCTGATTTATTGCGTTTCGCTATAAGCCCTCACCCTTTGGTTTCCACCTCACATGCAAGGTGTTGGTTTGGAGACCTATAATCTGTAAGGTGATGTGAACATTGAGAAGAAAAAAAATATTTGAGTGCTGTTCTTTAAATACTTTTTCTTCTTTTGCTAATTATCATTGATCACAGAATAATACATTTGCTGCTGCAGTGCAGCTCACTGGTTTAGAACTCAGGTACATTTCCTCATTAAAACCACATTAAGTACTTGTAAAACGTGAATAAAAACTAAATCCGAGCGCACTCCTTTCCGTCATGTGCATTCTAACATTCTAACCATTTGAATCTCAGAGTTACTTCTCAGTTGGAGAATGTTTATTAGTTTATTTTCTAACAGAACAACAAAGTGATTAGGAGCCATGCTGATTTAATGAGAGAGAGAGAGAGAGAGAGAGAGAGAGCTGTGCCACACTGAGCTTGTCTGTGTGTTAGCTTTATGAGACTACAACCCAATTCATCCAGAGGAAGAGGGAGGGGGGAGAATCAGTTCCAGGCCAGCACCTTTCACTCTCTCTGTTAGCACTGTCCACCTCTCTTCCGCTATCGACTTGCTGTCTTCATATTTCCCCAAACCCGGGCCTAGTCCAGCCATCACGCCATAAAGAGCCTTCCAGAGCCCCACTCCAGAGCAACACTGTCTGGGCACGCAACCCTGACACCTCTTTCTCCCTCGTTTTCTCTTGTCACTCTTTCACATACATACACTTTCTTTCTCTCTCTCTCTCTCTCTTAGTCTCTATGTCTTGTTCTCTTTCTTTCTCTCCAACCACTCTCTCTTTCTCTCTCCTCTCGGCCCTGCCAGAGTCTCTCTGGCTCTCATGATAACAGGCAGAACACATGGGGTTAGAGTGGGAAACTAATGGCTGATGACAGGAACTTTACCATTTGCTGTTTCTTTGTGGTCATGCATGCCTGTTTGTGTGTGTAAGGTCATGGTTATTATTTTACTCTTTTACCCCGTCCTTTGTCTGTTTCTCTCCCCTTTCACTCTTTTTCTCTCATTCCCTGTCATTACTACTTTCCCAGCCCTCCAGTCTGTCTGTGATGTAACTCCTCTACAGCTCACCCAGGCCTTCACCTCTCGCAAACTAAACTTTCTACCAATCTCCTGCTGGGGGAGCCTGGCTTTTCTCTCTCTCTCTCTCTCTCTCTCTCTCTCTCTCTCTCTCTCTCTCTCTCTCTCTCTCTCTCTCTCTCTCAAATCAACATGGCTCCTAATCACCTTGATTATTTTTATAGTTGAACTGTCGCTCTGCGGCTCCCCGTTAGAGTTCTGCTTAATTACTATCCTCCGACAATTTGTTTATTTATATTGCTGCCTGCCACCATGCCAGGGAAGGGGGGAAGGAAGAGGGAGAAAGATCTGGAAAAATGTCAACTTCTTAGTTATTTGTAATCAGATCAGGAATGATTTATTTGTAGTTGACATAATATATAATATTACATTCAAATAAAGATAATATGATGTCCTCATATCCAATTCTGTATTCAAACATGCATCGGACTACCCCATAAGTAGCCTACTCTTTATGGTGTGATGTAAGATGGAAGGGGGCTGAAACATTTGAGAAATTATTATATTACGACTAGAGACTCAGACAACAACCAAACACGGACTCAAGGTACAGCAACAAAACCGCTAACTCAAGAAAGACTGAGGAGAGGTCAGGGAGAATGTATGGGGTAGAATGAACTTCTGAATACCCTTTGTTTATCTGCAAACACACAGCATCTTTCCACTTAGTGCAAGATTCAAGAGAAGTAGAAAATATGTGAAATGACAGTATTGTGTGAGAACTTTCTCAGCAGTTCCTTTGGGTTTCAGAGACATTTGGTGAAAGACAGTGTGGGCTTCTCTTTGAATAGTTGTTATTGTATAGGTCACAAGTTGAGCTAGCTGTGCATAGACACAGCCCACATAAACTCATCATTAAGAACCTGTAGAACCATAAAGGTGTGGGTAGACCTTTACCGACACCTTCCTCGACACGACTTCAAAAGGCTGACAAAACAGAAGATATGAGCAGTGGAAGCCAACCAACCCTGGTCCCTGAAGAGTTTGTAGGTGTGAAGTGTGTTTGTTTAAGACATAACTGATTCGTCTTTGCTCAGCACAACTTTATTATGTGGGAAAAGCTATGTTAGTGCTGGGGTTGAACAGAAGGCTCTACACTGGAGCTTCTCAAGACCAGACCTGATGACCATTAATACAGTCTATATGTGTGAGGCCACTTGAGAGAGATGTATTCCTGACATTTGTTTTTTAATCTCCAGGTTCAACTTATACACTACAACCACGAGCTGTATACCAACTACACAGAGGCAGCCAAGAGCCCCAACGGACTGGTCATAGTGTCTATATTTATGAAGGTGAGTATGACATTCTCACTTCTCCAACTTTGACCTCACAATGGGCCTCAATGTATCAATTGTGAGAAGCCTGAATTTGTACGTAAAGTCTTCTTCACATGAACGCGTGAAAAGGCAAATAGAGACTATTATGCAGCAAAGATAATTATTTTCAAAGAAACTACAGTGTGATTTAACCGAGGACATCCATTCGAGTTGTGAATAGGCTCCTGTGGATTTACCTGCGGGCTAATTAACTTGGCATAGTGTCACGTTGCATCAGTTCCAGATTCACAGTGTAATTATCGCTCAGATATGGGCAAAAGATAGATCTTGTTATAAATACAAAATACCAAACAGACCAATGTATCATAATCGAATACAAGATACTTTTGCAAAGTATTGTATCTAGATAAAATGCAGCTATTTTAGGTGTACATTAGCAAGTAGACTGTAACAAAAAATTGGGGAACTGTAGAACATTCTGGGTCGTGAGGGAATGAGGTCCAATCCTGTTGAAGGCACACTATTTTGAAAATTGTTTTACGTGAAACCACAGTCTTTGCAGCACTGTCGTTCAAATAATGTGTTTTAGTTAGTGTAGTATAAGCTTCTGTCTTAAGCATCCTACATAATGCCATAGATTCCGTTTTTGAAGAATAGTAAACTTCAAAGCAAAAAAGGGAAGAATGATGTAAGATGGAAACCTGGCATTCCAACTGATTATAGGCTACTAAAGACAACAAGTTATCGCTGCCCCATGGTAGTTTTGATAAAAACAGTAAACAAAAAACGTCTATCTGATAACCACACGCTGCTATTTATTGCTGACCAGCACACGTCACTAATGTGCATTGTGAACAGATAATGAAGCTTTGAATAATGAACCGTTTTCTGCACAATTTGGTGAAAGCGTCCGTTTCCCAACACTAGTGTTTATTAGTTACGTTGAACCAGGTGTCCTAGCTCTGGAACGGCTGGAGGTCCCGGAGGAGAGAAATGAGAACTACTAACTTAATCAACCGTTCTCAATTAACGTGATTTCTTTCTCACAAAACACAGTCACTGGCCATAGAGGTATATATCATGCATAACACAACAGATTAGATCAACTGGAATGACAATCTCACTCACAGTTGCACAAAAAGAGCTGTGACCAAACCACGGCCAAAAATATTTGAATAAGCCACATGTGTAGTGGTAGAAGTTCTAATTTGAGCAGTCACCAAATGTAATTACATTTTTCATGTACACACCCACACACACTCCCACCACTATAACAGACAGAGAGGTATATCATCCTGAAATCAATCAACACTTCACCCTCTCATCCTCTCCAGTCCTTCTCAGCCTGACCCTCCCTGGTAATGATGCCAAACTCCAGCCATCTTGAAGGGGCTTGTTTAACTAAGGCTCTCAGACGAGTCCTGTCTCATTGTTATAGCCGCTGAAGAGATGGGAAGTGAGGCTGTCCTTCAATATCGCAGGAACCAATTTCTGGTTTCCAGGGGACCATTCACACCTGTGCACACACCGTGTTACCCTTTCAGGGACTCAGACTGGCAGTAAGGGTTTCCTTCGGTCGTCAGTGTCCTAAGCTGCCATTAGAAATGACAATTGGGGACTGTAAATGTGTGGGATCACCTGTGGAAACAGTCTCACAATGGAGGAGGTCATAGTGAAGCTGTGGAGATAGACACTACATGGAGTTTGAATCACCTTCATCATGGGCCATATCTACTATTGACTATCTAGGTTGTGACGTTGTTGAATTGACGTAAAGCCATATTGTTTTACTTTTACTTCACACATTAGAGAGTACTCTCTAGTTACATGCTGCAGAATACCCCCTAGGTGCTTTCTCCAATAAATATGTTCAGAGAGACTCCATGCAAATCTGTTTAGAGACAGAGAGAGGCTGCATGCCTCCAGAACAGGTCAAAAAAGGAAGTATTTTGCAATGTTGCGACGAGAGACATCCATTTCTTTTTCATCACTTTGCCACCAAGACATCTTGACAATTAGAATTGTGAGGAGGAGTGCATATGGAGGACGGGCTAGGATGCTGGGGCTGGGGACAAAGAGGGCTCATCTTTAACTGAGTGTGTTCCAAGCTGACTGTGGACACCTGGGTCTTTAGACTGCAGCTAGGGTACTACAGGACAGCTAAAAGCAGCTCAGGCCCAGCTAGCACATAATGTTCTGAGAACCATATTGTTCTTAGAGCTTGGTGAGAGAGAGAACATGTGTTCAGAGAACGTGTTCAGAGAACATTAAGAAACAGTGTTCATTTGTTGGAATTTCAGTACTTCAGCATAACATTTTCTGCAGGTATTTTCATAGTTCTATTTAAAGTCATGTTCTCAGAACATTAAGCAAACACAAGAAGACATAAGTAACTAGGGCTGTAACGGTACACGTATTGATACCAGACTGTTCGGTACGGGGACTTTTGTTCGAACTGTGAACCAGAATGAATACATCATAAAAAATTAACACTAAGCAGCCCACGCTGCATTGTATCCCATTGCCTCGTGAGTAGATCTGAGCTGAAAAAACACCAGGCTATTCCATTAAAACTACTACAGCCTATGCACATGTTGCAATCAAAATTCGAATCTTAGCTGTCGGAATTCAAATTATCCTTTTGTGAGGTTCAGCAGGGAACAGTAGATGGCAAGGGGTGGGATCGATAAACCAGATTTGAAGGATCCTCCATTATCGTTTAAATCTCCAGTTTGGGAACATTTTGGCTTCACAGTCGATTACAACGACGATGGACAGAGAGTTGTGGATAAAAGGTTTATAGTATGTTCTCCACTGCGCAATGAAAACAGCTTATGCAGAGTGGCGCATGTAGCTTGTTGTTGTTGTCGGCCAATCACAAGTCATCAAAGCACCACTACAGTTATAAAGCCTCTGTGTGTGGCAAAGCAAGTTAGGAGATTATCTCATCAATGGAAGATGGATGTAACCACGCCAGCCCAGGATCTCCACATCCGGCTTCTTCACTTGCAGGATCGTCTGAGATGGGGTGGGGGGTGCTGAGGAGTATTTCTGTCTGTAATAAAAATAAAAAAACAAATTCTGATTGGCTGGGCCTGGCTCCCCAGTGGGTTGGCCTGGCTGCCAAGTGGGTGGCCTATGCCCTCCCAGGCCCACCCATGGTTGCACCCCTGCGCAGTTGTGAAATCCATAGATTAGGGCCTAATGAATTTATTTCAATTGACTGATTTCCTTATATGAACTGTAACTCAATGAAATCTTTGAACTTGTTGCATGTTGCATTCATATTTTAGTTCAGTGTAGGTAAGATCTTGTTATCATGGAAAGGATAATACCTGTCTATTTGTGGAAAAATCCTTTACCTATTTGCTTATGGCCCTTCCTACACCTAACAATTAGATTTTTAAATTAAAAGAGCAAAAAATATTCAATTTTATTTGGAACGCCAAGTCAGACAAAATTAAACGGGCCTATTTATAAAATGAATAATTATTCGGCAGGCAGAAATGATTAGATATTAAATCATTAGACCTCTCACTGAAGGCTTCATTCAAAGCTATACTTAAATCTGAACTGGTTCTCTAGCAGAATAGTAAGAATGGCTCACCCGTGTTCAAGAATGGCCTTTTTCCCTTTATTCAGATTACAACCTCTCACTTTCGGTAATTTGAAAATGTTATAATTTCCAAAATATTGCTATTTTTAAAACATGCCATAGAAAGTTGGTTGCAATTTCAGTTTAATCCACCAGAAGACAGAACAAATATTACAACAAATATTAAAATATACTTATTTTTATTGTAAAAATATACTTATTTTTATTGTAATCTTTGTAAATGATATCATAAATAGGACTGGTGGAGTTGTCACAATGCAGCTAACACAAATAAATAGAAATGTCTGCTCCATCCAAAATTACAACCAACTAATTGCAGCATTACCGCAAAAATGTAAGAGGAAAGTGGAAGGGGGAAAAAGTTAGGAACTTATCTGTCGGCTCTGCATTAAAGACCAAAATTGGTTGAAGAAAATTGTGATAAAAAGATAGTATACCAGTTTCATTTAAGGACCAAAAAATTGACAGCAAAATAGTTGAGAAAAGATTTTCAATGTTCCGGTTTCATGGCACATGGTTTATGTGCCGTTGTTTACTGATAAAAAAAAAGGGCGGCGGATTCAAAACTTTGAGTTTTTAAATGTAAACTATTATACAATATTCTTGCAACCAATATAATGTTATATATATGGGAAATACAACCATCCCAACTCTACACATTGTGCTGCGAAGAGATGGAATCATTAGATAATTCCTTTTTGGTACTGTTTTTGGTCTCAGGTTCAGGAATGGCTGGAATTGCAACAAAGTTCAGGAATTGCAACATTTACCTGGAGTTAACTCTGCAAATAGCACTACTGGGCATAGTCTGAAAAGTCATAGTCAATCGATCAATAATATAATATTACTCTTAGCAAAAATGCTTCTTTAATTTACAATCTGTAGAAATGATGAGAATAGAAAGTTTCAGAACTTTTGTGAAACAGCACAGTTGCAAATGTATGGCATATAGAAAGCAAAACTGCATGGTCTTCAGAGATGGGAGGGGTTGAGGGTAGCTGAAGGATGGGACTAAAAACAAACAAAAGATAACTAATGTAAAATATACTGTGTCCGTAAAATGTATATAGTATGTATGAGCTGGAAGTAGAAGCCTAAGTGTTGTTTCCCAATACTTTACTCCAATTAGGGGAGGAGAGGTAGGGTTTGGGAAAAATAATAGAGGAAAATATATAAAAAATATATACAATATACAGTATACAGTCAAAGTTTGGACACGCCTACTCATTCAAGAGTGTGCAAAGCTGTCATCAAGGCAAATGGTGGCTATTTGAAGAACCTCAAATATAAAATACATTTTGATTTGTTTAACACTTTTTGGGTTACTACATGATTCCATATGTGTTATTTCATAGTGTTGATGTCTTCGCTATTATTCTACAATGTTGAAAACAAAGAAAGATCCTGGAATGAGTAGGTGTGTCCAAACTATTGACTGGTACTGTATATATATATATATATATATATATATATATATATATATATATATATACACACACACACACATATATATATATGGGGTATTGGAACTGATGCAGACAATTACATTGATAGAAGCCACAATCTATTTGCAATACTAAAGCTGATCCACCCCCTAACAAAATAAAGCCAAGTAAAGGTGTTGACCCTCCACATCTATCAAGACAACTGGAGCACTGGCCTAGCCACTCTTATATATCACCTGGGCAAGCGCAGGTGAAACGCCTTCCGACTAACGAAATGGACAAGCCAGCACAGGTGTAACACATACTGACTAACAAGGTGACACCAATCAGTGCGCCCAACCTGCTAAAGTGATATACAGTGCGTGTTAAAGTCAAACCTTAAATAAATGGAAAAACCGAAGCCTGTAACAGTGACTCTCTCTTCTCTTGTATTCCAGATTGCAGAGACTTCAAATGCGTTCCTGAATCGAATGTTGAACAGGGACACCATCACAAGAATAACATATAAAAGTAAGTAGAAATGCACATGTAGACTATAACGGAAAACACATTGGAAAGTCAAAGAGTAGCTTCAGAGTCTGCAGTAAACAGTTCCTTCCTCCAGAAGGCTATCAGGCAGAGGAAACTAGGGCTGCTGGATAGCCATATTGGAAATGGTTGCTGAGATCATCTGGGGCAATGGTTGAGAAGAGAGGCCCATAATTGGATTAATGGGATTGAGAAGAGACTGAATAAACACAGTGACCCCCAGTGGATTGGAGGTCTCAGAGGCTGTCATAAACACACACACACACACACACACACACACACACACACACACACACACACACACACACACACACACACACACACACACACACACACACACACACACACACACACACACACACACACACACATATATACATACATCACACACACACACACCGCCCCCTCAACCTCAGGAGTCCTCCGGCATACCCATCTCTCAGCCTGCAGCTCTGCTTGCCCAGGCCATGTAATTTTCAAAGCCCTCTCCACGCACCCACACACATGCACACCCACACACACAGCATCCGAATGGAATTATTAATGCCTACGCGGCTACCAGAGATGTGTGATAACAGAGCGGGAGTAACAGGACTGCAGGGGCAGATTTAGTGAGGTGGTAATGGAATAGAACATGATTGATGTTCACAGATTAAGGATTGGCTTTTTTGTTTTTCTTTACCTTTCAGGATGTCTATATCTTACCTGTAGGGTAGGGGCTGGTGAGCATGCTGATGTTTGTTGTTCTAGTCTAGATAGATACGCTCTGTGAATGTGAATAGCATCTAAAGTCCTAGTGCCAGTCTACATTAGCATAGAGGGAGCAGCTACTGTGACCTCGTCACAACAAACAAAGTGCAGTTGGCTCCCATTTATTATAAACTGAAACCACAACAGATGACAACATATTGAGAGTGTGTTAGCGGAGTGTGGAGAGATAGAGAGAGACCAAGGGAGAGATGGAGACAGAGATGGAAATAGAGAGCGAATGATGGAGAGAGGGATGGACAGACCGAGAGAGCGAGGAGGGGAGAGCGAGAGAGAGATGCAGTAATTCTAATTACATTCCTGACGAGGGAAGTACTTTGCATAAAAGGGGTTTGTGATGCAGTCTGCTATACCAACAGCCTGTCAAGCAGTTGGAGGGAAACCAGCTCAATGTGAAATGAGCAATCTGCAAAACTTGTACATGCAAATGACAAACATACTGGTTAGAGTGGATGTAATGTAATATGTTTTGAGACTGGAAGACAAATATGTAATGTAAATTCAAAACACAATTAGCTTGAGAGGACATGAAATGTGATTGATACAAGTAATCAATACAGTGTTCTACAATTCTGGAACTAGGGACTCACAGGAGGTGCAGGGTTTTGTTCCAGACTAGCACAAATGCATCTAATTCAACTAATAAGGGCTTGTGTTGGACCTGAGCTAGGACACAAGCATGCTCACTCTGTAGCTCTCCAGGCCCAGGACTGAAGAAATCTGCTATAATGACATATTAAGAAGTTTTATTGAATTCTAACCTGTCTATCTTGCCCATCTCCAGATGATGCGTATCTACTGACGGGCCTGAACATCGAGGAGATTTACCCAGAAACCTCTAGTTTTATCACGTACGACGGGTCCATGACCATCCCGCCGTGCTTTGAGACGGCCACGTGGATCCTGATGAACAAGCCAGTGTACATCACACGGATGCAGGTCCGTCTCTAAAGTAGCTCCTTACTGCTTAGAAACACTCTTAGAAAAAAGGGTTGTTTGGCGAGGGATAGGGTTCTACCAAGAACTGTTTTCATCCTAAGAACCATTTTTTAAATAAAGTGTATTTACCTCAGTGTTTAAAATTGAACATCAGGAGTTTGAGTAATCTGATCTAAAAAGACAGATGTGAGAATGTTTTAAACTGTACCTATGGGAATATTTCTACAAGAATCAGGTATTCCCATTTTACATATACAGTACT
The DNA here is from genome assembly GCF_901001165.1 of Salmo trutta. Classification (NCBI taxonomy): domain Eukaryota; kingdom Metazoa; phylum Chordata; class Actinopteri; order Salmoniformes; family Salmonidae; genus Salmo; species Salmo trutta. Next base: position 17,046,578 of record NC_042966.1, read on the forward strand.
GACATAGTTGATATCTTTGCCATTTCTTTCTTTCAAATAAGTATTTTCTGTGATTTTATTGAGCAGAGAATAGGAGAATAGAAGGGAGTCTAAGTGAACTAACTCTGTAGGTGGTGTAAAAGAACCCCAGTGTTGGTGTTAATAACCAGAGATGAGTGTAATTGCATCATTTTTACTCTTTCTAGAGAAAAACACTCAAAACCACGGCCATCATTTTTACAAGCATGCTTTATTGCAGGTTCATTTTCAGAATTGGTTGTTTCAACATCTGTATTTTTGCTTGGACATTGATTGGTTGGTTAATCTTATGCTACACGAAGATAAATAACATCTACATTTTTATAAACTAATCCAATCTGTTAGTAGTTGGACTTATTGCACCCGTTACTGAGATGGTTGTTCCAGTTTAGAGGTTTTAGGTAGTCTCCGTTAGCAATCTTCTCTATCCTAACAGTCAGTCTGAATGCAGGTTGCGGGTAATTAAAAGTTTAAATTGTTGTATATCCTAACTCCGGTTGGATTCCAATAGGAATCACACAACACTTTCAAATCAAATTTTATTGGTCACATACACGTGTTTAGCAGATGTTATTGCGGGTGTAGTGAAATGCTTGTGTTTCTAGCTCCGACAGTGCAGTAATATCTAACAAGAAATATCTAACAATTAAACAACATATACCTAATACACTCAAATCTATGTAAAGGATTGGAATTAAGAATATATCAAATTTGCGACCAAGCTTTAACTTCTTGACTGATGTCTTGAGATATTCCTTCAATATATCCACATCATTTTCCTTCTCATGATGCAATCTATTTTGTGAAGTGCACCAGTCCCTCCTGCAGCAAAGCACCCCAACGGCATGATGCTGCCACCCCCGTGCTTCACGGTTGGGATGGTGTTCTTCGGCTTGCAAGCCTCCCCCTTTTTCCTCCAAACATAACGATGGTAATTATGGCCAAACATTTAAATTTTTGTTTCATCAGACCAGAGGACATTTCTCCAAAAAGTACGATCTTTGTCCCCATGTGCAGTTGCAAACCGTAGTTTGACTCTTTTATGGAGGTTTTGGAGCAGTGGCTTCTTCCTTGCTGAGCGGCCTTTCAGGTTATGTCGATATAGGACTCGTTTTACTGTGGATATAAATACTTTTGTACCTGTTTCCTCCAGCATCTTCACAAGGTCCATTGCTGTTGTTCTGGGATTGATTTGCACTTTTCGCACCAAAGTACGTTAATCTCTAGGAGACAGAACGAGTCTCCTTCCTGAGCGGTATGACGGCAGCGTGGTCCCACGGTGTTTATACTTGCGTACTATTGTTTGTACAGATGACAGTGGTACTTTCAGGCACTTGGAAATTGCTCCCAAGGATGAACCAGACTTGTGGAGGTCTACAACTTTTTTTCTGAGGTCTTGGCTGATTTATTTTGATTTTCCCATGGTGTCAAGCAAAGGGGCACTGAGTTTGAAGGTAGGCCTTGAAATACATCTACAGGTACACCTCCAATTGACTCAAATGATGTCAGAAGCTTCTAAAGCCATGACATAATTTTATGGAATATTCCAAGCTGTTTAAAGGCACAGTCAACTTAGTGTATGTAAACTTCTGACCCACTGGAATTGCGATACAGTGAATTATAAGTGAAATAATCTGTCTGTAAACAATTGTTGGAAAAATGACTTGTCATGCATGAAGTTGTTGTCCTAACCGACTTGGCAAAACTATAGTTTGTTAACAAGAAATTTGTGGAGTTGTTGAAAAACTAGTTTTAATGACTCCAACCTAAGTGTATGTAAACTTCTGACTTCAACTGTATTCCAATCAGTGTGGGCAAAGCAGTCCTGTAGCATAATCTCTGATTCTGATGACCATTTCTCAACGGAGCGAGTCACGGGTTCTTCCTGTTTGAGCTACTGCTTGTAAGCAGAAAGCAGGAGTACGGACTTATGACCTGATTTTCCGATTGGCGGACGAGGGAGGGCCTTGTATGCTTGCTTGTGGGTAGAGAAACAGTGAGGTAGAGAACCCTCTGCAAAAGGGTTCTACCTAGCACTCAAAATGGTTCCACTATATGGTTCTACTTAGCCATTTTTTTTTCTAAGAGTGTACATAAGACTGTCGGACAGCAATTTATGTTCCTTCACATTGATTTTTCTCCCATTAATACTGAAATAAAGTCCCTTTTCTTCACTTCTGTTCCACTCTCTTCTTTTCTTTTCTTTTAATTTTCCTCTGCGCTGCTTCGCTCTCCTCTCCTCTTGTTCCTTCCATTACATACTCTTCCTTTCCATCTTCTTTACCCCTCTCTTTGTTCATGAATCCCCCTTCCCTCTCTTCCTCTCTCCTCTCCAGATGCACTCCTTACGACTGTTGAGTCAGAACCAGCCGTCTCAGATCTTCCTGAGTATGAGCGACAACGTTCGCCCTGTTCAACCGCTGAACAACCGCTGCATCCGGACTAACATCAACTTCAGCATGCAGGGCAAAGACTGTCCCAACAACAGGGCCCAGAAGCTCCAGTACCGAGGTAAACACGGCTCCAGTCCACCCACCACTGCCATTTTGTTAGCCATGTATTTAGGTCCGACTAGCAGACGTATACAAAATATTGGTGAAGGAGTCATGGACATTTACCTTGGTCATTTCTATGTCTGCTTGTGGCCCTCATAAAGGTATTAACTACCTAAAGCATAGTCTTAAGCCTTAACTTTTATAGATTTTAAAGAGTGATTGTACATTACTTATAGTGATATTATAGCAATATTTCCAACACAAGTGTTGGAACGGCGGAATGTGTGAGCCCTACTTCATAACTACAAAGCCAGCTCACAGCATCTCAGTGATTTTCAGGGACTCTGCATGCAGTCTGTTTACCATCTCCTCTCCTCTGTTTCAGCCAATATATCTGGGCAACTGCTGCACAAAATGTGAATTTTACACCTGAAGCGTAAATACATTGAGGGCAAGAGGTAACCCCCCATTATTCATTGTATTATTTTTCCAGGATCTACTGTACTGTAGCCAGACTGTTCTGTTCTCTTATCCTCTTATCCTCGCTCTCAGATGAAATTCTTATTCTGTGCAGCAGTTGTTGAGAGATTGAAACACACACACACACAAATACACACACACAAATGTGAGTACACATACATGCACTTTTACCCACACACATTTACCCACACACACACCCCTACTGTACCCTTCCAACCCACCCCCAGAGAGTAAACAGAAGCAGTACAATAGCAGCAGGGCTGTCTCGTCTTTAATTACACTAGTTGTACTTGTTTAAAGATGTAAATATCTCCAAGGTGAGGCAGAAGGGGAATAAAGTATCATTTAAATGGGAAATGGATCTAATTGGTTATTCATCTAAGGTTAAACCTTGAAGGCAGAAGAAACTCAGCCCCCTCACAGCTAGGTCAGTGGGCTAATTGAATGGGAAATGTGTATTGGGATGCTAGCAGAATGCTAACAGATATGGCAGAAATTCTGTTATTTAGCATACTTTGCTAATTTTAACATAAGATAATAAGAATTTGGTGGGGGCTTATATTTGTTCTAATTCACACAAGTGAATTGGAAATGTGTTTTTTTGCATATCCCAACTCTCCCTGAGACACCCTCGGAGAGTGGAGTCTCAGCCAGAGTCACATGGACACCACCGCACTGTATCTCTGTGGTGCTGGGAATAAAATAAATAAAAATACTACTTGACCATTTACTAATAGAAATGTCTCCCACACTTTTTACATATACACACGACATGTTCAGTGTTTCATGGTCAAGGTTACTTAATTTACTTTACATGCATAATTGTGTCTTCCGGTAGAGTATACTATTTTATTAATAATAATCCTAACAATGATGAATGTTATAGAAGCTGCTGGCTACTTTAGCCAGGATGGAAAGGGTTCCATGCTAGATGTGTATTTTGTTTAAAGTGCATATACAGTAAAGTTGTGTTCTTCTCACCCTGTCCCTCTCCTCTCTTCCAGTGAATGAGTGGCTGCTAAAGTAGTCTCCCTTGGATGAGCACAGAAACAAGAGTCAAAGACAGACAGAAAGAGAGAGAGAGAGGAACGAGAGAAGGAAGAAAACAACTGGAGTCCGACCAAGGCTGCATCTCATCTAAGATTATTTCATGGCATTGTAAAAAGAGAAAAAAGAAACTGATCATAACCAAGTAAAATACTTTGCGTTGCTTTGCAAAGAGACTACTACTTTTCATACGTACATCAACAACTATTTGTCCAACACATGCTAACTAACACACCCAGTATAAATATATCTATTACGAAACCTGTTTTGATACTGATACTTTTTTGGGAGATAAAAAAAAAAAGTTGAAAACTCGGAAGCATTTCTTTCGTAAAGCCTCTTCACATGGACTGAGTGGGACTTTTAGCCTTTGTACATAGACACCTTGCTACCAGGGGGGGATCTGAAGGACTTGTTAAGACACTGCCCCTAGTGGTGCAGACAGAGAAGGTATGCAAGGCCCATAGCTGCATCGTCATCACCGTCAACTACAAGGCATGCCGACTGCAACAACCCAAGAGAGCGAGACCTTACATTCTTGCCTTGTAACAGTAGGTCATTACAAACGGAAAAACGGGAAAGGAGCTTCTGTCTAAGGGATGAACCGATCCGTGTCTAGGACTTTGTTGTACATAGTATAATTATCAGTACTGCTGAAAAACCGAAAATGTAAAGAAAAATACAAAAACATTTTAAAATATGTTAAGAGGTTTAAAAAAGAGATGACAAAACTTGAGTATTTTAAACGCTTGGCACACTGAATTCTGGAAGCAGTTCTGAGCTGAAGCCTTTTCTTTCAGTTTTATTGTTTACAATGGTCATACACTGTGTTTGAGTAATGTTATCAGCCCAATAAATGTGTCTGGAAAGTTCACTTTGGAAAATATGCTTCACTTTACACTGTTGTTTCTATGTGCTTATTACATTGTGGCTAATGTACCGGGCTTTGTGCCAAGTTATTCAATGGTGTTGACGTGGATAAACTGTGCACATTGGTGAGCGAGCAGACCGGTCTCAACTACAGCAAGAAGCGATACGTCCTCCCCCCTCCTTGTTGATGCTGTGCGTGCTGTGAGTATCATATTTCTGTCTGACGTCTCACACAAGGTGCCAGACACCTAACAATCAAGCTAGTACATAGGAAATTATACAGTGATATGTAAAACAGATTGGCCATGCCTTAGAAAGGGTGATGCTGAAAGGTTTTATTTAAAGAGATGGAAACATTGAGGGATAATCAGGATGCAACAATTCCACCAATTCTTTCAATATTCCATAAAATAGGCAAACCATTAACAATGTTCCCTCAGAGTATTGAGACTAATTTTACCTGTACATGCAACACTATCCTGTCTGTGTTCTTAGATAAACAGTTGGTTGTGAGTTAGTAAGGGGGATTGAACTGTTTGTTTGTGGATTAACCTTCAGTGGGTGCCTCAATGGTTAGTAGCTTAAGGCTAGTTACATAAAGAAAACAAGATTGAAAATGCAATTGTAGAATCAACCTAACTTTCTGTTACAATTGAAAATGGCAACCAAAGATAATGTAATTACCATTATATCACTTTTTATCCTCAAACAACTCAAAGGAGTTTGCGTGCGATAACAGAAAATAAAATCAGAGTATGTTGGCAAAATCCCTTTGCGCTCTCACTCTGTGTGGATGGTGTTGGACTCCTCTGTCATCTTAGGCTACTCCACCTGTAGCGAATCTCACGGATACTAAGGTATAGCCACTCACACTTGTCATCGAAGCCCTCAGCCCCTGTAGAGGACAATGCCCTTGTTAGTCTCAGTGGAAGACAACAGAAGAATAACTACAGCACTTCACTGAATGAGACAGATAGGAAAATGACAGGTACCGATATGTTACTTTGAAGTTTGACAGTGATTATACACTCACTGCTTATTATGTATTTGTTCACAGCCTTCTAAGGTTTGAATCCCAGCCTTCTAAGTTTGAATCCCAGCCTTCTAAGTTTGAATCCCAGCCTTCTAAGTTTGAATCCCAGCCTTCTAAGGCTTGAATCCCAGCCTTCTAAGTTTGAATCCCAGCCTTCTAAGTTTGAATCCCAGCCTTCTAAGGCTTGAATCCCAGCTTAAGTGTCACCATGCAAGAACAAGTTTGTAATACTGACCTGATACTGAGTTCAGTGCCACAATCTTCTCCCCACTGCTGAGCTTTGACACTTTTGGACCAGAACCATTTCACAGATGATCCAACAGTCCACACAAACGTCCCTTCCTGTCAAGAAGAACAGTTCAAAGTTATCAACTTATTGTTGGAGGGCAGTAGTAACATATCTAATGTCCAAATCAAAGAGATATGAAATAAGACCTATCTGAGGAAGTGTGAAGGTTGTTTTACCTGTGCCATATTATTCAGTCCTACCCAGGCATAAGCAGAGAGGTTCTGGGTCTGCTTTTCCATGGAAAGGAGAAGCTGGTATTCTTGCATTCTGTGGACAGCAGCTAGGGTACCGCCATCTCACTTGCAGTAATTCTAAATAAAGAAATATCCATGTTTGCATTGATTTTGTACAAGCTTTGACTATGTAGAAATTTGGTCAGTAGATGTAATAAAAAAACAGGTCATTCTAAATGGAAGACCAATTTTGTTATTTTCAATTCACTTTCAAAACATCACTGTAAATGGAAGTAATTTGATCATTTGATGGTCTGCAAGTGAGACACTTACCAATGCTTGCTGCCATCCCATTTGTTTCCGCACCAATCGGTAGCAATGGGGTATCTTGCTATCAGGTCCAGTACACCCACTTGGACAGATATCTGGAGAGAGAAAAAAACTTATTTTAAATCCCTAGCTCAACACATAACTAACAGATTAGAACAGTCAGTTGAAAATACTGTCTGACAACTCAAAATAAACTGGATTCAAACGGGATTGACCATTAGGGTGTCACAATGATGATCATGGGGGATTTTGGTGGACTCCAGTTCCTAGAAGGGTGAGAAGGAAACAGACAAGAACAGACACAGTCAAGACTCCCATGATGATGGATAGAAGATGGTGGTGGTCCTTTGGACTTCTATTGCAGTTCTTCCTATAAACACAATTACACCAAAAAGTGTATTACTCAGAAAAATGCTAACCTTATACCTATGGTCAATAATGGTGGTGATAGTGTGATGGTTTGAGGATGCTTTGCTGCCTCAGGACCTGCGCGACTTGCCTTAATAGAAGGAACCATGAATTCAGAATTCGGATCTGTATCAGACAATTCTACAGGAGAATGTCAGGCAAACCGTCTGTGAGCTGAAGCTGAAGTGCAGCTGCGTCGTGCAGCAAGACAATGTTCCAAAACACAATCAAGTCTACATGAAAATGGCTAAAAAGCAACACATTTAAAGTTTTGGAATGGCCTGGAGACCACAATCATGGTAAACGCTGCATATGTCGTCTCAATCGGAAATTTACATTTACATTTTACTCATTTAGCAGACGCTCTTATCCAGAGCGACTTACAGTAGTAGTGAATGCATACATTTCATTTTCATTTCATACATTTATTATTATTATTATTATTTTTTTTTTTTTTTCTCTTCGTACTTGGCCCCCCGTGGGAATCAAACCCACAACCCTGGTGTTGCAAACACCATGCTCTACCAACTGAGCTACAGGGAAGGCTGTTAAGAAAGTATTTAATAAAATAAACTGAAGTAAAAAATAAAAAAAATTGAAAAATAACAAATAATTAAAGAGCAACAATAAAATAACAGTAGCGAGGCTATATAAAGTTGAAGTCGGAAGTTTACATACATTTAGGTTGGAGTCATTAAAACTTGGAGTCATTAAAACTTGTTTTTCAACCACTCCACAAATTTCTTGTTAACAAACTATAGTTTTGGCAAGTCGGTTAGGAAATGACCTTTGAATGGCACATTGTCCAAATCCGCAAATCAGATCGAATCCCGGCCAAAATGTTAACTTTTTCTGGCATAGCTCTGTTGATGATTTTTTTAAACAATAGTTATACGTTCTTATAAAGTCATAAAGACCCTCACAAAAGTCAGAAGAAAGAAACTGAAGTGTCTTCAACCAGAAAGTTCACATGTCTCTTCACTCAAAATGTAAGGCCTTATAAACAGACATTTGGGGAAGTACCACTAGGGATATCATCTGCAAGTCATATTACCATTGGAGAAAGTAATGATTGTGATCTGTAATGTCATTTGTATTTATTAAGGATCCCCATTAGTTCCTGCCAAGGCAGTAGCTACTCTTCCTGGGGTCCAGCAAGATTAAGGCAGTTATATACAATTTAAAATAGTACATGACATTACATTTCATAACACTTTTCACAACACATTAATTAAGTGTGTTCCCTCAGGCCACTACTCCACTACCACATATCTACGAAGCAAAATGAATGTGTATGTGTGTATGTGTAGAGTGTGTCTTATCATGTGTATGTGTAAGTGTGTGCCTGTGTGTGTGTGTGTCTCTTCACAGTCCCCGCTGTTCCATAAGGTGTATTTTTCATCCTGTTTTATAAATCTGATTCTACTGCTTGCATCAGTTACCTTATGTGGAATAGAGTACCATGTAACCATTGCTATATGTAGAACTGTGTGCCTCCAATAGTCTGTTCTTAACTTGGAGATGGTGAAGAGACCTTTGGTGGCATTTCTTGTGGGGTATGCATGGATGTCCGAGTTGTGTGCTAGTTGTTTAAACAGACACCTGTTTCCATTCAGCATGTCAACACTTACAAAAACAAGTAAATTATGCAATCTCAATTTCACTCCACACTGCCCTTTCCCATCTGGACAAAAGGAACACCTATGTGAGAATGCTGTTCATTGACTACAGCTCAGCGTTCAACACCATAGTGCCTACAAAGCTCATCACTAAGCTAAGGACCCTGGGACTAAACACCTCACTCTGCAACTGGATCCTGGACTTCCTGGCGGGATATACAATGCTTTTAGTTTTTTTAGGACTAACTTATTCCTTGCTGTCACTGGTGTAATGAGGAGTAGGCAGGAGGCAGTCGCAGGTTTAGAACTACTGAATTGATTTAAGCACCATAGAACAAATTGGGACGAAACCCAAACACCGTTGTGCTCAAAATATATCTTCATAAACAACAAGGCACAGGACAAACCAAAGTACAAAATATAAAGTACTAAGGAAATAGTAGGAGAGATTCCTCTCAGTAAAACAAGTAACATTTACAATGACCAACAAAGACAACAGGCAGAGGGAGTATATATACAGTGATAGAGTGGGGATTGGGACCCGGTGTGTGTAATGATGATGAGACAAGTCCGGGGTTGATGAGTGAAGGGTGTTTGCCAGCAGAAGATTCGGCAGCAGCTAGAAGGCCTGCGACGACGAAAGCCGAAGCTGGACAGGAGGGGGAGCCAAAGCGATGGCTGGTTTGACACTTGCCACCCATTCTGAAACTAACTGCAGCTCTTTGTTAATTCTTGCAACAATTTTTTCCAAAAGTTTACTAAGGGTTGGTAACAGGCTGATTGGTCGGCTATTTGAGCCAGTAAAGGGGGCTTTACTATTCTTGGGTAGCGGAATGACTTTTACTCCCTCCACGGCAGCAGCATCCCACTGCTGGCTTGCTTCTGAAGCTAAGCAGGGTTGATCCTGGTCAGTCCCTGGATGGGAGACCAGATCCTGCTGGAAGTGGTTTTGGAGGACCAGTAGGAGGCACTCTTTCCTCTAGTCTAAAAAATATCCCAATGCCCCAGGGCAGTGATTGTGGACACTGTGGACACTGCCCTGTATAGGGTGCTATCTTTTGGATGGGATGTTAAACTGATGTCCTGACTCTCTGAGGTCATTGAAGATCCCATAGCACTTATCGTAAGAGTAGGGATGTTAACCCCGGTGTCCTGGCTAAATTCCCAATCTGGCACTCATACCATCACGGCCGTCTAATCATCCCCAGCTTACAAGTGGCTCATTCATCCCCCTCCTCTCCCCTGTAACTATTCCCCAGGTTGTTGCTGTAAATGAGAACGTGTTCTCAGTCAACTTACCTGGTAAAATAACGGTAAAATAAATAAATAAATAAAAGGCCTGAGGACACACACTTTCTAGTAGGCTTAGATTGAAGATATGGCAAAAAGGAGTGACAATATCGTCCGCTATTATCCCCAGTCATTTTCCATCCAAGTTCTCAGACCCCGGTGGCTTGTCATTGATAATAAGACAATTGTTCCACCTCTTCCACACTCACTTTACGGAATTCAAAATTACAATGCTTGTCTTTCATATTTTGATCAGTTATACTTGGATATGTAGTGTCAGCGTTTGTTGCTGGCATGTCATTCCTAAATTTGCCAAGTTTGCTAATCTTGGCCCCGTACACATTGGTTTTGAAATTCGGATGTACATGCATTGTAACTCCAATGCATATCCTGTTTCTAATGGTTGTGAGAGGTATATGCACTATTCCCACATGACGGTTCATGTGTAATGTGACAGGTTGAAAAATGTATGACCTGGGTGTCCACGAGTTGACAGGCCTGTGTATCCTTCTCAGAATGCTAATCAGAGGTACAATAGATCACATCAGCAGTTAACTGCATACAGGAGACAGAGGCACTGGCCATGGCACATGGATCTGTCCATAGATCCTCTGCCACTATTTGTTGCTGCTTGCTGTGTCCTCCATAACTTGTGTGATACACCAGACTAGTCACATGGGAAAAATGTGCAGATTAAAATGATTCTGTAGTGGGGCGATTACGTGAGAAATGGAATGTTCGGAAAGTAGTAAGCATTAATAACTATTCAGAGCTTGATTAATACAGCAGGAAAATAGAACATAAGGTGCAGAGTGTTTAGCGGAGAAGACCCCCTTTTCCGCTAAAATCATTGACAACTGCTTGTCGTTTTCAAAGGATTGTTAAATAAATGTTAACTATTTAGTTGTAATATCACCTCGAAGAGCATAGTCAGAACTACACATTTCTGATTATTCCATGCAAACAATTGAGCACTTTTAGCTCTATAATCAGAGTTACATCGCAAGTAACTGCCTGATTTTCATGCTCAGTAAACATCAATTGATCATGTCACTTCAGATACGTCAGGGTAGCCTCACGATATTTGTTAATATTGGCCTCCATTAATTGGATATTTGAGTGATATAACATTAAAGTAAACTATACCTGACAAGTATGAGTAGTTTAGGTACATTTTCAATCCTTTGTGGGCTCTGCCTGTCAAGAAGCTGAAGGGCGCATTTGCAGATGTACTCTTAGCTTATGTTTACTTTGTAAGCTACCAGTAGAAACTTCGTACATTCCGTACATTCCGTACATTCCGTACATTCCGTGGCCTCCAACTGCTTTTAAATGCTAGTAAAACTAAATTTATGCCCCTCAAACGATTGCTGCCCGCACCCGCCTGCCCGACTAGCATCACTACTCTGGACGGTTCTGACTTAGAATATGTGGACAACTACAAATACCTAGGTGTCAGGTTAGAATGTAAACTCTACTTCCAGACTCACATTAAGCATCTCCAATCCAAAAATTAAATCTCGAATCGGCTTCCTATTTCCCAACAAAGCCTCCTTCACTCGTGCTGCCAAACATACCGTTGTAAAACTGACTATCCTACCGATCCTTGACTTCAGCGATGTCATTTACAAAATAGCCTCCAACTCTCTACTCAGCAAACTAGATGTAGTCTATCACAGTGCCATCCGTTTTGTTACCAAATCCCCATATACTACCCACCACTGCAACCTGTATGCTCTCGTTGGCTGGCCCTCGCTACATATTCGTCACCAAACCCACTGGTTCCAGGTCATCTATAAGTCTTTGCTAGGTAAAGCCCCGCCTTATCTCAGCTCACTAGTCACAATAGCAACACCCACCCGTAGCACGCGCTCCAGCAGGTATATTTCACTGGTCACCCCCAAAGCCAACACCCCCTTTGGCTGCCTTTCCTTCCAGTTCTCTGCTGCCAATGACTGGAACGAATTGCAAAAATTACTGAAGTTGGAGACTTATATCTCCCTCTCTAACTTTAAGCATCAGCTGTCAGAGCAGCCTACCGATCACTGTACCTGTACACAGCTAATCTGTAAATAGCACACCCAAATACCTCATCCCCATATTGTTATTTATCTTTTAGCTCTTTTGCACCCCAGTAGCTCTACTTGTACATCATCATCTGCACATCTATCACTCCAGTGTTAATGCTAAATTGTAAGTATTTCGCCTCTATGGCCTATTTATTGCCTTACCTCCCTAATCTTCTACATTTGCACACACTGTACATAGATTTTCTATTGTGTTATTGACTGTGCGTTTGTTTATGTGTAACTCTGTGTTGTTGTTTTTGTCGCACTGCTTTCCTCTATCTTGGCCAGGTCACAGTTGTAAATGAGAACTTGTTCTCAACTGGCCTACCTGGTTAAATAAAGGTGAAATAAAAAAATAAAATAAAAAACATTTGGCTAAACAGTGGTAGACCTAATGTACTTTTTTTATACAATCAACGTATGTCTACCTAAAAAGTTAGCTAACAGTTTTCCCTTTTCCATGAAGGATTGCAAAAAATAATTCACATAGGCCATATCTGTTTAACTAAAAAAGATGTCTGCTTAAGTGGGCTCTCAAATCACAGTGCATCCCGGACTCAGGCGGTTTCTGATCACCACAAATTGGCCAGACTGATCCACGCAGCTGGTCTAGATCGTTAGGACGAGCGCTTCAAACAAGTGCTGCAGTTATTTTGACCTGTTGCTGCAAAACCGTCTGAATTCCTTAAATGATTCAGATCAGTTTTGCATTCATTTTAGTAAGGCTTTGCCTCAGACATTTTGTGTATGAATAAAAGCAGGTAGGCATGATCCCTACTGGTAGCTCAAAAGATTGAGCCAATTTTGTTACTGTATTACCTGCATGTCAAGGTGGCGTGTATAGTTTCAGCATAAACTGCGTGCACTTTGAATTCATGGCAACTGTGTAAATACAGTAGACTACAATGCACACCCTGAGCGTTGATCATACAGATAACAGAAGGCCTGTATGAAGACAGACTTAGACATTTAATATATACTGAACAAAAATATAAACGCAACATGTAAAGTGTTGGTTCTGTGTTTCATAAGCTGAAATAAATCCCAGAAATGTTTCATACATACAAAAAGCTACTCTCAAATTGTGCACAAATTTGTTTCAATCCCTAGTGAGCATTCCTCCTTTGCCAATATAATCCAGCCACCTGACAGGTGTGGCATATCAGGAAGCTCATTAAACAGCATAATCATTACACAGGTGCACCTTGTGCTGGGGACAAAGGGGGTAAAGCCAGATACCTGCCCAAGGCCAGAAACCTGCCCAACAACCTGCTAAGACAGGTTAACTTTAGTTTAGCGACATAAAAAAATGACAACTCCAAAATATATTACTAGCATATGATTATTTCTTCCCCTGTAAGCATTCACTAATAGAAAATTAAGTTTCAGTTAGGAGACTCAAGCCTAGTATACACCCAGCAGAGTAATTGAAATGTAATTTCATGACAATCGTGACAGTTAGCATGGCCACCATTACCCCTTATTCTAGCAACATTCCCATTTACAGACTATTGATGTAGTCAGTTCTACAACCCAGTAAACAAACATCAGGTTAGCATGGACTAGGACCCATTACACACAGGGCAGGTGGGGCAGGACCCCACCTGTTGAGACACACGTTTATTGAATTATTAAAAAATAAAACAATATTAAAACAAATGCTATTTTGGCATTAATATGTGTCACATATCAGTTTGCAAACAATATAAAAAAAAAGTATATATAATTGAGTTAATATAGCCGCATAAGGCTATATTAAGGCAGCTAAGGCAGCTCCAACTCATGGGGACCCTACTCAATCGCGAAGCTTAAATCCTTAGAAAGGGTAGACATCCAACATTTCAGCCAGCATAGTTAGGAGAGTCTTGGGACTCTACTTCATTGGTCTCCAAAGAGCAGAAATCCTCTCACAGCTCCCATGATAATGACAACAGTCTTGTTTCCAATAAATTATGTCTTCCCATAGTCTGTAAGAGGCTTATATAGGCCACTAATGACCCTTTACCTGACTCCCACCTGAAGCCATGACTTAACGATCAATTAACAAGCTTGATTGAGGTGTAACATTCAGATAAAAATAGATCATGTAGAACAGACTTCTTGGAGGCCAGGCAATCCTTTCTAATCAAATTAAATCAAATCCAATTGTATTAGTCACATAGGCCGAATACAACAGGTGTAGGCCTTACTGTGAAACGCTTACTTACAAGCCCCTAACCAACAATGCAGTTTCAAAAAAATACGGATAAGAATAAGCGATTAAAGTAACAAGTAAGTAACAAGTAAGTAACAAGTAACTAACAATGCCAGTGTGGCTCAGTTGGTAGAGCATGGTGTTTGCAATGCCAGGGTTGTGGGTTCGATTCCCATGGGGGACCAGTCCGGGGAAAAATAATTATGATATGTAATCATTCAGTACTGTAAGTTGCTCTGGATAAGAGTGTCTGCTAAATGACTAAAATGTAACTAATTAAAGAAATCTACTTGATATATTGCATTTATATCTGCAATATTTTACCCTCCATGTAAGGTCAGGACAAGCAAGGTAACATAACCTCACTGTATGAAGGAGGAGACTGTGTGTAAGGTCAGGACAAGGTAACCTAACCTCACTGTATGAAGGAGGAGACTGTGTGTAAGGTTAGGACAAGGTAACCTAACCTCACTGTATGAAGGAGGAGGCTGTGTGTAAGGTCAGGACAAGGTAACCTAACCTCACTGTATGAAGGAGGAGGCTGTGTGTAAGGTCAGGACAAGCAAGGTAACCTAACCTCACTGTATGAAGGAGGAGGCTGTGTGTAAGGTCAGGATAAGGTAACCTAACCTCACTGTATGAAGGAGGAGGCTGTGTGTAAGGTCAGGACAAGCAAGGTAACCTAACCTCACTGTATGAAGGAGGAGGCTGTGTGTAAGGTCAGGACAAGGTAACCTAACCTCACTGTATGAAGGAGGAGGCTGTGTGTAAGGTCAGGACAAGGTAACCTAACCTCACTGTATGAAGGAGGAGGCTGTGTGTAAGGTCAGGACAAGGTAACCTAACCTCACTGTATGAAGGAGGAGGCTGTGTGTAAGGTCAGGACAAGGTAACCTAACCTCACTGTATGAAGGAGGAGGCTGTGTGTAAGGTCAGGACAAGCAAGGTAACCTAACCTCACTGTATGAAGGAGGAGGCTGTGTGTAAGGTCAGGACAAGGTAACCTAACCTCACTGTATGAAGGAGGAGGCTGTGTGTAAGGTCAGGACAAGCAAGGTAACATAACCTCACTGTATGAAGGAGGAGACTGTGTGTAAGTCAGGACAAGGTAACCTAACCTCACTGTATGAAGGAGGAGGCTGTGTGTAAGGTCAGGACAAGCAAGGTAACCTAACCTCACTGTATGAAGGAGGAGGCTGTGTGTAAGGTCAGGACAATGTAACCTAACCTCACTGTATGAAGGAGGAGACTGTGTGTAAGTCAGGACAAGGTAACCTAACCTCACTGTATGAAGGAGGAGGCTGTGTGTAAGGTCAGGACAAGCAAGGTAACCTAACCTCACTGTACGAAGGAGGAGGCTGTGTGTAAGGTCAGGACAAGGTAACCTAACCTCACTGTATGAAGGAGGAGGCTGTGTGTATGGTCAGGACAAGCAAGGTAACCTAACCTCACTGTATGAAGGAGGAGGCTGTGTGTAAGGTCAGGATAAGCAAGATAACCTAACCTCACTGTATGAAGGAGGAGGCTGTGTGTAAGGTCAGGACAAGCAAGGTAACCTAACCTCACTGTATGAAGGAGGAGGCTGTGTGTAAGGTCAGGACAAGCAAGGTAACCTAACCTCACTGTATGAAGGAGGAGGCTGTGTGTAAGGTCAGGACAAGCAAGGTAACCTAACCTCACTGTATGAAGGAGGAGGCTGTGTGTAAGGTCAGGACAAGCAAGGTAACCTAACCTCACTGTATGAAGGAGGAGGCTGTGTGTAAGATCAGGACAAGCAAGGTAACCTAACCTCACTGTATGAAGGAGGAGGCTGTGTGTAAGGTCAGGACAAGCAAGGTAACCTAACCTCACTGTATGAAGGAGGAGGCTGTGTGTAAGGTCAGGACAAGGTAACCTAACCTCACTGTATGAAGGAGGAGGCTGTGTGTATGGTCAGGACAAGGTAACCTAACCTCACTGTATGAAGGAGGAGGCTGTGTGTAAGATCAGGACAAGCAAGGTAACCTAACCTCACTGTATGAAGGAGGAGGCTGTGTGTAAGATCAGGACAAGCAAGGTAACCTAACCTCACTGTATGAAGGAGGAGGCTGTGTGTAAGGTCAGGACAAGCAAGGTAACCTAACCTCACTGTATGAAGGAGGAGGCTGTGTGTAAGGTCAGGACAAGCAAGGTAACCTAACCTCACTGTATGAAGGAGGAGGCTGTGTGTAAGGTCAGGACAAGGTAACCTAACCTCACTGTATGAAGGAGGAGGCTGTGTGTAAGGTCAGGACAAGGTAACCTAACCTCACTGTATGAAGGAGGAGGCTGTGTGTAAGATCAGGACAAGCAAGGTAACCTAACCTCACTGTATGAAGGAGGAGGCTGTGTGTATGGTCAGGACAAGCAAGGTAACCTAACCTCACTGTATGAAGGGGGAGACTGTGTGTAAGGTCAGGATAAGGTAACCTAACCTCACTGTATGAAGGAGGAGGCTGTGTGTAAGGTCAGGACAAGCAAGGTAACCTAACCTCACTGTATGAAGGAGGAGGCTGTGTGTAAGGTCAGGACAAGCAAGGTAACCTAACCTCACTGTATGAAGGAGGAGGCTGTGTGTAAGATCAGGACAAGCAAGGTAACCTAACCTCACTGTATGAAGGAGGAGGCTGTGTGTAAGGTCAGGACAAGCAAGGTAACCTAACCTCACTGTATGAAGGAGGAGGCTGTGTGTAAGGTCAGGACAAGCAAGGTAACCTAACCTCACTGTATGAAGGGGGAGACTGTGTGTAAGGTCAGGATAAGGTAACCTAACCTCACTGTATGAAGGAGGAGGCTGTGTGTAAGGTCAGGACAAGGTAACCTAACCTCACTGTATGAAGGAGGAGGCTGTGTGTAAGGTCAGGACAAGCAAGGTAACCTAACCTCACTGTATGAAGGAGGAGGCTGTGTGTAAGGTCAGGATAAGGTAACCTAACCTCACTGTATGAAGGAGGAGGCTGTGTGTAAGGTCAGGACAAGCAAGGTAACCTAACCTCACTGTATGAAGGAGGAGGCTGTGTGTAAGGTCAGGACAAGGTAACCTAACCTCACTGTATGAAGGAGGAGGCTGTGTGTAAGGTCAGGACAAGCAAGGTAACCTAACCTCACTGTACGAAGGAGGAGGCTGTGTGTAAGGTCAGGACAAGCAAGGTAACCTAACCTCACTGTATGAAGGTGGAGGCTGTGTGTAAGGTCAGGACAAGGTAACCTAACCTCACTGTATGAAGGAGGAGGCTGTGTGTAAGGTCAGGACAAGCAAGGTAACCTAACCTCACTGTATGAAGGAGGAGGTTGTGTGTAAGGTCAGGACAAGAAAGGTAACCTAACCTCATTGTATGAAGGAGGAGGCTGTGTGTAAGGTCAGGACAAGGTAACCTTATTGTATGAGGAGCATATTGTCGGACTTTGCCGAGATAAATGTGATCTATTACCTATCCTTTGTTTTAGAGCTAATTTAGACTTCTAAACTGTACACCTAAATGTCTTCTCACATGCTACCTCCCACCTCCTCCTCCTCAGACCGCTGCACCTTGACCTTTGACCCTCGCACAGCCAACATTCACGTTTTCTTCTGCCAGGAGAACCTACGGGCGGAACACCTGACCTCTGGGCCGCGCCCTGTCCCAGCCCACGAGGCTCGCTTTGACCACACCTGGCAGGTGCTCTGCTTCCAGGGCTTCAAAAACGGAAAGCACTACTGGGAGCTGGAGTTGTCCAAGCCATGGGCCTACCTGGGGGTAAGAAGATGTGAAGGCATGGCAGCCGAATGATATGTAAATATTTGTATACACTGTATATAATTGCGCCCAAGTGTTTTGATATTTTGACTGCACCATAACGGTGCATGGTGGGAATGAACGATGGCTTCATGCCTTTTCAAACAACACACTCATCCCTTCGTCTACACTGATTGAAGTGGTTTAAACAAGTGACATTCTCTATGGCCTAGGTAGAGCTAGTACCATATTGTCTATTCTTATGTTCACTAACCTTGGTCTAGGGGAGTCATCACATATAGAGGGAAGAAAGGCAGCTTTTTGGATTGAATTCCAGCCCCTGTCCCAGTTGGGTACTAGGACACTGATGCCTGGATGGGTGAAAGCAATATGGTTTTCCATTATGCTCAGCGGAGTTGCCTCCATATTCTGTTCACCTATCCAGACTTTTAAGATCAGTTAGTTTGGGGAGGTACTAGGATGTATGTAGGAAAGTAAGCCATTTAGGCATATTAGGGAGATAACCCGTGTGCTGTATGTGAGACCTTTCATTCTACAACTGTAGTCTGAAACCCCCATTTTTCCCATAGTGAGATAATGTTGCCAGTGAGCCATTTAGAAACAAAATCCTTAACCTTGTGAGACCCACTGTTGTGAAAATGCAACAGACCCTAAACTCATGTCAAACACTACATAGTTCATCTCCTTAGATCCAGATGTGTATCTTAGTTGCATTTGTTGTGTGTCCAGTCTTCTCTACGATGCAGTGATTACATAGAAATCGAGAAACAAACATTCCAAGCCAGAGCTAGAGTTATTTTTGTAAGTGTAGCAAAAACGCATTTGCAAAACGCTTAATTAAATCTAGCTGTGTAGTTGCCACAAATGTTAACTGGAAAGGGAGCACTCCTAATGGCAACCTTAACAGGAATACAAACCACTCTCCCTCCCATTGCTGTCCCTAACATGTAAAGCTGATGATGAAGACAGTGTTGTGATGTCACCTACTATACAGATGTTTTTACGGTCCTGTTGTTGTGGGACACTGACTTGAACGGGAGAGATTAGTAAGCACAGCTGTGTCACTGGAATCTTCTGGAATGTTAATGTTCAGGAACATGGGATCAGACTCGGTACAGTGGACTAGCCTTTGGGATACTGATGTGGAGAACCAGAAGCACTGTTAGGAACTGGAAAGGACTACTGTACGGGAAACTGTTTTTCAGTAAGTGAAGGGAAAAGCACATCTCTAGGGCTGCTAGAGGCTGAGGAAAGTTCACCAAGTTCCTGTTGGAATTGTACTGGAGCTGATGTTAAATGTTTACCACTACTTTGTTTTGGAAGTTGGAGCTGGACATAAATATGGTATTAATGTAGACTTGGTGCCAGCCTGTTTCTGATGTAGCCAACTTGTCGTTTTGTCAAACAAGGCAATGATGTAGCATATAAATGCAGAAATAGTCAGGTACCCGGGCTAGCATCACAATGTGTGTAGAGAAAAATGAAATTCTGTCAAATGAATAAAATGTACACAGTTCACATCACACAAGATGTAGCTCCCTCCAGTAACCACGAGCACAACCATTCCTTGATTTTAACTGGTGGCTTTACTCTGTAGTTTTAGTCAGAATTATCACCTTCCCTGAGAACTATAAAGTAAATGAAAATACAGTTCAGCCCACTCTTACAACTTTCTTGTCTTACGAGTGACTTATTAGCTTGGTACAACTCTGAAGTGCTTACATACATAAACAGTTTAGCCGGAGCTATAACAGTATCAGATTAAAGACATGAATAAAGGAAAAATACCTCATTGGCTGCTTATTACAGAAGGGAGGAAATCAAAAACTTCACACTTATTATTCCTGGCATGAATTCACGCTTCATCCTTAATTATTATAACGTTACCATCCTAACATACACACTTCAACCTTTACGAACTACACCCGAAGACATGAAAACTTAGCTAACACGGCGCGGGATTGCCTTCACTCCAAAGGTGTGTTGCTTCGATAATAATCCCCATTACAACAGTTCTTAGCCACGTAGTTCCACTTGTCTTATCATTTCCCCTGCGTAGCGAACACGTAAACAATTCAAACAAAAAACCAATGACATAGACTTACAGATTAATTGTCAGTTACACTCCCACAAATCACAGGTGATTTCTGTGAAAGGGGTCTGCAGGTTTCTTGATCGGCTTCCATGAGGGTGACTGTCTTATGGATGGGCCTCTCCAGATAGGTGGGTTTGGTGATGCGTTTACCTTTCTCATCCAGGGTTGAGTCGCTGATCAGTAACTTGCATCTTCTCACCCGGCCATCCTGTCCCGGGTACACTTCTGTAACCTTTGCCAATTTCCACTGGTTGCGTGGTGCAGTATCATCTTGCAAGATGACAATGTCATTAATCCTTGCGTTTCTTCTGTCTTTATTCCATTTCTATCTGTATTGGAGGTTTAGGATGTACTCTTTCTTCCACCTTGTCCAGAATTCATTGGCTAAAAATTGTACTCTGTGCCATCTCTTGTGAAGATAAAGATCTTCCTTGATGAACTGTCCAGGTGGTGGTAAGATAATTGTGGACTTCATTGTCAAGACGTGATTTGGTGTGAGAGGTTCTGGACCTAATGGATCATTCAGATATTCAGTCGTTAGGGGCCTACTATTTAAAATTGCCATGACTTCATAGAGAAAAGTACGCAGAGAAGCGTTGTCGAGTCTTCCGTCTGACTGATCAAGAATGGAAAGACACTTCGTATTGTGCCGATTTGCCTTTCCCAAACACCACCCATGTGACTTGACAATGGGGTGTTCATGATAAACTCGCATCCAAGTTCCTTCAGTCATTCTTGATCCATTTCTTTCAGGGCGTCCACAAACTCGCGTCTTGCGCCAATGAAGTTGCTGCCTTAATCACATCTGATTTGACAAACATTACCATGTATGGCAATGAATGAACGCAGGGCATTGATAAAGACATCGGTGGTTAAGTCATCAAATAGTTCAATGTGAACTGCTCGAGAGCCCATGCAAGTGAGTAGGAGCCCATAACGCTTTAACTCTCTTCTTCCATCCTTGGCATGGAAAGGTCCAAAGCAGTCCATCCCGCAGTATGTGAAGGGAGGCGTGGTCTCCATACGTTCCTTCAGAAGATCTGCCATCCTTTGCTCTTCTGTACAACTTCTGAATTTCCTGCATTTCACACATTTGTAGATGTGAGAGGAAACTGTATTGCTGCATCCTAGGATCCATATACCGTTAGATCGCAGCTCATTGATTGTCATTCCACATCCTTGGTGTCGTAATCTTTCATGATAGTGCTTGATGAGCAACACTGACAAGTAGCTATCTCTTGGCAGAATTGCAGGATGCTTCACATGACAATGAAGAGTTGCATGAGCCAAGCGACCTTCCACCCTGATGATACCTTGCTCATGCAGAAATGGACTCAATTTGTGCAACTTGCTTGCTTTATCTTTGGTCTTGATGTCTTTCTGGTGCCTAAGGTTGTGTATCTCATGGGAGAAGGCTGCTTCTTGAACCATCTTTATAATGGTGAGCTCTGCCTCTCTCCTTTCTTTTATGCTTGTAGCATCACTGGACCTCAGTTTTAAGCCCATGGCTTCCTTGACACGTCGTTTGAGCCTTACAATAGCTTTCACCACTCTTGCACAGTCGGAGAACTTGTGAAGGGGATCTAGTAACGATCTTTCTTCCTTTGCCTGGGTATCATGGACCAGGGATTTCTGCAGATCTGGGTCATTGTCTGAGATCTGTCCCACCTTGACTTGTCCTTTGCGAAGTTCTTCCTGCCAAAGTCTGGACCTGTGAACCAGGAAGCGTTATCGGCAGGATTCTCTTCAGAGGTCACATATCTCCATTGTTCGGGATCTGTGCTTTGCTTAAGTAGTATATCTTCTCAGTTGCTGATATGTTTTTCCTGTCTATCAGAGTCTGAAAAGAGACCTTCCAGTCAGTGAACGAGAGTGGTTCTCCATTGAATGTTACTAGTTCTGGTATGGGGAGGCGGCTTGCACTGATGAATTCCGCTAGTAATCTGACCATGGTCTTGGTGCCATTTTCTTGTTGTGTGCTTGTCACAACATGTTGTGGTGAGAGACTGTGAAATGAGCCACTTCTGTGCATGACTTCTTTCACAGATGTGCAGTTAGAGAGTAGTTCTCTCTTCTCGTCCTCTGAGTTTTCATCTTGCTCATACACTTGCATCCATGCCTTGGCAGCATTTAGTTTCTTGAGCACTTCTAGGCGCTCTAGCTCTCTACACTTGTCTTCTAGCGTCCTTTGTCTGGCAGCATTTTCTACCTCTAACTTGACTCGCAGCCTAGCTTCTTCTAAGCTGTGTTTCACAGCCTCAGCTTCTTGCTCCACTGTCCTCTTCTTATCTTCATCTTCAAGTCTCTGAAGCTCTTCTAGTTGGCGTTCTTGCTTAACCATTACTTCTAAAGCGGCTTGGTTAGCAGCAACTTCCGCCGCAGCCTCTTGTCTTTTGACAGATGACACGCTTGAGCGTCTGGAGGTGACCTTTGAGTTGCTTTTGAGACTGGGAGGAAGCACTTGAGTGCTGATAGTTGAGACTTGAATTATGTGAGAGTTCAGACATGCACAAGGAATTGCTGTCATTCCAGCGCAGCTCTATCTGGTTACCTTGACCTTCTTCCCTGGCCTTTAGATGACACCTTACAGTCATGATAATAGACCTTGTAACTGCTTCACAAGTATCAACTCTGCGGTGTATATCATTGTCGGGAATGTCGATTTGATGCAAATTTACATAGGCAAGGTTTAGCTCTGTAGAGGTATGGCTAATCTTGTTTAAGAGGTCTTCTAGTAGGTTTTGAGAGCAACAGCCTGTCAGTGACAGTTTTGCATCCTTTACCAGAGCCTTCCACTTCTCATAGCTGACCTGAAACGATGTTCGAGCTGTCTCCACCTTCCGTCGCGGAGTTCTCTGCCCTTTTCAGTTAACCTGCGGACGCTCTCACCTCTTCGTGGCTCTTGTTGTGATGTCTCATTAACAGCCTCTGTATCATCATTCGCTGGCAGCCGTGACTCCACACCAGTCTGGGTCTCTTCCTGCTGCTCTGTTTGTTCTGATGAAGGCTTGAAGTTCACAAGGTGTTGCTGCGGCTGCTCAACTTGATCCACCCCATCTTTATCACCTTTAGTGAAACTACCTCTTTCTGACATTCTAGATAAGGTTTGGATAAGTGAGTAGGTAATTTATACTCCAATTCACTGTAATTTAAACCCTAGTTGTCACGGTTGTCGTTGGGAAAGGAGGACCAAAATGCAGCAGGATGGAAAGAGGAGAAGGAGGAGGGAGGGGGGATCAAAGGGAACACGGTAGACAGAGAGGAGAGAGACCAAAATAAGGGGTTGGTGGAAGAGACAGAGGAGGAGAAAGGAGGAGGAAATAAATCATAGGAATGGAGAGATGGGGCGGTAGATGCCGTGGGAGCTGAGATATCGGTGCTCTACTGGGTCTTCTTGTCCCCAGTAGGAGAGTAAGGGGGAGGTTTGTCCTGGAGAGGAGGAGGAAAACATACAGTATGTTTACATACACTCCCATCCTTGTTTATTTGGACAGTGAAGCTAAAACTTTTAAGTGTTTAATCACGATTGCTGCTGACAGACATGACAGGCTACATTGATTGACAGACCACGTAAAATTAGCAAGCTAGCTAGCTAATAACAGGCTTGGACTCCTAAAAGTGCATGCGTTCCCACACGCGTATACCCATTCTCTGGTGGAAACTTACCAGTTTTGGCAAAAGCTGCTTAAATAGTAGACACACACACATACTTCAATAGTATTGCTTTCACCTGTCAAGGTCGTTGAGATCTGAGCAGGAAGAAAGCTTTCCTGAAGTCTGTTGGGATAAAAAGAAAGAGAAGTGAGATCGCATGTGCACACACATATGCACAAACACAAACACACACACACATACAAACACACATACAAACACATGCGTGTGATCCACCCAGCTCCATAGAATACAGCTGCATTGATCCCTCACTTTCTCTTTAATTATCTCACAATCAATCCAGGATGCCTCTTGTTACAGCTGAGCTAACCCTCCTGATACCACCACTACTTCTCTGTCTGTGTGTTCTATCTCTACACTTTTAAAGATCTGTAATGAAAAGATAGTGATGGGGGAGAAAGAGACTGAGAGGAGAGAATACGAGATAAACAGAGAGACAGAGAGAGATAGAGAGACGGAGCAAAAGAGAAGGGTTGGAGAAAAAGAGACACAGAGAGAGAGAAAGGTAGAGGGACAGAGAGTGGTTGGAGAATGAGATACTGACAGAGTGAGAGAAAGAGAGACAGAGAGAGAGAGAACAAGAGAGAGAGAACTTTTGTGTTCCTCAAGGGTATAGCAGCCATGATTCTACATGATCTAGGAGAGGGCCTGGATTGAGCCTGACCTGGCGGATTGATAAATACTCACAATGTTTCACTCCAGACAAATAATCAGTTTTACACACACACACACACACACACACACACACATGCAGAGGACTGCAGCGCTATCTGGCCTTGCCAAAAGGAATGAGCATTATGGGGAGTGAAAAAAAAAGCCTCAGTCAGATGTTCAGGGACCATTTAATGATATTACATTAATAAGACTGTAATAAGGCTACGCCATGTAGGGAGTTAGGGTGCAGCAGAACAGCTGTCGCACAAGCTCCAAATGGTGTGTGTGTGTGGGAGCGCGCGTGTGTGTGTACCTGAGTCTTGTGGGACCCAAATGTCCAGATGTGGTTTGAAGTGTTGGAGAATTCAATCACTTTGTGGAGTGCAGTGCCATCAAACTTTTATCCTTGGCACCAGGATGGGGATTCAGTGTGGGTACCAAAACAATTACGTACAGCACCAGTCAAAAGTTTGGACACACCAACTCATTCAAGGGTTTTTCTTTATTTTTACTATTTTCTAGAATAATAGTGAAGACATCAAACTAGGAAATAATACACATGGAATCATGTAGTAAACAAAAAAGTGCTAAACAAATCAAAATATATTTTATATTTGAGATTCTTCAAAGTAGCCACCCTTTGCCTTGATGACAGCTTTGCACGCTCTTGGCATTCTCTAGCTTCATGAGGTAGTCACCTGGAATGCCTTTCGATTAACAGGTGTGCCTTGTTAAAAGATCATTTGTGGAATTTCTTTCCTTCTTAATGTGTTTGAGCCAATCAGTTTTGTTGTGAAAAGGTAAGGGTGGTATACAGAAGATAGCCCAATTTGGTAAAAGACCAAGTCCATATTATGGCAAGAACAGCTCAAATAAGCAAAGAGAAATGACGGTCCATCATTACTTTAAGACATGAAGGTCAGTCAAAGAAAATGTCAAGAACTTTGAAAGTTTCTTCATGTGCAGTCGCAAAAACCATCAAGTGCTATGATGAAACTGGCTCTCATGAGGACCGCCACAGGAAAGAAAGTCCCAGAGTTACCTCTGCTGCAGAGGATAAGTTCATTTGAGTTACCAGCTTCAGAAATTGAAGCCCAAATAAACACTTCACAGAGTTCAAGTAACAGACACATCTCAACATCAACTGTTCAGAGGAGACTGCGTGAATCAGGCATTCATGGTTGAATTGCTGCAAAGAAAACACTACTAAAGGGCACCAATAAGAAAAAGAGACTTGCTTGGGCCAAGAAACACGAGCAATGGACACTAGACCGGTGGAAATCTGGCCTTTGGTTTGATGAATACAAATTTGAGATTTTTGGTTCCAACCACCGTGTCTTTGTGAGATGCAGAGTAGGTGAACGGATGATCTCTGCATGTGTGGTTCCCGCCGTGAAGCATGGAGGAGGAGGTCTGATGTTGTGGGGGTACTTTGCTGGTGACACTGTCAGTGATTTATTTAGAATTCAAAGCACACATAACCAGCATAGCTACCACAGCATTCTGCAGCTATAAGCCATCCCATCTGTTTTGCGCTTAGTGGGATTTTAATTTGTTTTTCAACAGGACAATGACCCAGAACACACCTCCAGGCTGTGTAAGGGCTATTTGACCAAGAAGGAGAGTGATGGAGTGCTGCATCAGATGACCTGGCCTCCACAATCACCCGACCTCAACCCAATTGAGATGGTTTGGGTTGAGTTGGATCGCAGAGTGAAGGAAAAGCAGCCATCAAGTGCTCAGCATATGTAGGAACTCCTTCAAGACTGTTGAAAAAGTGTGCAAAGCTGTCATCAAGGAAAAGGGATGCTACTTTGAAGAATCTCAAATATAAAATATATTTTGATTTGTTTAACACTTTTTTGTTTACTGCATGATTCCATATGTGTTATTTTATATTTGTGATGTCTTCACTATTATTCTACATGGTAGAAAATAGTAAAAATAAAAAAATAAACCTTGAATGAGTAGGTGTTTACAAACTTTTGACTGGTACTATACATTTGGTTATATTCCTTGAAATTGTATAACGGAACCAATCGAATAGTCCCAAAAGTGCAGTATCCAGAAATGTATCATACTCATGTTCAACTTTCAGCAATTTACATTTTTACTATAATAACACACATCGATCAATGGAAAGATTACATATTTAACTCTCTCCCTCTCTCGCTCTCTCCCTCTCTCGCTCTCTCTCTCTCTGAAGTCCTACTTTTTCAGCATGATAGTTGTTTCTAACACAGTAATGATCAATGGAGATGCTCAATGAAGATGAGCTGGATAATCTACTTCCTCTTCACTAATCTCCTCCCTGCTTTCCTGATCATCCAACCCTTTTTAATGATAACATCATGGTAAGCATATGTTGCTTACCAAGACACCGTTGCATGACATACACAATGATCAATGAAATATAAAATGTTAAGCTTTGAGTTATGTACTGTATAGTCATACACAATGATCAATAAAAAAAGGTGTTAGAATCTAGATCTACTATGTATTCGGTATGCGTCTAGTCTCCTGTCAGTCAATCGGTTTTATCTAGCAAACCAGTCCCTCCAAGATATAGCTTCGATTTTATTGTGGTATTTGTGGGTAGAAATGCTTGATTTTGCTGTCGCAATCCTGGCATTTTGCAAAAGCAATATGTGATGATTTTGTCCAATTTGTGACGAAATGCGCTGACAAGTGAAAAATGTGTTGACGTGTGGCTTGATTGAGCCAAATTATGCTGTAAATGTGTGTTGATTGGTTGAAATTGCGAGCCCACTTTTTGTACTGCGGTGATGTGTCAGTTTTATGCAATAAAATTGCCATGATTTTAATGTTTTGTGCAGAATAGTGCAGTTATTGGTCAAATTTGCAAGCCCTGGCATAATATGCAGGGAATTGATGATTTTGCAAAAAAATTTACTATCACAGAATCATGGAGGGACTGGCTAACTAAACTCAGACACATGCACCTGTGAGCGACCGAACATCACCCTGTAATCACACACACACACACACACACACACACACACACACACACTCACACACACACACACACACACACTGCCTATGTGTCTGCTTTGTGATTTATGCTTTCATATATTCCCATTTGGGCTGCTCCCAGCTAGCACCAAGCCTAGGCAGTAGCTAGGCAGTAATGGGACTACAGAGGAGCTGTAGAGAGAAGTATGACATCATGATGACCCTAGAGTGGGTTCAGTTTGGGTAAACTTGTGTGGATGTGTCTCATACAAAAACACTAAGGCCGAGATTCAATCCGATTGCGGGTAATGCAGCTGTCATGGAGATCCCATTCACTGTAAACACTGCATATGCTGGTTCAATTGGAAATTGTCTTTAAAAGCCACAATGTCTATAATCGGTCAGATTGAATCCCGGCCTAAAATAATGGCAGTTTTCGTAGAATGTTTGTCATTAGAAATGTGGACAATTTAGAAAATGGGGATAATGTGGACATAAAAAAGATCCAAGACAACACCCTTGGCTGATTCAAAAGAAAGAACCTTCCATGATATGTGAACTGACCGACATTTTGAGTGTATTGTTTAAAAGGGTGTACAGCAAATTGGCCAGTGTTACCTAGTGTTGATTTTTCAGTGTAACATTTCTAGTGTTGATTCAGGTTTAAGTGTTAAATTAACACACATTGGTGTAAAAGCACCCCAGTGTTGGTGTTAAAAACTCAAGTCATTTTGTGGGTCGAAATGTTGGAAGGAAAAGAATGAAAACAGTATTTGGAAGTTAGCTGGGAATCAGAGATAAAAATTTGAGCTCAATATTTGTTGTTTTATTTTGTTACTTTACAATTATTGCAATGAAACACACAAGGAGCTCCTATGTTAGGTATAAAAGAAAAATGGAGATGATAGATTCATGGGTTTGAAGGGCATCTCCTACGATGTGAAACGTATCCATTGGCCAATTAAAACTAAAATAATTATCCTTCAACTGAAGAACTTAATAGCTTTTTTACAAGAAGCGCACCTGCCAGATAGTGAGCACTTCAAGTTCAATAAAACCTGAGATAATCAGGTGCTTTTCTCATCACGTAGTTCTGAGAGGAGAAGGGGAGCTGCTATTCTAATACACAGATCCACCCAGTTTATTTTGCATAATGAAGTAAAAGATAAGGAAGGGAGATACATATTATTGAACTGGTCCATTGCAGGAGTGAAAGTCTCAATGTTTAATGTATATGCACCTAATGAAGATATACCTGAGTTCATGAAAAATATTTTCGATTTGATTTCTGATAAAGTAAAGGGTTGTTTTAACTGCATTTTTTTACTGAAGATAAGGCTTCCCCTCTAGACCACCCATATCCAGAATGAGCCGTGCTTTAAGAAATGGCTCCATGGAACTGGTTCTAGTAGATGTGTGGAGACATTTGAACCCTAAAAGAAGAGGTTTTACTCCCACCCCCATACATGTTATTCTCATATTGATTACTTCTTTACACCAAAAACAGAAACATATTGAATTATAGAATGCAAGATCTTGAGCATTACTCTTTCTGATCATGGGCCGGTGTCAGCTGTATGGGATCTGGAGTGACATTCGCACTCCACGTTGTGGGGGATGAATGCTTCACTACTTGAAGCTGAATTTAGACAGTTTATTCATTCAGAATTTGAACGGTACCTAGAGTTAAACCAAACACCTGACGTTTCACCTGCTGTTCTGTGGGAAGGTGCAAAGGCTGATTTGAGAGGGTGTACTGTTTCATATGCATCAGCAAGGGGGAAAAAAAGTTTGTGAAATTACGCAGAAAATTGGAAGATGACATTGAGAGATTGGAAACCATGCATAAACAACAACAATCCCCCTCAATCCTCATCCAATTAAAAGAGGCCCGTTGAGGGAAATCTGAGATTTCTAAAGCAATGCTATTATGAGAATGGGAACAGAGCAAGTCATTTACTTTCTTTCCGGTTAAGGAAACAACAGGCCTCTAGGATTATCCAAAAGGTTCAATCAAATGATGTGGATGCACCTTTTGTTACAAGACCCCAGGATACATCAGAAACCTTTGCAGAGTTTTATAAGAATTTCTATTCAGATTTAGAAAATGTCCTGACCCTGATAAACTGCAAGGTTTCCTCTGATGCATTGAACTTCCTCAGTTGACGAGCTCATCAGTGACGGAACTAGATAGACCTATATCAGAAGCAGATATAGATGAATATAGACATATCCCTTTGCCCCAAGGTGATTACAAACTGCGTACTTCCATTTTGGCAAAAAGACGAGGAAAAGTTTAGTATTTCTTAAAAGTCGAAGCCGTTGTAGGGGTTCTAAGCTGACATATGGAAATGTTTTTAAGATGGTCATACTATGGATCATTTAGCTATTTGATTTTACATTTTAGGGCTGTTATTATATTAAATAATTATTTGATCAAATATTTATTTTGACCTTTACTACTATAGCCCAAAGAAACAATACTTCCATTCATTTTTTTAAACCGGTACCGGTTACCTTTAGACGAGTCCCATGACACTTGTGGTGGTCCTAGAGCAAAATGGAGAACACCATCTTTTTTTGTGATCTCCCCTTTCCACAGTGAGGTCACAAACGGTTTGGACGCTACAAACAGAAGTTGGCACATCGACAGTACCGAATTCAGCCGAGCTCGTGAGAGTCTCCGTTCAGATGCTACATATGATTTCGAGATAAGACCGATGTCGTATGGTCTGACAAACACTGCTCTAGCTCTGCCACTGTTTACCCCAAATGTGGAAGTGCGACATCGGCGGATGCGGTGGACTGAGACGCACTCAATGTAAAAATATATCTCCAGCTTAAACTGGCAGATTTTGATGGGGATTTTTCTATTATGTTACTTAGATTGTTAGTTACTTAGATTGACGCACTGGATGTGTCCCAATCCCAAACATGCTCAATGGTTGACATGTCTGGTGAGTATACAGGCAATGGAAGAACTGGGATATTTTTAGCTTCCAGGAATTGTGTACAGATCCTTGAGACATGGGGCCTTGCATTATGATGCTGAAACATGAGGTGATGGCGGCAGATGAACGGCACGACAATGCGCCTCAGAATTTTGTTATGGTGTGCATTAAAAATGCCATTGATAAAATGCAATTGTGTTCGTTGTCCGTAGCTTATGCCTGCCTATACCATAACCCCACTGTCACCATGGGGCACTCTGTTCACAACGTTAACATCAGAAAACTGCTCACCCACACGACGCCATACACGTGGTCTGCAGTTGTGAGGCCGGTTGGACTTACTGCCAAATTCTCTATACAGTCAGCATTCCAATCGTACTCTCCCTCAAAACTGTGGCATTTTGTTATGTGACAATACTGCACATTTTAGAGTGGCCTTTTCTTGTCCCCAGCACAAGATGCACCTGTGTAATGATCATGCTGTTTAATCAGCTTCTTGATATGCCACACCTGCCAGGTGCATGGATTATCTTGGCAAAGGAGAATTGCTCTCTAACAGGGATGTAAACAAATTTGTTATTTTTGTGCAGATGTAACATTTCCTGGATCTTTTATTTCAGTTCATGAAACATAGGACCAATACTTCACGTCTCATTTATATTCAGTGTATATACACATTTTAATAGACACTCTTATCCAAAGCAACTTACAGTCGTGTGTACATACAATTTCATTATACACAGATGTCCCTATGGGAATTAAACCTACAATCCTGGCATTACAAGTGCGATGCTTTACCAACTGAGCCACATGAGAGTGTACATCTAAACTAATCCAATCAGTTAGTTAGATTTGTTGCACCCATTACTGAAACGGTTGTTCCATTTCATATGAATTAATTATTAATGTTTTTAAGCCTGACAGACATTCTGAATGCAGTTTGCGGGTGAAAGAAAATTCCAACTGTTGGATATCCTAACTCTGACTGGATTCCAATAGGAATTACACATCATATTCCAGTATAACATAGCTTGCATATCTTGCCCTGTAAACAATGAATTTCAGGTCACTGTATTAGGGTACAACCACGCCTCAACATAAGGCCTTATGAGATATGCAATGTCATAAAGAGTTTAACTTTGAAGATGAAATTCAGCTAGAAATTAATTTGGTAAAGAATGCAGGACTAAACGTTAACAAATTCAACAACCATGTCTCTGTCACTAACAAATACGGTCATGGGTAACTCTAGAATTCAGTCGTAAAGGCAAGGCACACTGGGAAATTATATTGGAGGTATGGCTTGGTTGGGGCGTAGCTTTATGTTAGTTATTTTTGGCAACCTGTGAGTGGAAGGGTTGTACAAGTTAAGTGGTCTATGGTTCTGTTAATTAAAGTTTGAGCATGTCTAAAGTCAGTTTTGAAATTGTAAATGCTTATATAAAAGCATATCACAACAAAGAGATGATGATGATGTTCTGTTGAAAAAAGTTAATTACTCTGAGCTTTCAACACAAAACACATTAGTGACATCTGCTGGTCAGGTTAAATAATAGCATGTTTGATGTTTAAACAGTGCATTCGGAAAGTATTCAGACCCCTTGAATTTTTCCACATTTTGTTCTAAATGACAAAGCGAAAACAGTTATATTGCAAAAGTATATTAAAAAAAAAACAGAAATACCTTATTTACATAAGTATTCAGACCCTTTTCTATGAAACTTGAAATTTAGCTCAGGTGGATCCTGTTTCCATTGATCATCCATGAGATGTCTCTTCAACTTGATTGGAGTCCACCTGTGGTAAATTCGATTGATTGGACATGATTAGGAAAGGCACACACCTGTCTATATAAGGTCCCGCAGTTTACAGTGCATGTCAGAGCAAAAACCAAGCCATTAGGTTGAAGAAATTGTCCGTAGAGCGCCGAGACAGGATTGTGTAGAGGCACAGATCTGGGGAAGGGTACCAGAAAGTTCCTGCAGCATTGAAAATCCCCAAGAACACTGTGGCCTCCATCATTATTATATGGAAGAAGTTTGGAACTACCAAGACTCTTCCTAGGGCTGGCTGCCCGGCCAAACTGAGCAATCGGGGGAGAAGGGCCTTGGACAGGGAGGTGACCAAAAACCAGATGGTTACTCTGACAGAGCTCCAGAGTTCCTCTGTGGAGAAGGGAGAACCTTTCAGGAGGACAACCATCTCTGCAGCACCCACCAATCAGGCCTTTATGGTAGTAAAAGACACATGACAGCCCATTTATAGTTTGCCAAAAGTCACCTAAAGGACTCTCAGAACATGAGAAACAAGTTTCTCTAGTCTGATGAAACCAAGAACTCTTTGGCCTGAATGCCAAGCATCACGTCTGGATGAAACCTGGCACCATCCCTACGGTGAAGCATGGTGGTGGTAACATAATGCTGTGGGGATGTTTTTCAGCGGCAGGGACTGGGAGACTAGTCGGGATCGAGGGAAAGATGAACGGACAAAGTACAGAGAGAACCTTGATGAAAACCTGATTGAGAGCGCTCAGGACCTTAGACTGTGGCAAAGGTTCACCTTCCAACAGGACAACAACCCTAAGCACACAGCCAATACATCACAGGTGTGGCTTCAGGACAAGTCTCTAAGTGTCCTTGAGTGGCCCAGCCAGAGCCTGGACATCTCTGGAGAGACCTGAAAATAGCTGTGCAGCGAAGCTCCCCATCCAACCTGACAGAGCTTGAGAGGATCGGCAGAGAAGAATGTGAGAAATTCCCCAAATACAGGTGTGCCAAGCTTGTAGTATTATACCCAAGACTTGAGGTGTAATCGCTACCAAAGGTGCATCAACAAAGTACTGAGTAAAAGGTCTAAATACAAATGTAATTGTGATATTTCCATAAGCTGTTTTTGCTTTGTCAAATTTTTTTGAGGGGCAGAATGACAGATTTGTACTTTGTCAGCTCAGGGATTTGAACTTGCAACCTTTTGGTTACTAGTCCAATGCTCTAACCACTAGGCCAATTAGAGGTAACAACATTCAGTTGCCTCTAATTGGGAACCATACACACACACCAACATAGAAATATAATAACTAGAAAACCCCCTAGTCACGCCCTGACCTAAAACACCATAGAGAACCCCGAGGGCTCTCTATGGTCAGGGCGTGACAGCGTCCTACATCCTACTTACCCTTTTTGCCTCCAAGTTCACAATTTTATCAACAACTGTGCTTCTATGGTACTATTTAGGATGCTGAAGACAAAAGATTATCATAGGCTAAGCTAAATAGAACAAATTAAAATAAAACAAAATTATATTTGTCACATGTGCCGAATACAACAGGTGTAGAACATTCCCTGAAATGCTTACGTACAAGACCTTAACCAACAATGCAGTTCAAGAAATAGAGTTAAGAAAATACATTTCAAAAATCTAATCAAACCAAAAAGTAACACAAGAAAAGTACATAACAATAGTGAGGCTATATAGAGGGGGTACCAGTACCGAGTCAATGTGCTGGGGTACAGGTTAGTCAAGGTAATTTGTATAGTGACTATGCATAGACAATAAACAGCGAGTAGCAGCAGCGCAAAAAAAGAGGGTGGGGAGATCAACGTAAATAGTCTGGGTGGCCATTTGACTAATTGTTCAGGAGACTTATGGCTTGGGGGTAGAAGCTGTTAAGGAGCTTTTTGATCCTAGACTTGGCGCTCCGGTACCGCTTGCCATGCGCTAGCAGAGAGAACAGTCTATGACTTGGGTGACTGGAGTCTGACAATTTTTGGGCCTTCCTCTGACACCGCCTAGTATATAGGTCCTGGATGTCAGGAAGCTTGCCCCAGTGATGTATTGAGCCATACGCACAACACTCTGTAGTGCCTTACGGTCAGATGCCGAGCAGTTGCCATACCAGGCCGGTGATGCAACCGGTCAGGATGCTCTCAATGGTGCAGCTATATAACTTTTTGAGGATCTGAGGACCCATGCCAAATCTTTTCAGTCTCCTGAGGTGGAAAAGTTGTTGTCATGCCCCCTTCACGACTCTCTTGGTGTGTTTGAACCATGATAGTTCGTTGGTGATGTGGACACCAAGGAATTTGAAACTCTCAACCCGCTCCACTGCAGCCCCATCAATGGAAAGCCTGTTTGGCCCTCGTTTTGCTATAGTCCACGATCAGCTCCTTTGTCTTGCTCACGTTGAGGGAAAGGTTGTTGTCCTGGCACCACACTGCCAGGTCTCTGACCTCCTCCCTATAGGCTGTCTCATCGTTGTCGGTGATCAGGCCTACCACTGTTGTGTTGTCAGCAAACTTAATGATGGAGTTGGTGTTGTGCTTGGCCACGCAGTCGTGGGTGCACAGGGAGTACAGGAGGGGACTGCTTCAGCAGAAAATCAGCATGGCAGATGTGTTGTTGCCTTCCCTTACCACCTGGGGGCGGCCCGTTAGGATGTCCAGGATCCAGTTGCAGAGGGAGGTGCTTAGTCCCAGGGTCCTTAGTTTAGTGATGAGCTTTGTGGGCACTAATGTGTTGAATGCTGAGCTGCAGTCAATGAACAGCATTCTCACATAGGTGTTCCTTTTGTCCAGGTAGGAAAGGGCAGTGTGGAGTGCAATTGAGACTGAGATTGCGTAATCTGTGGATCTGTTGGGGCGGTATGTGAATTGGAGTGGGTCTAGGGTTTCCGGCATGATGTTGTTGATGTGAGCCATGACCAGCCTTTCAAAGCACTTCATGGCTACCGATGTGAGTGCTACGGGGCCGTAATCATTTAGGCAGGTTACCTTCTCTTTCTTGGGGACAGGGACTATTTTGGTCTGTTTGAAACATGTACAGTGGCAAGAAAAGTATGTGAACCCTTTGGAAATACCTGGATTTCTGCATAAATTGGTCATAAAAGTTGATCTGAACTTCATCTAGGTCACAACAGTAGACAATCAGTCTGCTTAAACTAATAACACACAAACAGTTTTACATTTTCATGTCTTTATTGAACACCTGTGTAAACATTCACAGTGCAGAGTGGGGAAAGTATGTGAACCCTTGAATTTAGCAACTGGTTGACCCTCCTTTGGCAGCAATAACCTCAAACAAAGGTTTTCGGTATTTGAGGATCAGACTTGCACAAAAGTCAGGAGGAATTTTGGACCATTACCATTGTCCACAGAATATTTTGCCAGTAGTGCTGTGGAACATCCAGGTGCACTTTTGCAAGCTTCCGACGTGGAGCAATTTTTTTTTTGGACAGCAGTGGCTTCTTCCGTGGTGTTCTCCCATGAACACCATTCTTGTTTAGTGTTTTACATATCGTAGACTTGTCGACAGAGATGTTAGCATGTTCCAGAGATTTCTGTAAGTCTTTAGCTGACACTCTAGGATTCTTCTTAACCTCATTGAGCATTCTGCGCTGTGCTCTTGCAGTCATCTTTGCAGGACGGCCACTCGTAGGGAGAGTAGCAACAGTGCTGAACTTTCTCCATTTATAGACAATTTGTCTTACCGTGGACTTTTGTAACCCTTTCCAGCTTTATGCAAGTCAACAATTCTTAATCTTAGGTCTTCTGAGATCTCTTTTGTTTGAGGCATGGTTCACATCAGGCAATGCTTCTTGTGAGTAGCAAACTCACATTTTGTGAGTGTTTTTTATAAGGCAAAGCAGCTCTAACTAACATCTCCAACCTCGTCTCATTGATTGGACTCCAGGTTAGCTGACTCCTGACTCCAATTAGCCTTTGGAGAAGTTATTAGCCTAGGGGTTCACATACTTTTTCCAACCTACACTGTGAATGTTTAAATGATGTACTCAATATAGACAAGAAAAATACAATAATTTGTGTGTTATTAGTTTAAGCACACTATGTTTGTCTATTGTTGTGACTTAGATGAAGATCAGATCAAATTTGATGACCAATTTATGCAGAAATCCAGGTAATTCCAAAGGGTTCACATACTTTTTCTTGCCACTGTAGGTATTATAGACTCAGTCAGGGAGAGGTTGAACATGTCAGTGAAGACACTTGCCAGTTGGACAACAATGGGAAGACTGTGTGGTTTCACAGAAAATAATTGTTCAACCATAGCCAGATTCGATCTTGTGCTATGCTTGTGTCTGAGCCCAAATCCCAATCCTTACCCACTCAGCTACCATTCAGGTGCTGTAAACTGGGAAAAATATGAAAATAAATGTTTGAAACAAAAAAAAATAAGGTCAATACAGGAAATCCATCCTGTACATAACAAGAGAATCAAGCGCAGCTGTTCTACAGGCAGAACCACCTGTGAGGTAAGAAATGGAATAGAATATTCTAGACTAAGCTGTATATAGTGTCCAGCAGAGGTTGCTGTTTTGGAAGTCACAGCAGGATCCACAGAATGCGGGATCAAACAAAGATTTGTATGTCATTTATCACATGGTAACTGCTTGTCAACTTTGCTTTGGGTTTGAATTAAACTTTTTCAACACACTTTTCAATATTAACAAACATTTCGGATCTATCGTTTGATAATTACCAATTACAACTACTAGAACTGTTTTATTTCCAATCACTGTTTGAGAAAGAAAACAAATCAATATTACTGTGCCACGATTTCAGGATTGTTTCATCTGCCTTGTGGCACTATGCCCTGAGCTATCTTTCCACCTGCTAAGAAGTTGAAATATCTAGATAAAAACAAAAAGCTTTGAGAAGAGGTTGGCGTTCTCAGTTAGGAGATCTGACACTTGTCAGATGGTAGTGTGACGTCCAAATCGTATAACATCATCATCACATGGTATTGTCACTTTTATACAAGTATCGTTATGTTGTGTCGAATCAGTAGTGCTTTGAAAACTGTGTCGGAACTTCGGTATCAATTGTCCCATCACTGATTGTAAAGCCCTTATTAACCATAGCCGCAGGAAGTAGTTTGGTAGTGAGGGTGCTAAGATTTTCTTTGCCGAAGTGGGGACCAGAGTGCCTTGTGGTGGTGGTGGGGTTTTGGTATGGGCAGGCATAAACTAGAGACAACGAAGACAATTGCATTGCATCTATGGCAGTGTGAATGTACTGAGATACCGTGACTAGATTCTGAGGCCTATTGTCGTGCCATTCATCTGCCGCCATCACCTCGTGTTTCAGCATGATAATGCACGGCCCCATGTTGCAAGGATGTGTACACAATTCCTGGAAGCTGAAAATGTCCCAGACGTTCCATGGCCTGCATACTTACCAGACATGTCACCCATTGAGCGTACGACTGCTTGTTCCAGTTCCCGCCAATATGCACCAACTTTGCACAGCCTTAGAATAGGAGTGGGATAACATTCCACAGGCCACAATCAACAACATGATCAACTCTGTGCAAAGGAGATGTAATACTGCATGAGGCAAATGGTGGTCACACCATATCCTGTTAGGGATAGGGGGCAGTATTTTCACAGCCGGATAAAAAACGTACCCGATTTAATCTGGTTACTACTCCTGGCCAGAAACTAGAATATGCATATAATTAGTAGATTTGGATAGAAAACACTCTAAAGTTTCTGAAACTGTTTGAATGGTGTCTGTGAGTATAACAGAACTCATATGGCAGGCAAAAACCTGAGATTCCACGCAGGAAGTGCCCTGTCTGATAATTTGTTGTCTTTCTGTTGCATCTCTATCGAAATTACAGCATCTGTGCTGTTACGTGACACTTCCTAAGGCTTCCATTGGCTCTCTAAAGCCGCCAGAAAGTGGAATGGGGTGTATGCTATCTCTGGGCAAAGTATAGGAGCAGAGTTTGTAAGTGGTCAGCCTGGGGACAGTGAGACTGGAGATGCACGGTCACAAGAACTCGCCATTTTTTTCTTTCTCTCTTTGAATGAATACAACGTTGCCCGGTTGGAATATTATTGCAATTTTCCGAGAAAAATATCATAAAAATGTATTTTAAACAGCGTTTCACATGCTTCGAAGTACGGTAATGGAATATTTTGAATTTCTTTGTCACAAAATGTGCTCGCGCGTTACCTTTCGGATAGTGACCTGAACGCACGAACAAAACGGAGGTATTTGGATATAACTATGGATTATTTGGAACCAAAACAACATTTGTTGTTGAAGTAGAAGTCCTGGGAGTGCATTCTGACGAAGAACAGCAAAGGTAATCCAATTTTTCTAATAGTAATTCTGAGTTTAGGTGTCCCCGAAGTTGGCGGATGTCAAAATAGCTAGCCGTGATGACCGAGCTATGTACTCAGAATATTGCAAAATGTGCTTTCGCCGAAAAGCTATTTTAAAATCAGACATAGCGATTGCATAAAGGAGTTCTGTATCTATAATTCTTAAAATAATTGTTACGTATTTTGTCAACGTTTATCATGAGTAATTTAGTAAATTCACCGGACGTTTTCAGTGGGTGTGCTAGTTCTGAACATCACATGCTAATGTAAAAAGCTGTTTTTTGATATTAATATGAACTTGATTGAACAAAGCATGCATGTATTGTATAACATAATGTCCTAGGATTGTCATCTGATGAAGAACATCAAAGGTTAGTGCTGCATTTAGCTGTGGTTTGGGTTTATGTGACATATATGCTTGCTTGGAGAATGGCTGTGTGATTATTTGTGTCTATGTACTCTCCTAACAATCTAATGTTTTGCTTTCGCTGTAAAGCCTTTTTGAAATCGGACAATGTGGTTAGATTAACGAGAGTCTTATCTTTAAAATGGTGGAAAATAGTTGATTGTTGTTCTGTTGTCCGGTCCTCTGGCAGTCTCTATGGGGGTGCCACAGGGTTCAATTCTTGGGCCAACTCTTTTCTCTGTATACATCAATGATGTCGCTCTTGCTGCTGGTGAGTCTCTGATCCACCTCTACACAGACGACACCATTCTGTATACTTCTGGCCCTTCTTTGGACACTGTGTTAACAACCCTCCAGACGAGCTTCAATGCCATACAACTCTCCTTCCGTGGCCTCCAACTGCTCCTAAATACAAGTGAAACTAAATGCATGCTCTTCAACCGATCGCTGCCTGCACCTGCCTGCTTGTCCTGCATCACTACTCTGGACGGTTCTGACTTAGAATATGTGGACAACTACAAATACCTAGGTGTCTGGTTAGACTGTAAACTCTCCATCCAGACTCACATCAAACATCTCCAATCCAAAGTTAAATCAAGAATTGGCTTCCTATTTTGCAACAAATCATCCTTCACTCATGCTGCCAAACATACCCTCATAAAAATGACCATCCTACCGATCCTCGACTTTTGCGATGTCATTTACAAAATAGCCTCCAATACCCTACTCAACAAACTGGATGCAGTCTATCACAGTGCCATCCGTTTTGTCACCAAAGCCCCATATACTACCCACCACTGCAACCTGTATGCTCCCGTTGGCTGGCCTTCGCTTCATAATCGTCGCCAAACCCACTGGCTCCAGGTCATCTACAAGACCCTGCTAGCCTCTTGACGTTACCCTAGGATAGGGGGCGCCACAGCGCATTTTGAAAAAAATTCGTGCCCATTTTAAACGGCCTACTAATCAAATTCAGAAGCTAGGATATGCATATAATTAATACCTGTGGATAGAAAACACCCTAAAGTTTCTAAAACTGTTTGAATAGTGTCTGTGAGTATAACAGAACTCATATGGCAGTCAAAACCCCGAGACCGATCGAAACAGGAAGTGGCATTCTGAATTGTGGACTCAACTTCACATCTTTGCCTATTAATCACACCGTGAGCTATGGTTCATTGAGCACTTTCTATTGCTTCCACTAGATGTCCCCAGTCTTTACAAAGTGGTTTGAGCCTTCTACTGTGGACACTGACAGAATGAGAGTCTGTTGAAATTGGTCACAGGAGGAGGGCCATCACCATTATGACGCCGGCGGCCCTGTCTACCCCCTCCTTTCGAAATGTTTTGAAACACAATGCAATCGTCCCCCTCGAATCTTATTGGCTCTCTTGTTGAAACAGGCCCTGAAGATT
Source organism: Salmo trutta (assembly GCF_901001165.1). Classification (NCBI taxonomy): domain Eukaryota; kingdom Metazoa; phylum Chordata; class Actinopteri; order Salmoniformes; family Salmonidae; genus Salmo; species Salmo trutta. Next base: position 17,086,942 of record NC_042966.1, read on the forward strand.
TATGTTATACAACGTTTGACATGTTTGAACAAACCTAAATGGGGGAAAAATGTTTTTTTTTCGAAATTGCTGTCCCGCGGCCGACGATGGTTTTGGATACAGCCTTCAGACGCGCTAACAACAGCAAGCTAATGGAACATAAAGGATGGACTTTTTCGAACGAAAATACATTTGTTGTGGACCTGGGATTCCTGGAAGTGCTTTCTGATGAAGACAACTAAAGGTAAGGGATTATTGACAATAGTATACAAGATTAGATGTGATATGCGATTGTTCCAAGATGGCGCCGAGCTGTATTTACTAGCTAATTTTCTGAGTATCGCATCCCCTTTTATCGCAAAGTGTGATTACCCAGTAAAGTTATTTTTAAATCTGGTATTACAGGTGCTTTCAAGAGATATTCATCTATAAATCTTAGAATGACAATATTACATTTTAAAAATGTTTTCGAATAGTAATTGAGTAAATTGTAGCACTGTTTCCCGGGATGCATTTGAGGGAAAATAGTTAGTCAACGTCAGGCGCCGATGTAAAATGCTGTTTTTATATATAAATATGAACTTTATCGAACAAAAGAATGCATAGGTGTGTCATCTGATGAAGTTTGTAAAAGGTTAGTGCTGCATTTAGCTGTTTTTTGGTTATTTGTGATGCATGTGGTTGGTCGGAAAATGGCTATGTGGCTACTTTTACCATGTACTCCTCTAACATAATCTAATGTTTTGCTTTTCCTGTAAAGCCTTTTTGAAATCGGACGACGTGGGTCGATTCAGGAGAGGTGTATCTATAAAACGATATGAGACAGTCCTATATTTGAAAAAAAATAATATAAAATTTCGTTATGCTAATGTCGATAGGAGTTTTTCGCTGGATGTGACCGTCAAGAGGCTAGGTAAAGTCCCCCCTTATCTCCGCTCACTGGTCACCATAGCAGCACCCACCTGTAGCAGCGGTCCAGCAGGTATATCTCTCTGGTCACCCCCAAAGCCAATTCCTCCTTTGCCCATCTCTCTTTCCAGTTCTCTGCTGCCAATGACTGGAAGAAACTAGTTTTTCGCTGGATGTGACCGTCAAGAGGCTAGGTAAAGTCCCCCCTTATCTCCGCTCACTGGTCACCATAGCAGCACCCACCTGTAGCAGCGGTCCAGCAGGTATATCTCTCTGGTCACCCCCAAAGCCAATTCCTCCTTTGCCCATCTCTCTTTCCAGTTCTCTGCTGCCAATGACTGGAACAAACTACAAAAATCTCTGAAACTGGAAACACTTATCTCCCTCACTAGCTTTTTAAGCAAAAGCTGTCAGAGCAGCTCACAGATCACTGCACCTGTACATAGCCCATCTATAATTTAGCCCAAACAACTACCTCTTCCCCTATTGTATTTATTTATTTTATTTTGCTCCTTTGCACCCCATTATCTCTATTTCTACTTTGCTTCTTTCTTCTACTACAAATCTACCATTCCAGTGTTTTACTTGCTATATTGTATTTACTTTGCCACCATGGACTTTTTTTGCCTTTACCTCCTTTATCTCACCTCATTTGCTCACATTGTACATAGACTTATTTTTCTACTGTATTATTGACTGTATATTTGTTTTACTCCATGTGTAACTCTGTGTTGTTGTATGTTGTCGAACTGCATTGCTTTATCTTGGCCAGGTCGCAATTGTAAATGAGAACTTGTTCTCAACTTGCCTACCTGGTTAAATACTGTCGCAAAGTTAACTAAAAAGCAGCATTCCCCAAGAGAGGATGGCTCTCACTTCAGCAGTGATGAATTCATGAACTTCTTTGAGGAAAAGATCATGATCATTATAAAGCAAATTACGGACTCCTCTTTAAATCTGCGTATTCCTCCAAAGCTCCGTTGTCCTGAGTCTGCACAACCCTGCCAGGACCTAGGAACAAGGGAGACACTTAAGTGTTTTAGTACTATATCTCTTGACACAATGATGAAAATAATCAAGGCCTCTAAACCTTCAAGCTGCATACTGGACCCTATTCCAACTAAACTACTGAAAGAGCTGCTTTCTGTGCTTGGCCCTCCTATGTTGAACATAATAAACGGCTCTCTATCCACCAGATGTGTACCAAACTCACTAAAAGTGGCAGTAGTAATCTTCCATTCCTCTCAAAAAAATTGAAAAAGCTGTTGCGCAGCAACTCACTGCCTTCCTGAAGACAAACACTGCCTTCCTGAAACCAAACGCTTCAGTCTGGTTTTAGACCCCATCATAGCACTGAGACTGCACTTGTGAAGGTGGTAAATGACCTTTTAATGACGTCAGACCGAGGTTCTGCGTCTGTCCTCATGCTCCTAGATCTTAGTGCTGCTTTTGATACCATCGATCACCACATTCTTTTGGAGAGATTGGAAACCCAAATTGGTCTACATGGACAAGTTCTGGCCTGGTTTAGGTCTTATCTGTCGGAAAGATATCAGTTTGTCTCTGTGAATGGTTTGTCCTCTGACAAATCAACTGTAAATTTCGGTGTTTCTCAAGGTTCCGTTTTTAGGACCACTATTGTTTTCACTATATATTTTACCTCTTGGGGATGTCATTCGAAAACATAATGTTAAATTTCACTGCTATGCGGACGACACACAGCTGTACATTTCAATGAAACATGGTGAAGCCCCAAAATTGCCCTCGCTAGAAGCCTGTGTCTCAGACATAAGGAAGTGGATGGCTGCAAACTTTCTACTCTTAACCTCTTATGGCTAGGGGGCAGTATTTTCACGGCTGGATAAAAAACGTACCTGATTTAATCTGATTATTAGTCATGCCCAGAAACTAGAATATGCCTATAATTATTAGCTTTGGAGAGAAAACACTCCACAGTTTCTGAAACTGTTTGAATGGTGTCTGTGAGTATAACAGAACTCCTATGGCAGGCAAAAACCTGAGATGCTTCTGTTCAGGAAGTACCCTGTCAGACCTTTTATTTTCTTTGTTTGACATCTCTCCCAAAAACTAAGGATCTCTGCTGTTACGTGACACTTCCCACGTCTCCAATGGAGTCTCAGAGCCCGGGAAAAACAGGAATGACGTAATTCAAAGCCCTGGCTGAAACAAAGGAGAGCAAAAGCTAAGTGGTCACTCAGTGGACTAAGCCTTACGCTCGCGACCCGCCCCGCCCCCGGCTTTCGGTTTTTCCCTCAGTATACAGACAGGCAGATTCCCGGTCGGAATATTATCGCTTTTCTACGAGATAAATTGCATAAAAATTGGTTTTAAACAGCGGTTGACATGCTTCGAAGTACGGTAATGGAATATTTAGAATTTTTTTGTCACATTCTGCGTCATGCTCGTGGCCGAGATTTAGCGTTGGGATAGTGTCTAGAACGCACAAACAAAACGTCTTGATGGAACATAACGATGGATTATTTGGGACCAAACCTACATTTGTTATTGAAGTAGAAGTCCTGGGACTGCATTCTGACGAAGAACAAGCAAGGTAAGAACATTTGTCTTATAGGAAATGTGATTTTGGTGAAGGCTAAACTGGTTGGGTGTCTAAATAGCTAGCCCGTGATGGCTGGGCTATGTACTTAGATTATTGCAAAATGTGCTTCATCCGAAAAGCTATTTTAAAATCGGACATATCGAGTGCATAGAGGAGTTCTGTATCTATAATTCTTGAAATAATTGTTATGCTTTTTGTGAACGTTTATCGTGAGTAATTTAGTAAAATCACCGGAAGTGTTCGGTGGGAATGCTAGTTCTGAACGTCACATGCTAATGTAAAAAGCTGGTTTTTGATATAAATATGAACTTGATTGAACAGACATGCATGTATTGTATAACATAATGTCCTAGGTGTGTCATCTGATGAAGATCATAAAAGGTTAGTGCTGCATTTAGCTATGGTTTGGGTTTATGTGACATGATATGCTAGCTTGAAAAATGGGTGTCTGATTATTTCTGGCTGGGTACTCTGCTGACATAATCTAATGTTTTGCTTTCGCTGTAAAGCCTTTTTGAAATCGGACAGTGTGGTTAGATAAAGGAGAGTCTTGTCTTTAAATAGCTGTAAAATAGTCATATGTTTGAAAAATGGAAGTTTTCGGATTTTAGAGGAGTTTGTATTTCGCGCCCCGCCCATCATTGGATATTGGAGCAGACGTTCCGCTAGCGGAACGTGTAGATGTAACTCTGGATGGTTGTACAGTCGTCTCAAATAAAACTGTGAAGGACCTCGGCATTACTCTGGACCCTGATCTCTCTTTTGAAGAACATATCAAGACTGTTTCAAGGACAGCTTTTTTCCATCTACGTAACATTGCAAAAATCAAACTTTCTGTCCAAAAATGACGCAGAAAAATGTATCCATGCCTTTGTTACTTCTAGGTTGGACTACTGCAATGCTCTACTTTCCGGCTACCCGGATAAAGCACTAAATAAACTTCAGTTAGTGCTAAATACGGCTGCTAGAATCCTGACTAGAACCAAAAAAATTTGATCATATTACTCCAGTGCTAGCCTCCTACACTGGCTTCCTGTTAAGGCAAGGGCTGATTTCAAGGTTTTACTGCTAACCTACAAAGCATTACATGGGCTTGCTCCTACCTATCTTTCTGATTTGGTCCTGTCGTACATACCTACATGTACGCTACGGTCACAAGACGCGGGACTCCTAATTGTTCCTAGAATTTCTAAGCAAACAGCTGGAGGCAGGGCTTTCTCCTATAGAGCTCCATTTTTATGGAATAATCTGCCTACCCATGTGAGAGACGCAGACTCAGTCTCAACCTTTAAGTCTTTACTGAAGACACATCTCTTCAGTAGGTCCTATGATTAAGTGTAGTCTGGCCCAGGGGTGTGAAGGTGAACGGAAAGGCTGGAGCAACGAACCGCCCTTGCCTTGTCTCTGCCTGGCCGGTTTCCCCTCTTTCCACTGGGATTCTCTGCCTCTACCCCTATTACGGGGGCTGAGTCACTGGCTTACTGGTGTTCTTCCATGCCGTCCCTGGGAGGGGTGCGTCACTTGAGTGGGTTGAGTCACTGACGTGGTCTAAATGTCTGGGTTGGCGCCCCCCCTTGGCCTGTGCCGTGGCGGAGATCTTTGTGGGCTATACTCGGCCTTGTCCTGGGATGGTATGTTGGTGGTTGGAGATATCCCTCCAGTGGTGTGGAGGCTGTGCTTTGGCAAAGTGGGTGGGGTTATATCCTACCTGTTTGGCCCTGTCCGGGGGTTTCATCGGATGGGGCCACAGTGTCTCCTGACCCCTCCTGTCTCAGCCTCCAGTATTTATGCTGCAGTAGTTTATGTGTCGGGGGCTAGGGTCAGTCTGTCACATCTGGAGTATTTCTCTTGTCTTTTCCGGTGTCCTGTGTGAATTTAAATATGCTCTCTCTAATTCTCTCTTTCTCTTTCTTTCTTTCTCTCTCTCGGAGGACCTGAGCCCTAGGACCATGCCTCAGGACTACCTGGCTTGATGACTCCTTGCTGTCCCCAGTTCACCTGGCCATGCTGCTGCTCCAGTTCCAACTGTTCTGCCTGCAGCTATGGAACCCTGACCTGTTCACCGGACGTGCTACCTGTCCCAGACCTGTTGTCCCAGACCTGCTGGAACCCTGACCTATTCACCGGACGTGCTACCTGTCCCAGACCTGCTGTTTTCAACTCTCTAGAGACAGCAGGAGCGGTAGAGATACTCTCAAAGATCGGCTATGAAAAAGCCAACTGACACTTACTCTTGTGTTACTGACTTGTTGCACCCTCGACAACTACTATGATTATTATTATTTGACAATGCTGGTCATTTATGAACATTTGAACATCTAGGCCATGTGCTGTTATAATCTCAACCCGGCACAGCCAGAAGAGGACTGGCCACCCCTCATAGCCTGGTTCCTCTCTAGGTTTCTTCCTAGGTTTTGGCCTTTCTAGGGAGTTTTTCCTAGCCACCGTGCTTCTACACCTGCATTGCTTGCTGTTTGGGGTTTTAGGCTGGGTTTCTGTACAGCACTTTGAGATATCAGCTGATGTAAGAAGGGCTATATCAATAAATTTAATTTGATTTGAAATAAATGCGAAATAAATTGTTTGAGAAAATTGAATTGTGGTATTTTAGTTGGTTTTTGTTTTTCGCGCCGTGCGATGCCATTGGCTGTTGGCTAGGGGTTCCGCTGGTGGAACGGGGTTCCGCTAGCAGAACGTCTAGATGCAAGAGGTTAAATTGAACACTGTCAGTGTTGATTCAACACTGGAGAATTTGCTGTATGTGTGTAAGGTGAAAAACTGGAATTTAGCACGCGAATATCTTTTCTGTCTACTCTCTTTCCTTCTATGCTTCAATTTTTTAAATTTTCTACCCATCCCACTGGGCACAGACATCAGTTCAACATCTAGTTTTCATTTACATTTGGTTGAGTTGTCAACAAACGTGAATTCAACGTAAAATCAACCAAAACTATCACCCTGTCATTAGATTTAGGTTAAAAGTTGGGTGAAAATGATAAGAAATTCCCTTATGTTGATGACGTTTTGTAAATCGAATCCGTTTTCTACATTGATTCAACGTCATCACGTAAAACGTTTTGGTTGAAATAACGTGAAAACAATGTTGATTCAACCAGTTTTTGCCCAGTGGGATTGCATTTCTATGCTGTATTCCCCTATGTTGTCTCCTCTGTTAACCTCCATTCTGTGTCAGTGTGTGTTCCTCTCTGATCCCAGGTCAGCAGACACACAGCAGGTTAAACACATCTAATGCTTTATTGAGATCCACTGTATCATCCAGTAAACCCTGATAACAGCCCTCATCTTCATAACACACACACACACACACACACACACACACACACACACACACACACACACACACACACACACACACACACACACACACACACACAAACCCTGATAACAGCCATCATCTTTGTAACACACACTCTCTCTCTCTCACACACACACACACACACACACACACACACACACACACACACACACAAACCCTGATAACAGCCCTCATCTTCATAACACACACACGCCGCGTTCACGTGCTAGTCAGAACTAGGAAACTCAGAAATGTTTGACTTGCTGACTTGTTGTAGAAAGATGGTCCCGAGGTTCCCACTTGGAAAGTATAACAATCAACCAATAGGAAGCTCCACGCAAAGAACTTACATTAATTTTAACTCTGAGGTTCCGAGTTTCCGATAGCACGTGAACACGGCAACACACACACTCAGATAACAGCTATCACCTCTACATCAGCACAGTAATATACAGAGATTAAAGCTCTCACCTCTCAGAGACACACCATTTTCTCATCCCCTCATCTCAGCTATAAAGCCGTTATATTCTGTGGTTTTAACACACATCAATGAAAAGAGATGGTGGTTGTCTGGAAGAGATAAAGAATGAACACAAGAACTAGAGACACACTGGGGTACTTAAAGGAAGGAGCGAAGGACTGAACTGCAGGCCATCACTCTCTTTCCTTTCTTCCTACACTATCTCTCTCTTTCTTTCTTTTTTATCTTTCTTTCTCTCACTCTCACGCTTGTTCTCTCTATTCTCTCGCTCACCATTTCTCTTTCCTTCTCTTTCCTTCTCTTTCACTTTCTCTCTCTCTCATTTTTCCTCTCTCTTGCTTTACATTTTTTATTATCCAACAGATGTAGTGGTCTCTCTATCCAATATGCTGTGGGAATGGCTTCGGACCACAGTTGGGTTATGAATCCTTACCTCCTGTGTCCTTTACTACCCATGGCTGGTGGGAATGTATAGGCCATCTGCCCTCTATCCCTCCATATCCCATGTCATTTCTTTATTTCTTCCTCTTTCTGTTCTTTTTTGCTTTTATTTCTCTCTCCAGCCACCCATCCATCCTCTCCTCCAAGGTTCGGCACCATTCAGACCTTCATAACCCAATGTTACAGACAGACTGTGCTAGCAGCAGCCAGCAGCAATATCAGTCAATAGTAGTAGTAGCTGTATAGCTCCAGACTGTTTTCTTTAGGAAACCTTAATTCCAAGACATTACACTGAAGCACCGCTGAGCTCATGATACCAACCTTTTGGTAAAAATCAATGCTCACAAGGGTCTTCGCATAAGCCACAAGAGTCTCTGAATGATGGGGGACGCAGCAAGCGAGACACAGCCGCAATTAGTCCTTAACCCTGCTAAGCCGGATGCACACAGAGGGTGAGAGGAATAAGGTTAGCAGAGGAGGAAGAGAAAATACAAATCCAGTCCAATACCCAAAGACATGATGCTAATATCTAGTGTCACTGGAAACCTTACTGTCAGGGGATAGTTTGTAAGTACTGTTGACGTGATGTGTGTGTAAGCTAGAGGACTGTTTTGCTAGCACAGACTGGAATATGTTCCGGGATTCATCCAATGGCATTGAGGAGTACACCACATCAGTTACTGGCTTCATCAATAAGTGCATCGATGACGTCATCCCCACAGTGACCGTACGTACATACCCCAACCAGAAACTATGAATTACAGGCAGTATCCACACTGAGCTAAAGGCTAGAGCTGCCGCTTTCAAGGAGCGGGACTCTAACCAGGAAGCTTATAAGAAATCCAGCTATGCCCTCCGACGAACCATCAAACAGGCAAAGTGTCAATACAGGACTAAGATTGAGTCGTACTACACCGGCTCTGATGCTCGTCGGATATGGCAGGGCCTGCAAACCATTACAGACTACAAAGGGAAGCACAGCCGAGTGCTGCCCAGTGACACGAGCCTACTGGACGAGCTAAACTACTTTTATGCTTTCTTCGAGGAAAATAACACTGAAACATGCATGAGAGCACCAGCTCTACCGCTCTCCGCAGCCGATATGAGTAAGACCTTGAGACAGGTCAACATTCACAAGGCCGCAGTGTACTGCAAGCATGTGCTGACCAACTAGCAAGTGTCTTCACTGACATTTTCAACCTCTCCCTGTCTGAGTCTATAATACCAACATGTTTAAAGCAGACCACCATAGTGCCTGTGCCCAAGAACACTAAGGTAACCTGCCTAAATGACTACCGACCCATAGCACTCACATCTGTAGCCATGAAAAGCTATGAAAGGATGGTCATGGCTCACATCAACACCATCATCCCAGAAACCCTAGACCCACTCCAATTTGCATACCGCCCCAACAGATCCACAGATGATGCAGTCTCTATTGCACTCCACACTGCCCTTTCCCACCTGGACAAAAGGAACACCTATGTGAGAATGCTATTCATTGACTACAGCTCAGCGTTCAACACCATAGTGCCCTCAAAGCTCATCAATAAGCTAAGGACCCTGGGACTAAACACCTCCCTCTGCAACTGGATCCTGGAGTTCCTGACGGGCCGCCCCCAGGTGGTAAGGTTAAGTAACAACACATCTGCCACGCTGATCCTCAACAAAGGGGCCCCTCAGGGGTGCGTGCTCAGCCCCCTCCTGTACTCCCTGTTCACTCATGACAGCACGGCCAGGCACGACTCCAACACCATCAATAAATTTGCCGATGACACAACGGTGGTACGCCTGATCACCGACAACAATGAAACAGCCTATAGGGAGGAGGTCAGAGAACTGGCCGTGTGGTGCCAGGATAACAACCTCTCCCTCAACGTGATCAAGACAAAGGAGATGATTGTGGACTACAGGAAAAGGAACCTAGCACGCCCCCATTCTCATCGACGGGGCGGAAGTGGAGCAGGTTGAGAGCTTCAAGTTCCTTGGTGTCCACATCACCAACATACTAACATGGTTCAAACACACCATAACAGTCATGAAGAGGGCACGACAGAACCTATTCCGCCTCAGGAGACTGAAAAGATTTGGTATGGGTCCTCAGATCCTCAAAAAGTTCTGCAGCTGCACCATCAAGAGCATCCTGACTGGTTGCATCACTACCTGGTATGGCAACTGCTCGGCCTACGACCGAAAGGCACTATGGAGGATTGTGCGAATGGCCCAGTACATCACTGGGGCCAAGCTTCCTGCCCTCCAGGACCTCTATACCAGGCAGTGTCAGAGAAAGGCACTGAAAATTGTCAAAGACTCCAGCCACCCCAGTCATAGACTGTTCTCTCTGCTACCACACGGCAAGTGGTACCGGAGCATCAGGTCTAGGTCCAGGAGGCTTCTAAACAGCTTCTAACCCCAAGCCATAAGTCTCCTGAACATCTAGTCAAATGGCTACCCAGACTGTTCACATTGTCCCCCCCCTCCCCTCTCCACACCACTGCCACTCTCTGTTGTCATCTATGCATTGTCACTTCAACTGACTCTACCTAGATGTACATACTACCTCAACTAACCGGTGCCCCCGCACATTGACTCTGTACCGGCAACCCCCTGTATATATTGTTATTTTTTACTGCTCCTCTTTAATTACTTGCTACTTTTATCTCTTATTCTTATCCATATTTTTTTTAACTGCTCTGTCGGTTAGGGGCTCGTAAGTAAGCATTTCACTACACCTGTAGTATTCGGCGCATGTGACTAATAACATTTGAATTTGATTTGACGTGTGTGTATGTGTGTGTGTGTGTGTGTGTGTGTGTGTGTGTGTGTGTGCGCAAGTGGGTGCATAACGTGTATGCATTTTTGTTTACACTTGTGTATTGTAAATGGCTACAATTGTCCTTGTACATTAAAAAATGTCCATGCATGATGATAATTTCCTTCGTTCTCTTCTTTTTCCTCTCTAGTTTTTCGTTAAATCCAATTAAGGCGAGGAAAGTGCTTTGTGGCTCCACTCCACCCTCATTATGCATGGGGCTCTTTAGGAGGAAAGGCTCAAGGATTCCTGTGAGTTGGTGTGAATAATTACAAGCTGCTGGGAGGGAGGGAGCAGAGGAACAGAACACAGGCCAGATGTGCTGATCCATCCACAACACCAGCAGCGTCGAGTGCTCTCATCTGCCGGATAGCTCAGCCAGGGATTCACCAGCCTCTCTTCTTATTGCTCCTGAGATCCTATTTTCTATCCTTCTCCATTCTCTCTTCTTCTCCCCCTCTTCCTCCTCTTCTCTCCTTTCTCCTCTTCTTCTCTCCTCTTCTCACCTCCTCCATGGTAGAGGAAGGTAAATTAAACACCAGTCTTTAACCAGGCCTTATTAGCAGTAGCAGAGAATCCAAACTACAGTTAGGACTAAATCTCAATGGGATGCAAAACACACTGGAAGGGATGAAAACAATGTTCATCATTAGTGAAGAAGCCCAAGCTACATTACCGGTGCAGATATTCTGCGTCTGAACTATCAAATAGAAGTCTTGTTTTTCAATTGGAAAACAAAACTCCTGAATAATGCAATCCTCAAAACAGCAATGCTGCAAAAAAATATAGTTTAGCTAAATTAGTCAAATATTCAGAAAACCCTTTGCATACAAAAATGAGGATAAATTCTTATGTTATTGACACTTTTCAAGCGATAAACAGCCCAGACCAGAGCTAGGCTATAGTATAGTAGATGATGGCTTACCAGGCATGTCGCTAGTTAGGGTGACCACTATAGTAACCTCCTGATGCTAGTTATCTTCTTTTTTTAGGGAGTCAACACTGTGACCGAGGGTCTCATTTCCATGTGAGCCCTCTGTACACAATACACATTGAAATACAATATACACATTTAAACTACACATGCATATATACATGTTAAAATACATAATACACAACAAGCAAAAACACAATCACAAACAACCATTACACTTCTCAGCTACTAGGTCCTCAATCAACACCCTAAACTGCCTGAGCGGCACCATAACATCCAATTTTAATGAGATCTACAAATTGTTCCAGCAGTGGGGCGCATTAAAACTAAAAGAGGATTTATCTAATTCGGTGGAGACACGAGTAACCTCAAGAGTTAACCAACCCTGTGAACGTGTTTTGTAACTCATGGTTTTATAGCTTGGCAACTATAGTAACTTCCTGATGGTAGTTAGCTTGGCCACCATAGTAACCTCCTGATGCTAGTTAGCTTGGCCACTATAGTAACTTCCTGATGCTAGTTAGCTTGGCCACCATAGTAACCTCCTGATGCTAGTTAGCTTGGCCACTATAGTAACTTCCTGATGCTAGTTAGCTTGGCAACTATAGTAACTTCCTGATGCTAGTTAGCTTGGCCACCATAGTAACCTCCTGATGCTAGTTAGCTTGGCCACTATAGTAACTTCCTGATGCTAGTTAGCTTGGCCACCATAGTAACCTCCTGATGCTAGTTAGCTTGGCCACTATAGTAACCTCCTGATGCTAGTTAGCTTGGCCACCATAGTAACCTCCTGATGCTAGTTAGCTTGGCCACCATAGTAACCTCCTGATGCTAGTTAGCTTGGCCACTATAGTAACCTCCTGATGCTAGTTAGCTTGGCCACTATAGTAACCTCCTGATGCTAATTAGCTTGGCCACTATAGTAACCTCCTGATGCTAGTTAGCTTGGCCACCATAGTAACTTCCTGATGCAAGTTATTTTTTAAACGCTGGGCCAATTGTGCACCGCGCTATAGGACTTACAATCAAGGTCGGTTGTGATACAGCCTGGAATCAAACCAGGGTGTCTGTAGTGACGCCTCAAGCACTGAGATGCAGTGCCTTAGTCCGCTGCGCCACTCGGTTAGCTTGGTTAGTATAGTAACTTCCTGATTGAAATTAGGCGAACTATTCAAATTTTTGCAACCAGGAAAAGGCAGAGCGATTTCTGCTTAGTGCATCTTTAACCAATAGCTACCCAGCCTATCTGATTTTACCCTTTTTGCACTAACTCTTTTCACTCATCACGTATCCTGCTGCTACTGTTTATTATCTATCCTGTTGCCTAGTCACTTCATCCCTACCTATATCTCCATATCTACCTCATTATCTCATACCCCTGGTCATCGACTCGGTACTGGTATCCAGTGTATATAGACAAGTTATTGTTACTCATTGTGTATTTATTCCTTTTGTTGTTATTTTCCTATTATTTCAATTTTTTCTTTCTGCATTGTTGGGAAGGGCACACAAGTAAGCACTTCGCTGTTAGTGACAAAGCATGTGACAAATACAATTTGATTCAATTTTTCCTCCGTCTTCAATCCTCCATGACCGGAAACCGATAAGTGGTTGAGTGGTCTAGGAAATATCAATTAGTTCATGGGCAAACACAGGCCGGTTCCAGACATAATCAACCGCTTAGGGCCGCTGGCTACTAGGAGCCCACCCCCAAAACAACTTTTTTGTAGTTTTTTAGGAACCCATTAAGGGTTTCAACTTACTATTGAGAATAAGAATAGTAGAACACACCAGGTGCAATCTCGAAATTTGGTTATGCATCAGCATTTTTTCTCTTGTTATGTCAGTCACTCAATTAGCCATGTCAGCTAACATTTTTAAGATTGGTAGTTAGTCTAGCCAGCTATCTAAACTTGTAGTAAACATGGCCGAATACCGACACCCCCCCCAAAGTCACAATGGGATTCAATAAGCTATTGGCATCCATTGCTATGTCAATGGTGGGATGACCTAATGCGTCATTTTTTTAGATCATTACAGCCAAAATGACGTTCTTTTCATCCCTGCTATGTGCTAAACAAAGCTCCTTTCCACAACAGTTTTGCTGCTTAAATAAGTTTTGTTTAGCTAATAAGATGAAAACATTACTTCTAACTACTTTTGGGTACCTTTTTAACATTTCAAAAACACAAAATCCATGTCTTAAAAGTTGCTACATTTTGTAAATAGCAAAGAAAACGTGTAATCTGCTTGACACATAGGTGTTAGTTACTGACCTTACAAATCCCAAAGTCAGCTAATTTCCACTCCGTTCATGTGAAAATCCGTTTGATTCATACACTGGCTTGTCTGGCTGGCATGTTTTTATTTTTCTTGTCTTCACTGAAATAATATTATTTCAGTAATCCTCTATTATGATAGAAAATACTGCATATCTCGCATAGCTCATCACTCTTGTGGTTGAATATATACAGTATCTACCTACTGTAGGTCCTAGGATACAACAATTAATCATGTCGAACTAACAAATGCTATCAAGGAATACATTACAATTTACAACAATGAACACCATGTGAAACAGCTGTGAAAACCAATCACATGGCAATCATAGACTAAAATACTAAATTCTGGTGTGTGGAATAGAGAGGAGGTGGGTGCTGTGTGGGCGGGTGGTTCTGCCTGTCACTTGTTCTCAACAGGTAGCCAGTCTCGGAAGGAGGACTTGAAGAGGGAGACTGCGAAGTCCAGGCACTGCTGCTGTCTTTGTCCTGAGTGTTTGCAGTGCTAGTGTATCTCACATACTGTATTATGTGCCCAGAATGAAAACATGACAATAACAGTACCTGTAGATGATGTAATGAAAATTTGGAGAATGGTTGGTAATGGGGGACATCAGGTGGATCCACATCTGGGTGTTAGGTAGAACCCCTAGGTCCTGGAGAACAGGAGCAGAGTTAAAGGGAACAGGTTAGGAGACAGACGTAAACAAGCAAACACACAGGTTACAGGTTGATCAGGTATGTAAAAATATAATTATTGATTAATTTAACTTAAATTAAATGTTCGATTAGAGATGCAATAACGTTAATGACAGACATAGAAAAGAAATAAAGAATACCTGTCTAATTTTTTACATCAGAGGGGTTGGTGAGGTTGTTAAGGAATGGGAGGTCTCCAGAGATGGAGAAGGGAGGAGGGGATGGGATAAGTTGGCGAATTGTTGGGCAATCAGACTTCACAGAATTCCATCTGGAGGGAGAGGAGAGAGAGTTAAAGGATGAGGAGAGAGGGAAGAGGCAGAATCAAGACTCAGTAGGTGCTGCGGCTAGTTTTTCCTGTCACTTGTCCTCGAGAGGCAGCCAGTCTCGGAAGGTGGGGCTTGAATTTTGCTCAAGCTGGTCATTGTCTTTTCTCCTCACCTCCATCTCCGAACATGGAAAAACCCCTGGAGATCAAAAGCAGAGTAAAGGGAAGAGGGGAGGAGGCAGGGCTGGCGGGATGTTTTAAATATTTACTAGCAAGCATACTCATTCAACTCACAGAAAAAATATACAAATGGAAAAATATACAAATATTTACATGCTTAAAAACGTTACTTGCAATACAAGACAGTTACGTGTTATATATTTGCCAACCAACTATCAACTTTCACACAGCCAATGTCTTTATACAAATTAGAAACATTATTATTACAACAAGTAGTAGTAGTAAAATACCTGCCGTCTTGAGGTGGGGAGCCAGCCAAGCAGTGACAACAAGGGTGGGAAAACAACATTGGACAAAAAACTGATGATGGACGAAGGACACGATGGACAGACAAATTCACGCACGTTGACGTCATGAGACAAACAAGACATGAAAATACTTGAGGCATTTCCTGTACCGGGCCACCTCCTTACCTTTAGTCACGTTCTTCCGGCAGAAGCAGTGGACGCTGACCTCTGTTGTGTAGGGTGTGGACATCTTGGGAGGCCTGAACATGGGACGCCTGGAGGTGGGACGCCTGGACCCAGGACGTGGACTGGAATCTGGACTGGGAAATAGTGCCAGGTGAACCAGCCTGACATCAAGAAAAAATATGTTTTCTCATGGTATCGTGTCATGGAGGGTTCCTTGCCTCTGCAGAGAGTAAGACTGTTTGCAATAGCAAACTGCCCACAATCTTTGCCCCCTTTCTGCTGCGGCAACTCCACAGTCACAGAGGTCCCTGAAAAAGATAAGAGAGGGGAGTTGTGAGAGAAACTCCCAGGTGGCGTCATGACCACTGGAGTCATACACCTTAACAGTACCTACCTGGCAACGGAGGTTACTTATCGTGACCTAGTGGTTAGCCTTGAGATTGACTATCTGAACAATTTACTGGGCCAGTGTTGATACTGCTTACAGCATGGCGATGCCGCCCACCGCGAGGACGCCTCTAACTGCTGGATGCTGCACCTGCAAAAGAGCTTGAGCACGAAGGTCCTCCATCCGGCCACAGAGAGCAGCTGGCCTTACCTGCCGCTGTTGGACACTAGTGATGAGAACCCTAACTGGTGTTTTCTAGTTCAGTGACTGGACTTACCTGGCCATGTTCCTCCAGTCCTCCAGTCCGACACAAGCCACATCTGAGAACATTTGATGGATTAGTGCAGTGTTATGAAGGGGAGATATGTACTTCAACAGTTTCTGAAGGTATAGCCTACCTCAAGCTGGTCCCCCTCTGACTCAGAGCACAGAGAATCCGACTGATCCGAACTCACTGGCTCTGGTGGATGAAATTAAGAGAAAAATATCAGTGTTAGGAAAACTAAAACTAGCTTCAGGTTATTTTGTGTGCAAATACAAATAGTTATCTGAGATGTTAATATTCACCTTAACGGATGGTGACCCCAGCGAGGAGCGAAAGAGCTGCGAGGATTCCAGGGTCTTGCCTTCCTTTCGTCCTTCCTCCAAACCAAATAATTTGCTCGGGATGTCGAAGCACTTGCTACACTTCTTGATTCTCCTCCTGTAGCTCTCTACCTGCTTCTCCTGCACCTTATTATTACAAAGACATCTCTTACAAATCTCTTGGAGGGCCAGAAAAGAAATGAACAGCAGATCATTTTTACCTGGTCGAAAACCTCCACGTCCTTCTCAGCACGTGCCTGAAGGTGGTCCTCGAAGGCGTTCTGATCAGGTTCAACAAGTTGCAGTGATCTAAAAGTATGTAATACAAAAATAGCAATAGACAAACAACAACACATTAAGTCAATCACAAATTAGAATGACTACAATAAATGCTGCAATTTGCTATAATTGTAAATACAATTGTATTGTTTACCTCAGTCAACAGCTGCGGCTCCCGTCCGTACAGCAGGCGATAGGGAAAGTAGTTGTTGTAGGCCAGGATGCTGCTGTTGTGTGCAAAGAGAATTACCTTCAGGTTCTTCCCGCTGTTCCTGGTACCCCTCAAGGGACTTGCCCAAGTCACTCTTGAGAGTCTGGTTGGTCCGTTCATCCAAACCTGGAGGAGGGGGTAGGAAAGGGATATCAACTGACAATGTAAGATATTGAAATACGTCTGATTATGTGCCATGGCAAAACAATGAAAACGAATTGTCAAAAAACATCAAAACAAACCGTTGGTCTGTGGATGATATGTAACGGAGACCCCGTGCTTCACTCCCCAGTCCTAAAACAAGGCTTTTGTTGGTCTAAAGAAAATCTGTAAATAGACTTGGCTATTTAAATAGTTGGTGACAGAATATAGCCTATCCCCGTGGGTGTTGAAGATGTCCATCATCACCTTGGAGGTGGCCTCGCCAGTCTTGTCCATGACGGGTATCATACAAAGCGAAAATCGATTTTTGGTTCCAAGACCCCATTTTAATGGGTTACAGAAGGGAATTTAGAGCTAAGCTTGTTCTCTTCCTTTACTGACCTTAATGGGTATTGCCTCCACCAATAGGTCGCCGTCAGACACCAGAGGTTGCCATTCCTGGATTTTCATGAAGGGTCTGATGAGGTCCACCCCTAACATTTGAAGTACTGGAGAGAAGATTACTTTATTCTTATTAGTATCTGTGTCATACAGTCATACAGTATGTATGTACAGTACACAAATTCTACAATATTGAACTCTGCTGTGGTTAAATAAAGCAACCGTTACAAAACAACTTATCAGTGCAAAATCTTTATTGTGACATGGTGAAACAACTTTGATGGGCTTCAACTCTGACAAATTGAAACATCTTGTGCTCTCTGATATGACAATCATTAAAATCATAACAATTTCAGATATAATAGAATGTGATTTATGAACAAAAGGTTATTTCACTTGCCCAGCTGCTTGACAATCCCATGCCAAAAGAAGCATAGTTTGATTTTGGCAACCATGCACTTTACTCCGAAATGGCCAGCATGGCCTCCTTCTCCTCCTTAGTGAAAATCACACTCCTGTGTGGCTGGCCATCCTCCCACTGTATGTACATGTGATTTCCTAACAAGTTGGAGGACTAGAGTTGTTTAAATACTCAAATGTAAATTCTTAGTGAATTTTCACTGCTGTCTTACTCTCCATCTCTATCTCTTTGTCTTTCACTCTCTTCTCACCTCTCTCTCTCCCTCACTTTCATCCTCTTTCACCACTTTCTTCCCCTCTTTCTCTCTCTCTCTCTGTCTCTCTCTCTCTGTATGTGTTTGTCTCTCTCTGTCTAACGAAGACACCTAGTTAAGGACAGTTGGAGTTACCATAATTAATTACACTTATCCATGTGATTGGTCAGTGTTAACTTACAGCTAGATTCCTCAGTATGACATAGACATATAACTAAATGTGTAGCTAGCAACATGTAGATGACCAACTAGATGTCTAAGGGTTGAAAAATGGTTGTACAATAAATCTTTCAATTGATCTAATAAAGTTAAATACTTAACGTTACCCTGAACTGTGAATTTCTCTGCCCTCCTATGAATGTTAAACCTCTTGTCGAGATCAGTGGTGCCTTCATGGTACTTCGCCTGGATGGAAAGATAAAATAATATCTTCTTGAAGGATGCCATTAAAGTGCAAGCTACATATGAACAGAAAGCAACAATAACAGTTAGCTAGCTAGCTAAATAAAACTGCCTGGATAGCTAGGTAGCTGACTAGGCAGGGTGAAGTAAATAAAATATACAAATATATGGTAAACAAAATAATGTTCTCTTTTTGGTGTTTTTGGTCCTCTGAAGCAGCAGGTAGTCAGCAGGTTGTCACCGACAAAAAACACCGTCCTTGGAGAGCAATTCTGAGGTAATAATTTTTCGCGGACTGAGCGAGCGTTTATGAGGTGAACTAAAACTGCCAGTGTCCTCCTTCCTTTGCGACCGCTACGAGGTAAAATAGAGCCAAGCAACCAGCAGAGCAACGGACGCTTTGGTTCATTACTTAATCCGATCAGAATGTTGAAAGTCCTAGCAACAGAAGTTAGAACTCATCGAATCCCATTGTGACGTTAAGGGGGACAATATTTGGCATGACAGGCCCCCTAAAGGCTAGCTCTGGCGCTGCTGATGGGCAAACAGAAAAATGTCCTCCCCTCCTCATTTTTCCTCTCCTCGATAGCCACCTTTCATCGAGGATAGTCATATGTATCTTACCTGAGTCCTTTGCGGAAGACTTTTGAAACATGCCACACACCCTTTGATACAGCTTTTGCTTTGTCGGAGGAGAAAAGCATGCACACGTTTAAAAACAATATGCTACTTAATGTTTTATCTATAAAATGTCTTGCACAACTAGCCTAATTTGTTTTCATCACTTCACACATTCATTTTGGGATCCATCCCGTGAACGTCAATATGCATATTTCCCGGTGTGCCGTGCTTTTCGAGTGAATTATAGTTACTACCCTTGACTGTATTTGTTAGCGATAGGGATGTAGTTATTTTATTCGATGGTGTTCAGTCCTAAAGCCTTTACCAAGTTAGTGTCTAAGTGAATGTCATCTTTAAAAATAAACTCTTTATGACAACACATTACATCCATCATAAGGCCTTTTTTAGGGCCTAGTTACACCCTACCACAGTGGTCTGAAGAGCCTGGTTTATAGACACACCAAGTCTGCAAGTCACATTATGCTGGCTTGCAAATTAATGTGTAATTCCTATCGAGTCAGAGTGAGAATATCCAACCATAGGTTGCTGAGTAAATAAACCTTAACACATAAGTTCTACTCAAGTTATGTCACCATTATCACATAATGGTATGATATGTGAACAGTCTCGCTGACACTGCTTATTGGGGTGTGAAAATGTATCTTGTCTGCCTGACAACACTGTCAGAGAGAGGTAGGTGGTGGCAGATCGGGATGTGCTGCTGTGGCTGAGCTTTATGGTCACATTTATGAATTCTTCCTCTCCCTGGTCTAAGGCAAGTGATAATGCTCTATAGCTATGACTAAGACTCTCAGATTGGGGTATTGACCCTGAAACGGGGCCAGAGTCTCTCTGAAAATAAACAGTTCACTTGTTAAGGGATGACTAACTTGGCCTACTAACTGACTAGATGTATGTTGCCTTGGTTTCTGTACAGCACTTTGAGATATCAGCTGATGTAAGAAGGCTATATAAATACATTTGATTTGATTTGATTTGGTGAACAAACCCCCAGGGATATTATGGGAGAATTGATATGTTGTCATTGTCATCTTGATGATGTCTTAAAACAATCCTTGATATTTATTTTCCCCCTGCATCTCCTCTATAAAACCATTACACAGAAGCCATACCCTAGCAGTCAGTACAATCAATCAATGTAATGGGATAAGTAAATGTAAATGGCCACGTCGCCGGTTCCGGTTCCTATATGGCAGGGTTCTCCAACCCAGTTCCTGGAGAGATACCATCCTTTAGGTTTCTGCTCCAACCTTAATCTAGCGCAACGGATTATAATAATTAGATGGTTGCTAAGCTTTATCAGGTTAGTTACAACTGGGGTTGGATTGAAAACCTACACAACGGTAGCTCTCCGGGAACAGGGTTAGAGAGCCCTGCTATATAGTATCATGGGTCCCTCCCAATTTGTCCCTGTCACGTCAAATTGAGCCAGGAAAGGAACAGTGGGTGATATATTCAGTCATGGAAATGAAACGGTAAAGTTCTCCTTTTGGATGTGGCTAGACGTTATGAGAGATGAGCTGGAGGAGCTGGATCCTTATCTGCTTGTCTAAACACATCTAAATTACATGTCTATTACAGCCACAGGGAAAATAAATGGCTCTTGAAGTGATGGTTCAGATATGGAGTGTATGCAGTGAGAGAGCGAGAGAGAGACTGAGACTGATGAGAAAGTATGTGTCGGGAAAACACATCACATCCTGTTTGATTTAATGAGGCTGGGTATGTTAAAAGCCTGGAAGATGTCCATTGTTGTCGACACAAGATAAAATAAGAGACTGGAGGGTAGAAAGCTTCTGTGCAACATAATGCAGTATGGCCGGCCATTTTGTAAGTATAATGCCATAATCTAAAAGGTTACAGAAGATTATTTAGAATACACCGCTTTTCAGAGAAAATCAGAGATTGAGCTGATTTTAAATTTTTATTTTAATTTACCTTTATTTAACTAGGTAGGCCAGTTGAGAACAATTTCTCATTTACAACTGCGACCTGGACAAGATAAAGCAAAGCAGTGCGACAAAAAACAACACAGAGTTACACATAGGATAAACAAAAGTACAGTCAATAACACAATAGAAATATATATATATATATATACAGTGTGTGCAAATGGAGTAAGGAGGTAAGGCAATAAATAGACCATAGTAGCGAAGTAATTACAATTTAGCAAATGAACACTGAAGTGATAGATGTACAGATGAGGATGTGCAAGTAGAAATACTGGTGTGCAAAAGAGCAAAAAAGTAAGCAAAAACAATATGGGGATGAGGTAGGTAGTTGAGGGGCTATTTACAGATGGGCTATGTACAGCTGCAGCGATCGGTAAGCTGCTCAGATAGCTGATGTTTAAAGTTAGTGAGGGAGATATAAGTCTACAACTTCAGTAATTTTTGCAATTCGTTCAGGTCAATGGCAGCAGAGAACTGGAAGGAAAGGCGGCCAAAGTGGGTGTTGGCTTTGGGGATGACCAGTGAGATATACTTGCTGGAGTGCCTGCTACGGGTCAGTGTTGCTATGGTGACCAGTGAACTGAGATAAGGCGGAGCTTTACCTAGCAAAGACTTATAGATGACCTGGAGCCAGTGGGTCTGCTGACGAATATGTAGCGAGGGCCAGCCGACGAGAGCATACAGGTCGCAGTGGTGGGTGGTATATGGGGCTTTGGTAACAAAACAGATGGCACTGTGATAGACTGCATCCAGTTTGCTGAGTAGAGTGTTGGAGGCTATTTTGTAAATGACATCGCCGAAGTCGAGGATCGTTAAGATAGTCAGTTTTACGAGGGTATGTTTGGCAGAGTGAGTGAAGGAAGCTTTGTTGCGAAATAGGAAGCCGATTCTAGATTTAATTTTGGATTGGAGATGCTTAATATGAGTCTGGAAAGAGAGTTTACAGTCTAGCCAGACACCTAGGTATTTGTAGTTGTCCACATATTCTAAGTAGGAACCGTCCAGAGTAGTGATGCTAGTCGGGCGGGCGGGTGCGGGCAGCAAATGGTTGAAAAGAATGCATTTAGATGTACTAGCATTTAAGAGCAGTTGGAGACCACGGAAGGAGTGTTGTATGGCATAGAAGCTTGTTTGTAGGTTTGTTAACACAGTGTCCAAAGAAGGGTCTGATGTATACAGAATGGTGTCGTCTGTGTAGAGTTGGATCAGGGAATCACCCGCAGCAAGAGTGACATCGTTGATATATACAGAGAAAAGAGTCGGCCCGAGAATTGAACCCTGTCATACCCCCATAGAGACTGCCAGAGGTCTGGACAACTGGCCCTCCGATTTGACACACTGAACTCTGTCTGAGAAGTAGTTGGTGAACCTGGCGAGGCAGTCATTTGAGAAACTAAGGCTGTTGAGTCTACCAATAAGAATACGGTGATTGACAGAGTCAAAAGCCTTGGCCAGGTCGATGAAGACCACTGCACAGTACTGTCTTTTATCGATGGCGGTTATGGCGGTACCTTGAATGTGGCTGAGGTGCACCCATGACTAGCTCAGAAACCGGATTGCACAGCGGAGAAGGTACGGTGGAATTCAAAATGTTCAGTGATCTGTTTATTAACTTGGCTTTCGAAGACTTTAGAAAGGCAGGGCAGGATGGATATAGGTCTGTAACAGTTTGGGTCTAGAGTGTCTCCCCCTTTGAAGAGGGGGGTGACCGCGGCAGCTTTCCAATCTTTAGGGATCTCTAGCGATATGAAAGAGAGGATGAACAGACTGGTAATAGGGGTTGCAACAATGGCGGCGGATAATTTTAGAAAGAGAGGGTCCAGATTGTCTAGCCCAGCTGATTTGTATGGGTCCAGGTTTTGCAGCTCTTTCAGAACATCTGCTATTTGGATTTGGGTGAAGGAGAAGCTGGGGAGGCTTGGGCAAGTAGCTGTGGGGGGTGCGGAGCTGTTGGCCGGGGTTGGGGTAGCCAGGAGGAAAGCATGGCCAGCCGTAGAGAAATGCTTATGGAAATTCTCGATTATCATGGATTTATCGGTGGTGACAGTGTTACCTAGCCTCAGTGCAGTGGGCAGCTGGGAGGAGGTGCTCTTATTCTCCCAAAACTTTTTGGAGTTAGAGCTACAGGATGCAAATTAATGTTTGAAAAAGCTAGCCTTTGCTTTCCTGACTGACTGCGTTTATTGGTTCCTGACTTCCCTGAAAAGTTGCATATCGTGGGGACTATTCGATGCTTGTGCAGTCCGCCACAGGATGTTTTTGTGCTGGTCGAGGGCAGTCAAATGTTGTAGTTGGGGATGGAAATCTCTGAATTTTTGGTGGCCTTCCTAAGCCAGGAATCAGACACAGCAAGGACATCAGGGTTGGCGGAGTGTGCTAAAGCAGTGAGTAAAACAAACTTAGGGGTTAGGCTTCTGATGTTAACATGCATGAAGCCAAGGATTTTTCGGTTACAGAAGTCAACAAATGAGAGTGCCTGGGGAGACGCAGGGCCTGGGTTAACCTCCACATCACCGAGGAACAGAGAAGGAGTAGGATGAGGGTACGGTTAAAGGCTATCAAAACTGGTTGTCTTTTGCGTTGGGGACAGAGAATAAAAGGAGCAGATTTAAGGGCGTGGTAGGATAGGTTCAGGGCATAATGTACAGACAGGGGTATGGTAGGGTGTGCGGGTACAGTGGAGGTAAACCCAGGCATTGAGTGACGATAAGAGAGGTTGCATCTCTGGACGCAGTTATGCTGGGTGAGGTCACTGCATGTGTGGGAGTTGGGACAAAGGAGCTATCTGAGGCATGTTGAGTGGGACTAGGGGCTCCGCAGTAAACTAAAACAATGATAACTATCCTATACAACAGTATACAAGGCATATTAACATTTGAGAGAGACATAAAGCGAGGCATAAAGCAATCACAGGTGTTCATTGTGGGAGGATCCATTGTCAACCAGTCATTAGGGTGTTTTTGTTTGACCCACGTGATGGTAACCAAAGACATAAGTGAAACAGGAACCAACTTTGCCTCTATTCATGTACCGTAAGACAAATGTATGTAATATTTGAGGCTCAATCTCACGGATTGATTGTATAATGTACACACATACACTGAGTGTACAAAACATTATGAACATCTTCCAAATGTTCATAATTTGAACGTCCACCTTTTGATCTCAGAACAGCCTCAATTCGTCGTGGAATGGACTACAAGGTGTTCGAAAGCATTTCACAGGGATGCTGGCCCATGTTGACTCCAATGCTTCCCACAATTTGGTCAAGTTGGCTAGATGTCCTTTGGGTGGTGGACCATTAGTGATACACACGGGAACTGTTGAGCGTGAAACGCCCAGCAATGTTGCAGTTCTTGACACAAACTACCTACTACCATACACCGTTCAAAGACAATTAAATATTTTGTCTTGCCTATTCCCCTTTTGAATGGCACACATACACAATCCATGTCTCAATTGTCTCCTCCCCTTCATCTATACCGATTGAAGTGGATTTAACAAGTGACATCAATAAGGGATCATGGCCTTCGCCTGGATTCACCTGGTCAGTCTGTCGTGTACACTCAATATATGATTTCCATTTGTGAGTGTCTGATATGGGAGTTGGAGTCATGCTTATTTCAACATTATAAAGAAAAATGCCATGTTGATCTTAGCCTTGCTGTTGGAAAACCATAATACCGTCCAACTTTTGGCTGTCGCAAAAGCACCTCCCCCGACTTCAATCCTCAACTTTTTTTCTACAGTCAGTTACTTTCTGCTTGTCACTCAAACGTGCCCATAGGCTACAACATCATGGGTCAGAAGAAGGAGAGTGAAGAGAGAAATGTGAGTGTGAATGGGAGTGTGAGCAGCAGCTATTTTTGCATAAAATAACACATGCGCAGAACGTTATCCGGATCTGTAGCTTTGAGAAAGAGGTTTCCAGGGGAACAGAGGCCCTGGTGTAAACATTGTATTCACAGCCACGGCCTAAAAATATTAATGCGAGTAGATCGCTGATTGGCTAACTCATCCTCCTCAGGAGTATGACCTCCTTCTTTATGAGAAAATAGCAAGAATCTTTGCAGTGGAGTTTTTAAAGTGTTTTTTTTTCTCCAATGTATGCTTTGTCCACAAATACGGGTATAGGATTAGTCAACAACATTATTTGGGTATGAGTTAACAGAATATTCATTTTTTTTAAGCAAGATTTTCACTGGACAGTTATCTCCAATGAGAACTAACAGCCCATGTTTAAAAATAGAACATCTTCTGTACAATGAATGTACTGACTGGTAACCACTCGCTGAACTTGATATTAAATTGTTAGAAAACATCATTTAGCCCCAGTCATTACTGATAAACATTGGTGTACCAACGAGGCTTACCTTTCATAAGGGCCCCTGCTATTTCAACCTCTACCTTCAATCCACTAAGTGAGGGCTCCCTGAGCTCACACCTTGATAATCTGCCTGCTCCACCTAAGCCGATAATCTCATCTAAATACCATTGACGAGACTGAGGCCCATTAGGATATTACTATCGAGGGAGATTGCAAGGTGGTTTAGCTGGCTCTATGGAAGTAGACTCTCACAGTGGTTCCCAAAGTTTTGTAGTTCCGTACCCCTTCAAACATTCAACCTCCAGCTGCGTACCCCCTCTAGCACCAGGGTCAGCGCACTCTCAAATGTTGTTTTTTTGCCATCATTGTAAACCTGCCACACACACACTATACGATACATTTATTAAACATAAGAATATTTAACCATTTTACATATAAAACCTTATTTGTTCATCAAAAATGGTGAATAACTTACCACAGGTTAATTAGAAGGGTGTGCTTGAAAGGATAAACATAACTCTGCAATGTTAGGTTGTATTGGAGAGAGTCTCAGTCTTAAATCATTTTCCACACACAGTCTGTGCTTGTATTTAGTTTTCATGCTAGTGAGGGCATAGGTACGTGGTTGCATGGGGCATCAGTGTCTTAACGGCGCCATTTGCCAAGGCAGGATACTCCATGCTTTATGGTGGGAAATACACATGGTTCACCCACACCGCGTCTCACATAGACATTGCGGTTTAAACCAAAAATCTCCTATTTGAACCAGACCAAAGGACAGATTTCCACCGGTCTAATGTCCATTGCTCGTGTTTCTTGGCCCAAGCAAGTCTCTTCTTATTATTGGTGTCCTTTAGTAGTGGTTTCTTCGCAGTAATTTAACCATGAAGGCCTGATTCACACAGTCTCCTCTGAAGAGTTGATGTTGATGTGTCTGTTACTCTGTGAAGCATTTATTTGGGCTGCAATTTCTGAGGCTGTTGACTCTAATGAACTTATCCTCTGCAGTCGAGGTAACTCTGGGTCTTCCATTCCTGTGGCCAGTTTCATCATAGCGCTTCATGGTTTTTGTGACTGCACTTGAAGAAACTTTCAAAGTTCTTAATTTTTTGTATTGACTGAACATGTTTTAAGGTAATGATGGACTGTAATTTCTCTTTGCATATTTGAGCTGTTCTTGCCATAATATGAACTCGGTATTTTACCAAATAGGGCTATGTTCTGTATACACACCCTACTTTGTCACAACACAACTGATTGGCTTAAATGCATCAGGAAGGAAAGAAATTCCACAAATTAACTTTCAAGAAGGCACACCTGTTAATTGAAATGCGGGGGGCAGTAGCTCTTCGGCTGCATCAGATTCACAACTGTCAGTGTCCATGCTAGCTGGGCTAACAACAAAGGTAGAGTTACTGATGCTAGCGTTGAATGTGATCGTGGAAGCAGAACAACTTGTGTTGACAGGTGCAGGTGTAGGTGCAGGTGTAGTACTGCTGGTAGTAGCAGTAGCAGTGCTGGTAGTAGCAGTACTACCAGTAGAGCTGGTATGTGTCTCTATGGACGCAGGCCTTACTTTTTTTAACCATGTATCAATTTTCGAGGAAACGGAATGAGCAGCAGCTACGTTTGGCTACATATGGACTGTTAGTGGAATTCCCGCGAGAGAGTAACGGTTAATGTGATTGAATGTTAATTATGTGACTAGGCTACCTGTATATGACATTGTGTTGTTATTTCGCTGAACACTAGATGGTTTAATTTTATTTTTGGCAGTGAAATGAGGCTACTCAGGCGAGAGAAAAAACTCATGTATAGCCCCGTTGGAAAATATAAAGGGACTGTTTGAAAATGTGAAGAAAAAAAAGGTGTATATATATATATATATATTTTTTTTTAAATGTGAATCACATTTTTATTTGGCGTACCCCCCAACAGCATTGCGCGTACCCCAATACCTGGTTTAGACCCAACTCGACCGCAACGCCTGACACTAGTGAGTCAGGGTAAATAAAGTGAGAGGACTAGCAAACAGAGTGTAGGGAATGAAAGGAGGATTTTTTTTTTGTCCCTCAAACATCGTCAGTCACTTGAAGATGTAATTACTGCCAGCTTGTTCTTATCACAGGAATCTATGACAGTACAAGTGAGAGGGTGGCATGTAAAACAGACATGCCACCCAGACTGTAAAAACAATATAAAACAGACTCTTTCTGCCCAGACTGTAAAAACATATACATGCAGATGTGGAAAGAGAGTCTTTCTGTTGTCTTGTAACCACACCATACTAAAGCAAACATGACATGTATAACCCCCTAGAGTCGATTGACGTAACGGTTTGCGATCTAAAATTTGTCAGATTAAGATAACTGTTTTGCATTGGACAGGTCTCAATCCACCACATCCGCCTATGTCATACTCCCGCATCTGCGCTGAAAGGCGTGTTTGTCAGACCATGAGACATCCCGAAAATCGGTCTTCTCACGAAAACGTCTGTAGCGTCCGAAAGGTTTGACCTACAAACTCTCACAAACACGATGGTGGTCTCCGTTTTGCTCTACGACCT
The DNA here is from genome assembly GCF_901001165.1 of Salmo trutta. NCBI lineage: Eukaryota > Metazoa > Chordata > Actinopteri > Salmoniformes > Salmonidae > Salmo > Salmo trutta. The sequence goes on from NC_042966.1 coordinate 17,114,863, forward strand.
TGTCTGAAGGTAACCAGTACCGGTTTTAAAAAATGAATGGAAGTATGAAGGTAGTTTTGTGCCTAACCCCCCCTTCAATGGTTCTTTTCAGTTCAGTGATAATTAAAATGTAGGAGCGGCGGCTCATTGAAATATTTTGGGGCGTAGATTGCTCCAGGCTTTTTTTGTGCATTCCAGTGTATCTAGTCTATGGTGTTACGCTGTTACATGTTAAATATGATTATCGCCAGTGGCGTTGTCTTGTGAAACTACTCAAGTCGTTCCAGAGCTGGCACACATGATTCAACTTGTCTATTAACACAATAACACTGATGGAATTTTAACAAAATAATATGGCTAACCAGAATACAAAACCCTGTATGGTTCCTGAAAAGGATCTACAAAGAACGTTTGAGATTGAGAAAAATTATTTATGGAACCATTCTCCGTAAAGGTTATAAAAGTGTTGTAAGCATAGCGGAATCTTTTTTTGGTGCGATATAAAACCTTTTTTAATGACTCTTTATAGAACCTCAGGAAAGGGTTCTTTAAAATGCCATAAAGGTTCCATTTAGAACTGTATGAGCATGGTTCTTCATGGAACCTTCAAAAATGGTTCTATATAGCACCAAAAAGGGATCCGCTATGGTTACAAGCCAAAGAACCCTTATTTGGCACTGTATAGAACCATTTTTTCATTGTCTGAAGGAAAAGCCTTTGCGTTATTTCTGACGTGTATTTAGAGAAGTTTGCACGTTTAAAATGTGCCCCAAGGTTGCTGCAAACCAGGTTTTAATGAAGGGAAATCCACCAAAAATAATATAAATGATATTGAAATGGCTACTTCTTTGAAATTAAAATCAATTATCCCCCAACAGCCAATGCTGTAGAGGTTTCTCTCTATCGCTGTCTTCCCCCTTCTCTTTTGACTTAAGTGTTGCTCATTTCTGCGAATGCAGAGTGGTGTTTACATGTCTCGCGAAAGCTCATTAAAAGCTAGACCGTGGCTACACTGGCCACAATAAAGCACATAACACACGTGTCACATCCTGGAAAGATGAATCTGTGCCAAGCTCATAATATAATACCGACCTGTGTAAGGCATGATCAGGAGATCAAATATTTCTGAGGCAAGGTCGTACTGTACCGTATGTCCCAGCTCTTCATGTCACGTCCTGACCATAGAGAGCTCGTATTTTTCTATGGTAGAGTAGGTCAGGGCATGACTGGGGGGTTTTGTCTAGTTTATTTATTTATATGTTTGATTCTAGTTTCTTTTCACTATGTGTCACGTCCTGATCAGTAAAGGGGTATTTTGTTATTGTAGTTTGGTCAGGACGTGGCAAGGGGTGTTTGTTTTATGTGGTTCGGGGTTTGTTGGGCTATGTTATTATGTAAGAGGGGTATTTGTTTAGAGTGTTCCGGGGTTTTTGGTCTATGTTCTAGGTTAGTGTTTTTCTACGTTCAGTCTTTCTATTTCTATGTTTAGTTAATGGGGTTGACCTTCAATTGGAAGCAGCTGCTCCTCGTTGCTTCTAATTGAAGGTCTTATTTTAGAGGGGTGTTTTTTTCTATGGGATTTGTGGGGAGTTGTTTCCTGTCTGTGCACCTGACAGGACTGTTTAGTGGCGTTCGTTGTTTTGTATACGTGATTTGTTTGTTTTTCCTTCTTTTGATTTAATAAAGAAGATGAGTATACACGTTCCCGCTGCACCTTGGTCTAATCCTTACGACGCCCGTTACACTATGTTGGGGTTTTTGTCTAGTTTAAATTTTCTATGTTGTGTTCTAGGTTATTTTTTCTATGTTGGGGTTTTTGTCTAGTTTACATTTTCTATGTTAGGTTCTAGGTTCTTTTTTCTATGTTGGAGTTTTTGTCTAGTTTAAATTTTCTATGTTGTGTTCTAGGTTATTTTTTCTATGTTGGGGTTTTTGTCTAGTTTACATTTTCTATGTTAGGTTCTAGGTTCTTTTTTCTAGGTTGGGGTTTTCGTATGATTCCCAATTAGAGGCCATCGTTGTCTCTAATTGGAAAAGGATCTACAAAGAAGATTTGAGATTGAGAAAAAATATTTATGGAACCATTCTCCATCATGGCTATAATAAAACAAAGGGGGGGTCAGTTGATAGTGAGAGGACATTTCTTTTTTTGCTGAGGTTATATAGCACCAAAAAGGGATCCGCTATGGTTACAAGCCAAATAACCCTTATTCGGCTCTCTATAGAACCATTTGTTTTTAATGTCTAAAGGAAAAGCCTTTGCATAATTTCTCACATGTACTTGGAGAAGTTTGCATGTTTTTAAAATGGGGCCCAAGGTTGCTGCAAACCACATTTCAATTAAGGGAAATCCCCCAAAAAGAATATCAAGGACAATTAAACGGCTTCTTCTTTGAAATTAAAATCAATTATCCCCCAACAGCCAGTGCTGTAGAGTTTTATCTCTCTTTCTCTTTTACACTCATTCTCTCACTCACTCTTTCTCTCTCTCGCTCTTCCCCCTTCTCTTTTGACTTCATCTGTGCCAAGCTGTGTAAGGCATGATCAGGAGATTTCTGAGGCAAGGTCGTACGGTACTGTATATCCCAGCTCTTCAAGGCTTCTATGACGTGTATTTCCCCATACGGGCAGAATAAGACACACTGATTTATATTCATGTCTCTCTCTCTCTCTCTCTCTCTCTCTCTCTCTCTCTTACACAATCACAAATGCACTCACACAATGCAAAGACACATGCACACTTTAAACAAATGGTTCTATATTCTGCTAAAAATACGGGTTCCTTCTGCTTTTTTGTACGTTCTACAAAGAACCATGCTCTTAAGGTTCTAAATGCAACTTGTATGGTGCTATAAAGAACCCTTTCCTAAGGTTCTATAAAGAAGCATTAAAAAGGTTCTATATAGCAACAAAAAAGGGTTTTGCTATGTTTACAACCCTTTTTGAGGCTATATAGAACCCTTTTTTATGGGTATAGAACCTTTATGGAGGAAGGTTCTTTATAGAACCAATCTCAATCTCAAAAGGTTGTTTTTAGATCCTTTTGAAGAATCATACAGCTTTTTTAATTCAGTTATCCATATTATACTGTTAAGATTCCATAAGTGTTATTATTGGGTTCATTGTGTTCAAGTTGAAACAGGTGTGCTGGCTCTGGAACCGCTGGGGGTCCCAGAGAATAGAATTGATAACCATTAATTTAGTCAACCGTAGTGATGTTAGGTTTGATACCAGAGCCCTGAGGCATGCGTCAAAATCTCTAAGCTAACTTCGTAGCAATGTGCCGATGCGGGTATCACTTTATCAGATGTGCGTCATCAATGACGTCTGAAGCTTAATTTGATCACATTTTGTTTTCAAACCATGTGTTGCAAAATGGTTTACTGTGGCGTGACATTTGATAACCGTGTAAATCTTTCTAGGACAATGTGATGATTTTTAGCAATATATTAAACTGTATTCACCCCCCCCAAAATGAACCGCTAATTAGCTGCTAATGTGGCTATCATAAAGATCTACAAATGCCATGATGATCTGGACGAGACTGCCAATTTCATGGCAAAGGTAAGATTCTCAGGATTAACTACCTAATGCTAGCAAAATGTAGTAATGAATACATTTATTTAAATGGACAATTCTGTGAGCTGTCATGTTTTAAATTGCTATAATACGTGTTAGCGAAGATGTCAGCTAGAGATGACGTGCAGGAGCTTGCAGGGATTTGTAGTTTTGCATGATGTCTAATTTGATGCTAATTAGCATTTTAAAATCTGAGAGTAAATAGATCCGAATATACTGACAAAAGTCACTAGTGTACAAAGGATTGATCAAAGCCTTGAGTAATTGGCCTACTTTCAACACAATTTGCTGGAAATGCTCAATGCTTCGGGAAGCTTAATTTCCCCAGAAAAGGTCAAGTTTACCTTTATAGAAAACCACCACAGAGACAAAGTAATTTATTACTTTGAGATAACAAAATGTACCACTAGCATAGCCCACTTAAACTGGTACAACACTTCCATTTACGAGTGACCTAAAATAACTATCCAGAAAACCACGCCTCCAATATAATTTCCCATTGTGCCTTGCCTTTTTGAGTGAATTGTAAAGTTACCACACATGACTGTATTTGTTAGTGACAGAGAGATGGTTTTTGATTTCCTTGATTTTCAGTCCAATGAACTTCGCCAAGTGAGTTTTTAAGGGAATGGCATCATTCAAATAAACTTTATATGACAATACATTATGTATTGTATCCTAATAAAGTGGCCTAAAACTCATGGTTTACAGGCCACATCAGGCCTGTGAGTAAGGTAACAAAATTCTCAGATTTTCCACAATTCCTGCTTATTCCCTCCTATTTCCAGTAATCTTCCTATCAGGACCTCTGGAAAATTTACTACAATTCTGCAACCCTGCATGCAATTCACAATATGCTGGCTTGTAAAGTGATGTGTAATTTCTATCGGAATCGGAGTTTGGATATATATTTACAGTAACGTACTGTACCTTTGTTTAAAGTAACTTACAGATAACTGGCTGGCAGTAAGTTACCGTAAAAACAAGTTACAGTTTTTACTGTCTGGGAAGCAGAAATGTACCTTCACCGTATGTTGACAGTGAGTGTGATGACTGTACCTTTATATAAAAAATATTGGGTACTAATAATGTACCATTATACTCTTTATCCGCAGATGTACCCTAAAAGGTACCGAACAGTACCATGTAAGATTGTGTGTGCACCTCTGAAAGTGCATTATGTGTATTTTGATCTTCTTGTATCCCAGGGAACAATACCGTACCCTTATTTCTAAGATTGTAGGCTTTGCCAAATCTATAGTGCTCAGCCTGCCAGATGACCACACACAGACACACTATACCGCGCTACACACTTTGAGTCATGATGCTCCTTGATGTAGGAAGTGAGTTTAATAATGAAACAGTCCCTGTGTGGCAGTATCTCTCTGGAGTTTTCCACTCTATTTAAACAGTAAGGGCTTGATTTAATCAGTTCTGCTTTATCCTGCGATAACCAACAACTTGGATAGCAGTTTCATTGTTTTTATTTAGGAGATGTCTGGGGTGTAACTGCTTTGGAGCTGTCAAATCAGCAAGCGGCTCCTGGTGTTATACCTAGTGATGTTACGTTTGATACTGGAGCTACGAGGCATGAGTTGAAATCACTAAGCAGCTAACTTCGAAGCAGTGTGCCGATGCGCGTATGACTTTATCAAAAGACCGTCATCCATTACGTCCAAAGCTTTGTTTGATCACGTGCTTTTTCAAACCGTGTGTTGCAAAATGCGAGATCCCCACTGATTCCGCTGTGGTTCCGGTGCTTTCTTCGATTCCAAGCTGCTGGACATCAGAGATCTATTATTCATTTCTTATATTTTTTAAACAGGGACATCTCTGCTGCTTATGCAAGAGACACCATAGCCATTTTTACTGCCTGTGTGTGTGTGTGTGTGTGAAAGAGTGTGTGTGTGTGTGTGTGTGTGTGTGTGTGTGTGTGTGTGTGTGTGTGTGTGTGTGTGTGTGTGTGTGTGTGTGTGTGTGTGTGTGTGTGTGTGTGTGTGTGTGTGTGTGTCCGTTGAAGAAGGATGTGGGTGTCGAAAGGGAGGTGCCAGCTTAGGCCTAGATTCAATCAGATCAAGCGTTTTAACCAGTGATCGCTGACAGTGGCAAGAAAAAGTATGTGAACCCTTTGAAAATACCTGGTTTTCTGCATAAATTGGTCATAAAATTTGATCTGATCTTCATCTAGGTCACAACAATAGACAAACACAGTCTACTTCCACTAATAACACACAAACAATTATACATTTTCATGTCTTTATTGAACACACCGTGTAAACATTCACAGTGCAGGGTGTGAAAAGTATGTGAACCCTTGGATTTAATAACTGGTTGACCCTCCTTTGGCAGCAATAACCTCAACCAAACATTTTCTGTAGTTGCAGATCAGACTTGCACAACAGTCAGGAGGAATTCTGGACCATTCCTCTTTACAAAACTGTTTCAGTTCAGCAATATTCTTGGGATGTCTGGTGTGAACCGCTCTCTTGAGGTCATGCCACAGCATCTCAATCGGGTTGAGGTCAGGACTATGACTGGGCCACTCCAGAAGGCAAATTTTCTTCTGTTGAAGCCATTCTGTTTTTGATTTACTTCTGTGTTTTGGGTCATTGTCCTGTTGCATCAATCAACTTCTGGTGAGCTTGGTGGACAGATAGCCTAACATTCTCCTGCAAAGCAGCCCAAACCATGATGCTCCCTCCACCATACTTTACAGTTGGGATGTGGTTATGATGTTGGTGTGCTCTGCCTTTTTTCTCCACACATAGTGTTGTGTGTTCCGTCCAAACAACTCAACTGTAATTTCATCTGTCCACAGAATATTTTGCCAGTAGCGCTGTGGAACATCCAGGTGCACTTGGACAAACTTCAGACTTGCAGCAATATTTTTTTTGGACAGCAGTGGCTTCTTCCGTGGTGTCCTCCCATGAACACCATTCTTGTTTAGTGTTTTACGTATAGTAGTGTCATGACGTTGGCCTCTTTGGGTACAGGGAGGACAGTTGACCCCCTCCCCTTTGTACCATCCCCCAACCTACCTTCCCCAACCACCCAGGCCCTGTGTGAAAGGGTTGTAAAAACTCTAAGAGGAGAATCTCCTACCACATGTTTCATAGAGAGACAAAGGAAATTCTTCCAACTCATAGAATTGGAGAACCGAACGACATTTTATGTTCTGGAGAAGGTATGGAAGATTGGTGAAGAATCCAGCTATGAACTGGTCCACTTGGTACAATTTTGTGATACTCAGAAGAGACAATATAGCCATATTACCATAAAACTATTTATATAATAGCCTCAGCGATGAGACTTGCATCATAATGGTTGTATAAAATGTATTAATAAGGATAAAGCTATTTGTAATACATTGAGATGCTATGTACTGATGTTAATGTGATAGAATTGTATTTCTGTACCAAGCTTAACTCAGTCATCGGCACACCCCCCAGGGACACAGACAGGACCAGGCGTCATTTGACAAGCCTGTTCTAGGGTCACCTATAAAACCCCCCACCCTGATTTACTTTCTTCAGACCAGGCCTCCACTCCATGGCCAATAGGTTTTACCATCCAATTCCTCTACTGAAAGTGAACTATACCACGTGGTTAACTTTTAGACTATTGATACCGACAGAATAAGAACAAGTCTTTGATATTAATTATTAGTCTGCAGCTAAGTAAATTATATCATTGAACGCGAAGGCCAACGAAACATCCATTCTATAACGACATTAATGAATGTCGCTTTGAAAGATCCATCTAACCGAGAGAGAGAGAGAGAGAGAGAACTCTCCATCAGAACGACGCTCGAACAAGGATCCCGACGACACACTGAGCGTAAATATATATTGATTGCAATTGTTCCCGAATGAGTGAGCGTTCAATTGTCAATTGTTAATATTAATGAACTCTGTGTACCTCCTCAGCTGACCGTTTATGACCCATTGTCTAACAGACCAGCCATGCCTGTTAGCCATTAGGGCACATTACTATACCAATCCTTTGTGACGATAATTACTGTTTGTATGTTTTCTGTTAATTACTTAGTGTAGTAAATAAATGATTTTAAGACAATTGATGTATGGATGATTTTAGTAAAGACTGGGTTCGTGCAGATACAACAATTTACGACGTTTGGAATGAGACTGGACGAGAGGTAAAATACACCATTTAAACTAGAAGATAATCGGCCTATACTATAATATAGGAAAGTTATATTAGGAAAATTATAACTTTGTAATCTGAATATTTTCCTTGGTGCCCCGATCTCCTAGTTAATTACAATTAAACGATTAATCAGTTTAATCGCGTGATAATAATTACAGGGAGTTAATTGATAAACATGTCTTCAGTTTAATGGTACCCCAAAGACACGACAGTAGACTCGTCGACAAAGATGTTAGCATGTTCCGGAGATTTCTGTAAGTCTTTAGCTGACACTCTAGGATTCTTCTTAACCTCATTGAACATTCTGCGCTGTGCTCTTGCAGTCATCTTTGCAGGATGGCCACTCCTTGGGAGAGTAGCAACAGTGTTGAACTTTCTCAATTTATAGACAGTTTGTCTTACTGTGGACTGATGAACATAAGGCTTTTAGAAATACTTTTGTAACCCTTTCCAGCTTTTTGCAAGTCAACAATTCTTAATCTTAGGTCTTCTGAGATCTCTTTTGTTTGAGGCATGGTTGACATCAGGCAATACTTCTTGTGAATAGCAAACTCAAATTTTGTGAGTGTTTTTTATAGGGAAAGGCAGCTCTAACTAACATCTCCAATCTCGTCTCATTGATTGGACTCCAGGTTAGCTATTAGTTTAAGCAGACTGTGTTTGTCTATTGTTGTGACCTAGATGAAGATCAGATCAAATTTGATGACCAATTTATGCAGAAGTCCAGGTAATTCCAAAGGGTTCACATACTTTTCTTGCCACTCTAGCTGGTGTTTTTGCGGTGTCGTTGTAACTGCATTAGAGCTCAGAGCGGCAGCTCGTGTGGTCATTGTCACAAAGCCACAGCCGTCCCACTTGTGTTCGAAGTTCAGAACCAAAAGGTGTAGGCTATATTGAAAATCATTAGACTAAATAATATGGATTCATATAAACCTAACCGAGGTGTAGATTATAACACACGTTCCAGTGTTTGAACTTGTAACAAGGCTTCATGGAATTATTACTAATGCGACTCGACGCATCCAATAGCAGTGTCCGCAATAGGTATAACTAGTGGTGGGAAACCGAGGCTTTCTGAAGGCTTTGATGCTTTCACCAAATTGTGCCGAGAAAAACGGTTCATTACTCGGAGCTTCATTATCTGTTCACAATGCACATTAGGGACATCTGCTGGTCAGCAATAAATAGCAGCGTGTGATTAACAGCCGTTTTTTCTCTCCAATGTTTACATCAAAACTGTGGCACAGTGGTAAGTCATTGGCTTCGATAGCCTATAATGATTTGGAATGCCAGGTTTTCATCTTACATCATGCTTCCCTTTTTTGCTTTAAAGTTCACTATTTTTCAAAAACAGAATCTATGGCATTATGTAGGATGCTTAAGACAGAAGCTTATGCTATACTGAGTCAAATAAATTATTTGAACAACAGTGCTGCAGAAAGTGTGGTTTCACATAAAACACATTTTCTAAATAGTGTGTCTTCAATGGGATTCAACCTCACACTCCTGAATGTTTTATAGTACCCTACTCTACTTGCTAAACTACCAGTCAGGTGAACCTCATTAGTACAAAATCCAAACTTTATTTGTAAGAACAGTGTCCAGTAGAGGTCAGTGTTTGAAAGCAGCTTGGAATCGAGGAAAGCACCGGAACTACAGCAAAGTCAGTGGGATCTCACATTTTGCAACACACGGTTTGAAAAAGCATGTGATCAAATGAAGCTTTGAACTTCATTTATGACGTACTTCGGATAAAATGATACACACATCGGCACACTGCTTTGAAGTTAAATGCTTAGCGATTTCGACGCACGCCTCGGAGCTCCAGTATCAAACGTAACATCACTAGGTATAACACCGGGAGCTGCTTGCTGATTTGATAGCTCCAACGCAGTTACACCCTTGACATCTACAAATTAAAAACAATGAAATGTTATTGGTTATTGCAGGGTAAGGTAGAAATGATTGAATTGAGCCCTTAATCTTTAAATAGAGTGTTAAACTCCACACGGAGATGCTGCCACACAAAGGCTTGTGATTGATTAAATACCTAACATAACTCACGGCTAGACCGGCTGATGCTATAGCCCAATGTAAATCCGATGTGTCAATGCAAACCTCATTACACATGCTAATGTTTTCATTTGAATGTGATGTGAGGTGCTTATGGAGGGACTGCTGGCCCTTTTAACTCACTTTACATGCATTTACAGTTGAAGTCGTAAGATTACATACACCTTAGCCAAATACTTTGAAACTCAGTTTTTCACAATTCCTTACATTTAATCTTAGTAAAAATTCCCTGTCTTTGGTCAGTTAGGATCACCATTTATTTATATCACCATTTCTTTATTTTAAGAATGTGAAATATCAGAATAATAGTAGAAAGTGATTTATTTCAGCTTTTATTTCTTTAATTAGTATTTGGTAGGGTTGCCTTTAAATTGTTTAACTTGGGTCAAATGTTTTGCGTAGCCTAACAAAAGCTTCCCACAATAAGTTGGGTGAATTTTGGCCCATTCCTCCTGACAGAGCTGGTGTAACTGGGTCAGGTTTGTAGGCCTTGCTCACACACACTTTTTCAGTTCTGCCCATACATTATCTATAGGAGTGAGGTCAGGGCTTTGTGATGGCCACTCCAATACCTTGACTTTGTTGTCCTTAAGCCATTTTTCCACAACTTTGGAAGTGTGCTTGGGGTTGTTGTCCATTTGGAAGACCCATTTGCGACCAAGCTTTAACTTCCTGACTGATGTCTTGAGATGTTGCTTCAATATATCCACATAATTTTCCTCCCTCATGATGCCATTTATTTTGTGAAGTGCACCAGTCCCTCCTGCAGCAAAGCACCCCAACAACATGATGCTGCCACCCCCGTGCTTCACGGTTGGCATGGTGTTCTTCGGCTTGCAAGCCTCCACCTTTATCCTCCAAATATAACGATGGTCATTATGGCCAAACAGTTCGATTTTTGTTTCATCAGACCAAAGGACATTTCTCCAAAAAGTATAATCTTTGTCCCCATGTGCAGTTGCAAACCGTAGTCTGGCTTTTTTATGGCGGTTTTGGAGCAGTGGCTTCTTCCTTGCTGAGCGACCTTTCAGGTTATGTCGATATAGAACTCGTTTACCTGTGGATATAGATATTTTGTACCTGTTTCCTCCAGCATCTTCACAAGGTCCTTTGCTGTTGTTCTGGGATTGATTTGCACTTTTAGCAACAAAGTACGTTCATCTTTAGCAGACAGAACGCGTCTCCTTCCTGAGCGGTATGATGGCTGCGTGATTCCATGGTGTTTATACTTGCGTACTACTGTTTGTACAGATGAACGTGGTACCTTCAGGCATTTGGAAATTGATCCCAAGGATGAACCAGACTTGTGGAGGTCTAAATTTTTTTTCTGAGGTCTTGGCTGATTTCTTTTGATTTTCCCATGATGTCAAGCAAAGAGGCACTGAGTTTCAAGGTAGGCCTTGAAATACATCCACAGGTACACCTCCAATTGACTCAAATGATGTCAGAAGCTTCTAAAGCCATGACATAATTTTCTGGAATATTCCAAGCTGTTTAAAGGCACAGTCAACTTAGTGTATGTAAACTTCTGACCCACTGGAATTGTGATACAGTGAATTATAAGTGAAATAATCTGTCTGTAAACAATTGTTGGAAAAATTACTTGTGTCATGCATGAAGTAGATGTCCTAACCGACTTGCCAAAACTATAGTTTGTTAACAATAAATTTGTGGAGTGGTTGAAAACAAGTTTTAATGACTCCAACCTAAGTGTATGTAAACTTCCGACTTCAACTGTACTGTATAGTTGCGTCCGACGTATGTGAGATGTGGCATGTCTATGTGAGCATTCCAGTTGTGTTTTATGGAGATTCCATCGACTTGAAGTCAGAGCATCTCCCAACTCTCTCCTCAGTACTTAGTTTTTCTGACAATCAAGAGAATAGACAAAATACTAAGCTTCATTAATTGTTGCACCATAAATGTTATATACGTGCTCAAATTCATCTGCGGGGCTGCTTATATTGATCAACTAATGCATTGAAACTTCGCATTGCAGAACATAAGGCTGCTATTCGAAATAAAAACACGGACTATGCTATTGCGCGCCACTGCATCAAAGCCAGCTATGACTCACCTTATTCCCTGAGCTTTGCAGTCATATAACAAGTCTAAATTTCACCAAGAGGAGTTGATATTGTACGTAAACTAAAACAAAGAGAGGTTTTCTGGCAGTACTCCTTAGACACTGTGGATCCAAAGGGGCTAAACGATGATTTTTCACTTCGTTTCTATAATGATGTTGCCTTGAGTTTTTGGGTCTCTGTGTCTCCAGATTCACAGACACCCAAATATCACCTATGTATATTTTGACATGGCCTATTGATTAATGAGACACACTATTTCTGTTTTTATTTTGTGCTATGATTTACCATTTACCTTGAAACATATTATCGTCATATCTTTTTTATGTTGTGTCTCAATGAGCCACTAGGCTATAAACAGGCGCTAACTGCAATGGTCAGGTCACTCTGAGGAAGACGTCGAAACGTCCGTCATCTGTCCGCGTCCTGTACAAGGGATTCAAGTGAGCAATAAGAAATCAATCTCTGCCTTTATTGTTGAGTGCTCCAACTCCTTTTTACCTCGAATTAGTCCATTTGGAAGTTTTTCTTGGTAAGCCATTCTCAGAATAAATAACTCGTTGACAGAGCTGTCACTACTGCAACAATAGCTGTTAATTAATTAGACATAATATCTTGACGCATCATTGAGGACTCCAAAATAGGTAAGTATGATACTTGAAAGTATAATTTACAGAGACTCTACATGATTATAGTACACACGGTGATTATGCTAAAGATGCATTGTGTGTGAATATGAATGCATAAACATAACCAAAAACCTATAATTAACCCACATTAACGCATCAACATGCATGCAATGGGAAATAGGAAGCCGGATGTTGACTTTTGAGAACAGTCCGACCTTGTAGAGGCATCTTGCGTTAGACTTCCCCATAAGGAAGGTGTTGTGGCCTGTTGGGATATAGGAGAGCAGCCGAATGGAGATGATTCCTTTCTTGAATGTTTCAGACCCCCAGGGAAACAGAGATAGAGAGAGATTTCTGTAACCTCTTCCGAAGAGAGAAGCTTTATGTTCCACAAAGGGAATTATTCAACCCCATTCACAATCTAGGAGAGGGAGAGTGAGAGAGAGAGAGAGAAAGAGAAAGAGAAAGAGAGGGGGGGGGGGGTAGAAAGAAAAGATAGTAGGGTGATGGAAAAATAACACAATGTAAGATAGGGAGGGAGATGGACAGACAAGAAAAGTGAAGGCTGATGTAGAGGAGAATGGCCTGCATATCTGTCTCAATCCTAGCTAATGTACAGTATCTCTCTTTCTCTCTCTTACTCTCTCTCTTTCTCTCTCTCTGTCCATTACTGTCGTCATTCACAAAGTAAATCACCCCCCACTCCCTCCTCTCTCTCAGTCCTTTCCACTATCACCATTTCCAGAGTCCCACTGAACAGCTCCAGCACAAGTAAATGTCCTTTCCATCCAGATGTTCATCACAAATATCTCCTTTTCACCAAAATGCCTTGTCAGTTCAGTGTAATTCCTCAGGAAGAAGTTAGATGGCCAGTAGCTGCTTTACTAAGAGAGACTAGAGAAAGAGAACAGACACAGAGCAGACTAGGCGATGCTCCAGCAGCATTTTAAACAGGGCTGAATAACTAGCTACAGAGAATCCCTCACATTAAAAAGTTTCCAGTCTCCAGTGGTCTCCCATGGGCACCGGCCTTGTTGCCTCGGCTGTTGTTGTTGCTGTTATTTTCTGACGGCGAGCAGAGGGTCCTCTAAGGTAACGGAGCACTCAGTGGACCAAAATATCTTCCGGAGACGCAGTATACTTCTCACGCCATGGAGGTAGGCCTGGCAGATTCTGTGTGTGTGTGAGCGTGCGTGTGCGCACTCAGATAGTCACCACTCAACAGGGTATTCTTGAACATGCTTCCTTTGCAACCCTTCTAAACTCGGACAACATGTGTTGTTGTGTCTTTTCCACCATGGCCCATAGATTGTGTAACAGTAACAATCTCCCTCCCTCTCTCTCCCTCTCTCTCTCTCTCTTTCTTATATTGGATCATTGTAGGGTTACATCCACCCCAACACCCAATCATTTTCACACAGTTCTACATTGTTGCTTAATTTCCATATATTCATAGAAACATGAAATCAAATATAATTTAACACAACAAAAGCAGTGAAAAAAATATAATCCAGAAGGATTAAATTAAGACACAGCACCCGTACATTATCACATTATCAAACACATATCAACATGTTGATCTGTATTCTCGCAGTCTTACATATTCTTCCATCTTACATAAAATATTTGTATTGTACAAAACACAGTTGAAAAATGTAAATATACAAATAGAATAATGGAAATGTTTGAAAATTATTTGAAAGATTAATCATATCACTGTGTCATACCTTAACCTGAGGGAGAGGAGGAGGAGGAGGAAGAGGAGGAGGAAGGACAGAAGGCTCTGGTTGCATTCTCTTGCTCTCCTTCCATCCCACCCCTCACCTCTCTCCCCTAGAGGCATCATGTCCAGCCCTCATTCTTCTCCTCCTCCTCCTTCTCCTGATCGCACTCTTTCCACTTGCTTCCTTTGGTACAGACGTATCAGTACACGGTTCACCTCTTGGTTACGGATGGTAAATACAACAGGGTTCGAAGCATGGTGGCACCATGAGTAACACCAGCAATGTGACATCCTGAATACTCCTTTTCTGAGAAAGGGCAGAGTTTGTGCTTGTAGTTGCAAACAGGTTAGACAGTAGAACATTGGCACCAGATTCAGTATATACATACAGAAGAAGGCCACAGTTCTACAAGCACAGAGGTTGTTTAGTTGGAGGGCCACAGCAGCCCCGTGTGCCTCATTGTACATAAGCCCATAACAGCTGCAAAAAATGAAGATTGAAAGAGTCAAGACAATGTTGGGAGGGCCTTGGAAAAGTACCTCTTTCACAGTACTAGAGCTCACAGATGCTGTCACAATTCCAGGCCTACAGAGCAGCCCTGCAGTGGCTCTGTTAAATGCACCGTGTCCCATGTTGAGCTGGATCAAGTGATTACCCCCAACAGTGGCATTCAGCACCCAGGCTAGCCCCAAGGCAAGCTGCACAGACATGGAAGTCATTATGCTCAGGTCGTGGATGCTGTGGCAATTGAACACATACATTTCTATTGCCATGAAGGCCAGAGTCATCAGAGAGCTTACAAGGACGGTAGTCATAACACTAAATTAAGTCACGCACCATCCACCAACAATCACAGTATGTTGGAGCAGAAGAGGGCAAGAGAGTAAATGCTACAATGGAAGTATGCAAAAGACCACAGATTATTCGACAAAGTGTAGAACGGCTGCCAGAAGTGCTTCTTAAGTCTCACCAGTCCAATGAGTAGCTGTTCATCACCAGGAAGAATAGAAGAAGAAAAAACGTCAGAAATCGGGGGGGGGGGGGTCCCTTTTAACTGAAGCGATGTGCTGAGCAAAAGAACAGGCAGACAGTTTGCGCATGTCTCATTCCTCATGAATGGTTGTCCAGTTGAGAAGGTGTGAGATGTAAAGAGAGCATTCAGTACTCTTGAGCTTTGTTAAATCCATGGTGCTGATCAGGGGCAATAGTAGCAGTTCCTGGACATTGACAGCTCAGAGCCTCAGTGATGAATACAATATTATTACCTGTAAACGGGGGCTGCTCACACATGAAGAATGGACAGGAAAGACACTTGAACATGTTCCAACGTTTCCTTTGTTGTAATTACCATTTGAATGGTGGTTGTTGAATGTACCATATTAAATGCCTGGAAGATTAACACGCATACGAGCTGGTTAAATTCTATTACACAGCTTCTTAACTTCATTGGTGACCCTAGACCTTAACTTCAGTGGAGTAGGGAAAATGTATTGATACTTAAAATAAAATAGAGACCAGCGCTATAATAGGCCTGGTTGCTTTGCTGTAAGCATATGTAACGGCTGTCTTCGTGAAGAGAGGACCAAGGCACAGCGGGTTGCATGTTCATCATTATTATTTATTAAATAAATGTGAACACGGAAAAAACAATAAACAACGACAGATGACCATTTCACAGGCTACAACAACTAGCAGTGCGAAATGCAACTACCCACAAAATACAAACAAAACCCATACCTATATATAGGACTCTTAATCAAAGGCAACTACAAACACCTGCCTTCAATTGAGAGTCCAACACCCAATACCTAACATAGAAATATTAAACTAGAGATAACATAGAAATACAGAAAAACATAACCCAAAACCCGGAAATAATAAAACAAACACCCTTCTAATCAAACCACCACCCCGATCCAACCAAAACAAATACCCTCTGCCACGTCCTGACCAAACTACAATACAAAATATACCTAAACTGGTCAGGACGTGACAGCATATCATATCGTGGAGATGTTCACCTACCATATCAGTCATTAGCCTAATACATGTGAAGGGGGTTTCCAGATGCTCTTGAGTGAAATTTAAATACAAATAATAATTAGCATAGTATATGTGTAAGATGGTTCCTTTGTTGGCTAGTGTTAGCTGTAAATACATTTACGTTAGCATAGCTTGACATATCCACAGATATAAAACCTCTACATGTTGTTTCCTCTATTCAAACCAGTGCAACTGTTTAGTAATACTGCTTATTGCCAAAAGATTTGAAAGGCCCCTGGCGTTGTGTTCCTTTATTTTCTCTCATTTTCTATTCAGTTTGTATAAACCGTCTGGCTCAACCCAAAAAGTACCTTGTTGGCAATTAAACTGTAATTTGAGTGTTGTGGTTTTATATATCGCCATGCAGGGCAGTCAACAGGAAGAGGTAAACAGCTACAGTATGTATCTGCTTGTTTAGGTCACAGGGATATTTTAGACTGTATCTATACTACCAGAAAAAATATTTAAGATTTGTTCCTAAAGGGGTAGAACTGCTTGTCAGTGGGGTGGTACACTGTAAGGTCCTTCTTTCTACTTTAAGTTCTAGGTACATACTTGTACCCCAGTTCATACATCAGATAATACTTCTCTCCACAAATATAAAACCAAGCTTTTTGTCTTTATATAATACCACCAGAGTGAAAATAATGTACTCTTTTGAAGGTAGCAAAATCTATAGCATAGACCACTGTAGCATAGTACAGCACACTCACTCGCGGTTGGCCAAAATGAACTATCTTAAAGCCACTCCCCCACCAAGCCACACCTCCAGAATAATTTCCCAGTGGGCCTTGTCTTTTTGAGTGAGTTTCAACCCATGATAGTATTTATTAGTGACAGAGACATGATTGTTTAATTCTCTCTTTTTTTTTTGTTCAGTGGCCTCCAACAAGTGAGACCCCCAGGTGTATATTTTTGTATTTATTTTATTACAGGATGTTACATATTTCAGAAGGCCTTACTTTGAGGCCTAGTTTTGCTCTAATACAGTGGCCTGAAACGCATGGTTAACAGGCATCATCAGGCCTGCGAGTAGCCTTGTAAACTTCACCCAATTCATCAGCTTTTCAAAAAATCCTGGTTGAAGGAATTCCTGCTTATTCCCTCCTGTTTTTAGGACTCTTCCAACCAGGATTTCTAGAAAACCTGGGAAATTTGGGAAGATTACCACCTGAACCTTATAACCCTCCCTACAATTCACATCATGCTGGCTTGAAAAGTAACTTGTAATTCCTATTGGATTCCAGACAGAGTTAGGCTAGACAACAGTTAGACTTTTTCATTCAACTGCATTCTTAATGACACTCATTAAGAATGCTGGTAGGAGACTACTTAACCCATTCAAACTGGACAACCATTTCAGTAAACGGCTGCAAAAAAAACTATTGTTTTCAATAGTTAATCACTTTCATACTGATTTACAAACAGAACCTTGTCAATAATGTCAGGATTGATTTAGTATGACCACAAAGATGAAAGTGTTCATAGAACTCTGCTGCACAGTGCCCACAATCTTTCTCTGATGTGTGCTGACAGTCACATCCCTCTCGCTCGCTCGCTCTCTCTCTCGCTCTCTCTCGCTCTCTCTCTCTTTCTCTCGCTCTCTCTCTCTTTCTCTCGCTCTCTCTCTCTGTCAAGGTTACAGTGAGCGGTAGCTCTAAACAGTCATTGTGTTGTAATCATCATGGGAAATAAACAGGCACAGTGTGTTTATAGCAGGTTGCTGATAGCAAATATACACCGTCTGAGCGCTAAGGTAATTGGTTTCATACTAAGGCATGAATTCATCACACCTGGGGGGATATTTCACTTGCCAAATATACCAACTATATCATGTGATTTTCACTTCAGTACTGTATATGAAGCTTATCCAAATGTGCAATGATCCTGCTGCTAAAATGCTTAAAATACAGTGGAATATACACAGCAGTTGAACAAATGAATATGACCCAGCTGGAGAATAAACTCAGCACCAATGACTAGACTACCAACACATAATGTATAGTAGACAGGTGGCATCACAGAGAATAGAGCATATTTACAAAAAGCAAATAGAGGGATTTTTCAAACTTCTGTCTTTGTCAGCTTCGATGAAAGAGGCAGACAACGGGCACACTGCCAAGACGCTGCAATACAAATATATTCTTGACTCACTTTTATTCTATTCTCACCTCTCTACAATTTGTTTTCCAAACATTGTTTTCAATTTTCAGATGAGTTTTAAAAGAGAATACATTTGTACAGGTATAACTGTTGTTTTGATCAGTCGCTATTATCACGTTGGTATAAAGGGATCGGGAGACAGGCGCAGGAATGCGTAATCATTATTTATTTATTTATCCAAAGTACAGCGTGCCATGTAAAGGCACGGGGACGAAGACCAAATAAACACGTATACAAAACACAGGGTTGAGACCCAAACGAAAGAGCGAGGAGTACCTCGAGTAAATGCACAAGCACACAATGATTATCACATGGGACGAGACCTGTAATCATCTGCTCAATACACGAAAGCCAAAACAACACAGCACAGGTACTCACACGACCAACGGGCATTGGAACAATAACCGACAGCCCAATGGTGAAACAAAGGGCACATTTATACAATTACAATCAGTGGGAATGGGGACCAGGTGTGCGTAATGACACAGTTCCGGAGGGATCCGTGACAGCTATGGAGACTCATGAACAACAATTCGTAATAATTTATATGGACCTAAACAGAGAGTAAAGAGTAGCTAAAATCTGCTAATAGGCTGCTATGTCAGCCTGGTATCAGTTTATAAGCATCCCATTATGATGCTTTTGCAACAAGATATATATCACGGGTATTGATGCCTATGGCCTAGATTCAATCCGTAGTACTGAAGAGCTATAGCGTGACTGAAATTGAAAGACAATGTTCCCGCATTTGCAGAGACTGCATTCACAATAAATGGTAAATTGAGTCGTCGGCTCAATTGGAACTAGCCATTCAATTTCAATCGCGTTATAACACTGATCTTCCGCACTTCGGAATGAATCTAGATCTGATTCTGTGCGTCATACTAGATTGAATTAAAACAGTGAACATACAGATTGCGTCATTCATTCAGCCAAACACAAACGTACAGTATAATCACCACAAATGTCTTATGTGCAAACACACAGATACAACACTTATGAATACACACAATATTGAGTGTTTCTTTTCCACCATAGTCAATTATAAAACTCATTAGACATTCATCAGCTACTGCAGATGCTGTACACGACACGCTAATGTACTTTGTTATCTCACATGAATCCATGCAAATGCATTACTTACTCAAGGTCAGCACGAAACAACAGGAGCTTTATATTTACACACTATAACAAGTCCTCCCTATTTTGTGAGAGCAATGTTGGAATTAATTGTTCTTTATTTATCCCTCCATAAAAAAATGCTACAGTTTACTATAGAGTACTGCAGCATGTACTATATAATTCTGTAGTAAACTGTAGAATACTGTGGATTCTACAGTATACTACAGACCACAAAAACACTACAGTAAATACTATAGTAATGTTCGCAAAAACACTACAGTCCGCAATAACACAGCAGTAAATACTACAGTAATGGCCGCAAAAAGACTACAGTGATACTATAGTATATACTACAGTATTTAATTTGCATATATTGTGCCACCCATAAGTAAGAAACCTACATGCCAAGTGTGGAAAAAGAATACAGTAAATCTTTATTTGAACATGCATGGGAAAACTAATTCAACTTGCTCTTTGTTCTCACAGGCATTTTATATAGACCCAGGATGGGTGTTTCACATGCCATTCGTATGAGTCAGGTACTTCTGCGTATCATTCGACAGCGGCCCCAGAGGCATTCTCACACAAAGCAGGTAAATCATACCAAGGACACGCGATTGAGAGTATATCAGGGAACAGAGCAATCTTACAAAAACTAAGAGGAACAGGATGACCTGTCCCTTCTTCAGGCCATATAAGATAACAAATGAAATTGCCCTCTTCCACAATCCCCACTTTTATGCTATTTCAGCATAACTAGTCCTGGTACTGGAGCTCTGTTGGTGCCAGGGGTTTCAGACTTCCCTGTCTGGGGGAAAGGGAAAGGGGGATACCTAGTCAGTTGTACAATTGAATGCCTTCAACTGAAATGTGTCTTCCGCATTTAACCCAACCCCTCTGAATCAGAGAGGTGCGGCGGGCTGCCTTAATCCACATCCACGTCTTCGGCGCAGTTCAGTCACTAGAATGTTCTGTCCCTCCTTTTCCAGAGGGGGAGTGGAGGGGACAGACAGGTAAACAGTACTGCTCACACTTTGGGTGAGAATCAAAAAAAGCAGAACCTCAGTCCTACCTACAGGTTATGGAAAATCAGCTCTTTCAGTATTTTGCAGTGATTGGAAACCGAGGCTTTCTGAAGTCTTCGGCACAGTCACCAAATTGTGAAGAAAAACGGTTCATTACTTGGGGCTTTATTATCGGTTCACGATGCACATTAGTGGCATCTGCTGGTGAGCAATAAAATGTGCGTATATTTTTTTCCCCACTGTTTTCATCAAAAATCTGTGGCGCAGCGGTAAATTGTTGTCTTTAGTAGCCTATAATTAGTTGGAATACATGGTTTACGTCATGCTTCTGTTTTTTGCCTTCAAGTTTATTATTTAAAAACAACGGAATCTATGGCATTATTTAGGATGCTTAATACAGAAGCTTATACTATACTTTACTGAACAAAAATATAACTGCAACATGCAACAATTTCAACGATTTTACTGAGTTACAGTTCATATAAGGAAATCAGTGAATTGAAATGAATTCATTAGGCCCTAATCTATGGATTTCACATGACTGGGCAAGGGTGCAGCCATCGGTGGGCATGGGAGGGCATAGGCCCCACTTGAGAGCCAGGCCCACACACTGGGGAGCCAGGCCCAGCCAATCAGAATGAGGTTTTCCACACAAAAGGCTTTTTTACAGACATAAATAGTAATCATTTTCATCAGCTGTCCAGGTGGCTGGTCACAGATGATCCCATAGGTGAAGTAGCCAATTTTGGAGGTCCTGGGCTGGCATGGTTACATGTGGTCTGCGGTTGTGAGGCCGGTTGGACGTACTGCCAAATTCTCTAAAATGTCATTGGAGGTTGCTTATGGTAGAGAAATTAACATTCAATTATTTGGCAACAGTTCTGCTGGACATTCCTGCAGTCAGCATGCCAATTGCGCGCTCCCTCAAAATTGAGACATCTGTGGCGTTGTGTTTTGTGACAAAACTGCACATTTTAGAGTGTCCTTTTATTGTCCCCAGCACAAGGTGTACCTGTGTAATGATCATGCTGTTTAATCAGCTTCTTGATATGCCACACTTGTCAGGTGGATGAATTATTAAGGGGAAATGCTCACTAACAGGGATGTAAACAAATTTGAGATAAATAAGCTTTTTGTGCGTACAAAACATTTATTTTATTTCAGCCCATGAAATCTCGGATCAACACGTTACACATTACGTTTATATTTTTGTTCAGTATAAATAAAACGAATGATTTGAACAACAGTGCAGAAAGTGTGGTTTCACATAAAACAATTTTCAAAATAGTGTCCCTTCAACAGAATTCGACCTCATGCCCTCACGTCGCAGAATGTTCTATAGTTCCCTACTCCACCTGCTAAGCTACCAGTCAGGTGAAACTTTTTGTACAAAATCCTGAGTATAGTTGTAAATACGGTGGCCAGTAGAGGTCAGTGTTTGAAAGCAGCTTGGATTCAAAGAAAGTACCGGAACCATTGTGAAATCAGTGGAATCTCACATTTTGGAACACACTGTTTGAAAAAGCATGTGATCAAATGAAGCTTTGGACCTCATTTTCAACTTACTTTCAAGTGATACACGCATCGGCACGCTGCTTCGAAGTTAGCTGCTTAGCGATTTCGACGCATGCCTCGGAGCTCCGGTAATCAAACATAGCAACGTAACCAAATATACAGACATAACATTCCCCTAATACATCCACTCAATACAATAATACATACATAAATATAATATTATATTTTTACAGTATCTGTGTCCCTCTTGGAGTCCAGGGGGTCCAATACCCTCATGGGTGAACTGGCTGAATATGCATTGTTAATGTAATCTGAATGCAAAAAGGACAAGCGGTATTGTATTTTTAATATTCAACTATGTAGCGATAACTACAAACTCTTAATATTCATTGGAAAAAAACATGTTATTAAAAAGTTGTTTTGGGGCTGATTCCAATGAAGTCATGCAAATACATTTTTTTTCATTTTGCTATTGACTTCTGTCTAACGGACTGATTGCAAAGCTTTCAGGGCTGAACAATGTATTCTAAATACCTGTGTCTCATTAAAATGTTCCATTAGAAAGCGGCTCCCAGTGTGATCGCTACCGCACGAATTTGCTCATGAACCTGAAAATATTAGCAAGCCAACTAAGAACGATTTAACCTTTCAATAATGCAGGGGAAAATGTTGATTCTTCCACAAAGTTGTTATGTGTTTACCATCAGGTGATGGTGATGTTTCTAAAGGTGCTCAATTAGCTTCATGCCTCCTCTTCTACCAGTCAGAACATTATAGGAGAACTAGTGGTTTTAAAGAGAGGAGAGAGAGATGACAGTTAAGTGTGTGACAGGCGTGTCCAGCAAGGCCTGTGATTGTCATAGAGGGGAACAGAAGCCACGTCTATGTTCCAGAGAGTCTTAGCTTCCCGGAACAGCTTATAACAGCTTATAGCCAAAATTGTTCAAAAGCTAGAGACAAAATTCATAGGAAGAAAATAAATTCAACATGCCACATTGGATTCAGAAACCGCCAGAAGCTTCTGTTTACCACAGATAGAGTTTGATGAACTTGAAATGATACTGTGTAGTCTGGTAGTCCGGCCCTGAGCCTAGTATACATAACTTGAATATGTATATGATCAGTTTATACAGCACCAGTGGCACACATTAGCCCACAACATACAATAGTGTTCTAGCAAGACATTCATACTGAGTGAATGTTGGGCACACTCAACTTCACATGTGCATACTGTGGAGGCGTAACTACATGGAATCAGCCATGGGGAAGAATCTCTGCATTCTTCATAATACATAATATATCACTCCTACTCTACCATCGCCATCACGCTGACATACTGCTAGTGACAGTGTGAGTAATGTAGTTTATGAAAGTTCATTCCAGGCTGGTCGGGACGGCTCGTCACTTTCATTCATCTAGTAAAGTCATATAAATTCACATTGCTTCCTATCTTACTCGTCAGCATAGCAGGTATGTATTTATATGGTAGTGGTCATAATGATACCTCATCAGCATAGCAGGTATGTATTTATATGGTAGTGGTCATAATGATACCTCATCAGCATAGCAGGTATGTATTTATATGGTAGTGGTCATAATGATACCTCATCAGCATAGCAGGTATGTATTTATATGGTAGTGGTCATAATGATACCTCATCAGCATAGCAGGTATGTATTTATATGGTAGTGGTCATAATGATACCTCATCAGCATAGCAGGTATGTATTTATATGGTAGTGGTCATAATGATACCTCATCAGCATAGCAGGTATTTATATGGTAACGATTATAACATTACCACATAACCATAAGCAGGTATCTATGGTAATGATTATAACTTTACCTCGTCAGCGTAGCATCACGTCTTTCCTCCTCCTTTACTATTAGCAAGCGTGTAGAATGTCATTCACCTATTAACTTCAGCCTATGAGCATGGCACACTAAGGCAATTTGATGACGGTTGCTGATTTACCTATAGGCTCACTTGTGCAATTATCCCTTTCCTTTCTTTCAACCAATTGGCATGAATCTAGGGGAGTATTTATATGTCAATGTTCCGCAGCAACAGTCTTCCAACGACCTTCCGCCTCGAAACCACCGCCGACTGAAGGCCCGTCATCGGATCCCCGTTCTTCCAGAGGGTTTCGATGCCAGCTGCCCAGCATAGGGCTACCTGTCATCAGCATCTGGCTCTGAGGAGCGTTCCTCGGAGACGAGGCCTACCCCAAACTATTCAATAACATTCCATATTGTATTCTGCCTCTGTTGTCATTCAGTAACGCCTCGATTGAACTCTAGCGGCTGTAGACTTACAGTACATGTATGGAAGAGATGGGAATCCTATCACATCCCAGAGCTAAGATAGCGGTATACTATAAACAAATGGTTTATACACTTGGTTACATGTCAATGTTATTATCCATTTGTCCTTACCTAGGAATCCTATCACATCACTGACAGACAGAGGGGATGTAGCATGGGTAGAGTCCCCTGGGAGGATACAGGCAGCTAATGCAACTGTCAGTCTCAGCGATGCCTCTGTCACTCAGTGCCTGTGTGTTCTGGGGGAGTAACCGTCTCGCTGTTCAAACGGTGTCGTAGGAGATTAGCCATTAGAGAGAGAGAGAGAACACAGTGCTGTGACAGTGTTCAGATGGAGAGGGGGGACAGAGGGGGGTTAGAAAACGAGAGAGAGAGAGAGAGAGAGAGACTCGCTCTGACCTTATGGTAACTGGGTAGTGAGTACACTAATAACTGATACCTCTGCAAGGAAAATACTGTCAAAGTGGATGTGAACTCATGGTGAATTCTGTACTGGGGAGTGTACAGTACCAGTCAAAGGGTTTTCTTTATTTTTACTATTTTCTACATTGTAGAATAATAGTGACGACATCAAAACTATGAAATAACACATACGGAATCATCTAGTTACCAAAAAAGTGTTAAACAAATCAAATATGTTTGAAACTTGAGATTCTTCAAAGTAGCCACCCTTTGCCTTGATGACAGCTTTGCACTCTTGGCTTTCTCTAAATTAACTTCGTGAGGTAGTCACCTGGAATGCATTTCAATTAACAGGTGTGCCTTGTTAACAGGCTCCCGAGTGGTGCTGTGGTCTAAGGCACTGCATCTCAGTGCAAGAGGTGTAGCTACAGTCCCTGATTTGAATCCAGGCTGTGTCACATCTGGCTGTGATTGGGAGTCCCATTGGGCGGAGCACTACTGGCCCAGTGTCGTCTGGGCCAATTGAAAAACCCTTGAACAAGTAGGTGTGTCCAAACTTTTGACTGGTACTATATATGCTGATAACCGCCGAAGGAGGGAAAGAGTGGCACAGTCTATAGGTTGGTGGCACCTTCATTGGGGAAGACAGGCTCGTGGTAATGGCTGGAGCGGCATTAATGGAACGGTATCAAATACGTCAAACACTTGATTTCCATGTGTTTGATGCCATTCCCTTAGCTCTGTTCTGGCCATTATTATGAGCTGTTCTCCCATCAGCAGCCTTCTGACTGTCCCTACAATGCTGATGGACTGATGTCCTTCCTTGGGAGGAGGAAATCTCTAGGTATCACCCTGGATAAACAACCGCTACAAACATCAAGTGACACACATACAGGGAAGAACAGCTTTATCCAATAGATAGAAACCAGATGTCTCTCATCCACCTCAATTGCATCCACTAAACCTCTCATTTCCCAGCCCAAGGTGACACAAGTTAAATGTGACCTTGGCATTTACATTAAGGTGACAGTGGCACGGCTTAGTAAACACAGAGAGAGTTAACCCTGCTAATCTGGCCTTCATTGGTGAAAGGAGGCCTTAATTGCCTGTTGGGCCACTATGCCATTAAAGAGACTGTCTGAGTGAGGATACAGAGAAAAGAAGGGATGGAGGGATGAAAGGAGGAAGAAAGAGAGGGAGGGAGAGAAAGAGGGAGGCATGGAAGTGTAATGGTCCCATCTCGTATGTAGCAGGATTAGACCAGGGAACAACAGAGGCTGGGGTATCTCTCTCTGCTAGACGGGTTCCTAATAGACGCTCTGAATGCAGACTCACACTGTGAAGCCGTGTTGGACGACTAATTGAAAAGTAATTACAACCCTCTCATCTCAATTACACACACACATCCAAATATATTTGTATATATATATATATATATATATATATATGATGCTCCTGCAGTTGGCTGGAAGCCAGAGACAGGCTCATTTGATGCAGTTTGATTCCAGCCCTCCTCGCAGGTCTCACCCTCTCTGAAGTATTTTTTATTATAGGCTCAGACGTAACCGTGGGCTCTTCAGGCACAGCAAGGGGTCTTGCTCAAACATGGCTTCCCGACGCATGACATTTTCACCACCGAGCTGATTTTTTAGGGAGGGGAGGAGGAGGTATCAAAGATATCAGGTTTGTGTTAGGTTACTGTGCCCTGAGTGACTCTGCTCTTTCTCTCTCTATGCCTTTTCTCTCTCTCTACCTTTTCTCTCTCTCTGCCTTTTCTCTCTCTCTCTCTCTACCTTTTCTCTCTCTCGCTCTACCTTTTCTCTCTCTCTCTCTCTCTGCCTTTTCTCTCTCTCTCTGCCTTTTCTCTCTCTCTCGCTCTCTCTCTCTCTACCTTGTCAATTCAATTCAATTCGCTTTATTGGCATGACGTAACAATGTACATATTGCCAAAGCTTATTTTGGATATTTACAATATAAAAATAAATAAAATGAGAATCAAAATTGTCAACGGGACAACAGTAACAACAATAACCAAGGGTCAAAATAACCATACATTCAACAATAACAATAAGCATACAGTAGAGGACATGTGCAGGTTGATTGGTTTGTCAGACACTGTCCCTCAACTTATGGCAGGCAGCAATGTAGTGCGCTGCCAACCCACAGCTCTATCAAATCAAATCAAATCAAATGTATTTATATAGCCCTTCGTATATCAGCTGAAATCTCAAAGTGCTGTACAGAAACCCAGCCTAAAACCCCAAACAGCAAGCAATGCATGTGAAAGAGGCACGGGGGCTAGGAAAAACTCCCTAGGAAAAACTCCCTAGAAAGGCCAAAAACCTAGGAAGAAACCTAGAGAGGAACCAGGCTATGAGGGGTGGCCAGTCCTCTTCTGGCTGTGCCGGGTGGATATTATAACAGAACATGGTCAAGATGTTTAAATGTTCATAAATGACCAGCATGGTCAAATAATAATAATCATTGTAGTTGTCGAGGGTGCAACAAGCACGTCCGGTGAACAGGTCAGGGTTCCGTAGCCGCAGGCAGAACAGTTGAAACTGGAGCAGCAGCATGGCCAGGTGGACTGGGGACAGCAAGGAGTCATCATGCCAGGTAGTCCCGAGGCATGGTCCTAGGGCTCAGGTCCTCCGAGAGAAAGAAAGAAAGAGAGAAAGAGAGTATTAGAGAGAGCATATTTAAATTCACACAGGACACCGGATAAGACAAGAGAATACTCCAGATGAAACAGACTGACCCTAGCCCCCCGGCACATAAACTACTCTATGCGTCCTCCCCCAACAGGACGGGTAGCCTATCCTCATCAGAGAGGTCTTTGAAACCTTTTCTCTCTCTCTCTACCTTTTTTTCTACCTTTTCTCTCTCTCTACCTTTTCTCTCTCTCTCTCTACCTTTTCTCTCTCTCTCTCTACCTTTTCTCTCTCTCTCTGCCTTTTCTCTCTCTCTCGCCATCTATATTCTCAGTCAGCGTGCCATTCCTCCCCTCTCTCTCGCCGTCTATATTCTCAGTCAGCGTGCCATTCCTCCCCTCTCTCTCGCCGTCTATATTCTCAGTCAGCGTGCCATTCCTCCCCTCTCTCTCGCCGTCTATATTCTCAGTCAGCGTGCCATTCCTCCCCTCTCTCTCGCCGTCTATATTCTCAGTCAGCGTGCCATTCCTCCCCTCTCTCTCGCCGTCTATATTCTCAGTCAGCGTGCCATTCCTCCCCTCTCTCTCGCCGTCTGTATTCTCAGTCAGCGTGCCATTCCTCCCCTCTCTCTCGCCGTATATATTCTCAGTCAGCGTGCCATTCCTCCCCTCTCTCTCGCCGTCTATATTCTCAGTCAGCGTGCCATTCCTCCCCTCTCTCTCGCCGTCTATATTCTCAGTCAGCGTGCCATTCCTCCCCTCTCTCTCGCCGTCTATATTCTCAGTCAGCGTGCCATTCCTCCCCTCTCTCTCGCCGTCTATATTCTCAGTCAGCGTGCCATTCCTCCCCTCTCTCTCGCCGTCTATATTCTCAGTCAGCGTGCCATTCCTCCCCTCTCTCTCGCCGTCTATATTCTCAGTCAGCGTGCCATTCCTCCCCTCTCTCTCGCCGTCTATATTCTCAGTCAGCGTGCCATTCCTCCCCTCTCTCTCGCCGTCTATATTCTCAGTCAGCGTGCCATTCCTCCCCTCTCTCTCGCCGTCTGTATTCTCAGTCAGCGTGCCATTCCTCCCCTCTCTCTCGCCGTCTGTATTCTCAGTCAGCGTGCCATTCCTCCCCTCTCTCTCGCCGTCTGTATTCTCAGTCAGCGTGCCATTCCTCCCCTCTCTCTCGCCGTATATATTCTCAGTCAGCGTGCCATTCCTCCCCTCTCTCTCGCCGTCTATATTCTCAGTCAGCGTGCCATTCCTCCCCTCTCTCTCGCCGTCTATATTCTCAGTCAGCGTGCCATTCCTCCCCTCTCTCTCGCCGTCTATATTCTCAGTCAGCGTGCCATTCCTCCCCTCTCTCTCGCCGTCTATATTCTCAGTCAGCGTGCCATTCCTCCCCTCTCTCTCGCCGTCTATATTCTCAGTCAGCGTGCCATTCCTCCCCTCTCTCTCGCCGTCTATATTCTCAGTCAGCGTGCCATTCCTCCCCTCTCTCTCGCCGTCTATATTCTCAGTCAGCGTGCCATTCCTCCCCTCTCTCTCGCCGTCTATATTCTCAGTCAGCGTGCCATTCCTCCCCTCTCTCTCGCCGTCTATATTCTCAGTCAGCGTGCCATTCCTCCCCTCTCTCTCGCCGTCTATATTCTCAGTCAGCGTGCCATTCCTCCCCTCTCTCTCGCCGTCTATATTCTCAGTCAGCGTGCCATTCCTCCCCTCTCTCTCGTCGCCTTTTCTCCCTCCACACCCTCCTCTCTCCTCCCTCTCTCTCATTTCCACCTTCCTAGAGTTCTTCAAATTAAATCCAATGTTATTGGTCACATGCACATATTTAGCAGATGTTATTGCGGGTGTAGCGAAATGCTTCAGTCACTCAGGGCACAATTTTGGGAGCTGCCTCCCCACCTCCATAATAACACTGCAGCAAAGACAGTGCAATCTCCTTTATTCCAGACTCTCCCTCCCTTCGTGTCTCCCTTTCCTCCTTTTGCTTTCTCCTCGGTCTCCTTCACTCTTTTCCTGTCTCATCTCTTACCATACATTCTCTCCTGGTCCCTCTCCCCACACACTCCACCTCTCTCTCCTACTCTATGCTTGTCCCTACCCCTGTCCCTTCCTGTTCTCACACTCTCTCTCTTTAAAGTAACGCAGGCAGTAGGGGCTCGACCTGATTTACTTTTATTGCGTTTTAATACCCTCACATTCCCGTTCCCGTCGCCCTCCTTCTCTTTCTCTCTCTTTCCCTCTCCTTCTCTCTCTCCTTCTCACTCTCTCCTGCAGAGCTGTCTGCTGTGCTGAGCTGTTGTGTATTAGCATGTCATCATTCATTTGTGAAAGGCTCTAAACACTCTGAGAGAAAGCAAGAGCGAGAGAGAGAGAGGCTAAACACTCAGAGCTCTGAGAGAGAGAGAAAGCAAGAGAGAGAGAAAGGCTAAACACTGAGAGCTCTGAGAGAGAGAGAAAGCAAGAGAGAGAGAGGCTAAACATTCAGAACTCTGAGAGAGAGACAGGCTCAGTAGCCAGCTATAGCTGAAACACACACCTATTGAGGGATAGTAGAAAGATGCAATATACTGTAAAAATAGAAAGACTCAAAACATCATGATTGTGAAATTAAACCTTTAAAAGTAGTGCATCGAACCTGACATCTGGTGTTTGGAGGGTGTTTGAATGTAAACCCAGTGTAAGTGTTATGATACACAGTGTTTTAAAACAGAAAATCAGTACTATGAAACACCCAAAGTGGTTCTTCAATCTGAATATTTGTGTTTGAAAACACTTTTGGGGGTTTTCAGTGCATGTAAACGGTAGTCCCTCATACAATCAAATGGTTAAGAAATTAAAACGGTTTATAGCCTAAATATTGATTTGAAATTTGAATTGAAATTTGACCAAAGAAAACAACCAGCATGTACTTAGTAAAAATGTAAGAAAAAAATCCAAATGTAACTATATTTTATTTGAGAATAACCAAAGATAGAGAAAATGTGTGATTTAACTAATTAGAAGTCTGTTTTAATCTCCTTGCACTTCCTACGTGTCTCTGTTTTTAGGGGATTGTGGGTAATTCCTTTTTTTTTACAACTTTTTTACACAACGTTGGATGCATGTTTGAAGAAAGGATACTTCTATATTAGTATTAAGCAGCTTGTTGTGCCATGAGGCGTAATGGATCATGATGCACGGATATCAAAACCGTCACGGAAAATTACATTAAATGATGAGACAACCCATTCCCGAAAAGTTTGACGTTTAATGGTAGAGGCAAATGCAGTATCCTGTAATACTTGCTGTAAAACCACTAGTTACTGTTACTGTATTGGATACTGTGATTAACTATGCCTGCTGAAGTGGTTTAAGCTGGTAAATGATAAATTACATAAATCAGTGAAAATACTCCAGTAGAAGGTATCTAATTCTGCACTAGACAGGATGTGAAACACCATAATAGTGTTTAGAAGCTATAGAGAGAGGAAATGAAACCAAAAGAGAAGGTATCTACACTGAACAAAAATATAAGCGCAACATTTGAAGTGTTGGTCCCATTTTTCATGAGCTGAAATAAAAGATCCAAGAAATTTCTTAAAAGCTTATTTCTCTTATATGTAGTGCACAGATTTGCTTAAATCCCTGTTAGTGAGCATTTCTCCTTTGCCAAGATAATCCATCCACCTGACAGGTGTGGCATTTCAAGACGTTGATTAAACAGCGTGATCATTACACAGGTGCACCTTGTGCTGGGGACAATAAAAGGCCACTTTAAAATGTGCAGTTTTGTCACACAACACAATGCCACAGATGTCTCAAGTTTTGAGGGAGCGTGCAATTGGCATGCTGACTTGCAGGAATGTCCAACAGAGCTGTTGCCAGAGAATTCAATGTTAATTTCTCTACCATAAGCCACCTCCAATGTGGTTTTAGAGAATTTGGCAGAACTTCCAACCGGCCTCACAACCGCGGGCCACGTGTAACCACACCAGCCCAGGACCTCCACATCCGGATTCTTCAGCTGCGGAAACATCTGAGACCAGCCACCCGGACAGCTGATGAAATTGAGGAGTATTTACGTCTGTAATGATGCCCTTTTGGGGGGTGGGGGATTATTCTGATTGGATGGGCCTGGCTCCCCAGTGGGTGGGCCTTGCTCCCAAGTGGGTGGGCCTATGCCCTCCCAGGCCCACCCATGCCCATCCATAGATTAGGGCCTCATGAATTTATTTAAATTGACTGCTTTCCTTATATGAACTGTAACTCAGTAAAATTGTTGAATTTGTTGCATGTTGTATTTATATTTTTGTTCAGTACAATTCTGCAAACTTGAAACACCAAAATAGTGTTTTCAACATTTTCCAGTAGTGATCCCAGTCCCTGGCAAGGTGTTGCACAACACTTGATGAAGGGGTTTTACAACACCGTGTCATGTTTCAAAACATCTAAGAGTTTTCATACTCCAGCAAAGTTAAGGTTTTGTCTCCTTTGCTTTCGTGGCAGCTCTGTTGCCATCAGTTTTGGTGTTACAAAGCACTTCTTATTAACATTGTAGGTTTTGATGAGGATGAGGAAGGTGATGAGGGTGGTGATGATGAAGGCTGTGAAGAGGGAGGTGATGATGATGATTGGACTTTAGACAACCGAGTAAAAGTTAAGCTGTGTCTCTTTAAGAGCGGCAAAGCAGGGAGGAGTTGAGGGCTTGTGTCACTATGCTGAAATGAAAGTTATCTTGGGAGAAGGAAATCACACTTGGTAACAAACTCTCTTCCACTCTTTGCAAAAAATAACACAGATACACAAAGTTTACCTTTCGTCAAGTCAACAAGGAATAAACACTCAGGTGAGTAGAGAGAGAGAGAGAGAGAGAGCAGTGGAGGCTGCTGAAGGGAGGACGGATCATAATAATGGCTGGAATAGGGTCAATGGAATGGTATCAAACACATCAAACACATGGTTTCCATGTGGTTGATACCATTCCATTGACCCCATTCCAGCCATTATTATGATCCGTCCTCCCTTCAGCAGCCTCCATTGCAAGAGAGAGAGAGAGAGAGAGAGAGATGTATTAACTGTGTGGAATTCAAGCCATATTCTCTGTAGTTCCTGTTTTTTTACCTTTTCTGTTAAAATTCTGTTAACATATAGACAGCGTTACAAACATATTATCCAAATGGTTTAGCATTAATTTATTAGTCACTACTTCTCCAAACCTTCAAATTAAAAAGCTGGATAGGTCAAGTACAGAGCAATCTTTTCTTAACTCTTCCTCCTCTGGATAAAATAAAAATGTATAGAAAATGTTGAAACTGTGAATCAAGATTGTTATCACTACCAAAATCAATACGTAGTATTCAGGTAATGAAATACTGTCACGGTTGTCATAGGGTTGAGACCAAGACGCAGCAGGGAATTGTATACTCATCTTCTTTTATTTAGGAAAAGAAGGGAAAACTAAAACGTATACAAAAGACACAAATTAACTTGACAGTCTTGTCAGGCAACATACAGCTAAACAAGAACAATCTCCCACAAAAAAACCCATGACAAAACAAACTCCTACTTATAGGACCCTCAATCAGAGGCAACGATAACCAGCTGCCTCCAATTGAAGGTCCAACCCCAATTAACTAAACATAGATCTAAAACGACTAGAAAGAACACAGAATTACACTAACATAGAACATAGACTAACAAACCCCGGACTAATAAATCAAATACCCCTATACCTACACACATACACAAAACACACCCTGAACCATATAAACCAAACACCCCCTGCCACGTCCTGACCAAACTACAATAACAAATAACCTCTATACTGGTCAGGATGTGACAATTACTGTATAATGCTGACTCATTCCAGGAAGTATTCTTATAATTTGCATTGTGTTCCAGAAATGGCGTCCTCCAGCAGTCTCCTGTCTGAAGATCAGTTCCAGTGCTCCATCTGTCGGGATGTGTTCACTGAGCCAGTCTCCACTCCATGTGGACACAACTTCTGCAAGGCCTGTATCAGTGGATACTGGGATACCACTAGCCTGTGCCAGTGTCCAATGTGTAAGCATAATTTCTACATAAGACCAGAGCTAAAGACCAACACGACACTCAGAGATGTTGCAGATCATTTTAAGAGGAATAGAGTCAGAGATAAATCTCTTCACAGGGCTGGGAAAGGGGTCTGTGACGTCTACATGGGGAACCTGGAGGACAGAATCATGTGTAAGAAACACAACACACACCTTGAGCTGTTTTGTAGAACTGACCAGATGTGTGTTTGTCAGTTCTGTACTGAGACAGACCACAAGACTCACCACATCGTCCATCTAGAGGAAGAGTGTGGAGAGAGGAAGGCTCAGCTTGAAAAGACAGAGGCACAAGTGCAGCAGATGATCCAGGAGCGAATGCAAAAGGGTTGGGAGATCAAACATTCAGTAGAGCTCAGCAAGAGAGATGCAGAGAGAGAGATAACAGACAGC
Organism: Salmo trutta; assembly: GCF_901001165.1. NCBI lineage: Eukaryota > Metazoa > Chordata > Actinopteri > Salmoniformes > Salmonidae > Salmo > Salmo trutta. Next base: position 17,148,797 of record NC_042966.1, read on the forward strand.
ATGCAGGTCTTCACTGATCTGGTGCGTTCCATTGAGAGAAGCCAGGCTGAGCTCATTGAGGTGGTTGAGGAGAAGCAGAAAGCAGCAGAGAAACGGGCTGAAGGGTTCATTACAGAGTTGGAGAAGGAAATTAATGAGCTACTGAGGAGAAGCACTGAGCTGAAGCAGCTCTCACACACTGAGGACCACCTTCACCTCCTCCAGAGCTCCCCGTCCCTATGTACCCCTCCAAATGCCAAGAACTGGTCTGAGATCAGTATTCACACTGAGCTGATGAATGTGAGGAGAGTTTTGAGGAGCTCTGTGTCGGAGCTGGAGGAGAAGACTAGGAAAGCATTTTCTGAGCTTATGGGAAAATGCAATAAAGCAATGGAGAAGTTTCCTGACAAGCTGAAGTTTCCTGACAAGCTGACGATTCCTGACAATCTGAAGAGTATGCAGCAGTATGCAGTTGATGTGACTCTGGACCCTGATACAGCAAATCCTTTTCTCGGCCTGTCTGCGGATGGGAAACAAGTGAGCATTGGACAGACATGGAACGTTCGCCCTGACAACCCAAAGAGGTTTGTTAGTCGATGTATCCTGGGAAAGGAGGGCTTCTCCTCGGGGAGATTCTACTATGAGGTGCAGGTGAAGGGGAGGAATTGCTGGGAGTTAGGAGTGGCCAGAGAGTCCATGAATAGGTCCATCGAGAGGACATATTTAGAGGTTCGGTTCGATAAAGGGCTTCCACTGACCCCTGAGGGTGGATTCTGGACAGTGGGAAAGAAATATAATACTTATGGGAGTACCATTGAGGCCAACACCTCTCCTTCTGTAACCCTCAATTTGGAAAAGCTCCAGAAGGTGGGGGTGTTTGTGGATTATGAGGAGGGTCAGGTGTCCTTCTATAAAGTGGAGACCAGGGCGCATATCTTCTCTTTCACTGGCTGCAACTTCACTGAGAATCTCTATCCATTCTTTGACTGTGGGTTTTATGATAATAACGATCAAGCATTGATCATCTCCCCTGTCAGTCATACAGACTGAATCAGGGTACACTAAAGTTACAGGGCACAATACTAAGGCTGGGATTCAATATGAAACCTCGCTATAGTGCTCTTGACATTTAAAGGTAATTTCCAATTGACTACTCGACATCTGTAGTTTTTACCTTGAATGCGAACTCCGTGAACGCGGTAACATTGCCTTTAAAATCCACATTGTCGAATAGCGCCATCTTATTGAATCCCAGCCTTAATATATTTTTCTGCCTAACAGTAGCCCTGCCACTTTGTTTGCTAAAGCTGAGGGATGGCCTGGAGAAATGTAACCACCCTCAAATTCATAGATTGACTAAGAGCTGGCAGTTCATGAGATCACTATTATAGTATTAAACTTATCTTGAAGCTGAGCATTGTTTGTTGACAAATATATTGTTTACAAACAGTGCAGTATTGACATCAGGGCTTGGTCACACTTTATTTGGATAGTCCCACATAGATGATCTACAGATGGTCATACTATCAACAAACTATATGTTGATAAGCAACTGCTTGCAAAGGTTACTGTTAAGGTTAGGTTTAGAATAATAGTTGGGGTTAGGGTTTGGATAAGGGTTAAGGTTAGAGTTAGGGCTAGGGTTAGGATTAGTGGCTAGTTAGTTGAAATGTTGACAGTTATTGAACATCTACTGAACATCTACAAACCATCTACCTGGGACAATCCAAATAAATTGTTACCTGCAGCTTTTAAAATCAATGTTCCCGCATTCGCAGAGATCACATTTGGTAAACGTTGCGTATGTCGGCTCAATCGGAAGTTGCCTTTAAAAGCCACATTGTCAACAACCCGTGATCGGATTTAACACTGGCCCACGAGGGTGAGTGTTGAAGTTGGATTTAACGCTGGCCCACGAGGGTGAGTGTTGAAGTTGGATTTCACACTGGCCCACGAGGGTGAGTGTTGAAGTTGGATTTAACACTGGCCCACGAGGGTGAGTGTTGAAGTTGGATTTAACGCTGGCCCACGAGGGTGAGTGTTGAAGTTGGATTTAACACTGGCCCACAAGGGTGAGTGTTGAAGTTGGATTTAACACTGGCCCACGAGGGTGAGTGTTGAAGTTGGATTTAACGCTGGCCCACGAGGGTGAGTGTTGAAGTTGGATTTAACACTGGCCCACGAGGGTGAGTGTTGAAGTTGGTTGATTTAACTGGTTCAATTATAGGTCCCAATCATGAAATCTACCTTTCAACTTCAACTTCAAGACTAAAACAGACTAGGACAACTCAATCGTTGAATCATCTTCAAATCTGTATCTGAATCTTCCTCACAGAGAACATATCCCCATTTATATAATTGAAAAATTTGAATTTACAGAGAAGTGGAGGATTTGTTACATATTTTCTGGTATTATCACATAGTGGCTAATATTTGGAAAAAAGTACAAGAATGGTTACTCCCTGTTTTACATGATTTTGTTATCTCGCCACAAATATATATACTGGGAGACTTAAGGGACAGATGCAACACTATATACAATGTTTTCATTCTGCTGGGGAAGGTTTTCAATTTTAAAACTCAAAAAACAAATATGCTATTGGATTCTTTCAAAAATAACTGTCAAACACTACTAAAGTCAGCAAAATAAGAAACGTCCTCTCAATGTCAACTGTGTTAATTTTCAGCAAACTTAACATATGTTCATACAAATATTTACACAACAAGATTCAACAACTGAGACATAAACTGAACAAGTTCCACAGACATGTGACTAACAGAAATTGAGTAACATGTCCCTGAACAAGGGGGAAGGGGGGGAGGGTGTCAAAATCAAAAGTAACAGTCAGTATCTGGTGTGGCCACCAGCTGCATTAAGTACTGCAGTGCATCTCCTCCTCATGGACTGCACCAGATTTGCCAGTTCTTGCTGTGAGATGTTACCCACCCTTCCACCAAGGAAACTGCAAGGTTACTGACATTTCTGGGGGCAATGGCCCTAGCCCTCACCCTCTGATCCAATAGGTCCCAGACGTGCTCAATGGGATTGAGATCTGGGCTCTTCGCTGGCCATGGCACTGACATTCCTGTCTTGCAGGAAATCACGCACAAAACGAGCAGTATGGTTGTTGACATTGTCAGGATGAGCCTGCAGGAAGGGTACCACAGAGGGAAGAGGATGTCTTCCCTGTAACGCACAGCGTTGAGATTGCCTGCAATGACAACAAGCTCAGTCCGTTGATGCTGTGACACACCGCCCCAGACCATGACGGACCCTCCACCTCCAAATCGATCCCGCTCCAGAGTGCAGGCCTCGGTGTTATGCTCATTCTTTCGAAGATAAAGGCGAATCCGACCATCACCCCTGGAATCCGACCATCACCCCTGAGACAAAACCGCAACTCGTCAGTGAAGAGCACTTTTTGCCAGTCCTGACTGGTCCAACGACAGTGGGTTTGTGCCCATAGGCGACGTTGTTGCCGGTGATGTCTGGTGAGGACCTGCCTTACAACAGGCCTACAAGCCCTCAGTCCAGCCTCTCTCAGCCTATTGCGGACAGTCTAAGCACTGATGGAGGGATAGTGTGTTCCTGGTGTAACTCGGGCAATTGTTGTTGCCATCCTGTACCTGTCCCGCAGGTGTGATGTTCGGATGTACCGATCCTGTGCAGGTGTTGTTACACGTGGTCTGCCACTGTGAGGACGATCAGCTGTCCATCCTGTCTTCCTGTAGCGCTGTCTTAGGCGTCTCACAGTACAGACATTGCAATTTATTGCCCTGGCCACATCTGCAGTCCTCATGCCTCCTTGCAGCATGCCTAAGGCATGTTCACGCAGATGAGCAGGGACCCTGGGCATCTTTGTTTTGATGTTTTTCAGAGTTAGTAGAAAGGTCTCTTTAGTGTCCTAAGTTTTCATAACTGTGACCTTAATTGCCTACCGTCTGTAAGCTGTTAGTGTCTTAACGACCGTTCCACAGGTGCATGTTCATTAATTGTTTATGGTTCATTGAACAAGCATGGGAAACAGTGTTTAAAGCCTTTACAATGAAGATCTGTGAAGTTGTTTGGATTTTTACGAATTATCTTTGAAAGACAGGGTCCTGAAAAAGGGACGTTTCTTTTTTTTCTGAGTTTATAAACTAGAAGGATTGACAAATGGGACCAAATGGGTCCAAATAATACATCAAGAGGGATCAGAGACAAAGGAAAGTTTGGAAGTTAAACGTATTCCTGATTGCCAGTCATATGGCAATTCTATTTGTTGTTTCTTCTGTTGAGTTAAAAAATGTATTATTGTTATTTTCCTGTATGTATTTTCTGTATATGTCCTTTTGTAGTTTGTTAGGGTAATAGTTTTTTTCTGTGTGGGTGTGTTTTGTTGTTAGGGTGTTCGTTTGCTTTGTATGTCTACCACACCATGGATAGTGGGTTGAAGGGGTTGGGAGTTCTGGGGGAGGTGTGGAGAGTAATCTGAGGGACCATGAACCTTAAGGTCCCACTTCCCTATTGTGGGATGGTTATTTGAAAGGAAAGAAAGACCCTCAAAGACCCTTGTAAAACATATTTAATATTTGTAAAAAATAAAGAATAGTTTAGTCCCCCAAACGTGGGGTTTGGTGGTGGGCTATTAATGAACAATATATAATAAAATAATAATTACAGAGAAATCTACACTGAGTTTCTCCATCTCCACCTATGAAAAAGCCAGACCATGTGGCATAATAAAATAGGTCAACAACTTGTAGATGAAAGCTGTTTACTACTGAATCCTATTAACAAGAGCTCTTGATATATTCACAGTAATAAAATGAACATATGCTACTTGTTTGTGTCTGCTTGTTTTTCTCCAGGGAAGGGATCCATCTCCCAACATCATCATCCTATCATCCTCACTGATATTACTAATAGTTGTTTAATGTCACAGTGTCTCCCTAAACAATGTTTAATACAAAACATCTTATGACAATCATACAGATTAGAAGCCAGGCAGCATCCGGCAAATAGGAATTTATTCTAAATGCTTTACATTTAGGTATACTGTATTTATAAGTATAGAATTATACTTATAAGAGTACAGTATAATTATACCTATAAATATATATTTCTGAGCAATAGACAGCCAATTCTCAGTTATATCCACTGGAGTATAAAATATGTAATTGAGAGGGGCCTCCCGTGTGGCGCAGTGATCTAAGGCACTGCGATGCAGTGCCTTAGACCACTGCGCCAGCTGTGCCACCAGAGCCCAGACTCTGTTGCAGCCGGCCACGACGGGGAGGCCCATGGGGCGGCGCACAATTGGCCCAGCGTCGTCCGGGTTAGGGAGGGTTTGGCCAGCAGGGATATCCTTGTCTCATTGCGCACTAGCGACTCCTGTGGCGGGCCGGGTGCAGTGCACGCTGACCAGGTCACCAGGTGTATGGTGTTCCCTCCGACACATTGATGCGGCTGGTTTCTGGGTTGGATGTGCATTGTGTCAAGAAGCAGTGCGGCTTGGTTGGGTTGTGTTTTGGAGGACGCATGGCTCTCGACCTTCGCCTCTCCTGAGTCCGTACGGGAGTTGCAGCGATGAGACAAGACTGTAACTACTACCAATTAGATACCATGAAATTGGGGGGAAAAAGGGGTAAAAATAATAAATACAAAATATGTCATTGAGGTCAGCTCAACACATCAACAGCTCTCATATGTTATAGGGGTCAACTTAACCCATGAACAAGCGCTGTGAGTGAAATCTGTTATTCTGTGGGTAATATAATAGTTTGTTTTCAGTCACCATAGCTGTGGAATTTGTAAGCAGTCAGTCAAGACGGTTGAAACCTGCCCTGCGACAGCACTCTTTCTCTCTCCAATTAGCCTAACTAGGACATTATTGTATTGAAGCTGTTGATACCAACCAAACCCATTCTAAATCTTAACTAGCCTTGCCAAATTTAGTTAAGCTACACTGAGTGTACAAATCATTAAGAACACCTTCCTAAACTTGAGTAGCAACCACCCCCAAAATCCTTAATTTGTTGGGGCATAGCCTCTACAAGGTGTCACAGTTGTGTCAAGGTAGCTGGATGTCCTTTGGGTGGTGGACCATTCTTGAAACAAACAGGAAACTGTTTAGCGTGAAAATCCCAACAGCGTTGCAGTTCTTGACACAAATCATTGCGCCTGGCACCTACTACCATACCCCGTCAAAAGGCACTTCAATCTTTTGTCTTGCCCATTCACGCACACACACACAATCCATGTCTAAATTGTCTCAAGGCTTAAAAATCCTTATTTAACCTGTCGCCTCCCCTTCATCTACACTGATTGAAATGGATTTAACAAGTGACATCAATAAGGGATCATAGCTTTCACCAGGATTCACCTATGTCATGGAAAGAGCATAATGTGCATAATGCTTTGTACACTCAGTGCTCTGGCTCTACCTAAATGGACATGCTGTGTGTCTCTCACTTGGATAACTTGCTAATTGTTTTCTATGTAGAGTAGCTGAAATCAATGTAGTCAAGGGAGTGATTAACAAAGCACGTCAGGTGAGCTGCTGTATCAGATACAATATCTCCTATTAAGGAGTCCTATACCTCTCTGTACCTCTCCGTACCGCTCCGTTCCTCTCTACACCTCTCTGTACCTCTCTGTACCTCTCTGTACCCCTGTTCACTAATGACTGTACGGCCAGGCACGACTCCAACACCTTCATTAGGTTTGCTGATGACACAACAGTGGTATGCCTGATCACGACAACGATGAGACAGCCTATAGGGAGGAGATCAGAGACCTGACCGTGAGGTGCCAGGATAGCAACCTCTCCCTCAACGTGATCAAGACAAAGGAGATGATCGTGGACTACAGGAAAAGGAGGACCGAGCACGCCCCCATTCTCATCGACGGGGCTGTAGTGGAGCAGGTTGAGAGGTTCAAGTTCCTTGGCGTCCACATCACCAACAAACCAAGCACACCAAGACAGTCGTGAAGAGGGCACGACAAAACCTATTCCCCCTTAGGAGACTGAAAAGATTTGGCATGGGTCAAATCTTTCAGATCCTCAAAAGGTTTTGCAGCTGCACCCTCAAGAGCATCCTGACGGGTTGCATCACTGCCTGGTATGGCAACTGCTCGGCTTCTGACCGCAAGGCACTACAGAGGGTAGTGCGTACGGCCCAGTACATCATTGGGTTCAAGCTTCCTGCCATCCAGGACCACTATACCAGGCAGTGTCAGAGGAAGGCCCTAAAAAATGTCAAAGACTTCAGCCACCCAAGTCATAGACTGTTCTCTCTGCTACCGCACAGCAAGCGGTACCAGAGCGCCAAGTCTAGGTCCAAGATGCTTCTAAACAGCTTCTACCCCCAAGCCATAAGACTCCTGAACAGATAATCAAATGGCAACCCCCCCACACCCTCTTCTACGCTGCTGCTACTCTCTGTTATTATCTTTGCATAGTCACTTTAATTACTCTACCTACATGTACATATTACCTCAATTACCTCGACACCGGTGCCCCCGCCCATTGACTCTGTACCGGTACCCCCTGAATATAGCCATGCTATTGTTATTTACTGCTGCCCTTAAAACTGCATTGTTGGTTAAGGGCTAAGGGCTTGTAAGTAAGCATTTCACTGTAAGGTCTACACCTGTTGTATTCGGCGCATGTGACTAATACAATTTGATTTGATACGTCTCTCTATACCTCTCTATACCTCTCTGTACATCTCCAGTCCTACTGTAAATGACCTCATATACCTCTCCGTACCACACCTCTAGTCCTACTGTAAATGACCTCATATACCTCTCCGTACCACACCTCCAGTCCTACTGTAAATGACCTCATATACCTCTCTGTACGACACCTCCATTCCTACTGTAAATGACCTCATATACGTCTCTGTACGACACCTCCAGTCCTACTGTAAATCACCTCCTATACATCTCTGTACCACACCTCCAGTCCTACTGTAAATCACCTCTAATACCTCTCTGTACGACACCTCCATTCCTACTGTAAAACACCTCCTATACCTCTCTGTACCACAGAACCTCCAGTTCGTCCTCTAACTAAACAACCACATGCAGCTCCACTGGAAACTTGGCGCTATTCCACTGTCTTGTAACATTAGTGGGAAAGCCTAAAGGGATGCGTGTCATAGGTCTAAAATGGGCCCCTATTGTCTATTCAGATGTTCTTGTCTTCTTACTTTCATATACCCTGATGTGAATCAACTATACAGGTGAACGCAAATTCCTAGTAGGCATCCATTATGGATTTCACCCTCGTTTCTGGATAAAGCAGAGGAGACGAGTAAAGGAAGCCACTGGAGACTATTGAGACATACCCATGACTCCTCTCTGGAACAACACTGCCCTCTGTTGGCCTAACCATGTAACAACACAACAGGTTTTTGGCATGTATTACATTGTGGATAATACATTTCGTCACACAGCTTCAGATCTGTGCGGTACACAATTTATAATGACAATCTCATCCCAGTAAATCCATTGATTAACATTGTAATATCAGATAATCCTCATCTGCATGATAAGATGAAAGAGGAATGCTCAATGTGTGAATAAGTTTCTGCCATCTCAAGGCTTCCGCATGGCAGGATACTACATATATGTCAAAGCAGTGAGTGGTCTGTGGAAGTGGGGCAGGCAGCGATCCCCAGTTCATACACAAATCACACATTAATAAAATATCATGAGGAAATTAATAAACGAGCATCCACTTTTTCACATCGCTGCTGCTTTCCTGGCAGCTCCCTATATTCCTCATTCTCCTCTCCCTCTCTCTCTTTCTCTCTCTACCTTTCTCTATTTTCCCTCCCTTCCTCCTTCCCTCTCCCCCCTCTCTCCCCCCTCTCTCTTTCTCTCTCTACCTTTCTCTATTTCCCTCCCTTCCTCCTTCCCTCTCCCCCCTCTCTCCCCCCTCTCTCTTTATCTCTCTACCTTTCTCTATTTTCCCTCCCTTCCTCCTTCCCAATCCCCTTCTATCCCCCTCTCTCTTTCTCACTCTACCTTTCTCTTTCCCTATCTTCCCTCCGTTCCTCCTTCCCTCTCCCCCCTCTCTGTCTCTCCCCTCCCTCCCTCCCTCGCTCCTTCCTGCCCTGTATATCTACATTTACTACTCTGCATTCCAAACCCTGGCACTGCATGCTCTGCTGAAAGCTGCGGTTGGCTGGTTGGGTTAGAGAGCCAGTGAGAACCACCTTGGGAATAGAAAGGGGAGAGAGTGAAGGAGAGGGTAGGAGAGCGGAGCAGGCCGTCCGCCACTTTTTTAAAACCTCTTAAGAATCTGACCCTTTTTTTCAATTTTCGCCTAAAATGACCCAAATCTAACTGCCTGTAGCTCAGGACCTGAAGCAAGGATATGCATATTCTTGATACCATTTGAAAGGAAACATGTTGACGTTTGTGGAAATGTGAAGGGAATGTAGAAGAATATAACACATTAGATCTGGTAAAAGATAATACAAAGATAAAACCAACCGTTTTTTTGTAATTTCTTTGTACCGTCATCTTTGAAATGCAAGAGAAAGGCCATCATGTATTATTCCAGCCCAGGTACAATTTAGATTTTGGCCACTAGATGCAGCAGTCTATGTGCAAATTGTCAGACTAATCCAATGAACCATTGTGTTTCTGTTCAAACTTTTGTATCAAGACTGCCAAAATGTGCCTAATTTGTTTATTAATAACTTTTCAAGTTCAAACCTGTGCACTCTCCTCAAACAATAGCATGGTATTCTTTCACTGTAATAGCTCCTGTAAATTGGACAGTGCAGTTAGATTAACAAGAATTTAAGCTTTCTGCCAATATCAGATATGTCTATGTCCTGGGAAACTTTCTTGTTACTTACAACCTCATGCTAATTGCATTAGCCTACGTTAGCTCAACCGTCCCGTAGGGGACCCATAGATCCTGTAGAGGATTTATATTAATAATTAATGAGATAGTCCAATGAGATAAGATCATAATTCCATGATACTGTTACAAGGACATGAACGGACGTGAATACAAACTACTGTACTCCTGTTCTGGCTTTTATTCTTGTCCTGTTACTGTGTGATCGTCATCATGCACCCCTTGACAACACTCCTTTGTGATCTCCCAATGTCTTATCAACCTCCTACTGTGTCTACCAATGGCGATTTTAGCATGCAAATCTTGGTGGGGCAACAAAAAAAAGTGGGATGCATGCCAGCAAAGCCACTACAAAACACTAAACAATACATCAACGGCAATATACCACTACTACACCTGGCTATCAGCAGAGCCTTGTCTGGCAGCAAAACAGTTCATTCAGCCTCATTTACTGCCTTTAAAAAAACATAGCTGATATGGCTGACTTGCTTAAGCAAATGTGGTTTCTAATGACAATGAGATGTACAAACTATGGCATAAAGGGATGACGAGTGAATAAGAGGAAATTGATTAAGACATTAATGAGCGAGCTAGGACGGACCTAGTCAATATAACTATTTGTTCAGCACTTTTGAAATGTACAGCGACAGAATTCAGAACATGGGCCGTTCTTACAGTGTTTTCCCTCTACACCAAGTCAGAACCATAGGATAAATAAAGGGGGCAAAAAAAAGGTAGAATCATGATGACGTCAGTGATCTTCAGGTCGTAGCTAGAAAGAGGACTGAGTTCCCGATTTATAATTTCTAGTTGGATGAGAGTTCAAAACATATTTTTTCCAGAGTTCACAGCTGTCTTGAACTCACTAAAGTCAGATTTTGCCATTCCAAGTTAACAGTTGTTTTGAGTGTGGCACAAATCATGCTTCATTAACCGCATGGCCAATGTTGAATGTTTATCATTTTATACTAGGGAATAGCAGGCTAATGACTGCTTTGCAATGCTTGCAGTTAGCCACTGATTCCTTCCAAACCACTCATTGTTGAATTTGCGATTTCCAACTTGTTGTGTAAAGTTTATGTCCAATGGCCGATGAGCATCGATATATTTTATCTATAATTTCTCTTCATTATTTATCTTCATATGACAAGGATTAAAAATTATTTGCCAGTAGATTGTCGACTTGACTCATGATGATGACTGCTAGCTAAGATTTTGAAAGTATGATGTTGACATGATCAGTCCAATCCCAACTACTGTAGATATAACATGATTTGACGTCATTTTATCTGTGGCCAATGACCTTGAGCCTTCTTCGATGGGCACTTCTAATGTAACTCTATGGCAGCACCCAAGGGGCTTGAATTTTCGAGCTCCACCCTTAGACTTGGTGGTGTAGTGTCCCCATGAGGGACAGAACACTGAGCCAATCAAGGCGCAACACTACGTATTTTCTGCTGGCTTGCCCCACCACCACAGAAAGCACTGAGCCTGGCTGAAACACCTGCATTTTGGAGCTGCCTTATTCAAGAAAACAAAAAAGAGACCATGTTTGTATGCAGCTTTATTAACTCAATGATATATATATATTTTTTACATTGTTTGCAAACTGGTATGTGATATGTATTAATTCCAAAATAACAGACACTGCCCCACCTGCACTGAATGGCGGGTCGCCACTGGTGTCTACTATATCTCCTCTTATGTGGTATCTTATAGCTACTGCTCACCTTTTGCCCATACCAAGACCCATGCAGGTATTCTGTTGCTTTTCTCCTCTCCCACCTATATCTTATTTACTGAACTCAGGTAGATTGTATTGTATGTTAATAAGTATGGAACTCTCACCTTTGGGAGCTCTGTACTGCTGCTCTCCTTCCCTCTTAAAGGTCCAATGAAGCCATTTTTATGTCAATCCGAAATCATTTATGGGACCCTACTGTGATTGTTTTTAATTAAAATGGCTAACAAGAAACAAAAAAAGCTTCTCACGTTTTTGACTAAACTCTTTTTTTTTTATCTAGCTGGTAGCAGCTGAGGGAAGAGGCTGGTTTTCTCCAGACCTGGTCCTGTAGGGCTGCAGTGTGACTCATAAAATCTTGTTCTCCAACATAAGTGGTTAATACCGTATGCATCATCTCTTAATGGTTACAACGGAAGTGCAAGATAGAGGAAAGAAGAGTACATAAACCCACTTTTCAGCATTACAAGTGGCCAAATGAATCCTAAGTGGCTATGGTAGAAGTAGGAGTTCACCAGAGCAGAGCTACGTATAAATAACATTTATGAGACATCTTATCAATCTATCCCCATCTGGCCGACTGTATACCCTGCCTCTGCCCTGTGGTACAGACTGAGATAGCAGACAGGAGACAGCAGATAGCGATTGGTAGTTAGCACAGGGTCTTGTGGTGTTAGTAGTGGACAGTTAGGGGCCTCTCTGAGCGGCCTAGGGAGCTTGTCAGGGTGGCCTAATGAAGACAAAGCCTGGGGTTGAGAGTGGTTGGGGGGGTTAGAAGAGGGTGGGAGTGGGTGAGGATGGGGAGGCTAATGTGGCATTAATGGGGACCTCCACTGTCCTTGACAAATCACCTCCAGAAGTCCTTGACACACACACACACACAACACACAACACACGTGCACGTGCACAGGCAAACACACACTCTAGTGTAAACACAGTAGTCACACACACAATGAGAGAACACACAAACACAGATCCTCCTACACAGTAGACCCGCCACATGCACCCACTCTAAGCACTTATCAAAATGCCACTATGTACAAACTGAGTTAGAGTAGTAATGAGCGGCATTTGTGGATGTACATATCCTCTCATCAGCATAACATCATCTCTTTTTATCTCTCTACATCCCATTTAGAAGAAGTGGTCACGTTCCATGGTGGGAAATGAATGTCAAAATGACACATCGTACCCACATTGCCTTGTTCAGGGGAATGTAGCGTTCCCACAACACAGATGCTTAAAATGCTCTGCATCCAAATGGCACACTATTCCCTATGTAGTGCACTCCTTTTCCCCAGGCCCTCTGGTCAAAAGTAGTGCACTACATAGGGAATAGAGTGCTATTTGGGACACCGCCTGAGTTCCCCTCAGCTTGACTATAAAGTGTTAACAGCTCAGTTGAGGACCCTACCATCCCCAAAACAACAATCCTCTGAGACATCAAAACATTACTAGTTATATGTGTTGCAGTGTACAGCACTCCAGGTAGTCCAACATAACGTTATTATTGGATGTGCAAAGTGGTGTTGCGTTCAGTTCACAAGGAAGGAGAGGTACATTATTTAGATTCAATGACATCCAATGACATCAAGGGAAGTGCTATATTGAGATCCCCCCCTCCCCCTCTCTACACCTCTCCCTCTGTCTTTCTCTCCCTCAGTCTCTGTCAGTCTCCCCAACCCCCACCCTACCCCCTCCACTCTCTATTCAATTCAAGGTGCATTATTGGCATGGGAAACATATGTTAACATTACCAAAGCAAATGAAATTAACAATAAAAAGTGAACGGCAAATATTATACTCACACAAGTTCAAAAAGAATAAAGACATTTCAAATGTCATATTATGTCTATATACAGTGTTGTAACAATGTGCAAATAGTTAAATCCCCTCTTCTTACCTCTCTCTGTCTCTCCCTCCCTCTCTCTGTAGTGATACAGTTACCCTCTGGTCCTGTGAATTGAGTTGTAAATCCTTGTCTGCACTGAAATGGCTCTAAAGAGTTCTGAGAGGGTGAGCAGAACTATAAATTGACTGACTGTGGATCCTGGAGTGAGTGGTTCTATTAGATATGCATTATCCAACACCAGTTTGATACACTTTGAGATGAATTGATTTAAAGCTATTTGAGAAGATAGTGATTTAGATATTATGCTGCTAACACAGCAAACAACAAACATTCCCACAACTTTCGAGAACACTCCCTTAATAGTCTCATTTGGGTCATTAACTAACATTTTCATAGGACTATTCCCATGATGTCCAAGGAATGTTTCCAAGAGACCATTACCTTAATGTCAAATAGAACTTGGTTACCATGTTCTCAGAACTCAGGAGAATATTCCCTCAACGTCCTACCAAAAATATACAGAACATGGTTGCCTTGTTTTCAGAACATAAGATATTAATGTTCTAGACACGTTTCATGGGAACTTTGCAAGAACATTTACGTGTCCCAAGAAAATGTATTATGCATCACGTCTTGTTACTTCTGCCGAGCCAGTCACTGATTTATTTGAAGCTCTTTTTCTGTTGACAAGTTCAGGGCAACTCACACACAGTGCTTTTAACATGCAGTAGTTCTCAACATGAAGTCGGAAGTTTACATACACCTTAGCCAAATACATTTAAACTCAGTTTTTCACAATTCCCGACATTTAATCCTAGTTAAAATTCCCTGTTTTAGGTCAGTTAGAATCACCACTTTATTTTAAGAATGTGAAATGTCAGAATAATAGTAGAGAGAATGATTTATTTCAGCTTTTATTTCATTCATCAAATTCCCAGTGAGTCAGAAGCTTACATACACTCAATTAGTATTTGGTAGCATTGCCTTTAAATTGTTTAACTCGGGTCAAACGTTTTGGGTAGCCTTCCACAAGCTTCCCACAATAAGTTGGGTGAATTTTGGCCCATTCCTCCTGACAGAGCTGGTGTAACTGAGTCAGGTTTGTAGGCCTCCTTGCTCGCACACACTTTTTCAGTTCTGCTAACAAATTTTCTACAGGAGTGAGGTCAGGGCTTTGCCACTCCAATACCTTGACTTTGTTGTCCTTAAGCCATTTTGCCACAACTTTGGAAGTATGCTTGGGGTCATTGTTCATTTGGAAGACCCAATTGCGACCAAGCTAACTTCCTGACTGATGTCTTGAGATGTTGCTTCAATATATCCACATAATTTTTCGTCCTCTTGATGCCATCTATTTTGTGAAGTGCACCAGTCCCTCCTGCAGCAAAGCACCCCCACAACATGATGCTGCCACCCCCGTGCTTCACGGTTGGGATGGTGTTCTTCGGCTTGCAATCCTCCACCCTTTTCCTCCAAACATAACGATGGTCATTATGGCCAAACAGTTCTATTTTTGTTTCATCAGACCAGAGGACATTTCTCCAAAAAGTATGATCTTTGTCCCCATGTGCAGTTGCAAACCGTAGTCTGGCTTTTTTATGGCAGTTTTGGAGCAGTGGCTTCTTCCTTGCTGAGCGGCCTTTCAGGTTATGTCGATATAGGAAACGTTTTACTGTGGATATACATACTTTTGTACCTGTTTCCTCCAGCATCTTCCACAAGGCAGAACGCGTCTCCTTCCTGAGCGATACGATGGCTGCGTGGTCCCATGGTGTTTATACTTGCATACTATTGTTTGTACTGATGAATGTGGTACCTTCAGGTGTTTGGACATTGCTCCCAAAGATGAACCAGACTTGTGGGGGGTCTACAATTTATTTTCTGAGGTTTTGGCTGATTTCTTTTGATTTTCCCATGATGTCAAGCGAAGAGGCACTGAGTCTGAAGGTAGGCCTTGAAATACATCCACAGGTACACCTCCAATTGACTCGAATAATGTCAATTAGCCTATCAGAAGCTTCTAAAGCCATGACATCATTTTCTGGAATTTTCCAAGCTGTTAAAGGCACAGTCAATTTAGTGTAAACTTCTGACCCACTGGAATTGCGAGACAGTGAATTATAAGTGAAATAATCTGTCTGTAAACAATTGTTGGAAAAATTACTTGTGTCATGCACAAAGTAGATCTCCTAACCAACTTGCCAAAACCATAGTTTGTTAGCAAGAAATTTGTGGAGTGGTTAAAAAACTAGTTTTAATGACTCCAACCTAAGTGTATGTAAACTTCCAACTTCAACTGTAACTGACACACATGATTACATTGTGTATTATACAGAAATTATTATTACACATGTCCACACCTAAAACACCTAAACTCAAAACCTCTTGGGTCATCATACTCAGAGCTTCCTGCATCACTACCATGGTTGTGTCAGGGATCACATAATATAACTATTCTTAAGGCATTGATTTTATCGACTTATTTCAGCAATTGAAGGGTTTTTTGTATAGCTGCCTAATGTTGGTGGAGCATATTAACCTGTTTTAATGATACTCCTGAATCATTATGATCAATACATTATTTTCTTGAGTGTGCTTTTAACAGAACTCAGATGTACTTCAAAGTGCATTCACCCTGTTGCTTACACTTATTAAGTTGTTTCATCTACATCAGTGCCTAGGGAGGAGGGATTAGGTTTTCTTCTGGACAGGGCCTAACTTTACTGGTCCAATTGTTTTTTACCTTTATTTAACTCGGCAAGTCAGTTAAGAACAAATTCTTATTTTCAATGATGGTCTAGGAACAGTGGGTTAACTGCTGTACCTTGTCAGCTTGGGGATTTGATCTTGCAACCTTTTAGTTACTCATCCAACACTCTAATCACCAGGCTACGGTGCAACCCCAATAAGCACCCATCCTGGAGATATGCCTTATTGGGATTGTGGTTAGAGCTTTTGACATTGGTGCTGGTGGCCTAGGTTCAAGACCTGCTGGGGTCCCGTGTGGCTCAGTTGGTAGAGCATGGTGTTTGCAACGCCAGGGTTGTGGGTTCAATGCCCACGGGGGACCAGTACGGGGAAAACATTTATTAAATGTATGCATTCACTACTGTAAGTTGCTCTGGATAAGAGTGTCTGCTAAATGACTAAAATGTAATGTAAATGGGAGTTAGCCTTCTCTCATATTTGTACAAATATACTGTATGTTAATGTCATTATTGCCATTTTAAATTGCATTCATCAGACATTTTGATTGTTTGTATGGACATTTCATTAGAACACTTGGAAATCTTTGTTACCATAATGTGCGTACATTTCCCCTCTTTGAAAAATTTCTGGAACTTTGGCTACCAGCTTTGTGCCTTTGTGTATGACCTCCAGATGCTTTTTCAGGTTTGATGTGATGTTTCTGGACGAAGAGATCAACGCTGCCTTTGCAGAGTTTGCATTTGACTAAAATGTTGTTCTCTTTCTCCATGAATAACTTCAAATAATGGGAGCATTTCCACAATGAAAAGGCTAAATGGAGTAACAACACAGCTGCCATCTTTCTTTGATTTTTGGCTTTATGATACTCTATTTGAAACAAGTTAGCCTGCAGCATGATACAATATTTGAAGACCGTAACTCGTTATATTACTCTGTTACTCATAAAAGTAATTTGATCCCCAAAACTGGTCCCAAGTATTCTGTTGCAATTGTCTATATTTCCGCATGAAAACTTGGAGATGAAACTCTGTGTCGTGTATTGTTTTGGTATAGCTGGCATCATTGTTGCTTAAATGGCAAATGTAAGAAAGTACAGACATGCTCCTGTAAATAAACACATTTCTGATATTCTGAGAATATGGCAACCATGTTCTGGGTACGTTTCTATCAGAAGCAACATTACCACCTGGGCCATGTTTCGGCAACAAATTAGGAATGTTACAGGTAGAAATGCAATGACGAGAGCTGATGTGATTCCTTATCAGAGACGTGTTTAGTGCTACGTGGTGTATTTGCTGTGGATTTCAAAAGACGATAGCCAGCTCTCACTGAGATGCTGAGCTTCGTAGAATTCTACCGATTCCCATCTTTTAATGAGAAACGAATCTTAATTAGATCACATAGGTGTGTTGTAACTGTTGCCAAACAATAACATATATTGCTAAGAAAGACAGAGTAGGGTGACTCCTCTAACAGGTCTCGAACACAGGCCACCAGAACCAGTGACTAGCACCCTAAGCACTGTGCTAACAAGGGACATATTTGTAGGGTATGTGCTTATTGGGCCAGTATAGTTAGGCCCTGTCCAGAAGAAACCCTAACCTCTCTTCTCTAGGCACTTGTGTAAATCTGGAACAACTTAATAGGTGTAAGCAATAGAGTGAAGACACTTGGAAGTACATCTCAGCCCTGTTAAAAATACACCCCAAAAAAGCCTTTATTGATCATAGTGATTCAGAAGTATAATTTAAACAGGTTAATATGCCCCACCAACATTAGACAATAATTATACAGAAAGCCCTTAAATTGTTGAAATAAGTCAATCAAATCCATGATGAGAGAATAGTCCAAATAAATTATAACTGACACAGATATGGTGGTGTAGCACAACCATCTGAATGCTGTGAACCAAAAGGTTGTGAGTTCAAATCCCAAGTGATGACATATTGAATAGTAATTACTGTGCAATGCAATCACGTACAATATGCCAAATAAGTAAGTTTAAGCACTGTCTGTGAGTATCCCTAACCTTGCCATCAGGGCCTTGATTGGCTTGTCAATAGTCATGTTTCTTTGTGGTCATCAGGTGACAGAAATTTTCTTGAAACGTGTCTAGAACATTAATATTGTATATTCTGAGAACATGGCAACCATGTTCTGTTTATGTTTGGTGGGACATTAATGTTCTCATTAATGTTAACGTTCTCATTAATATTCTCCTAACCCTCAAAATTGTCATAAAATGAGTCTAGAACATTCAATTTTTATATCAAGGATAGAACTTTTTTATTTTTATTTTATTTAGTCAGAGTCTCAATTTACTGTTGATAGTTAGAACAATAGAATAAACAAGGTGCAATTTCAAAATGTGGTTGTGCATCAGCAGTCACTCAATTAGCCCATGTCAGCTATTTTTTTTTTAGATTGTTAAGTTAGTCTAGCGGCCAGCTATCTAAACTTGTAGTAAGCACGGTGGAATTATCGACTGGGGTGGGGTCCATTGATCATCAGTTATCATATCAACCCTTGCAAAATTCTCATGAAAAGTGTCTTGAACATTAATATCTTATATTCTGTGAACATGCCAACCATGTTCTGTGTATGTTTGGTGGAACGTTGATGGAATATTCTCCTAACCCTCAGGAAACTGGACACATGAATGTTCTTGCAATGTCCCATAAAACTTTAATGTTGTATATTCTGAGAACATTGTAACCATGTTATAGACAAGTTCCGTTTGACGTTAAGGGAATGTATTCCTAACTAAACACCAAAACATGCTAAAAAGGTTCTCAAGTTTTTGCTGACATTGATAGAATTTTCCCCTAACTAACGGAAAACTGGACACAAACATTACGGGAACATTACGGGTAACATTGCAAAAACGTTCTCTCTCCCCAGAATTATTACTGTAACTGGGACATGGGTAGTAATGTCCCTGTGTTTTCAATGATTGGATTTTAATGTGTAATGGTATAGAGCAGGGATGGGTAACTGGCGGCCCACAGCTCCACTTTTGTAGGCCCGTGGACCAATTAATATATAAAAAATAAATATAAACTCAGTTGGAGTCTCAACTTACTGTTGAGAGTTAGAATAATAGAATATACAAGGTGTAACTTCTAAATTTGCTGCTAACTTTTCTCTCCGCCCCATGGCTAAATGAGTAGGATTGATTGAAATGAGTTATAAAATTGCTAAATCTTCTCTCTGCCCCATGGCAAAATGAGCAGAATTGCAGGAAATTAACTTTAAAACTGTATTATTTTCTCTTTGCTGTGAAGGGGGGGACTGTTAAAATGCTTTGCGCGCAAGGCTTTTTTTTGGCCCCCACCCCAAATCAAAGTAGCCCATCCCTGGTATAGATAGGGAGTGAAGGAAGATCATTAAAAAGGTATTGCAACAGATAGAGGATCATTGATTTTGGAGTCATACTATATTTCACACAGATAAACACGTTCTCACTCAGACACATACACACACACACATACACACACACACACACACACACACACACACACACACACACACACACAGAGAGAGTTGCATGATGCACACGTACACATGTACACACACACACACACCCCTCCACTCCCAGCCTATCTTTGGCCCAGATCGTAGGTAGAGTTAGAGTGATGGAGGGTTGTAAAGGAGAACAGACCATTAGCTCCATTGATATCTGTCAAGAGGCTGAAAGAGGAAAGGCAGTATCACAAAGTTGTAAAGATATACCTGAGACACCACTAGATCTCACAGTCTGACAGCCTAGCATCGCTCACTCTGTGTGTGTGTGTTTGTGTGTCAGGCCAGCATCATTCACCCTGTCCATCTCCTAGAAGTGGTCGTCACAGACAACAAACCTGGCCTCTCTGTCACTGAGGAGCCGCCCCTACAATACAATTGTAAAGGCAAATATTGGCTAGGATGGACCCAATAAGCCCAGGGATGAGCAAAGATTACAAAATACAATTACAAAATACAGGTATAAAATACCATAGAGTTCAATGTATCAAAATAAACTACAAAATAATTTTGTAATGTATTTAATTAAAATACATGTACACTGAACAAAAATATAAACGCAACATGTAAAGTGTTGGTCCCATGTTTCATGAGCTGAAATAAAAGATCCCAGAAAGTTTCCATTCCCACAAAAAGCTTACTTCTCTAAAATGTTGTGCAAAAATGTGTTTACATCCATGTTAGTGAGCATTTCTCCTTTGCCAAGATATTCACCTGACAGGTATCAAGAAGCTGATTAAACAGCATGATTATTACACAGGTGCACCTTGCGCTAGAAACAATAAAAGGCCACCTTAAAATGTGCAGTTTTGTCACACAACACAATGCCTCAGGTGTCTCAAGTTTTGAGGGAGAGTGCAATTGGCATGCTGACTTCAGGAATGTCCACCAGCGCTGTTACTAGAGAATTGAATGTTAATTTCTCTACCATAAGCCATCTCTAACATCGTTATATAGAATTTGGCAGTACGTCCAACTGGCCTCACCACCGCAGACCACGTGTATGGCATCGTGTGGACAGAGTGCCCCATGATGGTGGTGGGGTTATGGTATGGGCAGGCAGGCAGGCAGGCAGGCAGGCATATAAGCTACAGACAACAAACACAATTGCATTTTATCGATGGCAATTTGAATGCACAGAGATACCGTGATGAGATCCTGAGGCCCATTGTGAGGCCCATTTTTTTAAGGTATCTGTGCCAACAGATGCATATCTGTATTCCAAGGCATGTGAAATCCTAAGATTAGGGCCTAATTCATTTATTTCAATTGATTGATTTCCTTATAGAAACTGTAACTCAGTAAAATCTTTGAAATTGTTGGGTTTATATTTTTGTTCGGTATATTTTGTTTTTTACAATACAAAATTCAAAAGGCACTCGCACATCTGAGCTATCTTTGTTGCAGGTGCATGCCAACACTTGAATAAGATGAGAAAAAAGAAGAAACCCGCACACTGCTCTTGCTAGTATCACTGCTCTTTAATAAGCTTTACGTATCAGCCTCAAGGCCTTCGTCAGAGCTTATTAAAGAGCAGTGACACCAGCAAGAGCAGTGTACAGGTTTCTTATTTTTTCACATTGTATTTTAAAATTCAAAAATACATTTGCAAGTAGCCGGCCCGAACAGCAACAACATACTTTCTATGACTGTGATATGTTGTTGAGCAATTGAGCAAGTCACTCTGGATAAACGTGTCTCTAAATTACCAAAATGTAAATATGTGAAAATGATGAACATACCAAAATTAACTGCAAAGGGGCAGAGCTCATTAGAATAGTACTCAGCATGCTTTGCAATTGCTAATTTGAACATATACAGTGCATTCGGAAAGTATTCAGACCCCTTGACTTTTTCTACATTTTGTTACATTACAGCTTTAATCTAAAATAGATTAAATACATTTTTTCCCTCATCAATCTACACACAATACCCCATAATGACAAAGTGAAAACAGTTTTTTCTTTTGGCAAATTTATAAAAAATAAGTATTCAGACCCTTTGCTATGAGACTCGAAATTGAGCCCAGGTGCATCCTGTTTCCATTGATAATCCTTGCGATGTTTCTACAACTTGATTGGAGTTCACCTGTGGTAAATTCAATTTATTGGACATGATTTGGAAAGGCACACACCTGTCTATATAAGGTCCCACAGTTGACAGTGCATGTCATAGCCAAAACCAAGCCATGAGGTCGAAGGAAATATCCGTAGAACGCCAAGATAGGATTGTGTCGCTGCACAGATCTGGGGAAGGGTACCAAAAATGCCTGCAGCATAGAAGGTCCCTAAGAACACAGTGGCCTCCATCATTCTTAAATGGAAGAAGTTTGGAACCACCAAGACTTCCTAGAGCTGGACGCTATCGGTGGAGAAGGGCCTTGGTCAGGGAGGTGACCAAGAACGCGATGGTCACTCTGACAGAGCTTCAGAGTTCCTCTGTGGAGATGGGAGAACCTTCCAGCAGCACTCTGCAGCAATCAGGTCTTTATGGTAGAGTGGCCAGATGGAAGCCACTTCTCAGTAAAAGGCACATGACAGCCCGCTTGGAGTTTGCCAAAAGGCATCTAAAGGACTCTAAGACCATGAGAAACAAGATTCCCTGGTCTGATGAAACCAAGATTGAACTCTTTGGCCTTAATGTCAAGCGTCACGTCTGGAGGAAACCTGGCACCATCCCTACGGTGAAGCATGGTGATGGCAGAATCATGCTGTGGGGATGTTTTTCAGCGGCAGGGACTGGGAGACTAGTCAGGATCGAGGGAAAGATGAACGGAGCAAAATACAGAGAGCTCCTTGATGAAAACCTGCTCCAGAGCGCTCAGGTCCTCAGACTTGGGCGAAGGTTCACCTTCCAACAGGACATCGGCCCTAAGCACACAGCCAAGACAATGCCAAGACAAAGTCTCTAAATGTCCTTGAATGGCCCAGCCAGAGCCCGGACTGAACCTGATCGAACATCTCTGGAGAGACCTGAAAATAGCTGGGCAGCGACACTCCCCATCCAACCTGACAGAGCTTGACAGGATCTGCAGAGAAGAATGGGAGAAACTCCCCAAATACAGGTGTGCCAAGCTTGTAGCGTTGTACCCAAGAAGACTTGAGGCTGTAATCGCTGCCAAAGGTGCTTCAACAAAGTACTGAGTAAAAGGTCTGAATACTTATGTAAACGTGA
Source organism: Salmo trutta (assembly GCF_901001165.1). Taxonomy (NCBI): domain Eukaryota; kingdom Metazoa; phylum Chordata; class Actinopteri; order Salmoniformes; family Salmonidae; genus Salmo; species Salmo trutta. The sequence continues at coordinate 17,171,637 of NC_042966.1, forward strand.
TATTCCTGTTTTTGCTTTGTCATTATGGGGTATTGTGTGTCGATTGATGAGGCTTTTTTATTTTTTTAAATACATTTTAGAATAAGGCTGTAATGTAACAAAATGTGGAAAAAGGAAAGCGGTCCTGAATACTTTCCGAATGCAATGTAAATGTATATTTAGCAGATGCTTTTATCACACCATAGTGCTATCAGACTTCTGATACCAATGCATGGTGAATGGGGGGCCACAAAATGTGAACCGTTATAGAACATTTTTTTAGTATTTTGAAAATATAAAATAAATTGGAGTGTAGTTCAGCCCAGTGTAATTGAAATTACTAAATAATTCCCACAAAATATGTATACACAGAACATGGTTGCCATGTTCGCAGAATATAAGATATTAATGTTCTAGACACGTTTCATGGAAACGTTGCATGAACAGTCATGTCTCCCGTTTTCTGAGGTTTAGGAGAATATTCCATCAACTTCTAACCAAACATGCACTGTACTTTGATCTCCCACTTTGCCACCATGTCCCTGTCAAGTATTGGATATTCTATTTTCATCATTGATTTGAATGACTTATTTCAGCAATTTAAGGGCTTTCTGTATTGTTGTCTAATGTTGGTGGGGCATATTAGCCTGCTTTAATGATACACCTGAACGCCTGAAATATTTTTTATTGTGTACTTTTAACAGAGCTGACTTTTACTTTAACGTGCATTCACCCTATTGCTTACACCTATTAAGTTGTTTCATCTACATAAGTTCCTAGGGAGAAGGGGTTAGGTTTTCTTCTGGACAGGGCCTAACTATACTGGCCCAATAAGCACATTTCTTAGAGATATCCCTTATTAGGCCAGTGGTTAGGGTGTTCATCATTGGTGCTGGTGGCCTGGGTTTGAGAAATGCTAGGTGAGTCACACCACTCCAGAGTTCTTCAACCCTGTTCCTGGAGAGCTACTGTCCTGTAGGTTTTCACTCAAATCCTAATAAAGCACACCTGATTCTAATAATTAGCTGGTTGATAAATTGAAGCAGATTAGCTCCAATACAATTTTGGTTGGAGTGAAAATGTACAGGATGGTACCTCTCCAGGAACAGGGTTGAAGAGCCCTGCTCTACTCTCATATTCTTATTAATATATGTTCCCTAGCCATGCCAACAGACAACGAGCTATGAATGCATCAGTGGTTCACCAATTAGGGCCTTGATTGGCAACAGTAACAAGGCGTGATGTGTAATTAACCACTTTTTGGGGAGAAAGTTTCTTCAGGACCATCAGGTGACGTCGTGACAACTGATACACAAAAATTATCTTGCAACTTTCCCATGAAACGTGTCTAGAACATTCATATCTTATGTTCTGAGAACACGGCAGCCATGAATGTATGTTTGGTGGGATGTTGATGGAATATTCTCTTAAAACCTTTTAGGGACAGACGTTCCGCTAGCGGAACGCCTCACCAATATCCAATGGTAGAGCGTGGCGCGAAATACAAATACCTCAAAAATGCTATAACTTCAATTTCCGATTTCAAAAAGGCTTTACAGCGAAAGCAAAACATTAGATTATGTCAGGAGAGTACCCTGCCAAAAATAATCACACAGCCATTTTCAAAGCAAGCATATATGTCACAAAAACTAAAACCACAGCTAAATGCAGCACTAACCTTTGATGATCTTCATCAGATGACACTCCTAGGACATTATGTTATACAATACATGCATGTTTTGTTCAATCAAGTTCATATTTATATAAAAAACAGCTTTTTACATTAGCATGTGATGTTCAGAACTAGCATACCCACCGCAAACTTCCGGTGAATTTACTAAATTACTCATGATAAACGTTCACAAACAACATAACAATTGTTTTAAGAATTATAGATACAGAACTCCTTTATGCAACCGCGGTGTCAGATTTTAAAATAGCTTTTCGGTGAAAGCACATTTTGCAATATTCTGAGTACATAGCCCGGCCATCATGGCTAGCTAATTTGACACCCACCAAGTTTGGCCCTCACCAAACTCAGAATTACTATTAGAAAAATTGGATTACCTTTGCTGTTCTTCGTCAGAATGCACTCCCAGGACTTCTACTTCAACAACAAATGTTGTTTTGGTTCCAAATAATCCATAGTTATATTCAAATAGCTCCGTTTTGTTCGTGCGTTCAGGTCATTATCCGAAGGGTGACGCGCGAGCGCATTTCGTGACAAAAAAAATCAAAATATTCCATTACCGTACTTAGAAGCATGTCAAACGCTGTTTAAAATCAACTTTTATGCTATTTTTCTCGTAAAATAGCGATAATATTCCAACCTGGCGACATTGTGTTCATTCAAAGGCTGAAAGAAAAAAATGGAGTAGTCTCGTGGACGCGCATCTCCAGTGTCACTGTTCCCAGCCTGACCACTCACAAATTCTCCTGCTGTTCTTCACCCAGAGACTGCAGACACCCCATTCCACTTTCTGGCGCCTTCTGAGAGCCAATAGAAGCCTTAGAAAATGTCACGTTACAGCACAGATGCTGTATTTTCGATAGAGATGCTACAGAAGGACAACAAGTTGTCAGACAGGGCACTTCCTGTATGGAATCTTCTCAGGTTTTGGCCTGCCATATGAGTTCTATTATACTCACAGACACCATTCAAACAGTTTTAGAAACTTTAGTGTGTTTTCTATCCAAATCTACTAATTATATGCATATTCTAGTTTCTGGGCAGGAGTAGTAACCAGATTAAATCAGGTACGTTTTTTATCCAGACGTGAAAATACTGCCCCCTATCCCAAACAGGTTTTAACCTACAGAAAACTGGACACATGGATGTTCTTGCAGTGTTCTCATGTAATGTGTCTAGAACATTAATATTGGATATTCTGAGTTCTGTATGTTCTGTTTGACATTAATTTGCATCATTCGTGGGAGACGACATGTTTACTGTTTTGTTTTGCAGCTGAAGAGATGTTCAGTGAATGTCAACAGGGAGCTACTTGTGCTCTCCAAGGAACAACTTTGACACAGGTGTAACATGTCATTACTAGAACTCTTCCACCATATTGATAGCAGATTCTTTCAGCTTGTTACTACTTAGTCCATGATGTCTATGGTTCCACTCTAACTCATTCACACTGCCACACTGCCATCTTGTTGAGGTAGATATAATGGCAGACAGGGGATTGTATTATTTTATTTTATTTTTTATTTATTTTTTTATATGGGCTGAGCCCCAAATCTAAATGCATCCTCTCCTTGGGTGCATCTCAATTATCTTAAGTGGATTCCTTTCCTGTGGCTTTGAATTAGTGTAAATTAAGGCGAGGAGACAAGGAGTGGAAGTTACTTTAGAGTGTTGAAATGGACCCTATCACCCAACCATCCTAAAGTCAGGGCAGTTTTTGAGTCATAGCAATAGTGTTGTGTACAAATAGATATCAGGCAGATGTAGATATCATCAATAATTCAGATGTTTGAATGAGTTCATATGCCGTCCTATTTTCTTCCTAAAAGTACACTACTCTTGTTTTAGAAGGTTATGAGTGCTTACGTTTTAAATCATGTACACAGAGACGTGAAAATTTTATGGAATTCTTAAGTATGCTGAGAATGATCCTTACCTCGACTCTATGACCCTCAGTTTATGGTGATATTGTGGGAGTCACAGATCGAAGTGTGTGTGTGTTTGTGTGTGTGTGTGTGATTACAAGTTCATTTCAGACATCTTGATAAATATTCACTGCAAAAAACACTGAAAACGGGTGAAACTCATTCGAACTGACAAGAAAACAGATCTCTTTCGACAAAGCTGTTAAATTATGGATTCATAAACTACTGCATTTCTGAGGTAATGTGTGCCCTTCTGAATCCACACTACATATACTGCTTATGAGGGGCAATGGGCTGTAGAGGAGGGCTACAACTTTGATCCCAGTGGGCAGTCTACTACAATAATGACTCCATCCCCTTTGTACGGGCAGAGGCGTTTGGATAACAGGAAAATATTGTGGTAAAACTGACCAAAAATGTAATCGCTTTTGTCGCAGATCATTCATTCTGGTGGCATGAAGAAAATATCTGTCTCCAGACATTTAGTCTGGCCCCCTAGAAGAGAATATAGAGTAGTTAAATCTTCCTTATGCAATAGCTGTCCCTCTCAGGTCCTTTAAATGTCACCAGAATTGAATTGAGAATGCCTCATAAATTCCAATTAAATTCTTGAATTTGAATTGAATTAGTAATTTTAAAAATTTATATTTTTATCCTGTTAAAAGGAAATATAATTGAATTCATTGAAATTCAAATGCCTCTTCTATTCTATACTGAACAAAAATGGCTTTATTACAGACAGAAATACTCCTCAGCATCCCCTCACAGGTTCTGGGCTGGTGTGGTTTCACGTGGTCTGCTGTTGTGAGGTCGGTTTTGACATACTGGCAAATTCTCTAAAACGATGTTGGAGGAAGCTTAAGGTACAGAAATGAACATCCAATTCTCTGGCAACAGCTCTGGTGGACATTCCTGCAGTCAGCATGCCAATTACACTCTCCCTCAAAACTTGAGACATCTGTGGCATTGTCTTGTGTGATGAAACTGCACATTTTAAAGTGGTTTTTAATTGTCCCCAGCACAATGTGCACCTGTGTAATGATCATACAGTTTAATCAGCTTCTTGATATGCCACACCTGTCAGGTGGATGGATTATCTTGGCAAAGGAGAAATGCTCACTAACAGGGATGTAAACAAATTTGTGCACATTTGAGAGACGCATATGGAACATTTCTGGGATTTTTTAATTTCAGCTCATAAAACATGGGACCAACACTTTACATGTTGCGTTTATATTTTTGTTTATAGAAATATACATCTTGTACATAAAACATCATACATGTCATTTATACATGCAATTGTTGAAACAATTTATTTTCCGGGAAAACTATTAAAATGAAATCAAAACCTGTATTCGAATATGTACATTGAGTGTACAAAACATTTCCATGACAGACTGATCATGTGAATCCAGGGGAAAGCTACAGTTTGATTCCTTATTGATGTTACTTGTTAAATCCACTTCAATCAATGTAGATGAAAGGGAAGAGACAGGTTAAATAAGGATTTTTAAGTCTGGTGATATGGATTGTGAATGTGTGCCATTCAGAGGGTGAATAGGCAAGACAAAATATTTAATTGCTTTTGAATGGGGTATGGTAGTAGGTTTCAGGCGCACCAGTTTGAGTGTTTCAAGAACTGCAATGCTGCTGGGTTTTTCACGCTCAACTGTTTCTTGTGTGTATTAAGAATGGTGCATCACAGGCCTCCCGAGTTTAAGGCACTGCATCGCAGTGTTGCAGCATCACTACGGCCTGGGGTTTGATCCCTGGCTGTGTCACAACCAGCCGTGATCGGGAGTCCCATAGGGCGGCGCACAATTGGCCCAGCTGGGATGGCTTTACTTGGCTCATTGCACTCTAGTGACTCCTTGTGGCCATCCGGGCGCCTGCAGGCTGACTCTGGTCATCAGTTGAACAGTGTTTTCTACAACACATTGGTGCAGTTGGCTTCCGGGTTAAGCGTGCAGGTGTTAAGAAGCGCGGCTTGGCGGGTCATGTTTCGGAGGACGCCTCTCCCGTGCCCATTGTGGAGTTGCAGCAATGAGACAAGATCGTAATCACGAAATTGGGGAGAGAAATGGGGTGAAAATTACAACAACCCTTTTTTTTTAAAGAATGGTCCTCCACCTAAAGGACATCCAGCCAACTTACCACGACTGTGTGAAGCATTGGAGTCAACATGGGCCAGCATCCCTGTGGAACGCTTTCGACACCTTGTAGTCCATGACCCAATAAATTGAGGCTGTTCTGAGGGCAAAAGGGGGTGTAACTCAATATTAGGAAGGTGTTCCTAATGTTTTGTACACTCTGTGTATTTCATTAATCATTTACATTTTGTTCAATATGGGGAAAATACTACACTTCCGAGAATGCATTCATTTAACCAGTTGATCCCGAGGCCTTCAAAAAGAAGCCAAACAAATGAAATTGTTGGTGGAAATGTAATTGGCTATTCTTAACAAAGGTTAAAAGAATATATGAACATTGTTTTATAGAAAAAGTGATATATTTTTTGGTATCTGGAAGTGTGACCGGTCAGATTCCATGGAAATTCTATGGAATTTCTTTGAATTGCACTGAATTAAATATTTCCTGTCACTCAAACTCAAATTTGACATCCTGTGGGTTGTGGCAAGTTCAATCAGAATTTCAACTCATGAGTTGAATGGGAGTCAATTCCAAAATTCTGAATTGAGCCCAACCCTGCCTTCCAGGCAATCTGCAACTACCATTAGGCCAACCTTTTCCCCTGACAACTCAATATCTATACATTTCTCTCTGGGTGAATCTGTGCCATTTTCACCCTTCCTTATTATGAATGGTGATGCCTCTGCTGTGGTACAGAATGATCACACACCATTACAAGCTATTAGAACACAAACAACTCCCTGCTTACACACAGCGCACCACATTCTCAATGAAACATGAACTCCACATACAGAGACACGGCCATAAAAACCTTAAGCTGACACACACTTAAGTACAATTACTATACCACCTAGTCTGTCTACTCCACCTCCCCAGAGGAATTTTATAGTAGCCCCATACAACAGAACTACAATCTGCATGCACACACACACACAGAGCAGCCTAACCAGATTTCAGGAGTTGAGTGAATAACGTTTACGATCAACAGCCGCTCCGGAATAGCTCCATATTAAAACATAGGTATTAAACAGTACCACTTGGCTGCCAAGGCTCCTAATCCTGGTCTTAAACCCTGGTAAAAATAGGACTGGGTCTAACAGTCATCCAGGCAGCAGAGAGTTAGCTATCCATTCGGTGAGCGCTGTGGATTGGGGAGGAGAGGGAAGGGAAAGGCTTGGAGAGGTTCTGGCTGCTGGTGCGGTGTTCAGCTCGTGTGACAGGCCTGGCAAGCTAGTGCTTGTTATTCCATTAGACACACTGAGCTGAGAGAGAGGGAGCACATAGAAGGGGAGAGGCTGAAAGGGTGATGAATGATGAATCATGGTTTAGGGATGCATGGAGATAGGAGGGAGGACAAGACAGTGACTAGTGAGATTTCCTCACATGGTTGTGCATGCGTGCCCGAGTTCGTTTGCACTTGTGTGTGAGTGTAAAGAACCAGTGAAGCATCACCCCATGTTTCTGTAGAACTACACTTCCTCCTTCCTCTACCTGCCTAATGCTCACACTAATTAACAGGGAGCTTCTCTACAAATACTTCTGCCTGCAGAAGCTGCTTTCCTTGTGTAATGGTCAGCTAGCTTGCAGAAAGAGACTGGTCTTTGTAGTAAACACTGACTGGGACACAGGCCAAGAGCTTTGGGATGAAGTAGATTCCATCTCAGAGGGAGATTTGAGTCAGTGTTGAGATTTCAAATGTTTTCATAGTAAAATGCTTCAGGGGAGTTGCTCTAAAATTCTCAGTCCATTTTCACAGAATGAAGTTTAAGATACAGGGAGAGGAGATGAGTATGTTGATCATACACAATAAAAACGGTTCTATATAGTGCCAAATAAGGGTTGTTTGGCTTGTAACCAGAGCAGATTCCATTTTGGTGCTATATATAAAAAATGTGAAGGTTCTATAAAGTTCATAAGGTTCTAAATGTAATCTTGATGGTGCTATAAAGAACCCTTTCCTAAGGTTCTATATAGCACCAAAAAGAACGGTTTCGCTATGGTTACAACAACCCTTTTTGGGACTATATAGAACCCTTTTTGATGGTTCTTTAAAGAACCTTTATGGAGAATGGTTCTATAAACATTTTATTTTTCTCAAAAGTTTTTTGTAGATCCTTAACAAAAACCATAAACTTTTTTAATTCTGGTTAGCCATATTATATTGTTATAATTCCATTGGTGTTCTTCTTGTGTTAATTGACAAGCTTATTCAGGTGTGTAAACTGTAATAGTGGTACCCATTACATTCAGCATTACAGTAATCAAATCAAATGGTGTTGGTCACGTACACAGATTTGCAGATGTTATCGCAGGTGCAATGAAGTGCTTGTTTCTAGCTCCAACAGTGCAGTAATACCTAGCAATAAAAAAGAATATATACACACATAATCCAGAAAATAAAAGAAATATCAGAACGAGCAATGTCAGAGACTGGACTATAAATATATATACATATAATAATAATGGTGTGTTTTGTATGTGAACATTATTAAAGTGACCAGTGTTCAATGACTCTATAGATATAGGGCAGCAGTCTCTAAGGTGCAGGGTAGAATACCAGTTGGTAGCCGACTAGAACAGTGACTAAGGCTAGTGGTGACTGTTTAACAGTCTGATGTCCTGGAGATAGAAGCTGTTTTTCAGTCTCTCGGTCCCAACTTTGATGCACCTGTACTGTCTCCATCCTTCTAGATGGTAGCAATGTGAAAAGGCTGTGGCTCAGATGGCTGAGGTCCTTGATGATCTTCTTGGCCTTTCTGTGACACCAAGTGCTGTAGATGTCCTGGAGGGCAGGCAGTGAGCCCCCAGTGATGTGTTGGGCTGACCGCACCACCCTCTGGAGAGCCCTGCAGTTGTGTATATGTAACTAAACGGGATAAAAAAAAAACATTTATAAGATGTGATGAACATGTACTATGTTTACAGGTACATTCTTAAGTGGTGAGTCTGTTATAGTCTCAACAGTAATGTAATTCACACCATCACCTGACTGAAGTCAGAGAGGTCAGCCAGCACCTTTTAGGTTTGAATCGGATGTATAGCAGAGATGCATCTCAATAGTCTAATATGGCCTTCCTGGTTTCACCTGTCCAACTCTTTCACACCAGTGTAATGTACTTTAGGGAAGGAGATGAGAAGATGCCACATTAGACTATTGAGATGCACCCATTAGCATTCCACCAGACTACCCCAACCAGATTTGTGATCTAGGCCCATATCCACAACGTGTCTCAGAGTAGGAGTGCTGAACTACACTGTAAAAAAGACAAAAAACAATTGCTTAATCAGTGTTATTCTGTGAGTTGGGTGGACTTCAGAAGGACAAGAATTGTATTTTATTTTATTTATTTCACCTTTATTTAACTAGGTAGGCTAGTTGAGAACAAGTTCTCATTTACAACTGCGACCTGGCCAAGATAAAGCAAAGCAGTGCGACACAAACAACAACACAGAGTTACACATGGAATAAACAAACATACAGTCAATAATACAATAGAAAAGGTCTATATACAATGTGTGCAAATGAGGTAGGACAATGGAGGTAAGGCAATAAATAGGCCATAGTGGCGAAATAGTTACAATATAGCAATTAAACACTGGAGTGATAGATGTGCAGAAGAAGAGTGTGCAAGTAGAGATACTGGGGTACAAAGGAGCAAAATAAATAAAATAAATAACAGTATGGGGATGAGGTAGTTGGATGGGCTATTTACAGATGAGCTATGTACAGGTGCAGGTGCAGTCTCCAGCTTCAGTGATTTTTGCAGTTCATTCCAGTCATTGGCAGCAGAGAACTGGAAGGAAAGGCGGCCGAAGAAAGAATTGGCTTTAGGGGTGACCAGTGAAATATACCTGCTGGAGCGCGTGCTACAGGTGGGGGCTGCTATGGTGACCAGTGAGCTGAGATAAGGCGGGGCTTAACTTAGCAAAGACTTATAGATGACCTGGAGCCAGTGGGTTTGGCGACGAATATGAAGCGAGGGCCAGCCAACGAGAGCGTACAGGTCGCATTGGTGGGTAGTATATGGGGCTTTGGTGACAAAACGGATGGCACTGTGATAGACTGCATCCAGTTTGCTGAGGAGAGTGTTGGAGGCTATTTTGGAAATGACATCGCCAAAGTCAAGGATTGGTAGGATAGTTAGTTTGACGAGGGTATGTTTGGCAGCATGAGTGAAGGATGCTTTGTTGCGAAATAGGAAGCCGATTCTAGATTTAATTTTGGATTGAGATGCTTAATGTGATTCTGGAAGGAGAGTTTACAGTCTAACCAGACACCTAGGTATTTGTAGTTGTCCACATATTCTAAGTCAGAACCGTCCAGAGTAGTGATGCTGGACGGGCAGGCAGGTGCGGGCAGCGAACGGTTGAAGAGAATGCATTTAGTTTTACTAGCATTTAAGAGCAGTTGGAGGCCACGGAAGGAGAGTTGTATGGCATTGAAGCTCGTCTGGAGGTTAGTAAACAGTGTCCAAAGAAGAGCCAGAAGTATACAGAATGGTGTCGTCTGCATAGAGGTGGATCAGAGAATCACCAGCAGCAAGTGCGACATCATTGATGTACACAGAGAAAAGAGAAGAAAAATTGAGTTAATGCGTGAATGTTTGTTTGCTCAACAAAATTCCTCACAGTTAGCTGAATGCATATTACTTGTTGAGTCGTTTTACAAATTCATGTTTGCCTTTGGAAGGCACCACTGTGTGTTGGTTCAGCTATATGCCCAAAGGTTGCGCAGACTCACAATCCTATTGCAGCTGGTTGCCTTAAAATTGTATGTTGAATCAACAAACTCTGCTCGAAGTGAACTGAATTTGAACAAGCTTGTTGAGTAAAATTACAAATGAATGTTTGCTCAAAACCACTCAAAACCTCACCCATCATTATCATATTTCCCAGCACGCTCAATTGCAGGTTGATTTTCAGAATTTTTTGTTCCAAGACCTGTGTTTTTCCATGTATATTGATTGGTTTTTATCCTACTAACAGTCACTTTTTATGTACTGTAGTTAGAAAGTATTGATCATTTTACTTTGGAAGCAAGAAGTGAGCCTCCACCCCTAACCTCCCATCCCATTCCCCCAGTCCCACCCATCCAACATCTCTCCATCAAACCACCCACCTCCTGCCACCCCCCTTCCCTAGCAACTAGGGTTGTTTGTCAGTCACCTATTGCAGCTGCCAATAGCATCTTTGCGCAAAATAGTACGCAGCATCATCTGGATATGTATGCAACAAAAGTTCAACATTCACTTTCTGATACCATTTCTGTCAAGCCGTCTATTAATACAGTTTGACGCATACATTCGATAAATGCAACATATGGACCACACAGAACACACTGCAACTGCCTCTGCAATGCAATGCAATGCTGCAAGGCAAACGCAGCATTTCATTGGAAATTATTATAATTCTGGTGTACCAAAATGCAAGGGGGCAGTCGGTGTGTTTGAAGCGTGAATGCACTTCTGGCATACCAAAATGCAATGAGGCTGTCGGTGTAGCCTAGCAGGCAAACCGGTTTAGCATACTAGTCTGGTGTCTGCAGTGTTGTTGCTGCATGGTGGCACATCCATCATTTTGAGTGATAACGAAACTATGCCAATCCCAACAGGTCATTACAAGTATGCTTTGTACACAGCCTACTACAGACAGTAGAGTCTATCTTTTTCCCAACTCAGTTTTTGTTTCTTTTCCTTGCCTGAGTACATTTTTTATTTATCTATAGTAAAATCATTATACAGATTGAGTCAAACATTTAGCCTATTACACTGATCAAAAATATAAACGCAACATGTAAAGTGCTGGACCCATGTTTCATGAACTGACATAAAAGATCCCAGAAATGTTCCATAGGCACAATAAGCTTATTTCTTTCAAATTTTGTGCACAAATTTGTTTACAAAGCATTTGTTCTTCGCCAAAATAATCCATCCACGTGACAGGTGTGGCATATCAGGAAGCTGATTAAACAACATGATCATTACACAGGTGCACTTTGTGCTGGGAACAATAAAAGGTTTTGTCACACAACACAATGCCACAGATGTCTCAAGTTTGGAGGGAGCGTGCAATTGCCATGCTGACTGCAGGAATGTTCACCAGAGCTGTTGCCAGAGAATGTAATGTTAATTTCTCTACCATTGGAGACCAATGTCGTTTTTGAGAATTTGGCAGTATGTCCAACCGGCCTCACAACCGCAGACCACATGGATGGTGTCGTGTGGGCGAGCGATTTGATGCCAATGTTGTGAACAGAGTGCCCCATGGTGGTGGTGTGTTTATGGTATGGGCAGGCATAAGCTACTGACAACAAACACAATTGTATTTTATTGATTCCAATTTGAATGCCCAGAAATACTGTGACGAGATCCCGAGACCCATTGTGAGGCCCATTTTCTTTCAGGTATATGTGACCAACAGATGCTTATCTGTATTCTCGGTCATGTGAAATCCATAGATTAGGGCTGAGGGTCTGTCTCTCAACATCCCTCAGCTCTCCCTTTTCTCCACTGACACTGACCAAAAGGGGACACCGTCTTCCAGCTGATTGCAAAACTTGAGTCGCATCTCATTATTTCTGCCTCATGCACAAAATTCTGTTGTTACTCCTATGAACAGAAAAAGTGAAATATTCCTTGATATTAAAAAAGACCCAAGCCGCTAATAATAACAACAATGCAAGCCTAGATACACTTTCCTACTCATTACTGCTGCAGTGCTTGTTGTAGAGCAGAGTGGAAATAGGACGAACACCCATGTTATGCCTTATAAATGTGTTGACGGTGCTGAGAAAGAACTTACGCATGAAGTCACTCATAAAAACAGCATCTCTTTGCTGTGTTCGTTGACAGACTCTCTAGCCATGGTTATTTTATGCCTGATAAGTTAATGCAGACATGGTCATCTAAGCCATCTGATTGGCCAGCAGTAGGCCTAGTGCACTTTATTTGCTCTCTGGGCCTGCGGGGAAGGCAAAGTTTGCAGCTTCAGACACATGAGGGAGCACTGCTCGCCACTCATGCAGTTTACTCTTTTAACCATTATATGGTTAATTTGATCCCAGCCAATCACAGTTTAGCTGTTCACGCATCTCACTCCTTGAGGTTTAGTTATAAAAAAATCTTTGGCGAGATCGCTTACTGAGGGTGACCATCTGAAGAGTGGCTCCCAACTTTTCTAAAACTGTTTTGTGTGCGTTCAGATACTAGTGAGTATTGTTTGAGGTTATATCGTAATTCTATTGAAAGCCCAAGTGTTAATTGCCATTAGTAGTGTTAATTTCACCTTTATCCGTTGAGTAATGGCAGATTGCTAGACTAGCTGTTAGGCTGATATGGCTTCTCTTTGATGTTTGTATAGGTCCAAAGCCTACTATTTGGTCACATTGTTTGCCTCATGAATATTAGCTACACTGTTATTACTTAGTTGTGACATTATATGGTTGCATGCAAATGCAGCGGCATTGCTTTGTTAGTGCTACAACTAAGTGTAATATGCTACATCATGCTAGTGTGCATGCCTTTGCCTCATGGCAGTGTGGTTGTGCTTGCAGGCACACGCGCTATTTAGTTAATCGAAGCCTGTATGTACCAGCCTGCTTGTTTAGCCCTGTTAATGGTACTGTTCGTGTCCACAGTGGTTATAGGCATTATTATTATTTCTGTATAATCACTCATTGCAGTAGCATAGCCAGTAATTAGTTGATGGGTGGGCCTGCAGAAATTTGGGTGGGCCAAAAAACATGAGAGACAATTTAAGATTTTTAAAGCTAATTTCCTGCAATTCTACACATTTTGCCATGAAGCAGGCAGGAATCCTTGCCTGTTTCATTACATCACTCCCACTTCTGACACCAATGTAATGAAACTGGCAGGGAGAGCTGCTCGAACCCACAACCTTCTAGCAGAAAGCCCAGCCATATACTGTGACACTAAAGCATGCTCATGTGGCAGAGTCAATATCTGCGTATATAAACCAGGGTCGCTGCATTATGTAAGTCTATTTGTAATATAGGCCTTACTGTATGTATTAGAGGTCGACCAATTATGATTTTTCAACGCCAATGCCGATACCGATTATTGGAGGATTTTTATATATATATTTGTAATAATAACAATTACAACAATACTGAATGAACAATGAACACTTTTAGTTTAACTTAATATAATACATAAATAAAATCAATTGTCTCAAATAAATAATGAAACATGTTCAATTTGGTTTAAATAATGCAAGAACACAGTGTTGGAGAAGAAAGTAAAAGTGCAATATGTGCCATGTAAAAAAGCTAACGTTTAAGTACCTTGCTCAGAACATGAGAACATATGAACGCTGGTGGTTCCTTTTAACATGAGTCTTCAATATTCCCAGGTAAGAAGTTTTAGGTTGTAGTTATTATAGGAACTTTAGGACTATTTCTCTCTATACCATTTGTATTTCATATACTTTTGACTATTGGATGTTCTTATAGGCACTATAGTATTGCCAGCCTAATCTCGGGAGTTGATAGGCTTGAAGTCATAAACAGCGCTGTGCACCAGGCGGCCCAAACTGCCGCATATACCCTGACTCTGCTTGCACTGAACGCAAGAGAAGTGACACAAATTCCCTAGTTAATATTGCCTGCTAACATGAATTTCTTTTAAGTAAATATGCATGTTTAAAAAAATATACTTGTGTATTGATTTTAAGAAAGGCATTGATGTTAATGTTAGGTACATTGGTGCAACGATTGTGCTTTTTTCACGAATTAGCTTTTCTTAAATCATCACCCGTTTGGCGAAGTTGAAGTAGGCTATGATTCGATGATAAATTAACAGGCACCGCATTGATTATATGCAACGCAGGACAAGCTAGTTAACCTAGTAATATCACCAACCATGTGTAGTTAACTAGTGATTATGTTAAGATTGATTGTTTTTTATAAGATAAGTTTAATGCTAGCTAGCAACTTACCTTGGCTCCTTGCAGCCACAAGGTCCTTTTGATGCTGCACTCGTGTAACAGGTGGTCAGTCTGCCACGCAGTCTCCTCGTGGATTGCAATGTAATCGGCCATAATCGGCAAACAAAAATGCAGATTACCGATTGTTATGGAAACTTGATATCGGTCATGCCGATTAATTGGTCGACCTCTAGTGTGTATATAGTCTTTATCCAATGTACTATAAATGCTCCGTATTCTCATCAGTTTATCTTTTCCTCTGTAGAAGCACACCTTTACAAGATTTTCATTAAACAGCACAAACTGGATCCCTTGTTTGCGGACATATTTTTTATGGAAGATTAAGGCCAGCATTGTACAACCATCAAAATAGTTTAATAATTCACATGCACCATGGCTCGTATGAGATGGCGTGCCACAGGTGTCACAACTTTCAACAACTGTGCCCAGTGTAAAAGTGGCAATATAGCATCTCAATACTCATTAAACTGACACACACTAAGAGGCAAAGAGTAGAAACAGATAAACATTTATATGTTATTATCTTCTAATGGCTTTCCATGAAGCAGTTTGCCAGTCCCTGCCCACTGAGCACAGACGTCATTTCAACATTTAGTTTTGATCAAATCAAATTGTATTTGTCACATGCGCCGAATACAGAAGGTGTAGACCTTACCATGAAATGCTTAATTACAAGCCCTTAACCAACCATGCAGTTCAAGAAATAGAGTTAAGAAAGTATTTACTAAATAAACTAAAGTAAAAAATAAAAAGTAACACAATAAAATAACAATAACGAGGCTATATACAGCGGGTACCGGTACCGGGTCAATGTGCGTTGGTACAGGTTAGTCGAGGTAATTTGTACATGTAGGTAGAGGGTAAAGTGACAATGCTTAGATAATAAACAGCATGTAGCAGCAGTGTAAAAACAAAGGGTGGGGGGGGTGTCAATGGCCATTTGATTAATTGTTCAGCAGAAATATTTTGGGTCCTTCCTCTGACACCGCCTAGTATATAGGTCCTGGATGGCAGGAAGCTTGGCCCCAGTGATGTATTGGACCGTATGCACTACCCTCTGTAGCGCCTTACGGTCAGATGCTGAGCAGTTGCCATACCAGGCGGTGATGCAACCGGTCAGGATGCTCTCGATGGTGCAGCTGTAGAACTTTTTGAGGAACTGGGGACCCATGCCAAATCTTTTCAGTCTCCTGAGGGGGAAAAGGTGTTGTCGTGCCCTCATCACAACTTTTCTTGGTGTGTTTGGACCATTATAGTTTGTTGGGGATGTGGACACCAAGGAACTTAAAACTCTGAACCCGCTCCACTGCAGCCCCGTCGATGTTAATGGGGGCCTGTTCGGCCCTCCTTTTCCTAAAGTCCACGATCAGCTTCTTTGTCTTGCTCATATATATTTGGTTGAGTTGTCAACTAATGTGAATTAAACGTGAAATCAACAAAAAATGACGTCATTGGATTTAGGTTAAAAAATGAAATCAATCCCTTACGTTGATGATCTTTTGCAAATCCATGTTGATTCAACGTCATCACATTGCTTTTTTGCATGATGTGGAAACAATGTTGATTCAACCAGTTTTTGCCCAGTGGGCGCCTCCATGTGTAAAACCCAGTAGCGCTCCTGCAATCTACATTGGATTACTGAAAGCACCGCATTAGCGAAAATAACCTGCCCAGCACCCTGTCAGTCACTAACCCGGAGGCTCAGTTGTCAAGGTATAGTAAAACCATTGTAGCTATAGTATAGTCTACCTGTTTGTGACCTATTTAACTGATATGATATGTCTATATCTTACTGGGATAGACCTAGTTGGAACCTTGTTTCATTTATATTTGGGATATTTAGTCGTTTAAATACACATAGTGCTGTGGTATTTTATTACATTTTATTTGCTCAGTGTTGCTAGAAAATGTGTTGGAACAAATCATCCACTAAGGTGATTTTGATGCGGGTGATTAGGTAGATTACCTTCTGGCAGCGGGTCAAAGACACCACGGAGCATGACAGTTGTCAGGCTTCAAATGCGAAGGCAGAGGGGTTACCTTGCTAAAGGGGGTCCAGTGTGCACAGTGTCATTGGCTCCGTTTATGGGATTGTCCCATGATGGGAGTCGGGGGGCCTCGGCACCGCGACCCCAAGCTGAATGCGCCAAATGTGCATAACGTTTTCTTATAGTCGGTGCAATTCGCCTCTCTCTCTCTTTTCTATCCTCTCTCTCTTCCATCCCCTTGATCTCTTAACCCCCTCCTTCCCTCTCTTTCTCTCTCATATCACACACCTCCTCTGTCACTGTGTAGCTTTCTCTCTCTTCTCTCAGTTCCTTATCTTTTATCCTCATCACGCCATGTCGAACGAGGAGCGGACTTTCATTGCCATCAAGCCAGATGGAGTTCAGAGGAGGCTTGTTGGAGAAATCATCAAGAGATTTGAGCTAAAGGGCTTCAAAATGGTGGGGATGAAATTCGTCCAGGTACGTCATTCTACTAACTGGAATCTCTGTTATTTTATATGTAGGCTGTAGTCCTATGCACTTTCAGCGCATTATTAGACAAAATGGTATAGCCAATAAGTAGGACTGAATGGCAGGCCTGTCTCTTATGTAAACAGGCTACCTGACAGCTTTTTCTAAATAAGCACACACATCGTCTAAGCAATAACTGCCAATACACATTGTTTGGGCATACAGTGCAGTACAGTGGGGCCTCATCTAGTCCTTGAGGTAGGTTCTAGTGAGCAGATTAGCTTGCTGGCTTTTCTTAACCACATGTATGTTTAGCATAGGTCTCCTGATCCTGTCTGCGTTGGTCTGTGGCCAAAGAGGGCTGCCTGTGACCTACGAACCCAGGGATCAGAAGTGCCCACCAATAATAGTTACTGTTTGCAATGGGCTATTTAAAGGTTAAACACATGCATTCAACGGTTACCTAGTTATAAACTCTGACTTCATGTGATTGATGCTATATACACTATAGCATAGTGTATCAAGATTTAGGCTATAGCTTTACGAAACCCTTGTTTTGTTAAGACATGACTGTTACAGGATCCTTTACTCCACAGGAGGTTGGTGGCACCTTAATTGGGGAGGACGGGCTCGTGGTAATGGCTGGTGCGGAGTAGGTGGAATGGTATCAAATACATCAAACACATGGTTTCCATGTGTTCGATAGCATTCCATCAGCTCCGGTCCAGCCATTATGATGAACTGTCCTCACCTCAGCAGCCTCCACTGCTTTACTTCTGCTATTCTACCACTGGTGTTCAACATGGCCCGCTGTATTTTGCTGTGATCTGCCTCGTGTGTCTATGGTTATGGTGGATTATTGATCGTTTATTGATGGTTCTGACTGCCTGTGGTGTTATGTTGTGTCTGACTAACCCAGGCCCCGGAGTCTCTGCTGAGGGAGCACTACGCTGACCTGGAGGACAGACCGTTCTTCCCAGGCCTCGTCAGCTACATGACCTCAGGACCAGTGGTGGCCATGGTAGGAGAGACTTTCCTTGTGTTCATTGACAAGTGGTGCAATGGTCTGGTTTCTCCTTCAAGAACACAGAAAAGCCTGCACACTGTAATGCTTCTAATACCATTTCACCGTGCATGCGTTCACTACCTGTACCACTGTCAGAGACTCCGGACCATACAACTCTCCTTCCGTGGCCTCCAACTGCTCTTAAATGCAAGTAAAATTAAATACATTCTCTTCAACCGATCGCTGCTCGCACCTGCCCGCCCGTCCAGCATCACTACTCTGGACGGTTCTGACTTAGAATATGTGGACAACTACAAATACCTAGGTGTCTGGTTAGACTGTGAACTCTCCTTCCTAAACATCTCCAATCTAGAATCGGCTTCCTATTTCGCAACAAAGCATCCTTCACTCATGCTGCCAAACATACCCTCGTAAAACTGACCATCCTACCAATCCTCGACTTTGGCGATGTCATTTACAAAATAGCCTCCAACACTCTACTCAACAAATTGGATGCAGTCTATCATAGTGCTATCCATTTTGTCACCAAAGCCCCATATACTACCCACCACTGCGACCTGTATGCTCTCGTTGGCTGGCCCTCGCTTCATACTCGTCGCTAAACTCACTGGCTCCAGGTCATCTATAAGTCTCTGCTAGGTAAAGCCCCGCCTTATCTCAGCTCACCCGTAGCACGCGCTCCAGCAGGTATATCTCACTGGTCACCCCCAAAACCAATTCTTCCTTTGGCCGCCTCTCCTTCCAGTTCTCTGCTGCCAATGACTGGCACGAACTGCAAAAATCTCTGAAGCTGGAGACTCTTACCTCCCTCACTAGCTTTAAGCACCAGCTGTAAGAGCAGCTCACAGATCACTGCACCTGTACATAGCTCATCTGTAAATAACCCATCCAATCTACCTCATCCCCATACTGTATTTATTTATTTATCTTGCTCCTTTGCACCCCAGTATCTCAACTTGCACATTCATCTTCTGCACATCCTACCATTCCAGTGTTTAATTGCTATATTGTAATTACTTTGCCACCATGGCCTATTTATTGCCTTACCTCTCTTATCCTACCTCATTTGCACATGTTGTATATAGATTTTTCTACTGTATTATTGATTGTATGTTTGTTTATTCCATGTGCAACTCTGTGTTGTTGTATGTGTCGAACTGCTTTGCTTTATCTTGGCCAGGTCGTAGTTGCAAATGAGAACTTGTTCTCAACTAGCCTACCTGGTTAAAGGTGAAAAAATAAAAATTAAATAGCTTTGAGCCGCAAGGCTTCAACATATTCACATTAGTGCTCGTATTTTGAAATATATTTCACTGCTGTGCATCGAAATGGAAGATCATAAAGAATACTTGGTTAGTACAGTGTTATACATCTGTGTGTGGGTGCCAGGTGTGGGAAGGGTTCAACGTGGTGAAGACAGGCAGAGTAATGCTGGGAGAGACCAACCCTGCAGACTCCAAACCCGGCACCATCCGAGGGGACTACTGCATCCAAGTGGGCAGGTGAAAATTCATCGCACCACACGACTGCACATGATACAATGAGAAAATAAAGCAGCGTTTAGTTACACACACACAACAGATAACACACAAAAGCATTTACTAAGTAAACGTGTGTTTATTACAAAACCTCTGCATCGGTGATCATTGACATCACTTGGACAACTCCAGTACTTGCTAAACTCTATCCAGAGACACTAATCATCCCATCGTTAAGTCTCCATCTTTCTTCCCTTGTTTTCAGGAACATCATCCATGGCAGTGACTCAATAGAGAGTGCCAACACAGAGATCAACCTGTGGTTCAAACCTGAGGAGCTTTGCAGCTACACTAGCTGCTCCACCAGCTGGCTTTACTGATCTAGGATCAGTTTACCATCCACAAACCCTAACCATTAGGACTAGGAGGGGGAATGTAAAACTGGCCTTAGATCAGAGACAACTTCATCCTACTCTAGCTGGCGACTGAGGACCATTTACTAGGGTAAATGTGTGTTTGACTGCCTGTTTTGTTCAACTGAGCTTTCCAATAAAAAAACTCACAACCATATATTTTTTCTTGTTGCTAGAGGTTGCCAAAATCTGGTAACCTTACCGAAATTCCCAGGTTTTCCAGAAATCCTGGTTGGAGGATTCTGGATTTCTTGCTTATTCCTTCGTGATTCAGGGAAAGTTACAACTGTGTTCTGTAGAAACCAGGGATTTTATTTGATCTACCTCACATCATGAAAACCCTTTTCTTTCAACAGCCACTCAGTGCACTGCTCTTGACCTGACATGGCCTACAGTAGGTTGATAGGGTTTATTGCATCAACGTCGTCTTGTGGGCCTCAGTCCTGCTGACCACATTGATAGTTCAAACATTAGCAGGCCTGGACAGGTCACTGCCAACATTAAGAGGGATTTGCCGGCGCTATAATCTTAGGTTGGGATTAACTGTGGATCTGCTGCCTTGCTCAGGTGAGTAAACGGTCAACCTAATGGTGGATGAGCATTTTGGAACCTGGGATGACACAAAGGCTCAAAGGGGGTATCACACACATACTGTATGCTTAGAATAGTACCTGTGTCACTGGGAAGATTTGACCCGAGATGTCTATCAGACGTGCATGTGGTGTGAGCACTGGAAGCACCTGAGCCTGGCAGATCTCTGGAGACATCCAAGTTACAATCGTTAGCAGCCGCACACAAGCCTAAGATCACCATGCGCAATGCCAAGCGTGGGCTGGAGTGGTGTAAAGCTCACCGACTCTGGAGCAGTGGAAAGGCGTTCTCTGGAGTGATTAATCCCGCTTCACCATCTGGCAGTCTGGGTTTGGCGGATACTAGGAGAACACTACCTGCCCCAATGCATAGTGCCAACTGTAAAGTTTGGTGGAGGAGGAATAATGTTGTGTGGCTGTTTTTCATGGTCCGGACTAGGTCCCTTAGTTCCAGTGAAGGGAAATCTTAACTACAAAGATTGGAAAAAATATGCATCAACAAATATAGTAATTTATAAGTATCATTTTATTCAGTGTAAAAAGTTAGTTCTTACAAAAATCACTAACAGATATACCTTTTCACAGCCATGCGGAAACAGTTTGCAATGATTGTAAACAAAGAAACAAATAATACAACCAATATTGTCCCCAAACATTTGGTATATTTACAAATTCAAGGAATTGTCTATCAAACTTTGATCACAGCACAAAATTACCATAATGATGAAAGGAAACCTCATTTTTATAGACACACTATCAAAAAATGAACAAACCCTACACTGCAACTTAATATGTATCACAAGGGCCAGTGTTAATAATTTCAATCTTTTTAACAAATCGTTTAGTTATTTGTATCCAAAATAAAACATCAAAACACAACTTAAGCCCCTCCGTTCATAATTACAATTGAGAATTATTTCCCCAATAAAATAACTAATAATCACGTTATCAAATATATGTAGCACCATGATATAATGGCTGAATATAGAGGGTTTGTCACATACAAAAAGAGACCCGTGTTAGTATTCAATGAACAGACACCGCATTCTAAATTGACTCCCTAGCCCCCACCACTAGAAACCATGTTTGAGTCTGAAAAGGTTTGGATAGGTGTAAGCAATATGGCTCAAAATTCCACCAAGCTTACCAAAAGGGCAAAATGGAGGTATTACCATGTTTCTCATACCTATCAAATCCATTCAGATCTGTAGGAGATACTTAGGGTTAGGGACTAGAGGACTAGAGGTGGATTTAGAGTGGGCGGTAGCACGGCCAAAGACCATAACAGCAAAAAAAAATGCTCAGTACAGGACCACAGAAAGACCTCACTATTCTGCATGCACTCTAACTTGATTGATCAGTGCACCCACTACCAAATCAGCCACTCCTCAAATCTACACACTTCCTGAATTGCCCCTTGTACATCTGAACAGACCGGATCGATGTGAGCCTATAATGTCATATTGCTTATACCCAACCTGTTCTTTCAGATCTCTAAGAAGGATTCAGAAGTGTCTAGATGGAGAGGCAAGGTGTTGACTTTGGATTGGGCTTCTAGGTGATATTGGCATATTCTTACATACATTTCTAAGAATAAAGAAAGAGGCATAGTATCACTGAAAAAGTAGAAACCTTTCTTCAAAATGCAGAAAAGGTTTGCTGTGTTTGATTGTGCGTTAGGAATCATTTGGGTTATTTGGAAAGTAGCAGCAAAGTTAGTCTATAAACAGCCGTGTCTTTATTTTCCTTAAGGTGATAATGTAATTTGGTCAGTAAATTGGTTAAGATGACCATCATCCTTTAATGCTTTCTTCGTTCTCATCAAGTTAGTCAAAGTCTGTGCCAGATCGAATTTCATAAAGTGAATCACAAACAAAAAGCAAATCCTGAACTCCAAACCTTTTACACATAAGGGTATAACGAGACACTACATTTTATTGCTCTGCTGGACATTGTATATAACCTTAATTAATATGAGGAACAATTCAATCTAAATCAACAGAGAGAGGAAATGCATATTGGCAGAAACTATACATCCCTTGGAAAAGGAACTCCACATGGAAACAATGAGGGTAACATACCTATCTACACAAAGCACGGCGTCAAACTGAAAGCTGATCCAAGGGATCTTAATTGTTACTGTTAGAACATGAAGGGTTTATATAAAATACCTTACCAATCAACTGAACAGTAAATCACTGAACACAAGAAACCATATCAAAACGGGAGAAATCAACATTCAGACATGGACAAGAAGAAACAATTTGTGAGCAAGTTGTTCCATTAAGACTTTTCTTTAAGTAACTTTACGCAATGTCATTCTGTTTGATTTTAACTGTAATGTGCTTTGCTTGACCCTTGCAGACAAGAAAAAGCAAACATTTCCTGAGAAGTTAATCGTCAACCTTACTGGTATAGAGAGATTCTAGCTAATTTCACATCCACTGCGACGATCACTGAGCTAGACCCATTTTTCTGTACTAGTCTATTTCTACACTGAGTGTACAAAACATTACGGACACCTGCTCTTTCTATGATAAACTGACCAGGTGAAAGCTATGATCCCTTATTGATGTCACTTGTTAAATCCACTTTAAAAAAAAAAAGCAAAAGCAACTCAATATTATGAAGGTGTCCTTAATGTTTTGTACACTCAGTGTATATAGCGTGTGGTTCTAACAAACCTAACTATTCTATTCTGATTATAGACCATAGCTCACAGTTGTCACAGTTATGCAATAGAATTTAGGTAAACTGATGTAAGTATAATATATTTTATGTATCTTAATATCACTTTAGAGTGTTATAATTCATGGACGTGACATAGCAAAATAATACAGAACATTATTGCATATTATTCCATTTCGAGGACTACCTCAAATGTGCTATGTTACAAATATCCGTGTTTGCGGTCTAGTCTTAAAGTCAAACATATGAGGATATAATTATTTTATTTGCATATGGTATATCAAGTTGCCCAAACCTGCATTTCAAATTTGAGACCCATCATGAATTCACAATGAGCCCCAACCCTGTCTCTATTTGACTGACAAGCTCACCAGGAGGTAGTACAAAGATAGAAATGAAGTCTAGATACAGATGCGTCACCACTCAGTACCAGCTACAACACACAAGCAGATTCAGGAATTCAGGAGGATCTCCTCCAACCAATCAGGAATCTTATAAAAGTGTATGACCTCTAATTGGTGAATACAGAAGCCAATGGGAAAGGTTCTCCTGCTATAGCCTACTCCAATCTGATCCCATTGGTTTTATGAACGTACACTTACAGAGACTATCAACAAAGCAGTGTTTAATAAAAGAAGACAATACCGACAATAAAGTTGTTATCCAGTGGCTCGGTTGAATACTTAACCAGTACGCATAAAGAACTACCCATACACAAGAGGAAAAACACCACTGAAATAAAATGAACGATTTTGCATATCTCAGAAGTCATCCATGAAATGTAGCCTACATTGTTTTTCTGCCTGCTTTACAACATCATTTTAGGATTCAACTTTGCTTGATTACTAAATCTTTTCTGTCTTTTAGGGCCAGACTTACTAAGTTTACACTTGTTTTCTTTGAGGAAAATAGGTTATGACAATATGGTAGAGTAAAATAAAGAGTATATCATGGTTTAGCTTTGTTTCTGGAGTTGTATCCTGTACTTAAAAAAACAGATGCAAACATTAGCTAAGTCCGGTCCTTCTATTCTAAAGCTGCTGACATGGTAAAGGGTGGTTCCAACAACCCAAAGAGACTGGTTGTTTGTTCCTGTAGTGCAATGTGTGACAGTGTTTATCTAGTGTATCCCAATAGACACATTAGCACTACCTAGTATGCATAGCCAATACTAAGTAGTACGCAAGTTACCCTATTAAGACACAAAGCCCATCTAGTTTGAGAGCGTCAGTCCTATCACACCAGCAAGGTTTCGGATTTATACAACATCTATTCAAAACCCACTCTCGTCAAATCACAATTCTTAATATCTATATAGTTCTATATTGAATAGTCACATCTATGAATATGTATCCTCATTATAATATCTACACCACTCCGACGGCATCTCAACCCCCAAAAGAGAGGTTGATAACAAATCAGCGTTTAAGTCAAAATAACAACAACCCTCCAATTTAAAGGGAAACAACAAACAAAAAACAGAAACTTTACAAATATCAACTGAAAACTTCAAGTACTATTAACAAATCAAAGCAAGTCCAACTGGCAAAATTTTTGAAAAATAATAATAATAATAATCCTGCTTTATACAACTTGTTCCCTCCCTCTCAAGACCGTGTGAAATTAAGTCCCGCCATGTGCGGCTAGCCTTCTTACCTGAAAGAAATAAACCAAGACCTGGCTCAGAAATATCTGTCACAGTTAGTCCAGGTGACTGTGTGTTTGGGCCCCAAGTTTTGAGTCAGAGATCCTGCCTGGCAGTGTGGGGGAGAGAGACTACCCAAATGAGAGGCTTCTGTTTCTGGGCAGAGCTTCTGTTTCTGGGCAGAGCTCCAATGCCCCCTAGATAGATGCATTTATGGAGGAAGAGAGAGAGCCACAGTCGTATCCAATCATCCAGGGAATTGGGATTTTAAATCAGGTTGTCCAGGTATCATAAGCGGCCTCTGCCGGGCCGGTGGCGTTGGGAAGTGTCCAGTTACCCGTTAGCCTTGTTCATATGGTATGTCCGTCTCAGTGAATGAGTGACTGTCTATCAGAGCGCCAGGGTTTGAGGCTGTAGCTGCTCAGAAGGGTTCTCTCCCCTGGGTGGTTTTGGGGAGCCCCAAGTAGCTTAATTTGTGGGTTTGGGTTTCAGGGCATGAAGTCACTCAGTGTTTTGTACCCCAGTAGCATTCTCTCCTGATTGGGGTGTAAGAAGCTGGCTTCTCTGGATACGTTTTTTTGGGCACTCCATGCTCCCTGCCCTGTTGTTCTCGTCTTGGTTTAAAGATTGGTCTTATCCTAGTTGGGGGGGATGTAGGAGGTTCCCATTGGCCTGTCCTACACGGCTTCCCCCTGGCCTCCCAGGCCTAGCCCGAGGCCCCTGTCCCCCGGATCATCAGGGCTCCTGTTTGATGTAATAGCTGCCCGAGCCGTTGCTCTCCTGATCTGAGATGCCCTGGGAGAAGGTGAACTCATCCACCTCAGCCGGCTCCTCTTTCAGACGCAACAGAGACTCTGGAGAGCAGGAGAGAGAGGGGTAGAGAGCGTTAGCCAAATTGAGGGTTAGATGAATCTCAAAATTCTAGGCGAAACTGTTTCCGGCATACCAAGAGAGAGCATTCATTTTTCAACTCCAAGACAGAACAAAATAGCAAAACATTTTTTTCTTCACAAAACCCTTTGCAACACAGGAACAACTGACTTAATACCTAGCCTTCCATCTGAGCCTGTGGTTCCTGTAATACAAACAGACATACACAGTAAATCATATTACCACTTTTGCTCACCTAGTACGCATCGTGAGGTGGGAGGAGAAAATTACATTTTTCACATTAATACTTCCACTTCAATAACATGACACAGAAATAGATCAAATAGATTTTTCTTTCCTGCAGTTGCATCCGACACACAGCGATCACACGTGAAGGTCAGGACCTAGAGTGGATGAGGACTGGCCTCTGTTACTGCCCTCTGTCTGTGTGGAGGTCTCAGTTGTTATTCATTGTTAGTGTGTTACCTGGTTTGTGGGTGTGGTGGTGGTGGTGGGTGCGGGGCCGGGGGACCATAGTGGGGCCCTGGCTGGAGTAAGGGGGCGGACTCTGCTCTTCCTCCTCCCCTGATAGGCTCCTCCTCCTGCCTGCCTGACTGAAGGGCCGTCGACCAACCGGAATCTTCCGCTCTAGACACCAAGTCAGACTCAGGTAAGCTACCAGGGGTGTTTTCAGGATGCTAGCGCTCCCAACAGATTTGAATGTTTGGTTGCACAGTGTTGCTTTATATGTATTTTGAAAAATGTAGTAAATGCATTCATTTATTCATCATAGATAATATTGTGTGTATTAGGCAAAGGCCTAGATAACTCCATGCTTTAATGAGATTACATAACATGTACATATTCCAAGTCCTTTCATATAACATTTCAAAACACCAATCACCAGGCCCCAATGAATTGTTTTGTTGCAAAACCTTTCAAACGGTTCAGAGAATGATCTCTGTTCGATTATGAAACGTTCTAGAACCTTACATAATCTGAATACACCCCAGGTAAGCTACCAGGTAAGCCAGACTCAAGTAAATCAGCTAGCATTGGTGGTGTGTGTGACCACGTGTCTGCACATATCCCTGCTAAACCACTCCCTGAGGTGTGAAACAAGCTGTGTTTGGACAGTCACACCTGGTGTTACAAGCACCGTCCCCACCTCTTTGGCTTTTACTCCAAGTACCACAGTTTCCTTTCATGTGACTCATGCCAACCAATCAGAACCCAAGGAACAGACAAGAAAGAAAAAACTAACCAATAAGAGAAAGGGTAGATAGATTGACCCCACCAGAGTGTGGACCAACGGAATGAGGAAATGAGGAAAGGAGTGATGACTCACTTTTCTTTTGGCCTTTGTACTGTTGGGCTTTCTTCTTCTGCTTAGGTACAGCAGGTGGGATTTCTCTGGCCACTGAAATTACATAAATTAGTAGTAAATAAACAGTTGTCTTTTGTTTTACTGACACAAAGGTACATTTCTGCCTGTTAGTTCGGGACTAGGGTGTAATACCGGTAACCGGTATCCCGAGATTTCCAGACCAAGCTCCTTAAGGTTTCCTGAGAAAGAAAATGAAAGGTACCGTGGACCAATAATATACAAATTATATGGCTCACTAATGCAAAAATATTAAATACGCACGTCCAAATAGCTGCATGAAACGGACATACCTACTCTCTGGATTCATTCATAAATCAAACCAGTCATCACAACGCTAGCAGCCTACCATATTTACTCAACATAAAGTCCCCTGTTAAAAAAACACTTGGCTTTTATAAATCGAATTGCTGACTATCATGTGTAGGTTACATGCGACCTCTCATTACAGTAGAAAATCTCCATCTTACATTCACAAATCTCCAAACTAACTGTGTGGCACTGGCAGAGGTTCAACATGTGCTAGTCTACTCACTGTTAACAAAACAGCATCTACACTGGGTCCGAAATAGACATTTACAACATTGTTCCATGATGTTAAACTTAAAAAGCAGGAACACAGAGGGTTTACTAGTCAGATTTGCAGGAAATTTATCAACTACTGCGCTATCCATAGTGTTGGATCTCCTCTACTTGCTCATTTGTTTGTTCAGTGGAGAATCATATATATTCCCTGTGACAAAGTCACCACAATAAGTCGGTTAGCATTAAGTAAAAACAGCCACAACCCTCCCAAATTCCCCCTGATAGCCAAGTGCAAGGGGAGAGAAAAGGACAAACAAGCTGTCTGACATATTTCAGTCAAAGGTAACCTTATAATATTTTACCAGTCGGCCAACAGTGCCTCATCAACAAAATAGGGTGGTGACAGAGAACTTTTGAGTTATTAAATGGCAACAAATACAGTACATCAAGACACCATCGTATTCATGTGCATATATTTCTCCATTTACAATGGTCAAATTCTTTCGCTGGTATTACATACTCTTATTACTTGCTCTTTTAAGCTAGAGATATGTTTTTTTTTTTGCAAGAGCTGCGTCTCAATCAACCGCATCCGTCTACGGTGGCCTTCCGCATCTGCGGTGAAAGGTGGCCGAGCTACAGCGGTGTTTGTCAGATCATGAGACATCCGGAAAATCGGTGTGGAAAGGGGAGATTCTCATGAACGCGACGGTGTTCTCCGTTTTGCTCTACGACCCCCACAAGTGTCATGGGACTCGTCTGAAGGTAACCGGTACTTAAAATGTTTTTTTTTAAATGAATGGAAGTATGGAGTTTTGTGCCTACCCCCAGAAAAAGGGGTGAAATGTGTCGAAAAAAATTTCCTGAGCTTTATATCTCCTAGATATAGGACAGACACTTCAAAACCTTATGATCTATTTATGGACTGTCTTTTTTGCCATTTATGAATGTGTTATCCAATGCGTTTGTGGGATTTGTTACTAAAGACCCCCCCCCCCAGACTCTAGAGAATAAATAGCATTTCTGGTTTGAACAGGAACACATGGATGCCCCAGGTGTGTTTGCAATTTATCGGGGAAGGAAAATACTAAACCCTATTTGGGACTCCAATTGAATGTTATCGAGTAATTGGCAACATATCGCTGGAACCTAATCCAATCCATCAACGAGAACCTAAGGGTAGAGGTTGGTTTATATCTGAGCATGTTAGTGTGTTATATTTGGGTAGAACTATAGTGCTTGATCTCACTCTGTGCGGCGGGGGGCTGTAGCTGGTAGCCGGTCAGCTGACACCAGCCCACGGGGTAGAGGTCAGGTGATTGGCAGTCCACCCATTGGTCATACTCATCCTCCCAGCCGTCAAAGTGGATGCGCAACAGGCGGTGGACGATCCGAGTCACTGTGGCAACACACACCAGCCTGGGATCCATCAGGTCCACGGCCTCCAGCTTCATTCCCTGGCGGAACCCATGGTTTGGAACATCCTGGGCAGGGGCAACAAGATAGCGGAGGCAAAGACGAGAGATATTTTTAGGTTAAATGCTCAATCCAGTGTTTTTTCCTTTCTTTTTCCATTACAATTCTGATGCATTTTCTTACAACAAAGATGTACAGCGGGTATCGTAAGTATTCACCCCACTTGGATTTCTTCACATTTTATTGTGTTACAAAGACCTAGGAATGTATGCCTTTCCTATGGACTTCTCAGTATTTGGTATTCAGACTTACTTTATTCAGTCACGTAACATGCTCTGCAGGTGTGGCTACCTTGCACGCTCTGAATAAACTTCATACAACCGCTGAAAACCCTCCCACTTGCTGGCCAACAGATTTCAGTACATTTATCTTAAGACATCCCTTTAAATACGTTTTACCTTTTGTCGACAGACTAGAATATATAGAGAAAACAAGTTCAGAATATTAGGGATCAATGAAAGAAAGCCATCTAAATATATGCATATTCGTCTACATTTCATTTTTAAGGTTATTTTAGATTATTTAAGTTTAGTTAATTAAGTATTTATGAATCATTTAAAAAAAAAAAAAAAATGGTTTGGAGAGCCTTTACACACGAAATAAGAAAAATTGCCACATTGAGTTCTTCATTGAGTTCTTCAACTCAAGGTAATGTTGGAAGATTAGTCTACTCAAATTATAATATGGAGAATAGTGTACAATGTTAGGCTATACCCTCCTCGTTTATTGCCTGCACTAACCATGGAACTGTGTGATGATACAGCCAAGTATTATGCCACACTGTTACGGCTTGGCCTGCGCTCCGATTTAATTAGCCTACATGTTTTTGTTTTTTTTCTTATATTATCAACTGTTACTAATGATCCTCAGCAATAATCACACCGCCGTGACGATGTTTACAGAGGAAGCAAATGAAAGTAAACGAAACAACGTAATTAAATGGAATGATAATGTAGGCTATACCAACTGAAGGGAACCAACAGTAAATTGGCAGTTGAATATATGTGGTTATTAGGCCTACTGTTGATCGATACTGATAGTGGCTAATATTTAACATGATAGAAACAGGAAACAGAGAAAGTCGGGGTAGCATATAATTAGGACATTCGAGAGTGCACATCCCTGGCTGCAAGTTAAAATGCTGTACAATTTAAATTCTACATAATGGCACAGTATTTCATAAACTTTACAGCGGGAAAGATATGTTGATATGCTTCAGTTTGCTGCCATATGACTGGTTTCACATGTCTCTAACGATTCTAAGGTTAGATATTTTTTTACAATTCCTTATCTAAACTGATTACTCATTTAACCTAGCTCTTATCAATAGCTCTTATCAAGTTGTACATTACAGTGCATGGAGAATGGTGTTATTTCTATCAAGAAAAATTAAGTAGATGTTTTTTCCTCACTTGGAACCGGTAGGTTCGCTTGACCTTATTCATGGTTTCCTTGTGCATAAAGATGGTGGAAATATTGGGAAATTAAGCCAAGGTCAGAATTTGGCGTATCTGTAGACACCTCCGCCACACCTTCATTTATTTGATATCCACCCCAAACGAATAGAGGGTGAATAGCATGCTATTCTCATGCTTAAGTTCAAGGTCAGAATACGCAGAGAGAGAAAAGTGCATTAAGGGATTTACATTCCATTTACGCTCGCTTAACTCAGGTGGAAATCACCCCCTATGAGCTTTCCACACCTGGATAGTTTAATACTTGCTCATTATTCTTTTCAAAATTCTTCCAAGCTCTGTCAAGGTGTTGGGAATCATGGCTAGACAGTGATTTTCAAGTCTTGCCATAGATTCTCAAGCAGATTTAAGTCACAACTGTAACTTGGCTCCTCAGGAATATTCACTGTCTTCATGGTAAGCAACTCCAGTGTAGATTTAGACTTGTGTTTTAGGTTATTGTCCTGCTGAAATGTGATTTCCTCTTCCAGTGTCTGGTGTAAAGCAGACTGAAGCAGGTTTCCTCTAGGATTTTACCTGTGCTTAGCTACATCCTATTTCTTTTTATCCTGAAAAACTCCCCAGCCTTTGCTGATATCAAGCATACCCATACCATGATACAGCCACCACCATGCAAAAAAATTAGGCCGTTAGTGATGTGTTGGATTTGTCCCAAACCGAAGGCTTTGCATTTCGGCCAAAAAGTGTATTCCTTTTGTCGTTTAGTTTCTTTGCAGTATTGCTTTAGTGCCTTTTTGCATACAGGATGCATATTCAGTATATTTTTATACTTCTTGTCTTTTTGGTCATTATTGCAGCGTCCTCATCAGTTTCCTCCTATCACAGCCAGTGAACTCTAGCTGTTTTAAAATCACCAATGGACTCATGGTGACATCCCCGAGCAGTTTCCTTCCTGTCCTGCAGCTCAGTTCTGAAGAACAACTGTGTCATTGACATGGCTGGGTGGTTTAATACATCATCCACAGCATAATTATTAACTTGACCATGCTTAAAGTGACATTCAATGTCTGATTTGCTTTTGTTACCCATCTACCAAACACTGCCCTTCTTTGAGACTTTCGAAAAGCTCCCTGGTCTTTGTAGTTGAAATCATGTTATGCCTATTATTTCACACAAAGTGAGTCCATGTAACTTATGTGATTTGTTTAACCACATTTTACGCTTGAACTAATTTAGGCTTGCGGAACAAAAGGGGTGAATACTTGCACAACAACTATATTTTAGTAATTTAGTTTTTATTAATTTGTGAAAATGTGTAGAATGTTCTTTTCACTTTGACATTATGGAGTATTTTGTGAAGGTCAATGACCGGAAATCACAATTACATAAAATTCAATCCCATTTTGTAATGCAACAAAACGTGGAAAAAATCCAAGGGGGGTTGAATACTTATAATATCCAATGTATGCAAGCGAAACCTATCAACATATTTTTATTTATTTGTATATTTCATGTGATCATAGAAGAACAAATGCATGTTGGCATGGCACAGAACTACAGGACCGGGCGAAACAACAAAACAACAAATCCACGATGTCAGGAATCAGTCCTACCTTGTTAAAGAGCTTCACAGGAGCGGCTATTGAACTCGTTTCTCTGAGGTAGTCAAACCATTTAAATGGCAGTTTAGTGTACCCTGTGGGGCAAAGTCAGTGGTAAGGCTGGGTTAACATATAACCCCCGACCAGAGAGGCCAGAGAGAAGGAAAGGAAGAGGAAGGAAAACTACCTTAGTATCTCTTTGTCCCAATAGTTCTTATGTAAATGAAACTATCCTTAATTAAATTAACAATGGTTGAATGAAAAAAATTAAATCGGAGTGAAGGAATGTTGTAGTCTGTGAAAAGAAAAGAAAGGGGCTATAGAAATGTACCTCTAGGGGGCGTGAGTTCAATGTTGTTGATTCCACAGAAGCCAGCAGGGAAGATGGAGGGAGAAGTGGAGTGGTAGCAAAACCAGTCTGAGCCATCAGCCGCCTCCGACCCGTCGATGGCGATCATGAGGTACCCGTCTGCCAACACCTGAGACACAATTAAACATCAATACAAGATGTATACAACTCAACACCTGAAACAAACAGCAAACATCAAGACAAGATGTATACAACGGAACAGGTTACAGGGGACTGAAAATAAGAACATGGAATCCCCAATCCAGGGGTACCAACAATGGAGAAGTATGATTGGGCTAAATGCCCCTTGAATTTGCCCTATATGAAAGTTTTCCATTGGTAACAATCCAAACTGTTGCCATAACTTTCTTACAGTGGCTACACATATAGCTGAGAGGTGAGACAGTGACCTTTCTTACAGTGGCTACACATATAGCTGAGAGGTGAGACAGTGACCTTTCTTACAGTGGCTACACATATAGCTGAGAGGTGAGACAGTGACCTTTCTTACAGTGGCTACACATATAGCTGAGGGGTGAGACAGTGACCTTTCTTACAGTGGCTACACATATAGCTGAGGGGTGAGACAGTGACCTTTCTTACAGTGGCTACACATATATATAGCTGAGGGGTGAGACAGTTACCTTTCTTACAGTGGCTACACATATAGCTGAGAGGTTTAGAGGGTCAATGGCCTCTAGTTTCATCCCGTCCTTGAACCATTCACCACTCTGGTCCACATCTTTCACCTGAGGAAACATCACAGACACATTCATCATTCCGGATCCATACATAGGAAAATGTCAATAGAAACCACAGAGGCAGAAAGACTTGGGCCACTGTAACTACACATGGCAAGGTATTACATTACCTTGGCAAACAGCGGGGCGGGGGCGTCCATCTGACCATCGATTTTCTTTGACACATCTGGAAAACAATCCTTGCCATCAGAGCCAGAAAACAAACACATTGGACTAACCAACTAACTGACTAGGCCTAACTCACTAACAACTTAACTACCCAAAACAACGAACTTGACTGACCGGATCGTTTGAAGCGGTGTCCGATGCTCCGTGACCATCCGATGGCGTGTATGAGCGGGGAGTACATGTGACACCAGAAGTCGTCGGAGCTCTCCTCGTAGACAAGCCTCAGCCTTCCCCCAATCACCTGCTCCACCAGAGCTACCCGAGTTCGGCACAGATGTGTCTTATCAACCACCTCCACTCGCATCAGCTTCTTAAAAGGGAACTGCATGTTCTCATGGACCTGGTTTGAGAGGGGGGAATGGAAGGTGTTTAGAGCAGGGACTGGAAGCGAAATTATTTTCCAACTATTTAGTTCTGAACAGAACCACACATCCCCTCCCCCTCCCGGTGTTTACGACCAGCAAAATACAATTCTGAACCAGTTCAAAACAAATATCGTTCATTTCTGTTCCTTTTTTAACCTGTGAAAATGTACAGTTTTTTACATTTAGCTCATTAAATTACTACATCAATCAATGCGAATAGAGCAGCTTGCTATGGAGCGGGCAAGCTAGTTGTTAACATACGTAATGGACAGACAAGTGTAGGGTATGAGATACGACTGAAATTGTGCGGTTGGGGAGAGAGCGGAGGAGGCTTGACGCGCTGGGCATCTTGTTATGACATGCATTACCTGAATTAGGCCCACAGAATATAGCCCATCTACGGAGGAGCGGCTTCTATGGAGGAACTTTCAAAGTCCTTTGAACGGAGTAGGTTTAACGCTGGACCAGAGCTAGCTAACAAGCTTGTGTGTGCAGAGCGGCACCAGAATTAAAAACACGTATTACCTTTTTGTAGCTAATAAATCCAATGTGAAATGTGATAACTATAGTATCCTTAACTAGCATTGAAAAAGTTCATCTGTTCTTCTCTGATAAAACATCTCTGTCCCCTTGTGAATCAAACTTGGCATGTCAGTAGGCCCTTATTTTTTATTTTTTGGTGGGACTGGAAATACAGTGCCTTCGGAAAGTATTCACTGTTCTAAAATTCCATTGTTCCAAAATGGACTAAATAAAAATCCTCAGCAATCTACACACAATAACCATTAATGACAAAGTGGAAACAGGTTTAGACATTTTTGCTAATAAAAAAAACAGAAATACCGAATTTACATAAGTATTCAGACCCTTTACTATGAGACTCGAAATTGAGCTCAGGTGCATCCTGTTTCCATTGACCATCCTTGAGATGTTTCTACAACTTCATTGATTGGGCATGATTTGGAAAGGCACACACCTGGCTATATAAGGTCCCACAGTTGACAGTGCACGTCAGAGCAAAAACCAAGCCATGAGGTCGTAGGAATTGTCGGTAGAGCTCCGAGACAGGATTGTGTCGAGACACAGGTCTGGGGAAGGGTACCAAAAGAATTCTGCAGCACTAAAGGTCCCCAAAAACACAGTGGCCTCCATCATTCTTAAATGGAATAAGTTTGGAACCACCAAGACTCTTCCTCGAGCTGGCCGCCCAGCCAAACTGAGCAATCGGGCCTTGGTCGTCAGGGAGGTGACCAAGAACTTGATGGTCACTCTTACAGAGCTCTAGAGTTTCTCTGTGGAACAAGAACAACCATCTCTGCAGCACTCCACCAATCAGGCCTTTATTGTAGTGACCAGACGGAAGCCAATCCTCAGTAAAAGGCACATGACAGCCCGCTTAGAGTTTGTCAAAAGGCACCTAAAGACTTACAGACCATGAGAAACAAGATTCACTGATTTGATGAAACCAAGATTGAACTCCTTGGCCTGAATGCCAAGCGTCACGTCTGGAAGAAACCTGGCCCCATCCCTACGGTGATGCATGGTGGTGACAGCATCATGCTGTAGGGATGTTTGTCAGCGGAAGGGACTGGGAGACTAGTCAGGATCGAGGGAAAGATGAACGGACCAAAGTACAGAGAGATCCTTGATGAAAACCTGCTCCAGAGCACTCAGGAACTCAGACTGTGGGGGGCGAAGGTTCACCTTCCAACAGGACCACGGCGCTAAGCACACAGCCAAGACAATGCAGAAGTGGCTTTGGGACAAGTCTCTGAATGTCCTTGAGTGGTCCAGCCAGGGTCCGGACTTGAACCCGATCGAATATCTCTGGAGAGACCTGAAAATAGCTGTGCAGCAACACTCCCCATCCAACCTGACAGAGTTTGAGAGCATCTGCAGAGAACGGAAGAAACTCCAAATACAGGTGTGCCAAGCTTGTAGTGTCATACTCAAGAAGACTCGAGGCTGTAATCGCTGCCAAATGTGCTTCAACAAAGTACTGAGTAAAGGGTCTGAATACTTACGTAAATGTGATAGATTCATTATTTAATTTTCTTAAATTAGCAACAATTTCTGAAACTTTTTTTGCTTCGTCATTATGGGGTATTGTGTGTAGATTGATGAGGGGAAAAAACAACAATCAATTTTAGAATAAGACTGTAACCTAACAAAATGTGTAAAAAGTCAAGGGGTCTGAATACTTCCCGAAAGCACTATGTAAAAGAAGAACATTATAAACCGGTTCCATGCTTTTAAAAATAACGGTTTTGTACAGGAGCAGCAGAGGTCACTTTCATTCCCTGTTCTGTTTCTGTTCCTTGAAAAATGTACATTATTTTCCAGTTTTTGGTTCTGTTCCCTGAACCGGTTCCAACCCCTGGTTTAGAGTGGGAGCTTTTAGAGCTCTATTTTTTATTTTACCTTTATTTAACCAGGTAGGCCAGTTGAGAACAAGTTCTCATTTACAACTGTGACCTGGCCTAGATAAAGAAAAGCAGTGCAACAAAAAACAACACAGAGTTACACATGGGATAAACAAAAGTACAGTCAATAACACAATAGAAAAATCTATATACTGTGTGTGCAAATGGAGTAAGGAGGTAAGGCATTAAATAGGCCATAGTAGCGAAGTAATTACAATTTAGCAAATTAACACGAGTGAGATGTGCAGATGATGATGTGTAAGTAGAAATACTGGTGTGCATAGGCTATCATCTTTGCCTCTGCGGCTCGTAATTATGAAATCTTACCTTAGCAGCAAAGTCCGGTGGCAGTGTCTTGGCTCCAGTGAGTCGCTTCACAAGAAAAGCTTTCCAGTTAGAGTACTTATTCTGTATCGCTGAGAAAACACAAAAACATATCCGCCATCAGTCTATCAACCTGGTTTTTCATCTTCTGTTAGGGAATATGTGACTATTTTATCAAAGGCAAGTTCAAAACAAAGCGTATTACTACGATCATTATTATGATTAGAGTGATGTTTACATTTGGGAGGTACGAGGGGTTTCCCACTGGAGGCGCACCACCCCACGGGGTGGATCTCTGGAACACAGAGGTTACACCAGAAGTCCCTGATGGTGTCGTTGTCAAAACCCTCGTACCGCAGCAGAGCCTTGAACCCTTGGGAAGAGAACAAAACAGAAAGAGACAACAGATAAAACAGAATCTTTCACGTGACATCGTTACAACCTCATTGCCGTGCATTCTTCTAAGAGGAATACCTTATACTTGTTATACAAGTATAGTGTGATCATAGTGACAAAAAGCCACGTAATACTTCTATTGTACCCCAGGTACAATTTTTACAAAATCCTCCATGTGTTTAGATGTATTCTTACCTGCAAGTTTGACGATCCCTGCTATCCAGTAGACTTTTGTAGAGAGGTTAGTATCGGAGTTGAGCACCTCCACCCTCACTCCTTCAGCTAGGTCTCCCCAGCACGTACCCATAGGGACCTAAGACACAGAGAAATATTTCAATTTAACACAACTTCATATTATTTCCCACAAGGGACAATTGTTTTGATCAAAACAGTGTAGATTTACAGATGTATAACCTTAGCATCTGTAATAGACAATTTGAATGTCTGGCTGTTGTTTAAACGTACGTGCTTGAAGCAGCTGACTGGTGCTCCAACCAGGTTATTGCTACAGATGTATCTTCCCCAATCAAAGCACTCAACAGGAACTACTGTAGGGGAGAAGGAACAAGGTCAACATCACATGTTCACTATACTGGGTCAAGAAAATACAGAGAACGTGTGTTCTTTTGACTGAAATAACTTTCCATTCAAGGTCATTCTTCTCCATTACAACAATATGAGAGACTGTATGTTTGGTCTACTGGGGGACTCACCTGCTTTTGATTTAGCCAGGTTTTGTTGTTGTTGACTTGCTTGGTACTGGGCATAAGCTGCCAACTTCGCCATGAGAGGCTGTTTCTGTAAGACCTTGGCCTTTTTCGTAGGTGGTTTACCCTTTGAGTAAAAAGCACAAAACAATGACAACAAATTTTACTGATGTTTTCTTGCATTTCCTAAGGAAATATAAGAAAAGATTCTCATTCTACCATCTGGCTAAAACAAAATGCAGAACATAGTTGGGCATATCATGGTTACCTGGAGTCTAGCCATTATACTGGCTTTTTTAGAGTTAGAAGAATAACTTCTAGAGCAGGAGACGCTGCAGAAGCGTTTGGTTTTGGAGTAGAAGGCGTCTCGCACTCCAACCATCCCACACATCTCACAGGTGGCTGGAGAACAGAGGCAACACATAAACATTCCCAGGAAACTCAGAATACAGCAGGAAATTCCAATTCATTCAAAGTAATGTATTCTTTCATCAGTTCTTCTTCTCAGTTGCAGGCCGGGATCCATGTCAATACACACTCTATAGTCTAACCTCAATTACAGGCAGCCATTTAATTCACAATCTCTTCCACCGGCTCCATCCACCAATCCCCAACCGGCTTTGTGCGATCACCCCAGAGTGACACTGACTGACCCATAGATATTCCTGACCAATTTCGATCTATATCTTCAGATTCTATATCAATATTTGTCCGTACTGACCCATGCCGGCCTTGCCGTCGGGATAGGTGTAAACCTGTCCATTGTTCTTGATGATGGGCAGGCTGGCAGGGATGGATGGCACCTCGTCCTCACTGTCCTCTGAGCTGGAGCTACTGGTGCTCTCCTCACTGCAGCTGTCGTACCCGTCAAACATACCGAACGAGTCCTGACGCTTACGCTCCGAACGCGGGGTGCGCTCAGCCTGGAAGGAGCAAAGAGAGGGAGTGAATGACACCAACTGTACAGTG
Source organism: Salmo trutta (assembly GCF_901001165.1). NCBI lineage: Eukaryota > Metazoa > Chordata > Actinopteri > Salmoniformes > Salmonidae > Salmo > Salmo trutta. The sequence continues at coordinate 17,210,379 of NC_042966.1, forward strand.
AGAGGGTGTGTGAGTGAGTCTATAATGTTGTGCTAGAGTTTTATGGAGAGCTAGACTAAGAGATCTATCATTCATTATTATGACTGTTTTTTCTTTCAAAAAGTAAGTAATTATAACTTTTGTAACCACATGTTTTATTATGGCATAGTCATAATAGAATATTGACTTGAAAACTGGTATACTTGGAAACTGGGTATGGTAAACAATGGCTATGCATATGTACATGGCTACCAGTATCAATGAGATGAGAAACAACATCCATACCAATAGAGCTAACGTTAATAGTATGAGATAACGTTTTACTGAGCAATGACTGAGTCTTAGCCACATAGTTAGCATATATAATAGCAGTTACCTTCCTATACAACTACAAAGCCGTCTCAGAGTATGCATTTATTTACCACTTCCTCTTCTGCATATGACAGTAACGTTACTGTAAAATGATTTCCCCATGATCTGTTTCGCACTACGTTACTGGCTAGCTATTTAGAATGTTCTAGTTAGCACACTTAGCTGGGTAAGTAACTAACCGACTTGTGTAGAATGAATGTGAGAGCTGGGGCCTTAGCATATCTGTTATTCCAGTTCCACCATAGCATTAGTTAGCTAGCCAGACCTAGCTAGTTAACGTTGGCTAGTAACAAGACCGTTTGCAATAAATTATTTCAATAAACGAGTAGACCTTTATCGTGTAAAAAACGAATAAAGCATCCGTTTATTCACTTTCCAAATCAGGGCTATTGGACATTATCTAGCAATTTTGGTGATTCAATCAGCTGTTCTTACTATAATCTGATAACAACGAAGGGGGAGCGCTAGCTAATGTTAGCCAACTAACGACGTTAGCGAGATAGCTAACGTAGCTAGCTACACAACAAGTCGGAAGCGGACGAACCATATCGGGGAAATGAACTCACCAAATTCCTTGTGTTCTCCATCAACCCTTCATATAGCTAGCTATGGTATTTTATTATTGTCTCAATTGGCTATAATAGTAAAACCCCCCAAAGTAGGGGAGGTTTATTAGCTTCAGAAAGCTAAACTCGGAGCCTGAAAATATCAGGATATCAACAAAAACACAATGTATCGAAAGCGCACGCGCGAGTTTAACCCACTTTGCTGTGATTGGTCAGAGTTGAACGAGAGTTGTAGAAAACAAAACAGACCATCCCTCTTGTCATGTAAATAGATTACCCTCCATGTAAATGGATTACTAAATGACCACAATCTTTGATCGTAAAAGGATCAAAGTAAACTGGCAAAGGGTTCAGATTCAAGATAATTTAAAAGGAATTTGTAGTGTACTTTGAAATAAAATCAGAAAACCCTTCTTATATTGAAATATTTTAAAGTGTAATATATATTAATTCTTTCTCATAACATAAACATCTGAAGCACAATATTACAGAGGCTTACATTTGCATTTCCATACAGATAGAAAATAAGTGAAAACCAAACAACACAATCCAAACATTAGCCACAATTACCTACAGTGCCTTCAGAAAGGATTCGCACACCTAGATTTTTTCTGAATTTTGTTGTGTTACAGCCTGAATTTAAAATGGATTATATTTAGATTTTGTGTTACTGGCCTATACACAATACCCCATATGTTTTGACATTTTTACAAATTAATAAAAAATTAAAAGCTGAATTGTCGTATTCAGCCTCATTGTTATGGCAAGCCTAAATAAGTTCAGGAGTAAAAAGTTGCTTAACAAGTCACATAAATTTGGACTCACTCTGTGTGCAATAATAGTGGTTAACATGACTTTTGAACGACTACCTCATCTCTGTACCCCACAAAATACAATTATCTTTCAGACACAGATTCAACCACAAAGACCAGGGAGGTTTTCCAATACCTCGCAAAGAAGGGCATCTATTGATAAAACCTGGTTAATAAAATACCTGTATTTATGGTAAAGATGTTTGAAAAGAGTATTTTGTTTTTAAATGATATTGTAAATTGGAATGGTAGAGTTGGAGTTAGCAGAATTGTATGGGAAGGTCTGCTCAATCCAAGATTACAACCAATTGATTACAGCATTATCCCAAAAATAGAGGAGGCAGGTGGCAGTGGGAGGAGGTACAGTAGGGAACTGGTCTGTCTGCCCAATATAAAGGATCAAAAAGGGTGGAGGAATAAAAATATTCATAAATAGGAAAGTATACCAGTTTCATTTGAGGACCAGGATGTTGACAGCTGTGCCATACAGATTGCAAAATAGTAGGGAAGTGATTTTTGACGCACCAATTCCATGTTACAGGGTGTATGAGTTGATATATAAAATTATCAGCAGAAATGATTATATACAATTCTTGCCACCAACTAAATTTTGAATATTTGGGGCATTCAATCATCGAAGCTCTGCAGATAATGTTGTGAGGATGCAGAATCAATAGACCATTTATTTTGGTATTGCCCTCAGGTAGCCTGTTTCTGGTCTCAGGTTCAGGAATGGCTAAAAATGCAGAACATTGATCTAAAATTGACCCTAGAAATAGTACTGTTGGGAGATCTGGAGAGACCGGGTCAGTCAATTAAGAATATACTAATATTCTTCATAAAAGTATGTATCTTCAACTTGCAATCTGTGGATTCTATTCAATTAGATAGATTGAAATTGTATGTTAAACATCCCAGCATAGTTGAAAGATATATGGTGCATAGAAATCTGAAGAGGGTGGGCAGCAGAGATAGGTGGGAGGGGCTGAGGGTTGGAATGTGGAATTAGAGACAAGAGGGAGTGGAGTTGCTGGGCAGGGATAGAATAACAGTCAAAGATAAAAGTATTAAAAAAATTAAATAAAGTCAAAATAAAACATAAAACATAACAAAAAGTATATTTGAATGAAACTGAGGGGCAGCGTTTTTACAGCTAATGCCGGTTTGCCTGAGGCTGATGCCGTGCATGTGTTTGTACACATGCATATACACACACACTCCCATTCAAATGCACACATGTGCACATACATGGACACACACACAGGTAATAGTGCTATACATGCACTCAAACATATTCAGTTGGCCTTGCTGTTATGATTTTTGTTGTCCTTGATGTCTTTTGTTTTTCTTTGTCTTTTTAATTTTTTTGGTTGTTTGTGCATTGGGTGACAGGGGCTTGTGGGGACGGGCGGTCTTGGGGTTGGGGTGGGGAATGGAATGATTACATTTTGGAGGGCTGGTGGCCTGACGGTTGGGAGCTTGGGCCGGTGGCTGATAGGTCACTGGTTCGGGTCCCCGTTTTTGATCTTGTGGGAGATCTGTCGACGTGCCCTTGAGCAGGGCCTTGACCCTGGTTGCTTCTGTGGGTCGCTCTGGACGGGAGTCTGTTAGATGAGTGAATGTGATGTAGATGTTGAGCGGCTTCACTGCAAGTAGATTGTATGTTTTAATATTCCATAAAATAAAATAATAATACATTAAAGTAAGTGTGTGTGAGCGGCAGCTGGGGCACCGAGATGCTGTAGAGGTTGGTGGTTCGGTTGAGCGTGTGAAAGCGCTGGCCTGGGACCTGGTGGTCTGGGGAGAGGAGGGGCTGTCTTCAACATCAGCCCGCTGCAGCTCCAGAAACCTCAAAGAACCTGAAGACAATGGGAACAGAGATGATGTTGTGGCCAGTTCTGACACCCACTCTCCATTATGAGGGCCTGTACTTTAATCAAGACATGTGCCGCCAAAAGGAGTTGTTCATACTGAAAGGAGAGAAAACACCTGTGGACAACTGTGTTTAATATTAATGTAATATTCAATAAAGCATAAATGTGGAAAATGTATTGAAACAGAAAATGAAAGTAAGTGATTTCACACATTCAGGTAGAACATAATCCATTCCTCCATTTCAAAACATTTAGTAAATTTCTTAGCTACTGAATGTAACCCTTCTCAGTGTAAACCCACCTGATAAGCTGATGCAGGACAGGCTTCCGTCACATCATCCTAACGAAACACAGACACAGTTAAGTCATATATAGTTCAGGGTTTCTGTTAGGAAAACGTGGCGCCGGACATTTGACCAGCAGCATTTTAATTTATTAGACATTTGAAAAATTTACCGGACCCACATGCATTGTGTGTGTAACCTGATTAGGGCATCCACCCATGGTGCTCAGAATGACAGAAATCACATTTAGTTTATGGTAATTAATCTTAACAGAACATGCAAGTTGAGGATGCAACGATGTGCAGTCCTTCTTACCGAATTCTGATGCGCACTTTGAAGAGGTTACAATAACTTGCACTCTCAAGTTGAGGGAGTGTGCAATTGGCATGCTGACTGCAGGCATCTTCACCTGCGGGATCGTCTGAGACCAGCCACCTGGACAGCTGATGAAACTGTGGGTATGCACAATCTAAGAAGTTCTGTACAAACTGTCAGAAACCGTCTCAGGGAAGCTCATCTGCGGGCTCGTCGTCCTCACCAGGGTCTTGACCTAAGTGCAGTTCCCGCATTGTAACCTACTTCAGTGGGCAAATTCCCACCTTCGATGGCCACTGGCACACTGGAGAAGTGTGCTCTTTACAGATGAATCCCAGGTAGATGGCAGATAACGTGTACGGCTTCGTCGTGTGGGTGAGCGGTATGCTGATGTCAACGTTGTGAACAGAGTGTCCCATGGGGGCGGTGGGGTTATAGTATGGGCAGGCATAAGCTACGGACAACAAACACAATTGCATTTTATCGATGGCAATTTGAATGCACAGAGATACCATGATGAGATCCTGAGGCCCATTCTCGTGCCATTCATCCGCCAACATCACCTCATGTTTCAGCATGATAATGCACGACCCCATGTTGCAAGGATCTGTACACAATTCCTGGAAGCTGAAAATATCCCAGTTATTGGCCTGCAATCTCACCAGACATGTAACCCACTGAGCATGTTCGGGATGTTCTGGATGGACGTGTACGACAGCGTGTTCCAGTTCCCGCCAATATCCAGCAACTTCGCACAGCCACTGAAGAGGAGTCGGACAACATTCCACAGGCCGCAATCAACAGCCTGATCAACTCTATGCGAAGGAGATGTGTCGCACTGCATGAGGCAAATGGTGGTCACACCATATACTGACTGGTTTTCTGATCCATGCCCCTACCTTTATTTACAGTATTACATTTACATTTACGTCATTTAGCAGACGCTCTTATCCAGAGCGACTTACAAATTGGTGCATTCACCTTATGATATCCAGTGGAACAACCACTTTACAATAGTACATCTATATATTTTTTGGGGGGGAGGGTGGGGGGGTTAGAAGGATTACTTAATCCTATCCCAGGTATTCCTTAAAGAGGTGGGGTTTCAGGTGTCTCCGGAAGGTGGTGATTGACTCCGCTGTCCTGGCGTCGTGAGGGAGCTTGTTCCACCATTGGGGTGCCAGAGCAGCGAACAGTTTTGACTGGGCTGAGCGGGAACTGTGCTTCCGCAGAGGTAGGGAGGAGAGCAGGCCAGAGGTGGATGAACGCAGTGCCCTTCTTTGGGTGTAGGGACTGATCAGAGCGTGAAGGTACAGAGGTGCCGTTCCCCTCACAGCTCCGTAGGCAAGCAACTTGGTCTTGTAGCAGATGCGAGCTTCAACTGGGAGCCAGTGGAGTGTGCGGAGGAGCGGGGTGACGTGAGAGAACTTGGGAAGGTTGAACACCAGACGGGCTGCGGCGTTCTGGATGAGTTGTAGGGGTTTGATGGCACAGGCAGGGAGCCCCGCCAACAGCGAGTTGCAGTAATCCAGACGGGAGATGACAAGTGCCTGGATTAGGACCTGCGCCGCTTCCTGTGTGAGGCAGGGTCGTACTCTGCGAATGTTGTAGAGCATGAACCTACAGGATCGGGTCACCGCCTTGATGTTAGCGGAGAACAACAGGGTGTTGTCCAGGGTCACGCCAAGGTATCTGTGGCCAACAGAAGCATATCTGTATTCATATGAAATCCATAGACTAGGGGCTAATGAATGTATTTCAACTGACTGATTTCCTTATATGAACTGTAACTCATAAAAATATTAGAAATTGTTGCATGTTGTGTTTATATTCTTGTTCAGTTTATTATTTCATGACATTATAAGGGCAGCAATGTGCACAATAATTCAATTAGCAGGAAAATACCACTGTCAAAAGCGCACCGCACATGTGAGCGGTTTCATGTGACGAATATCATGTGACCAAGATGAAAATATCCTTTTGAAAATTTGAAAGAGGGGAGATCTACGATGCAATAACTAGCATGAGTTGCTAATATGACTAGGTTTGTGCCTTTGGCTACTGGAAAATGAAAGAAAGTTTATATAAAATAATTGCCTCCACGGATATGGTCTGATTTTGGCGCCGAAGGAAATGGCTGCCGTTTTACGATCCCTTAACCAATTGTGCTATTGTGTATGTTTTTTTTCGCATTATTTGTAACTTATTTTGTATATAATGTGAATATCATTAATGTGATGATGATTATTTTATCAAATCAACTTAACTATGTTTAATTAATACGATGGTTAAATTAATCATGTAACAATTAACTCATTAGCAATCTTGGGGCACCACAGAAAAAGTTTGTTTAATGAGTTACCGTTTCCCAAAATAAACTCAACAATATCAGAACATTTCGTTATCGTATTAATCATCCATGAAATATTATTACCTCATATCAGTCTCATTTTGAACGTCATAATATTTTATAAATCTGCACAAACCCAATTTTATTTATTGGTTTTTCAACAAACAAAATATATCATTCAAAAGCCGTCTATTACCAGCTAACGGAAACCCTGATATAGTTACATACTTTACATTTGTATCTCTAAATCGCTCTAATTTATTGTCCCTCTCCTCTGCCTTGTGCTCTTACCAACATCCTCTGTGGTGATCCGGGGTCGTCCCTGTTGCCCCTACCGTTCCAATTATCCTGGCTAGGCAGAGCATGGCCAAGACTCACCAGATCCTCTCCTAGATCCACAGTCTGACAGAGAGAGAATGAGAAACCAGTCACACACAAAGGGGGAGATCATGGTAAGAGACAAATGACAAGGCATCTTCCAGGGAGAGAGACAGCGATAACACACACAGGGAGAGAGACTGGGCCTGTAAGACCCTGACAGAGAAGGACAGAGAGAGAGCGTGTGTGAGTGAATGAGAGACAGTAAGAGATAGGCGAGAGATATAGTGCCATTTTCCACCCCAGTCCAGTTTAGTACTGATCTTGCCCTCTGTGTTGTCGTAGAGCTGTACAGTACACTGGGCCAGAGTGGGTGTAGCTGCACAGTTTGGCCAGCAGGGGTCTCCACTAGGCAACATATGTCAGGCGGTCAAAGTCATCCAGGACTTCTCTCCACACCTGCCTGCTGGGTTGACTCCAGATAAGCTGCACTCGATGGCCTGGAATGGTAGGCTGAGGAAGTCACTCCTAAAAGGGGCATGAGAGAAGAAAAGACAAACCATTAGCCAAATAGCTAACAGCTATTAGAGTAACAGCTTTCATCTATGATTTATTACATTTGCAATACAACGAGGAGTGCTGGAATGTATTGTCCAGCTCTTTCTTGGAAACAAAATGATTTATTTCAGAGCCCTAACCTCATAACCCTGACCTCTCACCTCATACTTCGTAGACTGTCCCTGGGTTGTTCTATACTGTCTCCAAAGTCGACATAGTCGAGGTCCACCAAACCAGAGCACATCACCCGTAGGACCCTCGCCCTGTTCCAGGTGCTATAGTCCCGGTACAGAGCAGCCACAATGTCCCCCACCATGAAGATCTCCACTGGCTGCTCCTGGAGATGTCACACATAGGGCTCAACACTAGAGTTCAACACTATAGAAACCTATTGTGTTTCTCTGTAATGGAGAATAAAATAATAGTGTCAGCTGTAGACACCATTCTATTTCAGTGGTTAATTGTAGATGGAATCTAGAAAGTCATGTTCATTAGGGCACACAACAGAAAACATTTAGCAAAAGAAAATATTTAGCAACATACAACATGTAGCAAGAGAAAACAAAAATTAGCGCATTTATAGGAAAATACCAAATAGTCCCTCCCTGTTTCAATCCATTTGTCTGTTTGGTGTCTATAGAACACAAGCAAGGTATGACTGACCTGCCGGGTTCCTTTGCTGTAGAAGCGGCTCATCTCGGCAGTAAGTTTGTCCAGCCCCAGAATCTGGATCCAGAAGTGGTGGGGGTTCTCTGACGTTGACACATACACTTCCAGGTGCTCATCTGGCTGGAAGCTCAGGTCTGGACTGGGAACTGGACAGGACAAGAGAAAGGGCGATATAATTGGACGAAAATATCAACATGCACACCATTGCATTGTGGTGCAGTAGTCAATGATTTTTGATAAAATGTTTAGTATCAATGACGGCACACCTTTATTAATCTCAGTATTGTACAGCCAATTTCAAATGGGTACAACTACTCAAAAAGCCACATTTTCAGAACTTCCAAACCTACTTTAGAATTTGAAAACCTCTGATAGGGAGCCAGGTGAGACGATTTCATCCTCCTCCATCTCCTCCTCTCGTGCCTCTCTAGCCAGCTGTAACTCCTCTCCTGCTGCCTGGGCAGAGGTTCCGTTAGCCTGGACCAGCCCCTCTTCCTTCACCCTGAAAGATTGTGGAGCCTCCTCCGGCTCCAGCTCCTGTGTGGGTTTGATATCAGTTACCTCTGAAATTTGTAGTAACAGTGTAGGGTCCACACACCCAGATGCTCTCATACATACAATTGGTTTCGACATTATTGACACCATTGATGAATATGAACAATAATGACTGTATAAAATGTAAAAAATCTAATACTAAGCTACAGTATATTGTAAGCAAAAAAAGGGGAAATTATATTATTTTATACTAATACAATTGCTCAGAAAAATAGATTGTTTTAAGTCTTTTTTTTATAGGGGGGATTAATGATTGACAGCCTTAAAGATTCTTATAAATAAAGTAGTCAAAAATGTCGTATTTGGTTCCATATTCTTAGTACGTAAGGACTACATCAAGCTTGTGACAAATTTACGGATAATCCTGAATGAATCGTGAATAATGATAAATGAGAATGTTATAGAGGGTTGTGAGAGCAAAACTGCAAGACTATGTTATACTACTTTTATTGCATCAAATGGTTGTGTTATGCAACAGAACAGAGTATTCTGTTAACTATTGTGTGTGTGTTCTACTGAGGATGGGCCTCTGGGAGATAACACTGACAGAGGAGATTTATGAGGTCTTTTGGGTGATAAAACCTAAAGAGCATTCTAGAGCATGAGTTAATGTTTCTGTTCTATACCGTACCAGGGAGAGATGGTTTCAGTTTGGAGTCAGAGGGCCAGACTCTGGTCTATGCAATGAAAACTGTTGACACAGCAGATACTGTATGCTATGTATTATAGGTATCTTTCATCCAGATCTTAACCTTGTGACCCATTCTATGTATCTGTTGTTCGTCATGTAGGTTGAAAGGGGTGTATCTTGGCTATAAAAGACCTTTGTACTTTTGTCTCGGGGCTCTCAACGAATCATCTGAGCGTGAATTGTCGACCAGCCATGACCAGTCATCATTATCGTAGAGCACTCAATCGATTCACTTTATATGTGTGCGTTGTATTGACCTGCTCCCTTGTTAATACAGTGGGGGGGAAAGCATTTGAACCTCTGCTGATTTTAAGTGTTTGCCCACTTGCAAAGAAATGATGAGTCTATAATTATAATGGCAGGTTTATTTGAACAGTGAGAGACAGAATAACAACAAAAAAATCCAGAAAAACGCATATCAAAAATGTTATAAAATGATTTGCATTTTAATGAGGGAAATAAGTATTTGACCCCTCTGCAAAACATGACTTAGTACTTGGTGGCAAAACCCTTGTTGGCAATCACAGAGGTCAGACGTTTCTTGTAGTTGGCCACCAGGTTTGCACACATCTCATGAGGGATTTTGTCCCACTCCTTTTGCAGATCTTCTCCAAGTCATTAAGGTTTCGAGGCTGACGTTTGGCAACTCGAACCTTCAGCTCCCTCCACAGATTTTCTATGAGATTAAGGTCTGGAGACTGGCTAGGCCACTCCAGGACCTTAATGTGCTTCTTCTTGTGCCACTCCTTTGTTGCCTTGGCCGTGTGTTTTGGGTCATTGTCATGCTGGAATACCCATCCACGACCCATTTTCAATGCCCTGGCTGAGGGAAGGAGGTTCTCACCCAAGATTTGACAGTACATGGCCCCGTCAAATGATGCGGTGAAGTTGTCCTGTCCCCTTAGCAGAAAAACACCCCCCAAAGAATAATGTTTCCACCTCCATGTTTGACGGTGGGAATGGTGTTCTTGGGGTCATAGGCAGCATTCCTCCTCCCTCAAACACGGTGAGTTGAGTTGATGCCAAAGATCTCCATTTTGGTCTCATCTGACCACAACACTTTCACACAGTTGTCCTCTGAATCATTCAGATGTTCATTGGCAAACTTCAGATGGGCATGTGTATGTGCTTTCTTGAGCAAACTTCAGATGGGCATGTGTATGTGCTTTCTTGAGCAGGGGGACCTTGCGGGCGCTGCAGGATTTCAGTCCTTCACGGCATAGTTTGTTACCAATTGTTTTCTTGGTGACTATGGTCCCAGCTGCCTTGAGATCATTGACAAGATCCTCCCGTGTAGTTCTGGGCTGATTCCTCACCGTTCTCATGATCATTGCAACTCCACGAGGTGAGATCTTGCATGGAGCCCCAGGCCGAGTGAGATTGACAGTTATTTTGTGTTTCTTCCATTTGCGAATAATCGCACAAACTGTTGTCACCTTCTCACCAAGCTGCTTGGCGATGGTCTTGTAGCCCATTCCAGCCTTGTGTAGGTCTACAATCTTGTCCCTGACATCCTTGGAGAGCTCTTTGGTCTTGGCCATGGTGGAGAGTTTGAAATCTGATTGATTGATTGCTTCTATGGACAGGTGTCTTTTATACAGGTAACAAACTGAGATTAGGAGCACTCCCTTTAAGAGTGTGCTCCTAATCTCAGATCGTTACCTGTATAAAAGACACCTGGGAGCCAGAAATATTTCTGATTGAGAGGGGGTCAAATACTTATTTCCCTCATTAAAATGCAAATCAATTTATAACATTTTTGACATGCGTTTTTCTGGATTTTTCTGTTATTCTATCTCTCACTGTCGAAATAAACCTACCATTAAAATTATAGACTGATCATTTCTTTGTCAGTGGGCAAACATTCAAAATCAGCAGGGGATCAAATACTTTTTTCCCCCACTGTAAGTGATTAAAGATTTAGTTTAAGTATAACTCTAACTTGTGCGATAAGTTTGTCTCTAGTAAAGAAATTAACCACCACAGGGTCAATGATCATACTACCAAGACATGCTAACCTCTCCTGATATTGGTAATGGTGAGAGGTTAGCATGTCTTGGGGGTATGATCTTTTCAAAATGTCGCTTTACCCACGTGTGTTCTGGCTCTGGCCCAACCAATCGGTTTCTGGGACCAATCAGATGGTCTAGAATGTATTTCCATTCTAGAAATCGTAGGGGAGGTACTCAGAACCAGACTCATTGCGGAGAAGAAACTAATGTCCGTGGCTTAGCGTTTGGCCGGAGCAAGGAGTTTGGGGAGCCAGGTATTTCTATTGGGCACAAAATAATCTAAAACACAACCAAAAGAAACTGCTAAAACACATCTACATTTTTGACTACTTTATTTATACGAATCTTTGGGGTTGTCAATAATTTTGAGTTTAGTTTGAGTTTATTTATTTTATTTTTTACAGGGACAGTGCACATTAATCAACGTTTCAGTAAAAGTGCCGGTTTTAGCCAGCCGGCTAATTTTCAACCGCAGTCCCTGGGCAGGTTATTAAAAACAATTACATTATAGACAATCATTGAACAGTGAGCACACGCAGAGTAACATAGGACAAGCAAGACGTAGCATACAGACAGAGCAACATAGGACAAGCAAGATGTAGCATACAGACAGAGCAACATAGAACAAAAAGCAACAAGACAAAATCCATAAAAGCAACAAAGTGTTTCCACACTTCACAAGCTACAGACAACAGACAACATGGAAAGTGGCAATACACAGTTAGGGATTATGTTCACAAATCTGATTGACCTTTAGCCATGTGTTCATGCATTTTGTGAAAGTGTGATAGGTGGTGCAGTTATGTGTGTCTGATTGCAGTGTATTCCAGACATGGGACGCTCTCACAGAGAAAGCGGATTTACTAAAGGTGCTTTCCTTAAGGGAACTATACAGTCACCTCTCATGGCAGACCTTGTGGATCTGCTGCCATATGTTTGGGTTTTCTGTTTAACAAAAATACTGAGTGGAGGGGGAGCCAGGTCATTTAGGATCTTGAATACAAGACATGCATCGGTGTATTACACAAGATTTTCCCAACTCAGGAGCTCATGCTTTCTGATGTTGTAACAGTGATGATGGCAATTGGGTTTCCTATCAAGCACTTTGAGAGCCTGTTTGTAGGCAGACTGAATAGGTTTTAATGTTGTACAGCAAGCTTGGACCCAACTAGTCAAGCAGTATGTTAAGTGGGGGAGTATCATAGATTTGAAGTACAGTTTTGCTACCTCTGTAGTCAAACAAATTCGTATAAATCGGAAATTAGCTAGGTTGAATTTGGTTATTTGAAATACCTTTTTCACATGCTTTTTAAAAGAGAGGTTGGAATCAAGTATGATGCCAATGTACTTAAAATCAGATACCACCTGGAGCTTCTCCCCTGACACATAGACATCTGGCTCAGTAGCATCTGTTGCCCTCTTTGTGAAAAACACGCAGACAGTTTTTTTCACATTGAGATGCAAACACGAGTCACTGAGCCACTTTGTAACCTAGACCATTACAGTAGTGAGTTCTTGTGCAGCTTGTTGTTTGCTCTTTGCATAAACATATATCACTGTATCATCTGCATACATTTGAACTTCAGACCCAGTACAGACAGAAGGCAGATCATTAATGTACAGGAGGGGCCTCAGTATTGACCCTTAGGGCATGCCCACATCATAGCTAAGAGTGGGCGACAGCTCATTGCTCACTCTGACACACGGAGTTCTGCCTTCAAGGTATGATTTCATCCATCTCAAGGCATCGGGGGAAAAGATGAACTTGGACAATTTTGTGATGACAATCTCATGGTTAACAGTATCAAAAGCTTTCCTTAGGTCCAGAAACAGCCCCAACAATTCCCCCTTTGTCCATCTTGGACTTCACATTTTCCAGAAGAAAGCAGTTTGCAGAAGCCCGCTAACGTTACCTTTTCAGAAAAAAAGGTTAGTTGGTAGACAAAATCTCTTTCTCTGAGCAATTGTATTAGTATAAAACAAGGGTCTTCACAGTGCTTCATTTGTAAATCTGGAGATGCCGGAACAAAAAATGAGCGCAAGAGGGATTGACCTGAGGAGCTCTGAGGTACCGGAATGCATCATTTTTCCAAAAATAATAACCTTTCTAATAAAGCATTGCATGCATATCATCACATTTGCGTAGTGGCATAGAGCAGTATAGACCATACCATTTACAAAGAGTTTTCATCTATATTTTTCATAGACATCTACTTACCACCACAAACCGATGCTGGCACTAAGACCACAATCAATAAACTATATAGGGCCATAAGACAACTAGAAAATACTCATCCAGAAACAGAGCTCCTAGTGGCCGGTTATTTTAATGCAGGAAAACTGAAATCCATTTTATTTCATTTTTACCAGCATGTCACCTGTGCAACCAGAGGGGAAAAAAACTCTAGACCACCTTTACTCCACACACAGAGACATACAAAGCTCTCCCTCATCCTCCATTTGGCAAATCTGACCAGAACTCTATCCTCCTGATTCCTGCTTACAAGCAACCACCCAAACAGGAAGTACCAATGATATGCTCAATTTAGAAGTGGTCCGATGAAGTAGACGCTAAGCTACAGGACTGTTTTGCTTGCACAGACTGGAATATTTTCCTGGATTCATCCGATAGTATTGAGGAGTCTACCACATCAGTCACTGGCTTCATTAATAAGTGCATTGCCGTCCCCCACAGTGACCATACGTACATATTCCAATCAAAAGCCATGGATTACAGACAACATCCTCACTGAGCTAAAGGCTAGAGTTGACCAGGGCATAAAATTAACACCCGCCACCTGCCAAATACGGGTAGATTTAGGTATTGGTGGGTAAGAATGTCTATTTCACCAGCCATGTTGGCGGGTGGTCAATTTCCAGGGATACAGTGTGAGCATTACATTCGCAAATAAAAATTGTCAAAAGTCAAGTATAATCACATGCGAGTTGCGATTTGTAGCAGAAAAATGCTGCAGTATTTCTGCTGTTTTCTTTCATAGCAGCTAATCTCACAAAGAAATACAAATCCTATATCCCACCTCGCACAGCAACACTGCCTGGCAAGGGAGCTGTGAGCACTGAGTGAAGTGCTGAGAGATTCATTTTTGGAGGCCCTGCGCACAGCCATAAAAGTTGGTCTAAATACTTGAAAGTCTATAACTTTATGACTTTGTCCTTCTGTTTCTTGGATATTTACATTGTTTTGTTCACAAGCTCGGTTGTTTTTCAATATTAGTTTGAGTCTGCTGGTTGTAATTATGGCGAACAGAAATTTGGTCTGGTAAAAAATGATTGGTCAATTTTCTCATCTACCTGCCAGTGGCTTATTAGCCAAAAAAAAAACATTTTAGGCCCTAGAGCTGATGCCTTCAAGGAGTGGGACAATAACCCGAAATGCTTATAAGGAATCCCGCTACGCTCTCAGACGAACCATCAAACAAGTAAAGCGTCAATACAGGACTAAGATCCAATCCTGCTACACCCAGTCTGTAATACCTACCTGTTTCAAGCAGACCACCATAGCCCTGTGCCCAAGAAAGCCAAGGTAACCTGTTAAATTACTATCGTCATGTAACACTCACATCTGTAGCCACAAAATGCTTTGAAAGTCATGGCTCACATCAACACCATCATCCCAGATAACCTGGACCTACTCCAATTTGCATATCACCCCAAAAGATCCACAGATGAAAGAGTCTCTATTGCACTCCACACTGCCCTTTCCCACTTGAACAAAATAAACACCTATGTGAGAATGCTGTTCATTGAGTACAGCTCAGCGTTCACTAAGCTAAGGTCCCTGGGACTGAACATCTCCCTCTGCAACTTAATCCTGGAATTCCTGGCGGGCCATATCCTGGTGGGGAGGGTAGGCAACAACACATCGGTCACGCTGACTCTCAACACGGGGGCCCCTCAGGGGTGCGTGCTTAGTCACCTCATGTACAGTTGAAGTCGGAAGTTTACATACACCTTAGCCAAATACATTTAAAGTCAGTTTCACAATTCCTGACATTTAATACTAGTAAAAATTCAATGTCTTAGGTCACTTAGGATCACCAATTTATTTTAAGAATATGAAATGTCAGAATAATAGTAGAGAGAATGATTTATTTCAGCTTTTATTTCTTTCATCACATTCCCAGTGAGTCAGAAGTTTATATACACTCAATTAGTATTTGGTAGCATTGCCATTAAATTGTTTAACTTGGGTCAAACATGCTGGGTAGCCTCCCACAAGCTTCCCACAATAAGTTGGGTGAATTTTGGCCCATTCCTCCTGACAGAGCTGGTGTAACTGGGTCAGGTTTGTAGGCCTTTTTGCCCGCACACACTATTTTAGTTCTTCCCACAAAGTTGCTATAGGATTGAGGTCAGGGCTTTGTGATGGCCACTCCAATACCTTGACTTTGTTGTCCTTAAGCCATTTTTCCACAACTTTGGAAGTCTGCTTGGGGTCATTGTCCATTTGGAAGACCCATGTTGCTTCAATATAACCACATAATTTCCCTCCTCATGATGCCATCTAGTTCGTGAATGGAACCAGTCCCTCCTGCAGCAAAGCACCCCCACAACATGATGCTGCCCCCCCCGTGCTTCACGGTTGGGATGGTGTTCTTCGGCTTAAAAGCCTCCCCCTTTTTCCTCCAAACATAACAATGGTCATTATGGCCAAACAGTTCTATTTTTGTTTCATCAGATCAGAGGATATTTCTCCAAAAAGTACGATTTTTGTCCCCATTTGCAGTTGCAAACCGTAGTCTGTCTTTTTTATGGAGATTTTGGAGCAGTGGCTACTTCCTTGCGGAGCGGCCTTTCAGGATATGTTGATATAGGACTCGTTTTACTGTGGATATTGTCACACCCTGACCTGAGAGAGAGGGTTTGTTTCTCTATGTGGTTAGGTCAGGGTGGGCATTCTATGATGTCTATTTCTTTGTTTTGAGCCGAGTGTGGTTCCTAATCAGAGGCAGCTGTCTATCGTTGTCTCTGATTAGGAATCATACTTAGGCAGCCTTTACCCATCTGTAGTTGTGGGATCTTAATTTTGTACGGCTTGTTAAGCAAAGAAGACGTGACGGTCGTATTCATTGTTTATTCCTTTTGTTTTTAGTGTTTTGAGGTAAATAAATATACTACGATGAACACTTACCACGCTGCGCTTTGGTCCACTCCTTTTGACGATCGTGACAGATATAGATACTTTTGTACCCGTTTCCTCCAGCATCTTGACAAGGTCCTTTGCTGTTGTTCTGGGATTGATCTGCATATTTCCCACCAAAGTACATTCATCTCTAGGAGACACAACGCGTCTCCTTCCTGAGCGGTATGATGGCTGCGTGGTCCCATGGTGTTTACACTTGCGTGCTATTGTTTGTACAGATGAACGTGGCACCTTCAGGCGTTTGGAAATTGCTCCCAAGGCTGAACCAGACTTGTGGAGGTCTACATTTATTTTTCTGAGGTCTTGGCTGATTTCTCTTGATTTTCCCATGATGTCAAGCAAAGAGGCACTGAGTCTGAAGGTAGGCCTTGAAACACATCCACAGGTACACCTCCAATTGACTCGAATGATGTCAATTTGCCTATCAGAAGCTTCTAAAGCCATCGCATAATTTTCTGGAATTTTCCAAGCTGTTTAAAGGCACAGTCAATTTAGTGTATGTAAACGTCTGACCCACTGGAATTGTGATACAGTGAAATAATCTGTCTGTAAACAATTGTTGGAAAAATTACTTGCGTCATGCACAAAGTAGATGTCCTAACCAACTTGCCAAAACTATAGTTTGTTAACAAGAAATTTGTGGAGTGGTTAAAAAACAAGTTCTAATGACTCCAACCTAACACGGGACCCAAACCGGCTGCGCGTGTCCGTCATCGTGCGCCATCGTGCATACATTTATTTTGTCCCCCCCACATCAAATGCGATCACGACACGCAGGTTAAAATATCAAAACAAACTCTGAACCAATTACATTAATTTGGGGACAGCTAGCTTGCACTTACTAGCTAATTTGTCCTATTTAGCTAGCTTGCTGTTGCTAGCTAATTTGTCCTGGGATATAAACATTAGGGTGTTATTTTACCTGAAATGCACAAGGTCCTCTACTCCGACAATTAATCCACACATAATTGTTTCTAGTCATCTCTCCTCCTTCCAGGCTTTTCATCGTTTAACTTATATGGTGATTGGCATCTAACCTTTCATAGTATTACCACGACAACTGGCAACAGTTCGTCTTTCAATCACCCACGTGGGTATAACCAATGAGATGGCACATGGGTACCTGTTCTATAAACCAATGAGGAGATGGGAGAGGCAGGACTTGCAGTGCGATCTGCGTCAGAAATAGGAATGACACTTGTTGGCGCAATAATTGAATAACATAGATTTCTAAAATTATTTTGCAACGCTTGCGCACGCGACGTGAGCGGTGTGGTCAGCATGTAAGTGTATGTAAACTTCCGACTGCGTGGCCGCGCAAAGTTTGTCGAAGACACGACAGTGGTTGGCCTGATCACTGACGACGAGGAGACAGCCTATAGGGAGGTCAGAGACCTGGCAGTGTGGTGCCACGACAACAACCTCTCCCTCAATGTCAATAAAACAAAGGAGCTGATCATGGATTACTGGAAACCGATTTGCCGAGCTCGCCCACCCACCATCTACCCCAACACATAACATTTCTAAACAAGATTTATAAATAGCAAACACGTGGAAACACACACTACATAAGCCCACACACACACATACTGACGCCACACACTACTGTCTATTATCTATCCTGTTGCCTACTCACTTTACCCCTACCTGTATGTGCAGTACAAAGCTACCTCAATTACCTCGTACCCCTGCACATCGACTCGGTACTGATTTGTATAAACCTTGATGTCTGTCTCTGCAACATTGTTTCAATATTCAAATTCGATCACCAACTGTCCCATAGTAAGGAATGTGTAGGGGTCGGGATGAGAGTCAGGCATGCAGTGTTTCTCAGCCAGTCGAAATCATGAATCAGCTGGCATCATTTTTATGCATATATACAAAGAAATGTCAATTGAAAAAAAGTTAAACGAAACGAAGTGCAGCTAGTTTGCAGTCTTTCCAGCTTCAGTTTGAAGTTACTGTGTTAGCTGTATTGTTAGCTACCTCCTCTGAACAACAGTGGCCTAATGAGAGAGCACATGTTCTATTCCAGGCGAAATCGTGCCTCATTAGCTCACTGTTATGGATGTATCCAAATAAATGTCACTAGAAAACAGCTTAAAACTTCTTCGGGATAGGGGGCAGTATTTTCACGTCCGGATGAAAAGCGTGCCCAAAGTAAACTGCCTGTTACTCAGGCCCAGAAGCTAGGATGTGCATATGCATGGTAGAAAACACTCTAACGTTTCTGAAACTGTTAAAATAATGTCTGTGAGTATAACAGAACTGATTTGGCAGGCGAAACCCCGAG
Source organism: Salmo trutta (assembly GCF_901001165.1). Classification (NCBI taxonomy): domain Eukaryota; kingdom Metazoa; phylum Chordata; class Actinopteri; order Salmoniformes; family Salmonidae; genus Salmo; species Salmo trutta. The sequence goes on from NC_042966.1 coordinate 17,229,191, forward strand.
CACAATCCATCCAGGGAAAACATTTTGAGGTCATTCTGTTTTCCAATGCTTTTCTATGGGAAACCTGATTTATTAGAGCCCAGATTGCAGTTCCTATGGCTTCCACTAGATGTCAACAGTCGTTAGAAATTTATTAGATACTTATTAGATACTTTGTAGTCATGTTGGGCCAGTTGGAACCGGTGTATTTCTGAATCAAACACGCCAAATAAATGGACATTTTGGGGATATGAAGAAGGAATTTATCGAACAAAACGACCATTCATTGTGTCACTGAGACATTAAGGATTGCAAAAAGATGAAGATCTTCAAAGGTAAGGCATTTATTATATCGCTATTTCTGACTTTCGTGTCGCATTAGCCTGGTTGAAAAATGGTTTTCATGTTTCTGTATGCGGGGTGCTATCCTCAGATAATCGCATGGTGTGCTTTCGCCGTGAAGCCTTTTTGAAATATGACACAGCGGCTGGATTAACAAGAAGTTAAGCTTTAGTTGATGTATTACACTTGTATTTATATGAATGTTAAATATTTATATTTCTGTAGTTTGAATTTGGCACTCTGCAATTTCACCGGATGTTGTCAAATCTATCCCGGTAACGGGATTCGAGCGTTAAGGGGGTTAAATCCAGCTACTGTTGTTATTCTGTCTGGACTGTTTGACGTGACCGTAAGTTAGTCGTAGTTGGCTAGCTACCTAACAAGCAAGGGATAAGAACATTGCTAGCCAGTATGGCAATGGAACATTTAGAACGAACGACTGGGTCGCATCCATAGATACAGAACAAAAAGACTGAACATCTGGGTCGTGTCTCTGGCAACCGAACCAATAGAACGAACGACCAACCGGTTTGGGTAGCAACCCTAGATTTGTTTCCAGACTATATCTCGTGGAAGGATGAAATGGTATGAATAAATTAATCAAAATAACATTTAATAAAAATATGTCAATTATTATTTGAATATGTTGGTAACCCGTTGTATAAAAGTGATAATGCCCTTAAAGCCGGTGTTTTGGAGGATATATTGGCACGGTTTGCCTAACACCCTTCCCAATATATTCGCAAACACCGACTTCTTAGGCATTAATCACTTAAATGGCTGCCTGCAATAAATTCCATGGTATTTTGGAATGTTCTATCAACTGATGCTGGATTGTCATGGTAATAAAAAATAAAATAAATTAACCAGGTAAGCTAGTTGAGAACAAGTTCTCATTTACAACTGCGACCTGGCCAAGATAAAGCAAAGCAGTGCAACAGAAACAACAACACAGAGTTATACATGGAATAAACAAGCGTACAGTCAATAACACAATAGAAAAAAAGAAAGTCTATATACAGTGTGTGCAAATGGCATGAGGTGGTAAGGCAATAAATAGGCTATAGTAGCAAAGTTATTACAATTTAGCAGATTAACACTGGAGTGATAGATGAGCAGATGATGATGATCATGATGGTGTGTAAGTAGTGATACTGGTGTGCAAAAGAGCAGCAAAGTAAATAAAAACAATATGTGGATGAGGTAGGTAGATTGGGTGGGCTATTTACAGATGGACTATGTACAGCTGCAGCGATCGGTTAGCTGCTCAGATAGCTGATGTTTAAAGTTAGTGAGGGAAATGTAAGTCTCCAGCTTCAGCGATTTTTGCAATTCATTCCAGTCATTGGAAGCAGAGAACTGGAAGGAAAGGCGGCCAAAGGAGGTGTTGGCTTTGGGGATGACCAGTGAGATACACCTGGTGGAGCGCGTGCTACGGGTGGGTGTTATTGTGACCAGTGAGCTGAGATAAGGCGGAGCTTTACCTAGCATAGACTTATAGATAACCTGGAATCAGTGGGTCTGGTGATGAATATGTAGCGAGGGCCAGCCGACTAGAGCATACAGGTCGCAGTGGTGGGTTGTATAAGGCGCTTTGGTAACAAAACGGATGGCACTGTGATGGACTGCATCCAATTTGCTGAGTAGAGTATTGGAAGCTATTTTGTAAATGATATCGTCGAGGATCAGTAGGATAGTCAGTTTTACTAGGGTAAGTTTGGCGGCGTGAGTGAAGGAGGCTTTGTTGCGAAATAGAAAGCCGATTCTAGATTTGATTTTGGATTGGAGATGTTTGATATGAGTCTGGAAGGAGAGTTTACAGTCTAGCCAGACACCTAGGTATTTGTAGTTGTCCACGTACTCTAGGTCAGAACCGTTCAGAGTAGTGAGGCTAGTCGGGCGTGCGGGTGCGAGCAGTGAATGGTTGAAAAGCATGCATTTGGTTTTGCTAGTGTTTAAGAGCAGTTGGAGGCCACAGAAGGAGTGTTGTATGGCATTGAAGCTCGTTTGGAGGTTAGTTAACAGTGTCCAAAGAAGGGCCAGATGTATACAGAATGGTGTCGTCTGCATAGAGGTGGATCAGGGAATCCCCCTCAGCAAGAGCAAACATCGTTGATATATACAGAAAAAAGAGTCGGTCCGAGAATTGAATCCTGTGGTACCCCCATAGAGACTGCCAGAGTTCCGGACAACTGGCCCTCCGATTTTACACACTGAACTCTGTCTGCGAAGTAGTTGGTGAACCAGGCGAGGCAGTCATTTGAGAAACCAAGGCTATTGAGTCTGCCGATAAGAATACGGGGATTGACAAGAGTTGAAAGCCTTGGCCAGGTCGATGAAGATGGCTGCACAATTCTGTCTTTTATCGATGGCGGTTATGATATCGTTTAGTACCTTGAGCGTGGCTGAAGTGCACCTGTGACCAGCTCAGAAACCGGATTGCACAGCGGAGAAGGTACGGTGGGATTCGAAATGGTCAGTGATCTGTTAATTACCTTGACTTTCAAAGACTTTAGAAAGGCAGGGTTGGATGGATATAGGTCTGTAACAGTTTGGGTCTAGAGTGTCACCCCCTTTGAAGAGGGGGATGACCGCAGCAGCTTTCCAATCTTTAGGGATCTCGGACTAAACAAAAGAGAGGTTGAACTAACTGGTAATAGGGGTTGCAACAATGGCGGCGGATAATTTTAGAAAGAGAGGGTCCAGATTGTCTAGCCCAGCTGATTTGTACGGGTCCAGGTTTTTCAGCTCTTTCAGAACATCTGCGATCTGGATTTGGGTGAAGAAGCTGGGGAGGCTCAGGCAAGTAGCTGCAAGGGGTGCGGAGCTATTGGCCGGGGTTGGGGTAGCCAGGAGGAAAGCATGGCCAGCCATAGAGAAATGCTTATTGAAATGTTCTATTATCATGGATTTATCAGTGGTGACCGTGTCACCTAGCCTCAGTGCAGTGGGCAGCTGGGAGGAGGTGCTCTTGTTCTCCATGGAATTTTCAGTGTCCCAAAACTTTTTGGAGTTAGAGATACAGGATGCAAATTTCTGTTTGATAAAGCTAGCCTTTGCTTTCCTGACTGACTGTGTGTATTGGTTCCTGACTTCCCTGAACAGTTGCATATCACAGGGACTATTCGATGCTATCTTGACCTGACTGCGCTTCACGGATGAATCCCAGTTTCAAATGTACCGGGCAGATGGCAAACTGTGTGTATGGCGTCGTGTGGGCGACCTGTTTGCTGATGTCAACGTTGTGAACAGTGCCCCATTGTGGGGGTGGGGTTATGGTATGGGCAGGCATAAGCTACGGACAACAAACACAATTGCATTTTATCGATGGCACTTTGAATGCACAGAGATACCGTGACGAGATCCTGAGGCCCACTGTCGTGCCATTCATCCGCTGCCATCACCTCATGTTTCAGCATGATAATGCACGGCCCCATGTCGCAAGGATCAGTACACAATTCCTGGAAGCTGAAAGTAACCCAGTTCTTCCATGGCCTGCATACTCACCAGACATGTCACCCATTGAGCATGTTTGGGATGCTCTGGATCAAAGTGTACAACAGCTAACCGAGATCTTGATGAGTTGATTAGTTTAATCAATCATGCCTATTAGTGCTGGGCTGGAACTAAAGCCTGCTAAAACTGTAGCTCTCCAGGACCAGGGCAGAAAACAAGCGTCTGTTCCAAGTCTATGGTTACCTGTCCAATAAGACATCAAGTTTTGTTTAAAAACAATTACAGTTTGGTGCCGACGTAACCGGTGTGAAATGGCTAGCTAGTTAGCGCTGCGCGCAAGTAGCGTTTCAATCGGTGACATCACTCGCTCTGAGACTTTGAAGTAGTTGTTTCGGCTTTTGTGGAGCAATCGGTAAAGATGCTTTGTAGGTGACTATTGTCGCTGAGTGCGAAAGGTTCCTGGTTAGAGCCCAGGTTGGGGCAAGGAAAGGGACAGAAGCAAGACTGTTACACCATCTGAACACGACCCTGTATTGAACCTTAGCCTCTCACTCCATTTCCCTCCATCCCTCGTAGTGATGGGGGAAAGAGATCGATAGTTACATATCATGATATCATTTTTGATGATATATCATGTAGTTTTGACAATATTCAATATTTTTGCCCCAGTTGGTTTTACCTGCACCAAAACTCATTGCTTGTTCTTTATCTTTTTAAATTGGGAGCCAATTTGTTTTCAGCACTTTTATTTCAAAACAATTCAAAACTCGTTTGCTCATGGCTCCCTCTTGTCCTTCTGCAGCCAGGGGTCCCTCCAGGGATTTTGGGCCCCATGAAAAGATATCACATTGGGCCCCACCACCATAGGACACACCAACCCTGCGCAATTGCTGTAACCACACACCTCCAGAACCCAATCGACCCATTCAAAGCTTTAAATAACTCTACCTTTGCAGGCTTGCAACTCTCTTGTAGTCCTATATTTACTGTACGATATTTACTGACAGTGTGAAAATATAACACTGTGCAGACATGCATGCAACATTCTGTATACAGTGGAATTCACTATTTGACTGATACCCTCCATAAGAAATATGCTAAATGCCATCTTTTACAGTCTAATGGAAAATTCTCTTAGCATTAATGAATAACTTAAAATAAATATAACTTAAATATACATTAACCTCTTCAATTAAAATAAATTCACATCATCTATAGAATGATATAACAAACAAAATAATGAAATCAGCAGCAGATGTTTTAACTAAGTATACATACCAACTAGAAAATAAGCAGCTGTAAAAGTGGAAATGGAAAAAGGAAAACAAAATGGAAATGAAAAGGCCTGTACTGACGCTAGAGGAAAGGTCAAGTGATCACCAAATCAATAGGTTTCTTCCACTTGGGGTTTTGATTGTGCACAACAAATTGTATAGAAATCCAGCCATTACTTTGAAATCTGAATGCCCAGAGATACCGTGACGACGGCATCCCCCTGTATATATTGTTATTTTTTACCCCTGCTCTTTAATTACTTGTTACTTTTCTCTCTTATTCTTATCCGTATTTTTTTAAACTGCACTGTCGGTTAGAGCTCGTAATTAAGCATGCGCATATGACTAATAACGTTTGATTTGCCATCCTGAAGCCCATTGTCGTGCCATTCATCTGCCGCCATCACGTTTCAGCACGATAATGCACGACCCCATTCTTGGAATGTGAACATGTCCAAGTTGTCACCCATTGATAATGTTTGGGATGCTCTGGATCGACAGGTAGGTCAGCGTGTTCCAGTTCCCGCCAATATCCGGCAACTTCGCACAGCCATTGAAGAGGAGTGGGACAACATTCCACAAGCAACAGCTTGATCAACTCTATGCGAAGCAGATGTAGCGTGGCATGAGGCAAATGGTGGTCACACCAGATACCGACTGGTTTTCCAATCCACACCTTTTTTAAGGTGTCTGTGACCAATAGATGCATATGTATTCCCAGTCATGTGAAATCCATAGATTAGGGCCTAATGAATGCATTTCAATTTACCGATTTCCTTATAGGATCTGTAACTCAGTAAGATCTTTGAAATTGCTGCATATTGCATCTACATTTTTGTTCAGTGTACATTCCATAACAACAAGTGAAAGCAAAAGGAGTTTGGTTAAAACTGAAATCATATTTTAATTATTGATGTACTAGGTGGAAGTACAGTATCAGTATGTAAGCAGTTACAGTATATTTAATTGTTTAACGCAACATGGCAAAATCCTACTCTGTAGTCCTTCCAAGTCGCTCATTGCCAGAATGTTGTGAACCATAACCTTTTTACATACATCTACCGTCATTTCCGGACTATTAAGCGCACCTGAATATAAGCCGCACCCACTGAATTTAAAAAATATATATATTTTGAACATAAATAAGCCGCACATGTCTATAAGCCGCAGGTGCCTACCGGTACATTGAAACAAATGAACTTTACACAGGCTTTAACGAAACACGGTTAGTTGTCTTTTTGCACTGAGTCAATTCCTCACGCTGCTGTTTCCAACGTCTTATCATCGACTCATTAAGACCAAGCTCCCGTGCAGCAGCTCTATTTCCTTTTCCAACAGCCAGATCAATCGCCTTCAACTTGAAAGCTGCATCATATGCATTTCTCCGTGTCTTTGCCATGATGAGGGTGACAAAATGACTACCATAATCAGAATGATGGGAAGTTTGAGAGCGCTCGATTTAATTTAAACAGTAAACAAAAAAGTTGTTTGACCGTAACCCATTCGGCAATTTCATTGGTCTAATGAAAGCTTCATGCCGCCAAAAAACTGAGCACGTCACAGAATGTTTAAAAAAAAAAAAAAAAAATTGAAAGCGGGAAAAATCCATATATTAGCCACGTCATTGTTTAAGCCGCGAGGTTCAAAGCCTGGGAAAAAAGTTGCGGCTTATAGTCCAGAATTTACGGTAATAAAATAGCTTATTGCCTTGTTCATTGATGGCTAGTGTAGAGTTCTGTTTTTTATGCAACAGTATCATTCAGTGTAATAAAAAGTGAATTACTGTCTACCAAAGCATGTTGCTATACTTTTACATAATGCTATCACAATACGCACTCATTACAAAACAAACAATTGTCATTTTTATTGATAATACTGACAATTTCAGCAATGGGTTGTAAATGTTGTAATATTTATTCAAACTGCATTAATTTTGTTGGTTATAAACTGAAACCATAGTGCTTAGATACTGAAGCATAAAATGAAACAAAACCATTACAAATTAAAACCATATAAATGTGAAGTAAACATGTCTGAATTAAATTTCCCTCCACCCAGACCAACCCTATAAATCTGTCCTGCAGCGTGCGCCGTCCTTTGGTCTGACATGCGTGTTTGGAAACATGTGAGTGCAAGACCAAGTCAAGCTTCAGCGCTTGATTAAGACGGCGGGAAGGATAATTGGCATAGATCAAGAATCAGCCACCAACCTATGCACAAAACTAAAACTTGAAGGCATTTTACAGGACAGTACACATCCCCTTCACTCTCAACTCAGTCGCAGCAGCAGCCGGACAAGGGGAAAGAGACTCCTTCGAAAGAAAATCAAAACAGATAGATATAGGGACTCTTACTCCAACAGTCATTAGGCTGTATAATAGTCTGTTGGTCCCTCCAGTATACAGCATATTGCACTTTCACTTTAAAATGTATAATTCTGTGTAGTTTCTGTGTTTTCATGTACAGTCTTAAGCACATGACCAAATTAATTTCCCCCTGGTGGGAAATCCAGTTTTCCTGTATAGTCTACAGTAGAGCACAAACTAAAGATCAATATGGTTTTAAAACAAAATTACTTTTTAGGTCAATTTTTCACTCATTATCAACTTAATTCTTATCAGAACTCATGGCATGATTTTTTTGGCAGATGATCAGATATTCAGGTAGGGCCTGGTGACCATTGAAGATGACACAGGTGCCCATACTTCCTCTCACACTGTCATACAGAGTGAACGGGTCTCCACTGGGGATCTCCGGTGGCACAATAAGACCTGGTGAGCCATGTGCGGACTTCCCTGTCAGCACTTGCGCCTCAACGAAGTACAGGTACACCTCGTCTGCCAAGCCTTTCCACTGCTTCTCTGCCCCATCCACACTGTCACTGAAGTAGATCCCGTCTCCGTACTTTTGCACTATGGATGAAAGTAACACATCAATAATGAAATTAAAGTGAAATGAAATTAATCATTTAATTTCCTGGTTGCAAAAATTTCAATAGTTAGCCTAATTTCAGTTTTACAAAACAAGCAAGTATAGTGTAGAGAATCATTATATCATCGAAACCACTGAAATGTATTTTCCACAACCAAAAATATTGTATTTTCAGCTGTTCGAAGCTGGTGTACAAAGCTGAAAGTAAGACAAAAAACTAAACTTAAGAATGGGAAGCATAGAAATAGCACACATAGAACATATCTACCACTTCAGACTTGCTTTCAATGAGTGACAGATAAACAACACACATTTTTATGTGAATTTGGTTAGGTCAACCAAAAGGTTAAATATTGCAGTAATACATTAAATGAATTGCTTGACAACAATTATTTCGGAGCTATTCTCCAAACACAGTGCTGGCGCCATAAAAACAGAACACATAGAATGTCATTAGAATGAATAGAATGTAATTCTAAAGAATGTAATTTGTTTTTATTCAAGGGTTCCACCTCCGTCAATCGGTTGCGGCATGCCATTGTTATCAAAGTTCTACAGACGCCTCAGCCATAGTTGAGCCCAAAAGTCAAGTCGTACCCAGTCATTCTGAACAGGGGCTAGTGACTGTTTCCCCTAAATTACACTACAGCGGCCAGGTAATACAATGATATTGCTAAAGTAGACACATTATTAGTAGGAAACAACTTTGGCATCATTATGATGTCGTCAAATGTACATTAGATAGATGGCAATGTTGCCTTTAGTGGGCAAAGTTCAGCTCCAATTGAGAATGCATTAAGCAGAATATGCATTTGGGCGCAGTGCAATATTGTGACGCAACGTACAACCCATGAATATGTGGCTTCTCTTTTACCGTCAGGTGGTGCAAACTCCCTCTGGAAGCCCACCCTGTTGAGCAGACCACAGAATTGTGCTGGCAGGCGCTGGTACATTCGCTGAGAGGTAGACACCGCCAACTGCTTCTTTTTAAGCTCGAAGACCTGCTTCAGGGCACTGTTCTCCACTTTCTCAACCTGTAACACATTTGCCATAACCATATTTTATTGGTTATCAGGCAGTTAATATCACAGATTGCACCTTTATTGTTAAATCTGTTGTTTCTTGTGCAGACACTAACCCTGACAATTTTAAGCCCGGAAAAATTCCGCTGTCTTTGTCTATAGTCAGAACTGCTCTCGCTGACAGGCTTCCTTGGGGAACTGGTGGAAGTTCTCAGGCCCATGTCAGTCTCCTCTTCTTTTGCGAAATTCTCTTGGACTTTGCAGCACATGGCTTCCACCTCTAATACAGCAGCTGTGACATCTCTAGAAGCCCCATGGATGTTCACGCCGGCACAACCATCTTTAAAGAACACCTCAATGGAAACTTTGAACTTGGTCTGAAAGGTCAGCAGCTTTTCAAACTCATGTTGACCAAAGTGCTGGATGAAATTGTTGCGAATGGTGAAGACATTCTTGACGGCAGGGTAGAAAACAGAAAAATACCAGTATCTGGCCTCTCTCAACGTCTCATCAAAGGCACTGCTGAACTCGATATATGGTTGTGCACTTTCCCTTGGATCTCTGGAGTCAAAATAGCCAGTTGTGGGCTCAAATCCTTGCAGACGAGACACAAAATAATAATTTAATCCAAAATACTGCATGCATAGTGCAAAAACCGTTGTAATAAATATGTTGTATCAAGAGTTCTGTTAACACACAAATGATAATAACATACCACTTCTACTTCTTTTGACTGGGATCTCACCTTGAGCAGAGGCACTGTTGAAGGAGCTAGAATATTGTGTTGCGCCTTGAAGAGATTTCAGTTTGTCTTCAAAAGCCTGTGGAAAAGATCACTGGTAACTATCACTGGTAACTATATCAACTCTGGTGTCATAAGAAGACAGCAAAGAACTGAAGTCTTTTGGTTTAGAAATGTATCATATTCGCAACTCTTCGGTTCAAAAACGGCTAAGTAATTTAACTTCAAAAGAGTGAAATCGTCAAAGAGCTGTGGGACTATTACCAGGCCACGAAGGATTAGTATGAAAGTGACTGATAATACTTTGATCATACACATACCCTATATGTCTCAGTGTCCGTTGGATATATAACATAATAGATATCCATGAACGTTCCATTGTTTTGCTTGGCAAATTCCACTGCTGTGTCCACCATAATCTGGGCAACCTCTTGCTTGTTGAAGCCCAACATACCAGTACCAATGGCTGGGAAGGAGATTGATGACAGCGTTTTTTTTTGGGCCATGTTCAGACACTTTGAGATAACATCACCAAGAATCTGTCATGACAAGAATACAGAAAGCTTACAAATGACTTGTCCTGTTTTTTATTCTATATGTTATACTTCTGGACTAGAGCCATAGTAAAATTTAGTTAGATCTTTGATATACTACCCTTAACATATTGCTAGGAACAAGGTAGGATAACTATTTTATGTTTGATCTCAACAGTACATTTTAGTGTAGTTGAATACCTTAAAGCCTTATTTGTATTTATTTACCTTTTCAGATGCTTGATTTTTGTTAGGACATATCGTGTGGTACACGAAACTGCATGATAATTTGTGTCCAGTGGTCTCAATAACGTCACCGTATTTGTTGTAGTTGTAGCATTTCGATATCTCCTCCTGTATGCCTTTTCCAGCCTTTCCCAGAATTGCTTTGGATATTGCCCCGTATGACAAATCAAGGTTGGAAGAAATTGTGTTCACAATGCTGCTTGTCTGTCAATAAAAGATGAGCAAGACAGAATACCAGTTAATAACAGTTAAGCTTTTCATATATTTGGAAATATGTTCCAAATGCTGAACCAAAGCCAAATATTCATACACATTCCTCCATCAGTCATGTCTACCATTAAATTCTGATTATTTATCCTTTATGCTATATTTTCTATTATTTGTACCTTTTGTGCCTCAATGTATCCGTTTTTGAGGTTCAGAGTGACATTGTTGACTTTCATCGAAGTTGAGCCTTTTCCGTGACTTACAACTTTACTGTATGAAGCTTTAGGTGGCTGCCCCCAAGCTGCCGCTGGTTGACTGTGTGAAACCGTTGACCCCAGTATTTCACAGCATGCTCTCTTCATCTCCCCGACCGATAGGTCATCGTGATTGACCAGGCGAACCTCTAAAGGAGCTCCGGAGTAATTGTGATCATGGTACTTTTTCAGGGTTTTAACAATGACGTCTGCACAGAGTGGCAGGGGAAAGTTGAACAAGCCAGAACTTATGGCAGGAATGGCAACAGACTTCAGATGATGTTTCTTTATCTCCTCTAGAATGTTTCTAACAGCCTTTTCAAGTTTTGGTGTGGCAATATCAACATCATATTTTTGGGGGTTGTATGGTAGGCTTGGACCAACGACATGAATGATCTTCCTGCATGGAAGGTATCCAGGTGGGGCGACGATGGCATCTCCCGTTAACAACCTTCCGTTGGCCTTTATGTACTGGTCACTCTCTCGCTGGATATCTGGGCCACCGGCATCGCTAAGCGCCTTGGCGAGACCTGCCCCATGTTTGAGGTACTCATTGGCCGCGTTGACCACAGCATCTACGCCACAGTGAGTGGTAAGGTCGTCCCTCCATACAGACACCTTGAGGCCCTTGGACAGCAGGGTACAAAACCTAATCTCAGGCTTCTTGGACTGTCCTGCACTGGCAGCATCCACACCATGGAGCACGGCAGTGCATCCAAACTTGCTTTGCAGGGCGTAAGTCAGAGCTGATCCACATTGGCCCAGGATGCTCACCATCTCCTCCTCCAGAGGGAAATTCTCTGACTTGGCCATGGCTCACACAAAACAGGGTATCCAATGTTGTTCTGAGGACTGAGGAAAACATTTGAGTGTAAGACGTCATATGCAATTAAGGCATACATTACACAAGTCAAATGAGCTTCTTATGAACATGACACAAGCTTTCATATATATTTGTTTTTATTGTTTGTAATAGCCTACATTATGTAATCCTGATAGAATTTTTTTTCCCCATTCATAGATCATTCACATGGCCTAGCTTACATTACCAACACCCTATCAAGGTGCATGTTGTTCTAATAACTAACTGTTATCACTTCTTCTTCTTATTATTATTATTATTATTATTATTATTATATCTTTTTACATATTTGTTTTCTAAAAACTCAAAACTCAACCTCAAAACACTCTCCTGCAAACCGCCTCACCAATAAAAAAAATATATATATATTATTTCCCTCAAATCTGAAATCCACAACAGAAGCTAGCCAGAGGTTAGCCAGTTCTCTGGCTAACGTTGGAGTTCAGCTAGCCACGGTTAGCGGTCCTCAGCTATCCATTAGCTCGAAAAGCTATCGCCAGTTTTTGTACAGCGCAGAGCATACCGGACCTATTCTCTCTCCATATCCCCGGATTTCTACCGCAGGCTCTGGACATTTACACCTGGATCTTGCAGCTAGCTAGCTGCTACCTGAGTGACTATTGGCAATGTCGATCCCGGAGCTAACATCAATTATTCCAGGGCTAGCCAGCTGAAGAGTTCCATCAGCCACTCCTGGGCTATTCCGGAGCTAGCCAGCTGAAGATTTCCATCAGCCTCTCCTGGGCTACAATCACCTATCCGGACCCGTTTTACTGCCAATGCGGAGTCCCATCGGGTCTTCACGACTGGACCACCGACGTTATCTGCCCGAGGGAGTTATCCAACTGGCCCCTCCGTCGCGACGTAACCTGAACGCCCATCTGCGGCTATCTGAATAGGTCTATCGGACTATTTTCTTGGGCCACTATAACTATTTTGCCAATTGGACTGGTCCCCCCTACCACACGGAACCCCTCTAATCTTCCACCGGAAACGCACGAGGTGGCTAAAAACAGACCTCCTCCATCTTCTACCAGCTTGCTACCTATGGCCCGGATAGCTGTCTAATTCTCACTGGACCCTCTGATCACTCGGCTAAGCATGCCTCTCCTTAATGTCAATATGCCTTGTCCATTGCTGTTCTGGTTAGTGTTTATTGGCTTATTTCACTGTAGAGCCTCTAGCCCTGCTCATTATACCTTATCCAACCTCTCAGTTCCTCCACCCACACATGCTATGACATCTTCTGGTTTCAATTATGTTCCTAGAGACCATATCTCTCTCATCATCACCAAATGCCTAGGTTCACCTCCACTGTATTCACATCCTACCATACTCTGCTCCTTTTTTTCTCTATTCTGGACGTCACAGACGACCAATTCTTATAGCTTTTAGCCGTACCCTTAGCTTCATCCTTCTCTGTTCCTCTGGTGATGTAGAGGTGAATCCAGGCCCTGCTGTGCCTAGCTCCACTCCTATTCCCCAGGCGCTCTCTTTTGATGACTTCTGTAATAGCCTTGGTTTCATGCATGTTAACAATAGAAGCCTCCTCCCTAAGTTTGTTTTATTCACTGCTTTAGCACACTCTGCCAACCCGGATGTCCTAGCCGTGTCTGAATCCTGGCTTAGGAAGTCCACCAAAAACTCTGAAATCTTCATCCCTAACTACAACGTTTACAGACAAGATAGAACGGCCAAAGGGGGCGGTGTTGCAATCTACCGCAGAGATAGCCTGCAGAGTTCTGTCCTACTATCCAGGTCTGTACCCAAACAATTTGAACTTCTACTTTTAAAAATCCATCTTTCTAAAAACAAGTCTCTCACCGTTGCCGCCTGCTATAGACCCCCCTCGGCCCCCAGCTGTGCTCTGGACACCATATGTGAACTGATTGCCCCTCATCTATCTTCAGAGCTCGTGCTACTAGGTGACCTAAACTGGGACATGCTTAACACCCCAGCCATTCTACAATTCAAGCTTGACGCCCTCAACCTCACACAAATTATTAATGAACCCACCAGGTACCACACCAAAGCCGTAAACACGGGCACCCTCTTAGATATCATCCTAACCAACTTGCCCTCTAAATACACCTCTGCTGTTTTCAACCAAGATCTCAGCGATCACTGCCTGCATCCGTAATGGGTCAGCGGTCAAACGACCTCCACTCATCACTGTCAAACACTCCCTGAAACATTTCAGCGAGCAAGCCTTTCTAATCGACCTGGCCCTGGTATCCTGGAAGGATATTGACCTCATCCCGTCAGTAGAGGATGCCTGGTTATTTTTTTCAAATGCCTTCGTTCACCATCTTAAATAAGCATGCCCCATTCAAGAAATTTAGAACCAGGAACTGATATAGCCCTTGGTTCTCCCCAGACCTGACTGCCCTTAACCAACACAAAAACATCCTGTGGCGTTCTGCATTAGCATCGAACAGCCCCAGTGATATGCAACTTTTCAGGGAAGTTAGAAACCAATATACACAGGCAGTTAGAAAAGCCAAGGCTAGCTTTTTCAAGCAGAAATTTGCTTCCTGCAACACAAACTCAAAAAAGTTCTGGGACATTGTAAAGTCCATGGAGAATAAGAACACCTCCTCCCAGCTGCCCACTGCACTGAGGATAGGAAACTGTCACCACCGGTAAACCCACTATAATTGAGAATTTCAATAAGCATTTTTCTACAGCTGGCGATGCTTTCCACCTGGCTACCCCTACTGCAGTCAACAGCACTGCACCCCCCACAGCTACTCGCCCAAGCCTTCCCCATTTCTCCTTCTCCCAAATCCATTCAGCTGATGTTCTGAAAGAGCTGCAAAATCTGGATCTACAAATCAGCCAGGCTAGACAATCTGGACCCTTTCTAAAATTATCTGCCGAAATTATTGCAACCCCTTTTACTAGCCTGTTCAACCTATCGTGTCGTCTGAGATTCCCATAGATTGGAAAGCAGCTGCTGTCATCCCCCTCTTTAAAGGAGGGGACACTCTTGACCCAAATTGCTACAGACCTATATCTATCCTACCCTGCCTTTCTAAGGTCTTCGAAAGCCAAGTTAACAAACAGATTACCGACCATTTCGAATCCCACCGCACCTTCTCTGCTATGCAATCTGGTTTCAGAGCTGGTCATGGGTGCACCTCAGCCATGCTCAAGGTCCTAAACGATATCATAACCGCCATCGATAAGAAACAATACTGTGCTGCCGTATTCATTGACCTGGCCAAAGCTTTCACCACATCCTCATCGGCAGACTCAATAGCCTTGGTTTCTCAAATGATTGCCTCGCCTGGTTCACCTACTACTTCTCTGATAGAGTTCAGTGTGTCAAATCGGAGGGCCTGTTGTCCAGACCTCTGGCAGTCTATGGGGGTGCCACAGGGTTCAATTCTTGAGCCAACTCTTTTCTCTGTATACATCAATGATGTCGCTCTTGCTGCTGGTGAGTCTCTGATCCACCTCTACGCAGACGACACCATTCTGTATACTTCTGGCCCTTCTTTGGACACTTAACCACCAGACGAGCTTCAATGCCATACAACTCTCCTTCCGTGGCCTCCAACTGCTCCTCAATGCAGGTAAAACTAAATGCATGCTCTTCAACCGATCGCTGCCTGCACCTGCACGCCTGTCCAGCATCACTACTCTGGACGGTTCTGACTTAGAATATGTGGACAACTACAAATACCTAGGTGTCTGGTTAGACTGTAAACTCTCCTTCCAGACTCACATCAAACATCTCCAATCCAAAGTTAAATCTAGAATTGGCTTCCTATTTTGCAACAAAGCATCCTTCACTCATGCTGCCAAACATACCCTCGTAAAACTGACCATCCCAACGCTCTCGTTGGCTGGCCTTCACTTCATAATCGTCGCCAAACCCACTGGCTCCAGGTCATCTACAAGACCCTGCTAGGTAAAGTCCCGCCTTATCTCCGCTCACTGGTCACCATAGCAGCACCCACCTGTAGCATGCACTCCAGCAGGTATATCTCTCTGGTCACCCCCAAAGCCAATTCCTCCTTTGGCCGTCTCTCCTTCCAGTTCTCTGCTGCCAATGACTGGAACGAACTACAAAAATCTGAAACTGGAAGCACTTATCTCCCGCACTAGCTTTAAGCACCAGCTGTCAGAGCAGCTCACAGATCACTGCACATAGCCCATCTATAATTTAGCCCAAACAACTACCTCTTCCCCTACTGTATTTATTTATTTAATTTATTTTTCTCCTTTGCACACCATTATTTATATTTCTACTTTGCACTTTCTTCTACTACAAATCTACCATTCCAGTGTTTTTACTTGCTATATTGTATTTACTTTGCCACCATGGCCTTTTTTGCCTTTACCTCCCTTATCTCACCTCATTTGCTCACACTGTATATAGACATATTTTTCTACTGTATTATTGATTGTATATTTGTTTTACTCCATGTGTAACTCTGTGTTGTTGTATGTTGTCGAACTGCTTTGCTTTATCTTGGCCAGGTCGCAATTGTAAATGAGAACTTGTTCTCAACTTGCCTACCTGGTTAAATTAAAGGTGAAATAAAAGGTGAAATAAAAGGTGAAATAAAATAAATAAAATAATTAATTTGATAATTATGAAAACAATACTTTATTGGGACATCAGAAAGCCGTTTTGCTGGAACAACACCGACCTTGAGGACTAGGCTATAATCAAAACTGAAAGTAAACTGACTTGACTGATCTGGTTAAATAAGTAAATAAAAAGATACAATAGTAAATATTACTCACAAGCTCAACAAAATTGAATTTAATATTACATTTGAGTAAAGCACAAATATCGCTGGGTGTAGATTAGGGTTGAATGGCGGGAACCTGATTACCGAGATTTACCACCCAAAATCACTTTTCCCGGGATAAGTAACTGCGAGAAACTGGGAAATTATAATAAATGATTTATTTACTTATATGAACAGTATGGCATGAAATGGAACTTTTAAATTATATGCGATGTCTACATCTGGCTTCTCTATGGCCTCTGCATGATTAATCAACTCTCAAGGTGGGGTCAGACAGCCCGTCTCATGGTAACTTTTTTTTCTCTTGTGACAGGAAGGCCTATATTTGCTGCAGCATAGCCTATGCTACAGTAATATAAAGACAGAATGCGCGTCTAATTTACCCATCTACATCTGGCTTTCGGAGGGGGTCAAAATGTTTTAAATTGTAAAGATTTATTTATTGATTGCAGCTGCTGAGTTTTATAAGCCTATCGTTGCTTTAAAATCAGTGTGTGCGAGAGCACTGTCTTTCTATCAACTCCATTCAAATTGCATCCAAAATAGATAATGTTTTAGATTGATATACAGCCCTATATAAAATATGTCCTGTCCTACCTCTCAGGTAATAAATTCAATGTAGTATTAGCCTTATATTTAGCGAATTGATGATGGGTTATGCTTACTAAGCCACAAACTTATAGCCTCAGTCTTTTGCGCAATATGCAAGCACGTGTGCTCTGCTGGCCTCTCCTTAAAAAACGCTCCTTAGCACTTGGAGTCCCATGCAGGAAAAATTAGACTAGAATAGCGTGCTGGTCATATACAGTTGAAGTCGGAAGTTTACATACACCTTAACCAAATACATTTCAACTCAGTTTTTCACAATTCCTGACATTGAATCCCAGTAAAAATTCCCTGTTTTAGGTCAGTTAAAATAAAGTGGTGATCCTAAGAATGTGAAATGTCAGAATAATAGAGAGTGATTTATTTCAGCTTTTATTTCTTTCATCACATTCCCAGTGGGTCAGAAGTTTACATACACTCAATTAGTATTTGATAGCATTGCCTTTAAATTGTTTAACTTGGGTCAAACGTTTCGGGTAGCCTTCCATAAGCTTCCCACAATAAGTTGGGTGAATTTTGGCCCATTCCTCCTGACAGAGCTGGTGTAACTGAGTCAGGTTTGTAGGCATCCTTGCTCACACACGCTTTTTCAGTTCTGCCCACAGATTTTCTATAGGATCGAGGTCAGGGCTTTGTGATGGCCACTCCAATACATTGACTTTGTTGTCCTTAAGCCATTTTGCCACAACTTTGGAAGTATGCTTGGGGTCATTGTCCATTTGGAAGACCCATTTGCGACTAAGCTTTAGCCTGTTAGGGCTAGGGGGCAGTATTTACACGGCCGGATAAAAAACGTACCCGATTTAATCTGGTTACTACTCCTGCCCAGTAACTAGAATATGCATATAATTATTGGCTTTGGATAGAAAACACCCTAAAGTTTCTAAAACTGTTTGAATGGTGTCTGTGAGTATAACAGAACTCATATGGCAGGCAAAAACCTGAGAAGATTTCATGCAGGAAGTGGCCTGTGTGACAAGAAGTCGTTCTTCTTGTCTCTGTTTATTGAAGAGTGAGGATCTTAGCTGTAACGTGACACTTCCTACGGCTCCCATAGGCTCTGAGAGCCTGGGAAAAAGCTTAACGATATCAAGGCAGCCTCTGGCTGAAACACATTATCGCCTTTGCCAAGTGGCCGATCAGAGGACAAAGGAATTAGGCGCGGGCCCGAGTCGACCCCGTGCTGTATTTTCTTTCGGCTGTTTACCTAATTGCAGATTCCCGGTCGGAATATTACCGCTTTTTTACGAGAAAAATGGCATAAAAATTGATTTTAAACAGCGGTTGACATGCTTCGAAGTACGGTAATTAAATATTTAGAAATCTTTTGTCACGAAATGAGCCGTGCGCGTGACCCTTATTTACCATTGGGATAGTGTCTTGAACGCACGAACAAAACGCCGCTGTTGGAACATAACTATGGATTATTTTGGACCAAACCAACATTTGTTATTGAAGTAGAAGTCCTGGGAGTGCATTCTGACGAAGAACACCAAAGGTAATCAAACTTTTCTAATAGTAAATCGGAGTTTGGTGAAGGCTAAACTTGCTGGGTGTCTAAATAGCTAGCCCTGTGATGCCGGGCTATCTACTTAGAATATTGCAAAATGTGCTTTCACCAAAAAGCTATTTTAAAATCGGACATATCGAGTGCATAGAGGAGTTCTGTGTCTATAATTCTTAAAATAATTGTTATGCTTTTTGTGAACGTTTATCGTGAGTAATTTAGTAGTGAGTGTACAGTGAGTGTACAGCTTGTATAACAGTGTAAATTTGCTGTCCCCTCAAAATAACACAACACACAGCCGTTAATGTCTAAACAGCTGGCAACAAAAGTGAGTACACCCCTCAGTGAAAATATCCAAATTGGGCCCAAAGTGTCAATATTTTGTGAGGCCACCATCATTTTCCAGCACTGCCTTAACCCTCTTGGGCATGGAGTTCACCAGAGCTTCACAGGTTGCCACTGGAGTCCTCTTCCACTCCTCCATGACGACATCACGGAGCTGGTGGATGTTAGAGACCTTGCACTCCTCCACCTTCCGTTTGAGGATGCCCCACAGATGCTCACTAGGGTTTAGGTCTGGAGACATGCTTGGCCAGTCCATCACCTCTACCCTCAGCTTCTTTAGCAAGGCAGTGGTTGTCTTGGAGGTGTGTTTGGGGTCTTTATCATGTTGGAATACTGCCCTGCGGCCCAGTCTCCGGAGGGAGGGGATCATGCTCTGCTTCAGTATGTCACAGTACATGTTGGCATTCATGGTTCCCTCAATGAACTGTAGCTCCCCAGTGCCGGCAGCACTCATGCAGCCCCAGACCATGACACTCCCACCACCATGCTTGACTGTAGGCAAGACACACTTGTCTTTGTACTCCTCACCTGGTTGACGCCACACACGCTTGACACCATCTGAACCAAATAAGTTGATCTTGGTCTCATCAGACCACAGGACATGGTTCCAGTAATCCATGTCCTTAGTCTGCTTGTCTTCAGCAAACTGTTTGCGGGCTTTCTTGTGCATCAACTTTAGAAGAGGCTTCCTTCTGGGACGACAGCCATGCAGACCAATTTGATGCAGTGTGCGGCGTATGGTCTGAGCACTGACAGGCTGACCCCCCACCCCTTCAACCTCTGCAGCAATGCTGGCAGAACTCATACGTCTATTTCCCAAAGACAACCTCTGGATATGACGCTGATCATGTGCACTCAACTTCTTTGGTCGACCATGGCGAGGCCTGTTCTGAGTGGAACCTGTCCTGTTAAACCGCTGTATGGTCTTGGCCACCGTGCTGCAGCTCAGTTTCAGGGTCTTGGCTTGGCTCTTCTTATAGCCCAGGCCATCTTTATGTAGAGCAACAATTCTTTTTTTCAGATCCTCAGAGAATTCTTTGCCATGAGGTGCCATGTTGAACTTCCAGTGACCAGTCAGTATGAGGGAGTGTGAGAGCGATGACACCAAATTTAACACACCTGAGACCTTGTAACACTAACGAGTCACATGACACGGGGGAGGGAAAATGGCTAATTGGGCCCAATTTGGACATTTTCACTTAGGGGTGTACTCACTTTTGTTGCCAGCGGTTTAGACATTAATGGCTGTGTGTTGAGTTATTTTGAGAGGACAGCAAATTTACATTGTTATACAAGCTGTACACTCACTACTTTACATTGTATCAAAGTGTCATTTCTTCAGTGTTGTCACATGAAAAGATAGACTAAAATATTTACAAAAATGTGAGGAGTGTACTCACTTTTGTGAGATACTGTATGTATGTATGTATGTATGTATGTATGTATGTATGTATGTATGTATACACTTTTTTTACAGCATTTCTTATACCAAGAGACTATTCGAAGAGGGATGCAAGCTCGTTTGCTGAATGTTAAATACAGCAGCCAATAGAACTCCTGGGTAGTTTGAAAGAAGAGCTAACACGTGATGGCGCTAGGCTACTCAGTTATTTATTCAGACCCATAGCCATTCAATCTTCGTAAAGAGAAGTGAAAACATTCTGCATCCAATTCTAGTCCTATATATTTTTCAAGGAGGTCCTTAGACAGGAAGCTAAAGACAACTAAACTTTATTTCAGAAAACTGTTGAAAGTGAGTAGGAATGAAGCAACTGAGAGAAAGAGGAGGTAGGCTAATAACATTAGGGGGGAAATTATGAAAGGTGTGAGTCGGCCTACTAATTATACAAATAGGCCCCATTATTATTTTAAAATCAAATTCACTAGCCTATACTTGTAACTTTGTAGGCTGCAACAGAATGGTGATTTGAACTGGGTGTGTAATTCCAATACAATTACACAGTTCACACTCAAAAAGATTAGCCTACTAGAGCTATTTCATTTATTTACTTGAGACAGCACATACAGTGCATTCGGAAATAAAGTATTTAGACTCCTTTTTATGTTACGGCCTTATTCTAAAATTGATTAAATTGTCGTCGTCGTCGTCCCCCCCCCTTCAGTCTACACACAATACTCCATAATGACAAAGCAAAAACAGGTTTTTACAAATGTTTGCAAAAAATATTGTATATGGGGAGTTTCTCCCATTTTTCTCAGCAGATCCTCTCAAACTCTGTCAGGTTGGATGGGGAGCGTCACTGCACAGCTATTTGCAGGTCTATCCAGAGCTGTTAGATCGGGTTCAAGTTCGGGCTCTGGCTGGGCCACTCAAGGACATTCAGAGACTTGTCCTGAAGCCACTTCTGCATTGTCTTGGCTGTGTGCTTAGGGTCATTATCCTGTTGGAAGGTGAACCTTTGCCACAGTCTGGGTCCTGAGTAATCTGGAGCAGGTTTTCATCAAGGATCTCTGTACTTTGCGCTGTTCATCTTTCCCTTGATCCTGATCTCCAGTTGTATCCATTAGCTACTGACTGTTCCAACTTTTAAAGCAGAGTGGGTCGAACTAGACATTTTGGGGAGTATTTCGCTACATTGTACATCGAAAAGAGGAAGCGAAAGGGAGATGGTTTGTCAAAGAAGAACGGTAGAAAGTGTAAGCAGACTGAGCTGATCGAAGAGAGGAGGAGAAATGGAAGTGAATGAGGGCGAAGTATTGGGAGGTGGTAGGTGTGGTGAAGTTCTCGGAGCCCAAGGCTTGCACCGAGAGTCAGGATAAAGAGGAGTCTGTGGAGTGAAGGAGTGACTTTTTTTTTTTTTTTTTAAGTGGACCCTTGCGTTTTGGCTGACCCATTTGTGATTTCAAGGTGGATGAAAACAGAGTTGGGTGCTGTGATAATTGTTTGTTTCTGCTGGTCAGCGCGCGCCACGCTAAAAATGTCTTTGGGATCGGTGTCCCTTCCACGGAACGGTTGAGCTAACGTAGGTTAATGTGATTAGCATGAGGTTGTACGTAACAAGAACATTTCCCAAAGCTTAAATTCTTGTTAATCTAACTGCACTGTCCAATTTTCAGTAGCTATTACAGTAAAGCGTTTATTTTTTCAGAGAAATACGGAGCCGTTCCATATTTTATCGAACGGGTGGCAACCCTAAGTCTAAATATTTCCTTTACATTGCACAACCTTCAATGTTATGACATAATTATGTAGAATTCTGGCATATTAGTTCGCAACGAGCCAGACGGCCCAAACTGTTGCATATACCCTGACTCTGCGTGCAATGGACGCAAGAGAAGACACAATTTCCCTAGTTAATATTGCCTGCAAACATGAATTTCTTTGAACTAAATATGCAGATTAAAAAAAATATACTTCTGTGTATTGATTTTAAAACCTGTTGGGGATAGGGGGCAGTATTGAGAATTTGGAAAAAAATATGTGCCCATTTTTAACTGCCTCCTACACCAACTCAGAAGCTAGAATATGCATATTATTAACAGATTTGGATAGAGAACACTCTGAATTTTCTAAAACTGTTTGAATGGTGTCTAAGTATAACAGAACTCATATGGCAGTCAAAACCCTGAGACAAATTCTGACAGGAAGTGGATACCTGATGTGTTGAATTACATTTAAGCCTATGCCATTGAAACACACAGGGGCTTATTAATCATTGAGCACTTACTATGGCTTCCACTAGATGTCACCAGTCTTTACAAAGTGGTTTGAGTCTTCTACTGTGAAAACTGACCGAACAAGAGACTTGGAACATTGGTCATAAGCGGATGGCCGATACGACTCTGGCGCGCGAGTGCATGTTTGGGTACTCTCGTTCCAATACGTTTTAAAAGAGAATGCAATCGTCCGCCTTGAATATTATTGAAGTTCTGATTGAAAAAGGCCCTAATGATTTATGCTATACAACGTTTGACATGTTTGAACGAACGTAAAAAAATTTTTTCTTTGATGAAGACAAGTCCGGCGGGCGTCGTTCATGTTTTTGAGTAGCCTATAGGACGCGCTAACAACACAGAGCTTTTTGGACATAAATTATGAGCTTTTTCGAACAAAACTACATTTGTTATGGACCTGGGATTCCTGGAAGTGCCTTCTGATGAAGATAATCAAAGGTAAGGGATTATTTACATAGTATTTTTGATTTTAGATCTCTCCAACATGGCGCTTAGTCTGTATCGCAAAGCCTATTTTTCTGGGCGCAGTACTCAGATTATTGCAAAGTGTGATTTCCCAGTAAAGTTATTTTTAAATCTAGCAATGCGGTTGCGTTCAAGAGATGTTAATCTATAATTCTTTGAATGACAATATAATATTTTACCAATGTTTTCAAATAGTAATTATTTAATTTGTTGTGCTGATTGACTAGCGGTATTGGAGGGAAAATATTTCCTCAACATCAACGCCATAGTAAAACGCTGTTTTTGGATATAAATATGAACTTGATGGAAGAAAAAATGCATGTATTGTCTAACATAATGTCCTAGGAGTGTCATCTGATTAAGATTGTCAAAGGTTAGTGCATAATTTTAGCTGGTTTTCTGCTTTTGGTGACGCCTGTCTTTGCATTGACAAAACATTACACACAGCTATTTTCAATGTACTGTCCTAACATAATCTAACTTTATGCTTTCGCCGTAAAGCCTTTTTGAAATCGGACAACGTGGTTAGATTAAGATGTTTATCTTTCAAAGGGTGTAAGATAGTTGTATGTTTGAAAAATTTGAATTATGACATTTAATTGTTTTCAAATTTGGTGCCCTTGATATTTCACCTGCTGTTGATAGGGTGTACCAGGGGTGGGACGCTTGCGTCCCACGTTCCCAGACAGGTTAAGAAAGGCATTGATGTTTATGGTTAGGCACATTCGTGCAACGGTTGCAATTTGAATTTCACGCTCTGCAATTTCACCGGAAGTTGGGCCGGCCCCAGATGGTAAGGGTAGATAACAAAACATGCGCCACGCTGATCCTCAACACAGGGGCCCCTCGGTGATCACGCCTACCACTGTTGTGTCGTCTGCAAACTTAATGATGGTATTTGAGTCGTGCCTGGCCGTGCAGTCATGAGTGAACAGGGAGTACAGGAGCGGACTGAGCACGCACCCCTGAGGGGCCCCTGTGTTGAGGATCAGCGTGGCGCATGTTTTGTTATCTACCCTTACCATCTGGGGGCGGCCCAGCTTCCAGTGAAATTGCAGAGCGTGAAATTCAAATTACAGAAATAGTCATATTTAACATACATGAAAATACAAGTCTCATATCAGTTAAAAGCTTAACTTCTTGTTAATCCAGCCACTGTGTCAGATTTCAAAAAGGCTTTACGGCGAAAGCACACCATGCGATTATCTGAGGACAGCGCCCAGCACACAATAGCATTAAAAACATTTTCCAACCAGGCAGATGCGCCACAAAAGTCAGAAATAGCGATACAAATAAATCACTTACCTTTGAAGAGCTTCTGTTGGACCTCCAAAAGGTCCCAGCTACATCACAAATGGTTGTTTTGTTCGATTAAGTCATTCTTTATATCCCCAAAAACTCAGTTTAGCTGGCGCGCTTCATTCAATAATCCACCGGTTGCCCTCCTTCAAAATGCATACTAAATGAATCCCAAACGTTACCAACAAACTTCTCCAAACAAGTCAAACAACGTTTATAATCAAACGTCAGGTACCCTAATACGTAAATAGATGATAAAAAGTAAGATGGAGAATCGTCATTGTCATTACCGGAGATAAACAACAAAGTATGCGCATTCGCCAGTACGCGTAAGAAACACTACAGCCAAAATGGGAGCCACTTAGAAAAACTACAAATTCTACCTCATTTTTCCAAAAACACGCCTGAAACTCTTTCTAAAGACTGTTGACATCTAGTGGAAGCCCTAGGAATTGCAATCTGGGAGGTTTTCCCTTCATATTAAAAATGACAGCCATTGGAATCAATGGTGGGCTGAATATTTTTTTCTTTCTGGATGGTTTGTCCTCGGGTTTTCGCCTGCCATATCAGTTCTGTTATACTCACAGACATTATTTTAACAGTTTTAGAAACTTGAGTGTTTTCTATCCAAATCTAATTATATGCATAACCTAGCTTCTGGGCCTGAGTAACAGGCAGTTTACTTTGGGCACGTTTGTCATCCAGACGTCAAAATACTGCCCCCTAGCCCAAAGAGGGCTTACTCACATCGGCTGCGGAGAGCATTTTCACACAGTGTTCCGGAACAGCTGGTGCTTTCATGCATGTTTCAGTGTTATTTGCCTCGAAGCGAGCATAGAAGTAGTTTAGCTTGTCTGGTAGGCTCGTGAGAGGAGCGGTGTGAGTAGTAGATCTGTACCAGTACAGAGGGATAGGCCAACAAGTGATATGTTTCAGTGGGATTGGATTTTTAGCATTTATAGCAATGGTTATTAACTGTACTGCAGGAATGGAATGTAAGTCGCAGAAAATTGAGGTTGTGGTGGCAGCTACAGAGGTATTTGGGTGTGCGAGACTTGAAATCAGAATACTTATCACAATTTTTTTCTTAACTTCTTAAAGCATTGTTGGCTAGGGGGTATAGTAATTTTTTTGTAGCATATTGTGAAATAATAATGTAATGAAATTATTAAACGCTTTAAAGGAACCTATAATCATACCTGTATAGCATGAGAAATGCCCATATATAAAGTAAACACATATTGTAATCCAGATGCATGCCTGGATAGGAAGTGTCATAATTAATATAATGAATGCACATATGAATATTACCTGCTGAATGCTGATATACTCAAACAGACTAAAGTGTACTTATGACATCAGAATACTTAACACTATTTGTTGTTAACTTCTTAAAGCATTGTTGGGACTTGTAAGTAAGAATTTCACTGTAGAAATACCTGTTGTATTCGTCCCATGTGACAAATACAATTTGATTTGAGAAGTTACAGGGTGTGTTAAGTGGTGGTGTCCCATCCTTTCTGGCTGGTGGCCTGAGGTAGGACTAAATAGATTGAAATAGTGGAGTAGGGTGGTGGGTTAAAAAAAATATATATTTATACACATTATTTAGTGAGTATGGTATTTGTTGATTGTATTTAATGTTTTTGAGCAAAGTATAAGGGAGTTATACTCCAATCTAGTAGGTGGCGGTAATGCAACATGTATTGGATGCCAACCACCGTAGAAGTTTCAACTTTACCACAGTGCCAGTTTACTTTATATCTCGTCGGAAAGTGAGCACTCAAACGTTTTCATGGTTGCTGAAATTATACACTGTTCGCTCAAATTCAGTTTGTGAGAAAACAAGCACTAACTGGTGCTGGGAATCATCTAAATCGCAGTGAAATATTTTCAACAAGCAAAAATATTTTGTTTTGGAGTTGTTTGAAGCTGGCGGACCAAAACCGAAAGATAAAGGCTCAAGCGCGAATCTTTGCCAAGTTACAGGAAATAAGACACGGGGGATGGGTAGATTTGTTTGGAATACAGTTCTGTTTCAATTCACCTAGCTTTCACATACGGGTTAAGTCCTGAGAAATGATATGGGTGTGTTCGTAAATTCGGACATCAACGGCATCCAAGCTAACTGGCCAGCTACTTCCAGACACAGACAATGAGAACACCGCACTCTGACCATTCTACTCGCCTTAGCATAGCTGGTTAGGCTGTTATCTAGAGCGTTGGTGACTGGTCCCGTGCTACAGGCAATTTAATTACGTTCACTGACATGGTCATATTCAACATGTTGCCAGTTCGTAAATTCCTCAGTTATTCTGCGCTCTGACACTCGGATGAGAGCGCATGAAATCGGAGTAGATAGCCAGAGTAAATTTACTAACGCACACTGTGTAGCAGTTTTAAACACTTTCCAAATGTCGGTCTTGTGGGACACACTTACACCTCATGTTAAACATCCTGCACGCGCGCCATAAATGGACAACAGCCACGCATCCAAAACACACTCTAGCCCAATACAGAAACGGGCTAACTTTAAAGAGACCTAAATCTAACAATCAGTTTCCAGATGACAGTATCCCTCCCAACAACTAACGTACCTGCTGTACTTTTACAATCGAACCAACCAGCAAAGAAATAGTAAAGCTACGTAGTCTACTCACCTGACGAGTCGACTGGATATTTAAAAATATGGAATTCAATGCATCTAGTCGTCGTCGACAAAGCTCAAAACTGAAAGAAATGATCAGTAAAATGACATTTAAACACGCCCCGTCTTGGATGCGAAACCTAATGTGCCTACCGTTCTCCTAGCAGCAGGATCGCGGATTTGTTTTCTTCAAAATAAGAGTCCCCCTGCAAAGACATGCTAAACTTTGGTAATATCGATTTTTTTTTGGCGGTCTAAGGTGACCACATGTTCCGTATTGTGCGGGACAGTCCCGAATTTTGGCCCTTTGTCCTGCGTCTCGCAATCATGTCCGCATTTTCCCACTAAATTCAAACATATTCCCGTATTCCAGTCAGACATTCCAACCTGTCTCTTGCAGTCACGTTATGGAAATATATATTATACGGATGTGGTACTGGCAGTGGCGACCCGCTATCCGTCATTCAGAGCCCCACCTGTTTTGAGCCCCACATTTTTAGCAACCAAAAATATATATATATATATATATATAAATACATAAAAATTGGGGCTTGCCTGTTTTGCATGTTATTTTGGCATTAATACGTGTCACATATCAGTTTGCTAACAATGTAAAAATATATATATATAATTGAGTTAATAAAGCCGCATACAAACAGGCAGCTCCAAAATGCAGGTGTTTAAGCCTAGCTCAGTGCTTTCTGTGGTGGTGGTGCTGTCCAGCAGAAAATAGGAGCATTGCACCGTGATTGGCTCAGTGTTCTGTCACTCATGGGGACACTATGTCACCCACCCTTAGTAAGGGTCGACATAAAAAAAATGTAAGCCCTTTGTGTCCTGCCATAGACTTACATTAGAAGTGCCCTTCCAAGAAGGCCACAGATACAATTACATCAAATCACTTTATATCTACAGTAGCTTTGATTGGATTGATCATGTCAATGTCTTACTTTCAAAATCTTAGCTAGCAGTCATCCTCATGAATCAAGTAGGCAATATACTGCCAAATCCTTATTAATACTTGTCATATAAAGATAAATAATGAAGAGAATTTATAGGTAAAATGTATCGGTGCGCATCGGCCATAAACACTACACAATAAGTTGGAAGTCGCAAATTCAACAATGAGTGGTTTGGATGGAATCGGTGACAGTGGCTAACTGCAAGCATTGCAACTGGGAAGTCGGGAATAAACAAGCTCAAAATACATTTTGAACGGTCATCCATCTTGGAATTGTAAATCCTTTCTCTTACTTTGATGACAAAATTTGCCCAGGAAGGACCGCGGCGTCACCTTCCTGTTCAAGTGAGTCCAAAAATGTCTTATATGCTGCTGCATAAATTATGTAATATCCCAGGGAGATATGTATACTGTAGCTAAGAAAGTAACACTGTAACAACGGCCCACGTTCTGAAGTCTGTCACTGTATATTTCAAAAGTGCTGAACAAGTAGTTACAGTGAGGGAAAAAAGTATTTGATCCCCTGCTGATTTTGTACGTTTGCCCACTGACAAAGAAATGATCAGTCTATAATTTTAATGGTAGGTTTATTTGAACGGTGAGAGACAGAATAACAACAAAAAAATCCAGAAAAACCCATGTCAAAAATGTTATAAATTCATTTGCATTTTAATGAGGGAAATAAGTATTTGACCCCTCTGCAAAACATGACTTAGTACTTGGTGGCAAAACGTTTGTTGGCAATCACAGAGGTCAGACGTTTCTTGTAGTTGGCCACCAGGTTTGCACACATCTCAGGAGGGATTTTGGTCCCACTCCTCTTTGCAGATCTTCTCCAAGTCATTAAGGTTTCGAGGCTGACGTTTGGCAACTCGAACCTTCAGCTCCCTCCACAGATTTTCTATGGGATTAAGGTCTGGAGACTGGTTAGGCAGCATTCCTCCTCCTCCAAACATGACAAGTTGAGTTGATGCCAAAGAGCTCCATTTTGGTCTCATCTGACCACAACACTTTCATCCAGTTGTCCTCTGAATCATTCAGATGTTCATTGGCAAACTTCAGATGGGCATGTATATGTGCTTTCATGAGCAGGGGGACCTTGCGGGCGCTGCAGGATTTCAGTCCTTCACGGCGTAGTGTGTTACCAATTGTTTTCTTGGTGACTATGGTCCCAGCTGCCTTGAGATCATTGACAAGATCCTCCCGTGTAGTTCTGGGCTGATTCCTCACCGTTCTCATGATCATTGCAACTCCACGAGGTGAGATCTTGCATGGAGCCCCAGGCCGAGGGAGATTGACAGTTTTTTTGTGTTTCTTCCATTTGCGAATAATAGCACCAACTGTTGTCACCTTCTCACCAAGCTGCTTGGCGATGGTCTTGTAGCCCATTCCAGCCTTGTGTAGGTCTACAATCTTGTCCCTGACATCCTTGGAGAGCTCTTTGGTCTTGGCCATGGTGGAGAGTTTGGAATCTGATTGATTGATTGCTTCTGTGGACAGGTGTCTTTTATACAGGTAACAAACTGAGATTAGGAGCACTCCCTTTAAGAGTGTGCTCCTAATCTCAGCTCGTTACCTGTATAAAAGACACCTGGGAGCCAGAAATCTTTCTGACTGAGAGGGGGTCAAATACTTATTTCCCTCATTATAATGCAAATCAATTTATAACATTTTTGACATGCGTTTTTCAGGATTTTTTTGTTGTTATTTTGTCTCTCTGTTCAAATAAGCCTACCATTAAAATTATAGACTGATCATTTCTTTGTCAGTGGGCAAACGTACAAAATCAGCAGGGGGTCAAATACTTTTTTCCCTCACTGTACATCTCAATTGTCAGTAGAAAGCACATTTGTTTAAGCAAGTCAGCCATATCAGCTATGGTTTTTTTTAAGGCAGTAAATTAGGCTGAATGAACTGGGTACTGGTGATGTTAAACACTTCTCCAATAGTTGTTGTTGAGATCTGATATTCTGCGCAGTGCAAGACAATCGTAGGCCAATGTCCATAATTTGGAGGACAGTAAGGATTAACTATATACTTACAAAAAGTGTGCTTCTGCCAAAGAGCTACAAAAGTAAGTAAATAGCCGTATTATAGCGAAATATATAAGGTCATTTCGTCAGACTCGCGAGGCTCTCCATGCTCATACAACATATTTGC
The DNA here is from genome assembly GCF_901001165.1 of Salmo trutta. Lineage (NCBI taxonomy): Eukaryota > Metazoa > Chordata > Actinopteri > Salmoniformes > Salmonidae > Salmo > Salmo trutta. The sequence continues at coordinate 17,259,491 of NC_042966.1, forward strand.
AACTTCACTCAACCCTGTTTTGAAAGTCTCCCTTCCTAACTGTTTTACATTTCATGAGTCCAAAAAGGTATACTTTTGAATCATCTGTCGATAGAACATTCTTCCAAGAGTCTTGATGATCATCCAGGATGTAAAAAAAGGAAGTTCTGCTCCTCTCCTCTTTACCTATAACGTTTCATGTAAGACCCAAGTGCAGACTGTGTTGAAGTAACAATGTTTATTACAGCAACCGGGGCAGGCAAACGACAGGTCAAGGCAGGCAGGGGTCGATAATCCAGAATGGTGGGACAAAGGTACAAGACGGCAGGCAGGCTCAGGCAGAGGTCGGAAATCCAGAGTAGGGGCAACGGTACAGGACGGCAGGCAGAATCAGGGTCAGGGGCAGGCAGAGGGGTCAGGCAGGCGGGCTCAGAGTCAGGACAGGCAAGTGTAAAAAGCAGAGACAAAACACTGGTTGACTTGACAAACAAGACGAACTGGCAACAGACAAACAGAGAACACATGTATAAATATACAGGGGATAATGGAGAAAATGGGCGACACCTGGAGGTGGGTGGAGACAATCACAAGGACAGGTGAAACAGATCAGGGCGTGACACTACCTAGAGTCCCCTCACAGTCCATTCAGTTTCCCTTAAATCCCATTAGTTTGTCTGCTCAGCCTACCTTAGTTATCCCTCACCCATCGTAACCCTACCGTTCCCAACCAATCATAGCGCTTAGAAATGCGCTTCTGGACACTGCACCCGCCCACTGAGGTCAGAGTGTTATAGTCACCAAAGGGAGAACTTTTTGTCACCAGTAACACGAATGTCTGAATGTTGTGCACCGTCGAAATGTAAGTTGCAGGCGGGTTTATTGGGAGTTTTACATGCTGTGTAATAATAGGTAATTCCGAGTATATTACTTACTGTTACTTTGATAACTTTCAGACATACGTTATAATGAACTGACATTCAGACATTCGGATGGAAATGGCGCTGACAGAGAGGGCTGCCTCGCTTCTAGTCCTTAGGGAACTTTGCAGTATTTCGTTTTTTTATGTATTATTTCATACATTGTTAGCCCAGAAAATCTTAAGTGTTATTACATACAGCCGGGAGGAAATGTTGGATGTCAGAGTGGCGTCAATTTACCAGCACTACAACCTGGAATACGACTTTCCCAAAGCGGATCCTTTGTCCGCAACACCCAGGGCATTTGAACTGATTCCAGAGGCCAACCCAAAACAACACTGCCGTCGGAGCGGTCTTCTAGTCAGACTTCGGAGGCGTGCACACAATCCACCGCTTCTGAGTATATTACTCGCTAATGTCCAGTCCTTAGGTAACAAAGTTGACAAAATCAGGGCAAGGGTTGCTTTCCAGAGAGACATCAGGGATTGTAACATACTCTGTTTCATGGAAATATGGCTCTCTCGGGATATGCTGTCGGTACAGCCACCTGGATTCTCAGTGCATTCTGCCAAATGGAATAAACATCTCTCCAGGAAGAAGAAGGGCGGGGTGTATGTTTCATGATTAACGACTCATGGTGTAATTGTAACATACAGGAACTTAAGTAATTTTGTTCATCTGACCTAGAATTCCTCACAATCAAACGCCGACCATATTATCTACCAAGAGAATTCTCTTAGGTTATTGTCACAGCCGTGTATATCCCCCCTCAAGCCGATACCACGACGGCCCTCAAGGAAGTTCACTGGACTTTATGCAAACTGGAAACCATATATCGTGAGGCTGCATTTATTGTAACTGGGGATTTTAACAAAGCAATTTTGAGGAAAAGGATACCTAAATTCTATCAGCATATCGACTGTAGCACTCGCGCTGGAAAAACACTGGACCAACTTCTGTGATGCATACAAGGCCCTCCCCCGCCCTCCTTTCGGCAAATCTGACCACGACTCCATTTTGCTCCTCCCTTCCTATAGGCATAATCTCAAACGGGAAGTACCCGTGCTAAGGACTATTCAACACTGGTCTGACCAGTTGGTATCCATGCTTCAAGATTGTTTTGATCACACAGACTGGGATATGTTCCAGGTAGTCTCAGAGAAAAATGTCGACGTATACGCTGATTCGGTGAGTGAGTTTATAAAGAAGTGTATAGGAGATGTTGTACCCACTCTGACTATTAAAACCTACCCTAACCAGAAACCGTGGATAGATGGCAGCATTCGTGCAAAACTGAAAGAGTGTACCACCGGAATTAACCATGGCAAGGCGACTGGGAATATGGCAGAATACAGACAGAGTAGTCATTCCCTCCGCAAGACAATCAAACAAGCAAAATGTCACTATAGAGACAAAGTGGAGTCGCAATTCAACGGCTCAGACACGAGACGTATGTGTCAGGGTCTACAGACAATCACGGACTACAAAAGGAAAACCAGCCACGACACGGACACCGACGTCTTGCTTCCAGAGAAACTAAACACGTTCTTTGCCTGCTTTGATGATAATACAGTGCCACTGACGCAGCCCACAACCAAGGACTGTGGGCTATCTTTCTCCGTGGCCGACGTGAGTAAGACATTTAAATGTGTTAATCCTTGCAAGGCTGCCGGCCCAGACGGCATCCCGAGCTGAGTCCTCAGAGCATGCGCGGACCAGATGGCTGGTGTGTTTACGGACATATTCAATCTCTCCCTATCCCAGTCTGCTGTCCCCACATGCTTCAATATGGCCACCATTGTTCCTGTACCCAAGAATGCAAAGGTAACTGAACTAAATGACTATCGCCCCGTAGCACTCACTTCTGTCATCATGAAGTGCTTTGAGGGACTAGTCAAGGATCATATCACCTCCACCTTACCTGTCACCCTAGACCAACTTCAATTTGCTTACCGCCCCAATAGGTCCACAGACGATGCAATCGCCATCACACTGCACACTGCCCTATCCCATGTGGACAAGAAGAATACCTATGTAAGAATGCTGTTCATTGACTAAAGCGCAGCATTCAACACCATAGTACCCTCCAAGCTCATCATTAAGCTGGAGGCCATGGGTCTCAACCCTTCCCTGTGCAATTGGGTACTGGACTTCCTGACGGGCCACCCCCAGGTGGTGAAGACGGGAAACAACATCTCCATTTCGCTGATCCTCAACACTGGGGCTCCACAATGGTGCATGCTCAGCCCCCTCTTGTACTCCCTGTTCACCCGTGACTGCATGGCCATGCACACCTCCAACTCAATCATCAAGTTTGCAGACGACACAACAGTAGTAGGCTTAAATACCAACAACGATGAGACAGCGTACAGGGAGGAGGTGAGGGCTCGGAGTGTGGTGTCAGGAAAATAACATCTCACTCAACGGCAACAAAACAAAGGAGATGATCGTGGACTTCAGTAAACAGCACCCCCCTATCCACATCGACGGAACAGCAGTGGAGAAGTTTGAAAGTTTTAAGTTCCTCGGCGTACATATCACGGACAAACTGAAATGGTTCACCCACACAGACAGTGTGGTGAAGAGAGGCAGGAGGTTGAAGAAATTTGGCTTGTCACCTAAAACCCTCACAAACTTTTACAGATGCGCAGTTGAGAGCATCCTGCTGGGCTGTATCACTGCCTGGTACGTTAACTGCACCGCCCACAACCGCAGGGCTCTCCAGAGGGTGATGCGGTCTGCACAACGCATCACTGGGGGCAAACTAGCTGCCCTCCAGAACACCTACAGCGCCCAATGTCACAGGAAGGCCAAAAAGATCATCAAGGACAACAACCACCTGAGCCACTGCCTGTTCACCCTGCTACCATCCAGAAGGCAAGGTCAGTACAGGTGCATCAAAGCTGGGACCCAGAGACTGAAAAATAAATTATATCTCAAGGCCATCAGACTTTTAATTAAACAGCCATCACTAGCACAGAGAGGCTGCTGCCTACATACACACTTGAAATCATTGGCCACTTTAATAAATGGAACATTAGTCACTTTAATAATGCCACTTTAATAATGTTTACATATCTTGGATTACTCATCTCATATGTATATACTGTATTCTATATTATCTATTGCATCTTAGCCTATGCCGCTCTGACATTGCTCATCCATATATTTATATATTCTTATTCCATTCCTTTACTTAGATTTGTGTGTATTTGTTTTGGAATTGTTAGATATAACTTGTTACATATTGCTGCACAAGTCGGAACTAAAAGCACAAGCATTTTGCTACACTCGCAATAACATCTGCTAACCATGTGTATGTGACCAATAAAATTTGATTTGATGAACAATAATGGCACCGGAGGAGATTTTACAGTTCCCTAACCAATTGTGCTATTGTGTGTGTTTTTTAGCGTTATTTGTAACTTATTTTGTACATAATGTTTCTGCCACCGTCTCCTATGACCAAATAGAGCTTCTAGATATCAGGCCAGCGATTACTCACCCCGTACTGAAAGAAGATTTTTTCTTTAACGAGTCGGATGTGAAGGATTTACTTTAGACGCCCGACAAGGCCCTTATCCCCGTCATTCGCAGGAGAAAGAGATGGAGATATCGGGGACATAGGTCTGGGTGCCTTGTAAGGATACGACGGCGAGTGGGTAATCTGCCTTTACGATCGGTCCTATTAGCCAACGTACAATCATTGGATAATAAAATAGACGAACTGCGAGCACGTATATCCTACCAACGGGACATTAACTGTAATATCTTATGTTTCACCGAGTCGTGGCTGAACGACGACATGAATAACATACAGCTGCCGGTTTTACGCTTTTTTGGCAGGATAGAACAACTGCCTCCGATAAGACAAGGGGTGGCGGTCTGTGTATATTTGTAAAAAAAAACGCTGGTGCATGAAATCTAAGGAAGTTTTGAGGTTTTGCTCGCTTGAGTTAGAGTATCTCACGATAACGAGTAGACCACACTATTTACCAAGAGAGTTTTCATCAATATTCTTCGTAGCTGTCTATTTACCACAACAAACCGATGCTGGCACTAGGACCACACTCAATGAGCTGTATACGGCCATAAGCAAACAGGAAACCGCTCATCCAGAGGCGGCGCTCCAAGTGGCTGGGGACTTTAATGCAGGGTAACTTAAATCCGTTTTACCTAATTTCTACCAGCATGTTAAACCTCTTTTAAGCATCAGACACTTGTTTTCAATTTTTGCCAAAAATGACATACCCAAATCTAACTAGCTCAGGAGCTGAAGGAAGGATATGCATATTCTTGATACAATTTGAAAGGAAACACTTTGAAGTTTGTGGAAATGTGAAATTAATGTAGGATAATATAACACATTAGATCTGGTAAAAGATAATGCAAACAATTATTTTATTTTTGTTCCATCATCTTTGAAATGCAAAGGAAAGGCCATGTATTATTGCAGTTTAGGCCCAATTTTTGCCACTAGATGGCAGCAGTGTGTGTGCGAAGTTTCAGATTGATCCAGTGAAGCATTTCAAAACTGGACAATATTTTGTATCAAGTCTGCCCAAATGTGCTGAATTGGTCAATTGATACATTTAAATGTGAAGCAGGAGGGAAAAAAACTCTAGACCACCTTTACTCCACACACAGAGACACACACAAGGCTCTCCCTTGCCCTCCATTTGGCAAATCTGAACATAATGCTATCTTCCTGGTTCCTGCTTACAAGCAAAAACTAAAATAGGAAGCACCAGTGACTCGGTCAATAAAAAAGTGGTCAGATGAAGCAGAGTCTAAGCTACAGGACTGTTTTGCTAGCACAGACTGGAATATGTTCCGGGATTCTTCCGATGGCATTGAGGAGTACACCACGTCAGTCACTGGCTTCATCAATAAATGCATCAATGACATTGTCCCCACAGTGACTACGCACCTACCCCAACCAGAAGCCATTGATTACAGGCAACATCCGCACTGAGCTAAAGGGTAGAGCTGCCGCTTTCATGGAGCTGGACTCTAACCCAGAAGCTTATAAGAAATCCCGCTGTGCCCGCCAACAAACCATCAAACAGGCAAAGTGTCAATACAGGACTAAGATTGAATCATACTACACCGTTTCGGACGCTCGTGGCAGGGCTTGCAAACTATTACAGACTACAAAGGGAAGGACAGCTGCGAGCTGCCCAGTGACTCAAGCCTACCAGACGAGCTAAATTACTTCTATGCTCGCTTCGAGGCAAGTAACACTGAAACATGCATGAGTGCATCAGCTGTTCCGGACGACAGTGTGATTACACTCTCCGTAGCCGATGTGAGTGAGACCTTAAAGCAGGTCAACATTCACAAGGCCGCAGGGCCAGACGGATTACCAGGACATCTATTCCGAGCATGCACTGACCAACTGGCAAGTGTCTTCACTGACATGATCAATCTGTCCCTGACTGAGTCTGTAATATCAACATGTTTCACACAGACCACCATAGTCCCTGTGCCCAAGAACACTAAGGTAACCTGCCTAAATGACTACCGACCCGTAGCACTCACGTCTGTAGCCATGAAATGCTTTGAAAGGCTGGTCATGGCTCACATCAACACCACTATCCCAGAAACCCTAGACCCACTCCAATTTGCATACCGCCCAAACAGATCCACAGATGATGCGATCTCTATTGCACTCAACACTGGCCTTTCCACCTGGACAAAAGGAAAACCGATGTGAGAATGCTATTCATTGACTACAGCTCAGCGTTCAACACCATAGTGCCCTCAAAGCTCATCACTAAGCTAAGGACCCTGGGACTAAACACCTCCCTATGCAACTGGATCCTGGACTTCCTGACGGGCCGCCCCCTGGTGGTAAGGGTAGGCAACAACACATCTGCCACGCTGATCCTCAACACAGGAGCCCCTCAGGGGTGCTCGCGCAGTCTCCTCCTGTACTCCCTCTTCAGTCATGACTGTATGGCCAAGCACGACTCCAACACCATCATCAAGTTTGCCGATGACACAACAGTGGTAGGCCTGATCACCGACAATAATGAGACAGTCTATAGGGAGGTCAGAGACCTGACCGTGTGGTGCAAGGACAACAACCTCTCCCTCAACGTGATCAAGACTAAGGAGATGATTGTGGACTACAGGAAAAAAGGACCGAGCACACCCCCATTCTCATCGATGGGGCTGCAGTGGAGCAGGTTGAGAGCATCAAGTTCCTTGGTGTCCAAATCATCAACAAACTAACATGGTCAAAGCACACCAAGATAGTCGTGAAGAGGGCACAACAAAACCTATTCCCCCTCAGGAGACTGAAAAAATTTGGTGTGGGTCCTCAGATCATCAAAAGTTTTTACAGCTGCACCATCGAGAGCATCCTGACAGGTTGCATCACTGCCTGGTATGACAACTACTCCGGCCTCTGACCGCAAGGCACAACAGAGGGTAGTGCGTACGGCCCAGTAAATCACCAGGGCCAAACTTCCTGCCATCCAGGACCTCTATACCAGGCGGTGTCAGAGGAAGGCTCTACAAATTGTCAAAGACTCCAGCCACCCTAGTCATAGACTGTTCTCTATGCTACCGAACGGCAAGTGGTACCGGAGCGCCAAGTCTAGGTCCAAGAGGCTTCTAAACAGCTTCTACCCCCAAGCCATAAGACTCTTGAACAGCTAATCAACTGGCTACCCAGACTATTTGCACCCACCCCCAATACGCTGCTGCTACCCTCTGTTATTATCTATGCATTGCCACTTTAATAACCCACCTGTGTGTACTTAATTACCTCAATTACCTCAACACCGGTGCCCCCGCACATTGACACATTGTCTCTGTATATAGCCCCGCTATTGTTATTTACTGTTGCTCTTTAATTATTTGTTTTTCTTATCTCACTTTTTTTTAGGTATCTTCTTAAAACTCCATTGTTGGTTAAGGGATTGTAAGTAAGCATTTCACTGTAAGGTCTACACCTGTTGTATTCGGCGCATGTGACAAATAAAATTGGATTTGATACCTGTTAACGACCTAGATTAACCTAATGGTGATGGTAATTGCTGCACCTTCACACATTCAAGGCCAGCTTTGCAATGTGCCAAAAATGCATCAGGTCAATGACAAAAAAAATCATCTTGCTATAGGTTTATATCACCCCAATTATGCATAGCTTTGCAACGAGTTAAACTCTTGGTTTGCCTCTTGGACTTGGGTTTTGGACTTATTCATAGATCATCACCCATTTCTCCAAATTGTCTTTTGTGAGAAAATAAAATGTTATTACTTGGCCTTCGTCTTATTATAACTCCTGTCTTAAAGTCCTAAGCAATGGTTGTTTGGTTGTTTTAACTTGCGCTCCTTCCAACCTTCCTTCCAATTGCTGGATAGCATTTCTTACAGAAATCTCTCATTTGATAGGCCTAGCTGTAAAAGAGGAGAGGTGTCATAGCCCCCCAACAAGAGAAATGGGACAATGGACATTAACATACACCTTGGTTGGACACACCTTGATTGACTCAGCTTGATGATTCAACCTTCTTCAACTTGATCTATTCCGAGAGTATTGGTGAGAGACCTCGTTGCTTTATCAGGTAGGCAACAATGCTTTTGTTGTTATTAGTCAATGTTGTTGGTACTATTACGGTTTGTGTATGTAGGCATATGTGTCAGTAATTTAATAGTCCTACTTGAATTGGGGTCAATTGAGGAAGTTATTTGAATTTACAAAATGGGAGAACTTGACATAAATAGGTTTTCCTTATCAGCTTATTAAGAAGTAAATGAAAATAGATGTGCCTACCTCTTTTCAATTATTGCATTGGAATATAATTTATCTTCCTGAATTGATTGCCTTAAATTCAAATTGATCCCAACCCTGGGGCCCAAATCCAACACTAAAATGAGATGAGGATCCTACTGCACTCAGCGCATTACGGTTTCATAGGCTACCCAAGTCACTTTCATTTACACTTTTACTCTGTGTATATTTATCAAAAGCTTGTTTCTTTGTTATTGTTAGTCATTCAAAATGTACAGGCCTACAGTGGTTTAATTGGCATAACTGTGTAAACGCCCAAAAATATATACATAATGCAAATAAGGATGTTCTCTTTTGTAGTGCATGTTCTCTGGTTTACAAGTTTTGCATTTTATCTACTGAGTATTTCAAACCCCAAAGTTCTCTACAAGCCAATGTATTGCATTGTGGGCTATGGAGGGGGTGTAAAATAAAGTGCTGATGGATATATAGGACACAGTCCCCCTCCAAAACTACACCTACAGTATAGACCCTACTGAGTATTTTCCAACACACTTTAGCTGAGACAGGTCAAAAAGTTCTCTACAAGCCAGTATCGATCCCATGTACTGACTATTACAGTGTATTATTGCATTGAAGGCTATTTAGTGGGCGGAGTGAAAAGCCAGCAGCAGGCCGTGCTACATAGCCCCCCTCCAAACTACACATATTTGGTTAGTAAAGAGACCTTACTGAGTACTTCCCACCCCACTTTAGCTGAGACAGGTCGAAAAGTTCTCTCTCTGCAGCTCAATAATCTCAACATACCAGAGTCAACATTGTATTTTTTCATTATTGATCTTAGTTTTTATTAACCATATTTTGTATTTGTTTTCAAAACTGTCTTATTGCCTTTTCTTGTTGGCACAATAAAAGTGTCAATTGATTAAAATTCAATATCTTTTGAAGGAGTTTTGAAATACGGGCTGTTATTCTGAAGGTCCTATATTACCATACAAACGCGATGTCATCATTTGTGCTGCTGGCAGAATACTAGTTAAAAAAATACATTTATGACTTGATGCATGCAAACTGCAAGAAAAAGCATGCGTACAGTCAGTGTGCAATTGTATTGATGTCAACAAAAAATAAAGCAAATATACAGACGAACGATCGATACCGATCAAGTTTCAATGTCCTTTATATAATATAATTTCACACGAATCAAAAGTGAAACTAAACTGATACAGGCTACCACACCTACAGTGAATATATTTGTTGTTTGCCAGTTGAGGTTATTCAGGCTGCAATGGCAGATGCATACGCAATTGCCCAGCTTGTTGAGCAGGAGGGGAACTCCAATATTCCCAAACTGAAAGCAAGTTGGTAAAATACACTATATATACACATAAGTATGTGGACACCCCTTCAAATGAGTGAATTCAGCTATTTCAGCCACACCCGTTGCTGACAGGTGTATACAATCGAGCACACAGCCATGCGATCTCCATAGAAAAACATTGGCTGTAGAATGGCCTTACTGAAGAGCTCAGTGACTTTCAACGTGGCGCCATCATAGGATGCCAGGTTTCCAATAAGTCTGTTTGTAAGATTTTTGCCCTCCTAGATCTGCCTAGGTCAACTGTATCAAATCAATGTTTATTTGTCATGTGCGCCGAATACAACAGGTGTAGATCTTACAGTGAAATGCTTACTTACAAGCCCTAACCAACAGTGCAATTTTTAAGTAAAAAATAGGTATTAGGTAAACAATAGATAAAAAAAAACAACAACTGTAAAATGACAGTGAAAATAACAGTAGCGATGCTATATACAGGTGGTACCGGTACAGAGTCAATGTGTGGGGGCACCGGTTAGTCGGGCTAATTGAGGTAACATGTACATGAATGTATAGTTAAAGTGACGATGCATAGATGATAAACAGAGAGTAGCAGCAGCGTAAAAGAGCGGTTGGCAGGGGGGGGGGGGGACACTGCAAATAGTCCGGGTAGCCATTTGATTACCTGTTCAGGAGTCTTATGGCTTGGGGGTAAAAGCTGTTGAGAAGCCTTTTGGTCCTAGACTTGGCGCTCCGGTACTGCTTGCCATGCGGTAGCATAGAGAACAGTCTATGACTGGGGTGGCTGGGGTCTTTGACAATTTTTAGGGTCTTCCTCTTGACACTGCCTGTTGTAGAGGTCAGGCAGGCAGGCCTGACCTCTACAACAGGCAGGCAGCTTAGCCCCAGTGATGTACTGGGCTGTACGCACTACCCTCTGTAGTGCCTTGCGGTCGGAGGCCGAGCAGTTGCCGTACCAGGCAGTGATGCAACCAGTCAGGATGCTCTCGATGTTGCAGCTGTAGAACCTTTTGAGGATCTGAGGACCCATGCCAAATCTTTTCAGTCTCCTGAGGGAGAATAGGTTTTGTAGTGACCTCTTCATAGCTGTCTTGGTGTGTTTAGACCATTCCAGTTTGTTGGTGAGGAACTTGAAGGTCTCACCTGCTCCACTACAGCCCCGTCGATGAGAATGGGGGCGTGCTCGGTCCTCCTTTTCCTGTAGTCCACAATCATCTCCTTTGTCTTGATTACGTTAAGGGACAGGTTGTTATTCTGGCACCACCCGGCCAGGTCTCTGACCTCCTCCCTATAGGCTGTCTTGTCATTGTCGGTGATCAGGCCTACCACTGTTGTCTCATCTGCAAACTTAATGATGGTGTTGGAGTCGTGCCTGGCCATGCAGTCGTGGGTGAACAGGGAGTACAGGAGGGGACTGAGCACCCACCCCTGAGGGGCTCCGGTGTTGAGGATCAGTATGGCAGATGTGTTGCTACCTACCCTCACCACCTGGGGGTGGCCCGTCAGGAAGTCTAGGATCCAGTTGCATAGGGAGGTGTTTAGTCCCAGGATCCTTAGCTTAGTGATGAGCTTTGAGGGCAGTATGATGTTGAATGCTGAGCTGTAGTCAATTAATTACATTCTCATGTAGGTGTTCCTTTTGTCCAGGTGGGAAAGGGGGGTGTGGAGTGCAATAGAGATTGCATCATCTGTGGATCTGTTTGAGCGGTATGCAAATTAGGGTGGGTCTAGTGTTTCTGTGATAATGGTGTTAATGTGAGCCATTACCAGCCTTTCAAAGCACTTCGTGGCTATGGACGTGAGTGCTACGGGTCTGTAGTCATTTTGGCAGGTTACCTTAGTGCTCTTGGGCACAGGGACTATGGTGGTCTGCTTGAAGCATGTTGGTATTAGACTCAAATCAGGGACATGTTGAAAATATCAGTGAAGACACCTGCCAGTTGATCAGCACATGCCCGTTTAGCATCTGCTTCATCTGACCACTTTTTTATAAACCAAGTCACTAGTGCTTCCAGCTTTAATTTTTGCTTGTAAGCAGGAATCAGGAGGATAGAATTATGGTCAGATTTGCCAAATGGAGGGCGAGGGAGAGCTTTGTACGCGTCTCTGTGTGTGGAGTAAAGGTGGTCTAGAATATTTTTCCCTCTGGTTGCGCATTTAACACGCTGAGAGAAATTAGGTAAAACTGATGTAAGTTTCCCTGTATTAAAGTCCCCGGCCACTAGGAGTGCCACCTTTGGTTGAGCAGTTTCCTGTTTGCTTATTTCATTATACAGCTGACTCAGTGTGGTTTTAGTGCCAGTGTCCGTCTGCGGTGGTAAATAAACAACCACGAAAAAAATGTCTGTGGTGGTAAATAAACAGCCACGAAAAAAATTGATACAAACTCTCTTGGCAAATAGTGTGGTCTACAGCTTATCATGAGAACTCTACTTCAGGCGAGCAAAATCTAGAGACTTCCTTAGATTTCGTGCCCCAGCTGTTGTTTACAAATATACACATCCTGTCTTTGTCTAATCCGAGGTGAGTGATCGCTGTCCTGATATCCAGAAGCAATTTTTTTGCCATAAGATACGGTGGCAGAAACATTATGTACAAAAAAAACCACATAATAGCACAATTGGTTAGACACCCATAAAACGGCTGTCATTTCTTCCGGCGCCATCTTGTAAGTGCTGTTATTGTGAAGTGTAAACGACTAGGAGCAACAACGGCTCAGCCGTTAAGTGTCAGGCCACACAAGCTTACAGAACGGGACTGTGAGTGCTGAAGTGCATGGAGCGTCAAAATCGAATGACGGTGGCGACCCGTCATTCAGGGCAGGTGGGACAGAGCCTGTTTTGAGCCCCAACTGTTCAGCAAAAATCTTTTTTGTTGTTGTTGTTGTTGCCTGTTTTGCAGCATGTTATTTTGGCATTAATACGTGTCACATATCAGTTAGCAAACAATGTAATACATTTTTTTTTCAATCATTGAGTTAACAAAGCCGCATACAAACATGTTCTCTTTTTGGCTTTCTTGAGTAAGGAAGTTAAAAAATGCAGGGGTTTCAGCCTAGCTCAGTGCTTTCTGTGGTGGTGGGGCAGCCAGCAGAAAATACAGAGCGTAGGGGTTGATAATGTTCTCTAGTTGCGCCGTGATTGGCTCAGTGTTCCCTCACTACATCACTGCAAAATCTACAGGGAGAGCTCGAAAATTCAAGCGCCTTGTGTGCTGCCATAGAGTTACATTGGAAGTGCCAATCCAAGAAGGCTCAAGGCTGATAAAATGACATATTAATGATCAATTAAAGCTATTTTCCGTATCTTTAATTGGACTGATCATGTCAACATCATACTTTCAAAATCTTAGCTAGCATGCTAGACAAGCAGTCATGAATCAAGTCAACAATCTACTGGCAAATCCTTTTCAATCCTTGTCATATGAAGAGAAATGATAGATAAAATGTATCGGTGCTCATCGGCCATTGGACATAAACATTACACAAGTGGGAAATCACAAATTCAACAAAGACTGGTTTGGGAGGAATCAATGGCTAACTGCAACTGTTGCAAAGCAATCATTAGCCTGCTATTCAGTGGAGTGGGTGTGTGGTCCAAGTCTGGGTTTAAGGGTCTCTTTTCCAAGCTTAAAAGGATAAACATTCAACACCATGGGCCAGAAAAGGTTGAATGCCTTGGCCATGCTCTCAATCCAGCATGCTGCGTTTAAAACAACTTATAACTCGGAACTGGGAAATCTCAGACTTCAGTGAGTTCAAGACAACTGGGAACTCTGAAAAAACTAGCTCCAACTGGGAAAATGTGTTTTGAACGGCCATCCAACTTGGAATTCCAAGTCGGTAACTCGGAATTCCAAGTCGGGAACTCAGGCCTCTTACTAGAGCTCCGACCTGATGTCATGATTCAACTTTGTTTTTTTTCCAGAGTTCCCAGTTGTCTTGAAAGCGCCATAAATCCAGAGAATGACAGACTTTGATAGCAAAGTTTGATTACAAAATTTGCCCACAAGATGGACTGCCGTGCCACCTTTCTGTTCAAGTGAGCACAGCACACCAAGGTGAATCCAAAAATGTATTGTATGCTGCTGCAAAAAATTATGTAATATGCCAGGGAGATATGTCTACTGTTGCTAAGAAAGTAATACTAAGTGTATGTTGTGTAGTAAATCCCTAATAATTTAGTCCCTTTCCCCCTCATAACTTAGCCAAATTGCACTTCTGACTTGGTGGTGCACATGTAGCCTATAGCCTGTTTTAGAGAAATGTAATCATCAAATATTGTAAGAGCTTTCATTGTCTGCTTATATGTCCCCTTTATTTATCCTACAGTTTTGACTTGGTGTAAAGGGAGAATACTGTAAGAACGGCACATGTTCTGAATTCTGTCACTATACATTTCAAAAGCGCTGAACAAATAGTTATATTGACTACGTCCGTCCTAGCTTGCTCATTAATGTCTTTATCGAAACTACGGATTGCCCCTTATCCGCTCGTTGTCCCCTTATGTCAAAGTTTGTACATCTCAATTGTCAGTAGAAAGCACATTTGTTTAAACAAGTCAGCCATATCAGCTATGTTTTTTTTTAAAAGGCAGTAAATGAGGCTGAATGAACTGTTTCGCTGCCAGACAAGGCTCTGCTAATAGCCAGGTGTAGCAGTGGTAAGGATTCACTCCATTGTGCTGAAAAGAAAGCTTTGCTGTTGGGACAGCTTTATGCAGGCCCTAACAGTTTGGGCACCGTTTGTCACCGTTATAGTGCAATGAATGTATTGTTTAGTGTTGTTTTGTATTGTGGCTTTGCTGGCATGCATCTAAAAATTGTTTTTGAGTTTGCCCCGCGAAGATTTACATGCTAAAATCACCACTACTCACTACCGAGTTCAAACTGCCCCTGGAAACAATGTCAGCACAAAAACTGTTCTTCGGGAGCTTCATGAAATGTGTTTCCATGGCCTAGCAGCTTCACACAAGCCTAAGATCCTCATGTGCAATGCCAAGCGTCGGCTGGAGTGGTGTAAAGCTCGCCGCCATTGGACTCTGGGGCAGTGGAAACGCTTTCTCTGGAGTGATGAATCACGTGTCTCGTTAATTTTTGTTGTTCGTTTGACCTGCTGGCTGCAATGAGTCCTACAGTATGATACATGCTCCTCTGGCTCAGCGGCTCCAGAGACATAGCCTGGATGACGCAACCCATGTGACTACAAAGTGAAGAGCTGGTGTGCATGGCCAAAGAGCTCTATTTTCATGTAATTTGAACATAGCACCGGGTCCAAACCAAGTGCCAACGCCTTTTTGCAAACTCCATGCGTTTACATTTGTTGGATGACATGAAAATACAGCTCTTTGGCCATGCAAACCAGTGGTGGGTTTTCCGTCAAAAGAAAAGATTCCCATACCTACTGTAAAATATGTTGGTGGATCTTTGATGTTATGGAGCTATTTTGCTTCTGGTTGCCTCTTGCTTGACGACTAAAACTGAATTCTTCCGCTGCCTTATAGTTGCTACATACTTAAGTCTGAGACTGCCATCGCTGAAGTCATTTGTGGTGACGTCGAAATGAGTGGTTTTGTTCAAAACAAAGTCATCAGCGATTGGATAATCTCTAACCAATAAGAGTATCAAAGCCAGACACATTTTCTTAACGCTGCATATCCACGTGTGTTCTGGCTCAACCCATTGGTTTTTGGGACCAATCAGAACGGTTAGAATGTTTGCGTTCTAGAACTCATAGGGGAGGTACTCCGATAGGGACTCATTGCGGAAAAGAAACTAACGTCCGTGGGCGTAGAGTTTGGTCGGAGCAAGGAGTCTGGGGAGCCAGGCAAGGTTGCCTCTGTTAGGAGGCTAAAACGTGGCCGCAAGTGGATCTTCCAGCAAGACAATAACCCCAAGCACCCATCAAAATCCCCAATTAAAGTTAAATGACCACAAAATCAAAATTTTGCAATGGCCATCTCAGTCTCCAGACTTGAACCACATTGAAAACCTGTGGTTTGAATTGAAGAGGGCAGTCCTTAAGCACAGGATAAGGATATCATAGATCTGGAAAGATTCTATATGGAGGAATGGTCTAAGATCCCTCCCAATGTGTTCTCCAATCTCATAAAACATTTTAGAAAAAGGCTCAGTGCCATTACCCTCACAAGATGAGGTATTGAAAACAGGTGCCAATAACTTTGACCCCTATCTTTGAGAAATACATTTTTCTGAGCAATGGTATCAGTATTTTTTGCATACAATATAGCTCCCTATTTTCTTTGTCTTTTTTGCTCACCTTTATCAAGGGTGCCAACAATTTTGGACCGGACAGCGATGTTCCATCCAAGACCTTTAAACCCAATCAGGTTACTCTGTCTAATGCAGGGGCGGAAATCCCGGGGGGGACGGGGAAAAATATGATTTGTCCCCCCCAATATATCACTGAAACATAACTATGTAATTTAAATAATATTAATAATACGCAATGAAAGCAATTGTGCTGATTATAGACACTTAATAGCTCGTTTTTAAGTTTCAAAAGATTGTGACCCCCCCACCCTTTGCCTCACAATGGTTTGATCCACTGCCAGTTCCTTAGCTTGCTAGGTAACAGAGAGGTCGTATCTACTGTCTGAAAGGCACGTAACTGACGTGAGGTTAATCCAGTCAATCGCGCACACACACTAGCTGAATATGCAGAGCTAGCGCGCAAATATTAACTATTAAGCTAGCTAGTACCTATTCCATTTATGTGGCCTCGTCAAAGATGGAATCTTTGCTATCGTCAATTTATTCCAAGATCAGCATGCAGATGATGTAAGTTAGTGCTTCAAAGTCCCTGCGATAAGGTTAGCGATAAACTGAAGTCCAAACTGAACAGAACTACACTCTTCTACCATTGTCTTAAATATATTTAATGGTCTAGTTGCAAAAGCTAAATTGTCGCAAGGGAACTTTTATTTATTTTATTTCACCTTTATTTAACCCGGGTAGCAAAGATTATAGCAAACACCACTGAAACGGAATTGGTGCTCGCTAGCTTTGCAAATTCAGCTATTGTTGGAAGCCAGCCAATATGAAACAATTAAAATTACAAAAGGTTGCAGCATATGTTGTGTAAATGGTGAACTCATACAGCTGTCAACTCTTGTCATTTTAATCCGTTTCACATTTGCTAGCTACCTTTTAGATCGAAGCCCAAATAGAATGATATAAGATGATAGAAGCCCATCTCCTACTGTAAATAACCTACACACTGTGTGTGTGTGTGTGTAGCCAGCCAGCCAGGTAGAAAAATGGCAGAAAAATAAAAGACGGACATCAGAGTATTTTTCAGTACACCAAAACGCAAAGTAAGAACCCTAGTAGCCTAATATCTCAAAGACTAGTTGATGAAATGTTCATAAGAAATGAAATTCTAATGGAAATGTTTCACAATGATGTCATTAGGCAGAGCAGGCAACAGATGGCACACAGACAGCAGAGTTGGGGACAGATATGCAGGGACAGACTGGCAGAGACAGGGAGTCTCAGGTAAGTTTGAGTCTTTGTTTGGCAACATTATGAAAGGTTCTCCATTTTTTTTGACTTGTAAAATAGGAACATAATTGGAAAATGCCATGGATACCCCCACTCTCAACTTAAACTGGTGACTGAACTAAGATTTGTTAAAGGCAATGGTATTGCTGTTGTGATTAGTTGTGTAGTTTTGGGTACCGGTAGTTAGGAGTACGGCAAACACCTTATTTCTTTGGTTCCTCAATATACATTTACCATATTACAATGTAGGCTATGTGTTACAGCACTACTTTTGGTGTCCCCCTCAGGAATTGCTCTTGAGAGAATTTCATGTAATTGTCCCCTCCAAAGTTGATATCAGATTTTCGCCCCTGGTCTAATGTGTGTCCTGTACCATGGGAAAAGAGGCAAATCTGACTGTACTATGGTGCTGTATAGGCCACAGCTCTGATTTATAGGGTCAGTGTAGTATATTGACCTTCTATAGTTATCTAGTTTTGTTGTGTTGAATAAATAGTTGCACTCCCGTGTATTGCTATTCAAAGACATTTTCAATAAGTGCATTCTATCCAATCTCAAAATGTCCTTCTCTAAGTCTCAAGCAGCCACCTTTATCTGAACACCACAAAATCCCTTTGGTATCGCTACGGCCATTGTATGCTTGTTATTTATGTGGTATACAAAGCTAGGTGAAGTCAATAAATTCATATAAGCCTACTGTTTTATTTTAAAATACCATATTTATTGACAATCGATTCACAAATCAACTTTTGCAAAAAACAAATCATTTTACATTGATAGACCTTTAAAAGAAAAACCCGGCAAAATATACATTTGTGAACCACAACAAATAGTCAATCACAGCAAGTCAATCGACACAGGGTTCAGCTTCAAGCATTTGTATGAACATGAACAGAGTTCCAGAACCTTGGTTGCTTAACCCAAACTGGTGTATTCCTATCCCAATCAACCCATAGCCTGTACCTTCAACACCTCATGTACAGTGTCTTCAGAAAGTATTCACACCCCTAGACTTGTTCCACATTTTGTGTTAGACTGAATTAAATTGAGATCATTGTCATTATTGGGGTGGCAGTGTAGCCTAGTGGTTAGAGCATTGGACTAGTAACCGAAAGGTTCGAATCCCTGAGCTGACAAGGTACAAATCTGTCGTTCTGCCCCTGAACAAGGCAGTTAACCCACTGGCCGTCATTGAAAATAAGAATTTGTTCTTAACTGACTTGCCTAGTTAAATAAAGGTAAAAAAATGTATTGTGGTATTATGTTTTATTTTTTTTCCTCACACAAATTAATAAATGCCTTGAGGTAACTATTCAACTCCTTTGTTATGGCAGGCCTAAATAAGTTCAGGAGTAAACGTGAAAGCGTGTAAGTCACCTGTAAGTTGTATGGACTCACTCTGTGTGCAATAAGTGTTTAACATGATTTTTGAATGACTACCTCATCTCTGTACCCCACACATACAGATCCCTCTGTCGAGCAGTGAATTTCAAACACAGATTCAACCATTAAGACCCATGGAGGTATTCCAATGCCTCACAAAGGGCACAGATTGGTAGATGTGCAAAAAAAAGAAGACATTGAATATCCCTTTTAGCATGGTGAAGTTTATTAATTACACTTTGGATGGTGTAGCAATACACCCAGTCACTACAAAGATACAGGCGTCCTTTCTAACTCCGTTACGGTAGAGGAAGGAAACCACTCAGGTATTTTACCATGAGGCCAAAGGTGACAATGGATCAAAAAACTGACGATGGATCAACAACGTAGTTACACCACAGTACTAACCTAATTGGCAGAGTGAAAAGGAAGTTTTTACAGAATAAAAATATTTCAAAACATGCATCCAGTTTGCAACAAAGCACTAAAGTAATACTGCAAAAAATGTGGCAAAGCAATTCACTTTTTGTCCTGAATACAAAGAGCTTGTTATGTTTTGCGCAAATCCAATACATCACATTACTGAGAACCACTCTCCATATTTTCAAGCATAGTGGTGGCTGAATCATCTTATAGGTAGTCTTGTAATTGTTAAGGACTGGGCCGTTTTTTCAGGATAAAAAAGAAACGGAGCTAAGTATAGGCAAAATCCAAGAGAACCTGATTCAGTCTGCTTTTCCACCAGATACTGGGAGATGAATTCACCTTTCAGCAGGACAATAACCTAAAACACATGGCCAAATCTACATGAATTGCTTTTTTTACTAGGCAAATCAGTTAAGAACAAATTCTTATTTACAATGACAGCCTACTCCGGCCAAACCCAGATGACGCTGGGCCAATTGTGCGCCGCCCTATGGGACTACCAATCACGGCCGGATGTGATACAGCATGGATTCGAACCAGGTACTATAGTGACGCCTCTTGCACTGAGATGCAGTGCCTTGGTCCGCTGCACCACTCGGGAGTCCCAAGGAGACAGTGTATGTTCCTGAGTGGCAGAGTTACAGTTTTGGCTAAAATCTGCATATGGCATGACCTGAAAATGGTTTTCTAGCAATGATCAACAACCAATTTCACAGACCTTGAAGAATTTTGAAAATAATAAATGGGCAAACGTTGCACAATACAGGTGTGGAAAGCTCTTAGAGACTTACCCAGAAAGACTCACAGTCAGGGGGTTGAATATAATCAAGATTTAATAAGGTTTCTTTTTTTATAATAATTTTTCTTCCACTTTGACAGAGTATTTTGTGCAGATCTGTGACAAAATTATAATTTTTTTAATCCCACTTGGTAACAAAATGTGGAAAAAGGGGTGTGAGCTTTAAAAGATTGGATAGGTACGAGCAACATGGATTTTTATCGCCGTGTTGCTTATGCCAATCCAATCCTTTCAGATCTACACGTGCCTAGGGGTAGATTTGGAGATGAACCGTAGCAGAGGGTTAAGTAAGTAGGTGTCTAGGTCGGTCAGTGTGGTGAAAAAAACACTAGTGACACCTGCAGTCCCAAGCTCCACTGAGTTCACATTACATACTGAAACAATATCATCATGACCAAGACTGGGCATCCATAAGGTCTCATTCATGCATATATTTAAAGCAATGATATAAAATGGAAAATTAAAACAATGGATTGAAATGTACCGTATATGCAACGTGTGGATGCGTTCTACTGTAGTGTATAAAAATCGACATTCAGTTGCTTACTTCAGACTGTTTTCCCTCGTAAGCTAGGTTCATTCAACAACAGTAGGATAGACTGGAGGCAGTTGTAACACCGTGCATTTCTCCAAACAGAAACAAGCTTGAGTGATGAAACTCACACAGTACATGCCCATGTAAGGTCTCTCCCTGCTTGAAAAGTTACAGCGAAATATCTCACTTTGCACATTTTATGGTCAAATGTAAAAATTTTGGTTAGGGGTGAATGTAGTTTCCCCGCCCACCCCAATCGGCTGTATTTTTCTTTTACTGTCCAATAATTCAAACTAGCATAATTTTCATCACTATATACTGGCTGAACATTGACATGTGACACTATTGTTGTCTCTTGATAGGCACATGAGGTTTTGTCATGGTTGCTAGGGTGGGGGGCAATTGTAAAGCAGTGTTAAAAATTACCCTGAGCCAAGCAGCCAAATTATGAAAACAAGTGATTTTTACATGCATTATACAAATACTAACTAGCCCTGGGGTCCTGTAGCGTACCAAAGAAGTTGTAAACAGCAGTCTAGGAACCATCAGACGTTTTGAGAGGAACCGAATGGCCATGCACAAACACTGTAATTATTGGTTACGTACATAGAAATACTAATTTGTTGCAAAATCATTACATATGATAATTCATAAACAATGTTTTTTTAAGTTAAGTGAATTTATTTGGTTTATTTTTTAGGTGTTACATTTAACCCCAGCTACTGTAAAAAAACATATTTCAAACCCTCTCTCTGGCCCTGGTACTTCTTACAGCTGAGATAGGGTGAGGTCGAGGGTTGGTAGCCTGAGTCTATAGATGGGCTAGCTGACAACGTCACGAAAACGATGTGCACGCTTCAAATGGGGCAGAAGTCTGTGAGAGGTTGTGATTCTGGATGGCCAGATGGCTACTAACAATGACAAGAAACTGCCACGTGGGGAGTCGTAAGTGACTCGTTTCAGCTAGTTTCACCTTGTTCTTGATACCATGTATTGTTTTGAGGTGTTTTGACTGATTTCATGTCAATGCTAATATGGCTAAAATTAGCTCGGTAACTAACCAACAACTGTAACGAGTGCTCATTGTGCAACATTTATTTCGGTTTTCAACAAACACCGTCGACGAAACAGGTTGTTGACAACATGTAAACTAAGTCAATCCTGTCTGTTTGGACCCATAGTTGCGCACGCATCGGTTTTGTTGCTAAACAACCAACCAATCTATTGTCCTGCAGCAGAAGACCACTTCACACCTATGTGCTAGGGACCAGGTTGCCAGGGAACAGAGTCAGCTGACCTGGTCAGCCAATCAGTGGCTTAGCCTGGGAGCATCAGAACCCCACTCTGCCTCTCAACTCTTCAGTTCTTTCCAGTAGGGCAGGTTGAGAAGGGCTCTAAACTCCTGTCCTCCACCTCAACTCACATCTGGACCCTTTCCACATGGACAACACTACCTCCCAACTGGTGTTAGTGAGTCTTTACACTATCACTTCCACTAGTTTTCTCCTCTTCTTGTTTGCCATGTATGTGCGCTTGTCCGTTCCTGTCCTCAGCATACCAGCTGACCCAGCTCCAGCCCTGGGTCCATGGCCCTCATCGGCCCATGAGGACAGTCTAGTGTTCTCTTCCTGTTTGCCGTGTGTGTGTTTGGTGTATGGAAATAAAGGTGTGAATTATATCCCTATCTCCTACTGGTCATTTATGCCTTCTAACCGGGTGCTGGGAAAGTTGTACCAAATCTAAACCGGTACCTCTTTCAGAGACCACCAAATGGTGCGGTTCTTTTTCACGGTCCTTCAAGCCGGATAGGTGCAATTGTCCTGGACTATGACCAATAGTGAAGGGATGCAGTTCATGCTGCATACCATGCCCAGGACGAGGCACACACACCGGCAAGAAGAGGAGGACCGGGAACTCCGGACACTCCAATGTATAGGGAAGAGGCTCCAGCGTATCACAGATGCTGTCATCAAGGAACTGCGGGCGGTTGATGCGAGGGGTGGCATGGTAACATCAGGACGAACCCAAGGCACTATGTGGGCATAGAGAACCCGCAGCGCCGGTCCTGAGTCCTGCCCGTCCAGCAACCACTAGCTCCACAACCTCCGCCTGGCTACTAGCAGCACCCAAAAGCCTGCAGTTCCCCGGTAGGTCATCATTGTGAATAAGATTTTGTTCTTAACTGACTTTAAAAAATATATATTTTTTACCTTTATTTAACTAGGCAAGTCAGTTAAGAACAAATTCTTATTTTCAATGACGGCCTAGGAACAGTGGGTTAACTGCCTTGTTCAGGGGCAGAACAACAGATTTGTATCTTGTCAGCTCGGGGATTTGAACTTGCAACCTTTTGGTTACTAGCCCAACACTCTAACCACTAGGCTACCCTGCCTAGTTAAATAAAAGTCACTTTTTTTTTAAAGCCCCTGAGCACCGATGGATCGACCAACCGCATCCTGAGCCCAGGACAGTGCAGCAGCCTGGGCTCAGAATGGTTTGGGTGCCATGGCCACCGGTCCAGCCACCCCTCACTCATGTAGAGTGGCCACCGGCACGCCAGCCAGTTCTGCCACCACCGGGACTCCAGCATGTCCGGTGGTCCCTAGTGCACCAGGAGGTGCTCCAGCCAGTGCCCTCGCCAGCTTCTCGGCCAAGACTACCACCAGGACTCCAGCACGTCCGGTTGTCTCCAGTGTCACAAGTGCTCCAGCCAGTGCTCCCAAGCTAGTTAGTCAGACTGTCAAACGGCCACCATCGGAACCTAAGCACATCCAGCAGCCAGCTACGCTCCAACCTGCACCCCAGCAGGCACCACCACAAGCAGCACCTGCAGCTAGTCCAGCAAGCGTCAGAGCTCCAACCTGCAGACAACCAGCCAGACCTGCAGCTACCGGTGCCTGAGCCAGCACCCTAGCCAACACTCCAGTTACTGTCACTCCTGGGACAGCCATAACCAGCAGGTAGTGCTGGTCCCTACACTACCTGCTGCCCTTGCAGACCTGCTCGGCCTGGACCTGACGCCCACGACGACTCTCCAGCAAGAGTCCCAGTTGGCGTCCCATCCAGCACCAGAGCCTCCAGCGCCATGTACTCTGGACCTGCAGTCGGCTGACCCTGATCCTGTTCTGATTCCAGCATCAACTGCAGTCCTCAAGAACTAGCCCTGACCTCGGCACAGCGTCTGGCCCTGTCCTGGACCCACCGGCCGACTACGCTCCAGGCCCAACGCCATCAGCTGATCCAACGGCAGCCCTGGATTCACCATCTGGACCTGATAGGATACAATTAGCGGCTAGCATGCTACACAATATATACAAGAGTTAATAGTTAATTGCCCCCTGGTATGAATGATTAGGAGACAGATGTAAGTTTACTATTTATAGAAAATGACTGGCTTAGTTCAAGTGGTCTCCGAGCAATAAAATAAAAGACAAAATTGGTTACCAGACTACCCTATCTAGGATACATATTAGTTCAGTGTTTTTACGTTATATCTTCCTCACACACATCTCTTATCAGATTATGCAACTACTAACTACCTATTCTGCACCAGCCACTACCATGAGCCCATCCTCCCCAATTAAGATGCCACCAACCTCCTGTGGTACACTCCAATCAAAGGGAGCCTATGAAGGGAACAAGTGTGCGAGCGCCCTGAGTCGAGGTGTTAATCCTAGGCACCATGTTTTTGTGCTATCTTAGGCCCGGAACAGACTCCTAGTCAACTTAGCATTTGACCTTCATTGTAGCCCACAATCAAAATAGAGAGAGCAGGTGTAGCGCACACATGATAAAATATATCCATTTATATATACAGTATGACTTGGACAGGAGGTTTTCCTGACCCTGTGAGCTAACCAGGGAACAACTCTGGGTCTCACGGTCAGATGACATGGTCAGAAAAAAAACTCCTGGCCCTGAATAGGTAATTCACCAGAAGCACGATGGAAAAGGCCGGTTTGTGCAGCATAACAGTTTGTCTGACAGCACATGATACATACATCTGCTATAACGAAGGCATCAATAAATAAATAAATAAATACAACGTATACATACACAGGATAGAAAGAAATAAAAGGGAAAAGCTGCATGGGCAATGGCAACTAATGACAATCTGCTTCCCAAATGGCACCCTATTCTCAATAGTGCCCTACTTTTGACCAGAACATTATGGGGCCATGGTCGAAAGTAGTTCAAAGGGTGCCATTTCGGACACAGAAAAGTCGTAATCGGGGATAAAAAAGTTCAAATGGATATACTGATTTGATCACCCAACACAGACATGTAGCCTGGTGGGTGAGTCTTTCTGCTTTTAGGCCGGGATTCAATCCGAAACGGTGCATTAGCGCGCTTGACATTGGTCATTTGCAATTGAGCCGACATCCGCAGAGTTTACCTTAAACGCGATCTCCACGAACCCAGTAAAATTGCCTTTGAAAGCAGCACTGTCTACAAGCGTGATCTGATTGAATCCCGGACTTAGTCAGCTTGTGTGTTGTTGATGTCGAATGCAGAAACATGCACCCAGGCTAGTAAAAAGGCAACTGAATGATATGAAGCACCTTCAGAATACCCTGGGACGCTCTAGAAGGGATTGTAATCGAGAACACCACAGACGAAACCTTGTTAGCTACAGTTGAAGATAGTCCCCTCTTTACTACAGTACTCTGGTGGGAAGAATAGGATGGAAGAATGTACACAGGGATCAAACCAGTCTATGATTGATGATTATAAAACAACAAAACTTTCCTACAGTACATGAGTTTCAAAGTGGCATGCTAGCACATTCTTCAAATACAACTGACCTAAACAAGACTAATACAGTTGTACTTTTCAAAGTACATTATATTAATATGTATTCTTTATTGCATGACAGCAGGAGGATTGCCCTTGGCTTAGCTCGGGAGACGGAGCATGTGTGTGAAACAAAGAAAATATTTGTTAGAAAGGAAAAAAAAACAAAAAAAAACACAAAATATATTCTCTTACATCCTGGTTTAGAAAATGCCATGTTCATTACCTGGCTAAAAGGCTGGGTTATAGAGTAGCCTTGAGATTGCTTTGTTGAGAAATGCTTAGTGTGTTTCCCTAGGTTCCCCATATTGACTTGAATCCAGTTTCCTCCAGACATCACCTGATGGTAGGTGTTTTTCTAGTCTGGTATTGGGATACTCTACTCGGGCAGTGTTTCCCCTATATGCATTTTCTTTTTATATACACAACCTTTCAAAAGTTTGGGGTCACTTAGAAATGTCCATTAAAATAACATCAAATTGATCAAAAATACAGTGTAGACATTGTTAATGTTGTAAATGACTATTGTAGCTGGAAACGGCTGATTTTTTATGGAATATCTACATAGGCGTCCAGAGGCCCACTATCAGCAACCATCACTCCTGTGTTCCAATGACACGTTGTGTTAGCTAATCCAAATTTATAATTTTAAAAAAGGCTAATTGATCAGTACACAGCGTTGCACGAGATCTTCAGTTTCTTGGCAATTTATCGCATGGAATAGCCTTTATTTCTCAGAAAAAGAATAGATGACGAGTTTCAGAAGAAAGTACTTTGTTTCAGGCCATTTCGAGCCTGTAATCGAACCCACAAACGCTGATGCTCCAGATACTCAACTAGTCTAAAGAAGGCCAGTTTTATTGCTTTTTTATTCAGACAACAGTTTTCAGCTGTGCTAACATAATTGCAAAAGGGTTTTCTAATGATCAGTTAGCTAATCCAAGTTTATCATTTTAAAAAGCTAACACAACATGCCATTGGAACACAGGAGTGATGGTTGTTGATAATGAGCTTCTGTACGCCTACGTAGATATTCCATTAAAAAGATCTGCCATTTCCAGCTACAATAGTCATTTACAACATTAACAATGTCTACACTGTATTTCTGATCAATATCATGTTATTTTAATGGACATTTTTGTTGTTGTTGCTTTTCTTTCAAAAACAAGGACATTTCTAAGTGACCCCAAACTTTTGAACGGTAGTGTATATCATTTTTGGGATTATAAAATATTTTCAGTGTAAACTTAAACGAGTAAAACCAGATAATGTATGTAGAAAAGATAATGGAGCAATATTTTTTTTACTTAGATCATCTTTGAGGACTAACAAATCACCAAAATAAAACTAGAATATAAAATTCCCAAAATGTCATGGCTTTGATTTTGTTATCCGAGTCACTCAGATAGCGTAAGAACATGGCATAAGCCATAGGAAATTAGCTTTAAAACTGTAAAATGTTCTCTCTGCCCCATGGCAAAATTTGTAAAATTGCAGGAAATTTGCTTTAAAACAGCTAAATGTAGAGGAGGGCCTCTAAATCCACACCATTGGCCACGCCAACAACCCCCCCCCTCACTTAGCCACCGCTGCTGAAGAAAATCCTAGGGGAAACCCTGTCTGGTATTGGGGCAAAAGAAAGGAGGAACATGCTGAAGTGTGATAATCCCTATGTGAGACAGTATCATAGACCAGTGATAGGGGGAGAGCCTACCCCCCCATCCCCAAGCAGGGACTACAGTAAAACATACCCCAGGCCTTCAATAACGTTCCACAATATTGTAAATACTACTCAGTTTTTGTTTGCCTTTCTTTTAAAAGCAAAAAATAAAAATGCTTTGGAATCTTTCTTTTATAAAAAAATAAAATAATAATCTATTATACAATTTAAACAAGGATCCCCCCCACCCCCAAAAAAGATTGGATTATCGCAGTGATAAACCACCCAGCATGTGTAGCAGTTTGGTTGAGGTTAGCGCTACCTGCTAGGAGCCAGTGCTTTCGGGCTGAGGTGGGTTGAGTGCTCCTGGGTTTAGGTCAATGGGCACTGAGGAGGAGTACGATTATGAGCTTGAGGTAGAAGTTCCCCTCAACCACAGATCTAGGATCATATTACCCTTTCTCCAATCCTAACAAACAAGAGGGATGAGAAACGATCTGACCCAGTGTCAGCAGTTAGAACCAACTTCGACCTACTCCAGATTCTGGTGCCTCCAATTTTCCAGAGGGCTGATTGGTTCCCAGCATGTATTGCCACGCCCCTCTGTTCATTGTCTGAGCCAATCAGAAGGGAGAGTTCATCCCTAGTTTGGTCTCAAACTGTAGCTTCTGTCTCTTCTGGTAGCGAACCCTCACCCTGCAGACAGAAGGGTTGGACAGATCAACACATAACAGTTTTTCGCCCCACATGACTGTCCCTTCCCTAATCCTCTTCTCTCAACCAACCAACCATTCGGTCATCCGCAATCTTCTGCCTTTCTCTCTCATCATACCACTCCACTTGCCTAGTTAAATAAAGGCTAATAAAAAAATAAAGACTCATCCTTTCCCCTTCCTCCTCGCCTCTTCCTCCTCCATCTTACCGTATCTCGTGTAGTTTGACAGCCTCATTGAGCACCACCACCACCAGGGAGGACAAGGAGACCAGCAGCCAGGCCAGCATGGGGATGTCCTTCAGGTCAAAGGTCAACTGTGCCGACCGGTCCTGCCACAGCTGGTAGTCCACCGTGGCCTGCACCAACTGACCCAGCAGACTGGAGGTGGGGAGGAAGTGCGGGGAAGACCGAAAGAGTGAGAAAAGAGTATCAGTTGATGCCAAAAAAAGCTGAAACTTCTCTATTGCAGCTGCCGTTTAATACTTGTCAGAAACAGTTAGGCTACACACACACACACACACACACACACACACACATACACAAACACAAACAGAAACACACGCACTTACACAACGGGGACAGTGAGGCACCACCAGGTGTTGCTGAAGGGGTTCTTCTTCCACAGCGGCTGGGAGCGATGGACATAGCTCAGAGAGATGACCACTGGGAAAGAGGGAGGGCGAGAGAAATAGAAAGAAAATAAAACGTAAAGATACGCACATGA
This sequence comes from Salmo trutta, assembly GCF_901001165.1. Taxonomy (NCBI): domain Eukaryota; kingdom Metazoa; phylum Chordata; class Actinopteri; order Salmoniformes; family Salmonidae; genus Salmo; species Salmo trutta. The sequence continues at coordinate 17,288,027 of NC_042966.1, forward strand.
ACCTTGGCTCTCTATATAGGGCCCTGGTCAAAAGTAGTGCACTATATAGGAAATAAGGTGCTATTTGGGATACAACCGGACTTGATAGATGCAGGGGTGAGAGTGACACAGAAAGCTCCTCCTACCTGTGTGCAGGGCCAGGAACCCAGCCATGACCTTCTGAGTGAGCAGCAGGCCGTTGGACAGCTCCCTGAACCAATGGGGAGCGTCCTGAGCCGAACTGACCCTGAGGATATCAGTACAGCTGATGGTGGTGTTCTCTGCCAGCGTCAGGTTGTTGGCCCTAAGGCAGACCTCGTGCAGCGCAAAGCCGAAGCCCAGCAGGTAGGCACACACAGTCAGGCCAAACCTCAAAAGGAAACAACCCAGGAAGTAGTTCTGCGTCTGCAGGAAGTAGATATACACAAATCTAAACGTTAAAAGAAATGCCATGGTACACATGTCATGATTAAGATAGATAACACACATCTGATTCAGAACTAGAAGAGGTGAAGGGAGCATATTTGGAGTTGGCCAATCATGAAAATCAATATAAACTTAGCATAGTCTAAAGCAGGGCTCTCCAACCCTGTTCCTGGTGAGCTCCCTTCCTGTAGGTTCGCTCCAACCCTGTTCCTGGAGAGCTCCGTTCCTGTAGGTTCGCTCCAACCCTGTTCCTGGAGAGCTCCGTTCCTGTAGGTTCGCTCCAACCCTGTTCCTGGAGAGCTCCGTTCCTGTAGGTTCGCTCCAACCCTGTTCCTGGAAAGCTCCGTTCCTATAGGTTCGCTCCAACCCTGTTCCTGGAGAGCTCCGTTCCTGTAGGTTCGCTCCAACCCTGTTCCTGGAGAGCTCCGTTCCTGTAGGTTCGCTCCAACCCTGTTCCTGGAGAGCTCCGTTCCTGTAGGTTCGCTCCAACCCTGTTCCTGGAGAGCTCCGTTCCTGTAGGTTCACTCCAACCCTGTTACTGGAGAGCTCCGTTCCTGTAGGTTCGCTCCAACCCTGTTCCTGGAGAGCTCCGTTCCTGTAGGTTCGCTCCAACCCAAGCTGTAACTGACCTGATTCAGCTTATTAACCAGCTAATTATTAGAATCAGGTGTGCTAGATTAGGGTCGGAGTGAAAACCTACAGGACGGTAGCTCTCCAGGAACAGCCCTGGTCTAGTGTAAAGTAATAGGTCTAAAACCGGGCCGGTATGGGTAAACTATAATACGTACCTTTCTGGGGATGGCATCTTGGTTCTTGCCCGTGGCCACGTTCATCACAGAACTTTCTGGGGGCTTTCCTAAAAATGACACACTGCCAACACAACACACATAGTCATGGTTATTATGTGTAATGCTGTTCTACTATATAACATTTGAGTTTGAAACCCATATGGTTAGTAGCAGTGATACCTGAGCAGTGGACAGCTGAAGCAGGACAGCCAGAGGATATCAGTGATGTTCATGGGAGGAGGGAGCTGGGCTAGGCAGGCCAGAAACTACACAATGGCAGGGAAACAAACAATACTTTCATAAAATATTCAGTTAAAACTGTTGCATCCTCAGCTCTTTTATTATAGAACAAATAAATAGGCTAGTATGAGTAACTGGGGTGATAAAAAGAGCATTAGTAGTTCAAGAATGCTTTTGCGAGGCTAAGGATAGTTGTGTTCTCTCTCACCTGGATGAGGACCAGGGTCAGCTGACATTGCAACAGGAACAGGAAGCTCTTGCGGATGCCGTACGTGGTGTGACGCGCCTTGAAGGGAATCATACACGTAAAATAAATATATTGTATCTCTGTGTGCGTGTGTGTGCGCACACTAGAGGTCGACCGATTAAATCGGAATGGCCAATTAATTAGGGACGATTTCAAGGTTTCATAACAATCGGTAATCGGTATTTTGGCAACAGATTTGCCGATGAATTTAAGTAGGCAAGTCAGATTAAGAACACATTCTTATTTTCAATGACGGCCTAGGAACGGGGGTTAACGGCCTTGTTCAGGGGGGGATTCGGGGATTTGTTTTTGCAACCTTCCGGTTACTAGTCCAACGCTCTAAACACCTGCTTTACATTGCACTCCACGAGGAGCCTGCATGGCAGGCTGACTACCTGTTAAGCGAGGGCAGCAAGGAGCCAAGGTAAGTTGCTAGCCAGCATTAAACTTATCTTAGAAAAAACTATCAATCTTAACATAATCACTAGTTAACTACACATGGTTGATGATATTACTAGTTTATCTAACGTGTCCTGCATTGCATATAATCAATGCGGTGTCTGTTAATTTCTCATCGAATCACAGCCTACTTCGACAAACGGGTGATGATTTAACAAGCGCATTTGCGAAAAAAGCACTGTCGTTGCACCAATGTACCTAACCATAAACATCAATGCCTTTCTTTAAAATCAATACACAAGTATATATTTTTAAACCTGCATATTTAGTTAATATTGCCTGCTAACATGAAATTGTGTCACTTCTCTTGCGTTCATTGCACGCAGAGTCAGGGTATATACAACACTTTGGGCCGCCTGGCTCGTTGCGAACTAATTTGCCAGAATTTTACGTAATTATGACATAACATTGAAAGTTGTGCAATGTAACAGCAATATTTAGACTTAGGGATGCCACCCGTTAGATAAAATACGGAACGGTTCCGTATTTCACTGAAAGAAAAAACATTTTGTTTTCGAGATGATAGTTTCCGGATTTGACCATATTAATGACCTAAAGCTCGTATTTCTGTGTGTTTATTATATTAGAATTAAGTCTATGATTTGATAGAGCAGTCTGACTGAGCGGTGGTAGGCAGCAGCAGGCTCGTAAGCATTCATTCAAACAGCACTTTCATGCGTTTTGCCAGCAGCTCTTCACAATGCTTCAAGCATTGCGCAGTTTATGACTTCAAGCCTATCAACTCCCAAGATTAGGCTGGTGTAACCGATGTGAAATGGCTAGCTAGTAAGCGGGGTGCGTGCTAATAGTGTTTCAAACGTCACTCGCTCTACGACTTGGAGTAGTTGTTCCCCTTGCACTACATGGGTAACGCTGCTTCGAGGGAGCTGTTGTCGATGTGTTCCTGGTTTGAGCCCAGGTAGGAGCGAGGAGAGGGACGGAAGCTATACTGTTACACTGGCAATACTAAAGTGCCTATAAGAACATCCAATAGTCAAAGGTATATGAAATACAAATCGTATAGAGAGAAATAGTCCTATAATTCCTATAATAACTACAACCTAAAACTTCTTACCAGGGAATATTGAAGACTCATGTTAAAAGGAACCACCAGCTTTCATATGTTCCCATGTTCTGAGCAAGGAACTTAAACGTTAGCTTTCTTACATGGCACATATTGCACTTTTACTTTCTTCTCCAACACTTTTGTTTTTGCATTATTTAAACCAAATTGAACATGTTTCATTATTCATTTGAGGCTAAATTGATTTTATTGATGTATTATATTAAGTTAAAATAAGTGTTCATTCAGTATTGTTGTAATTGTCATTATTACAAAAAAAAAAGAAAAGTAAAACAATGTTTCCGATTAATCGGTATCGGCTTTTTTGGTCCTCCAATAATCGGTATCAGCGTAGAAAATTCATAATCGGTCGACCTCAAGTGCACACGTGTATGTGTCTCACCTGTTCTATGAGTTTGACCATGCTGACAGACTCCCCCTGGTGGAAGGTAACAGAACAGGCCAGGGTGTTGAGTTGACCAGACAGACTGAGGGGAGACAGACCCTCCACCTCCCCGTTCAGCCCTGCTCCTGTAGCGTAACCAAACGTCTCCCACGAACACCGCGACGGGTACAGGGGGTCCAGGGCGATGCTGGGGGAAGGACAGGAGGAGTTGTTGTTATTTATCTTTGTTCATGTGAATGTATGGACGCACATCATAGACTATTTATAGATAAACTAGGCAACAGCTGCTGTGTTTGTGACATGTGTTTGTTTTACGTGTACCTGAGGTCACTCTGTAGGAAGAGGCAGCTATTGCGGAAGTTGGCAGAGCTCCCCAGGCAGCAGGTCACCTCTCTGTTCTCCTGCATGATCTTTATCATCTCACACATGGCTACACACACAAAGATTTAGAAGACACACACACGTACACTGAGCAAAAATATTTATACAACAATTTCTAAGATTTTACTGAGTTACAGTTCATATACAGGAATAAGTCAACTGAAATAAATTCATTAGGCCCTGATCTATGGATTTCACATGACTGGGAATACAGAAGGTAGGGTCGTGGATCAGATAACCAGTCAGTATTTCGTGTGACCGCCATTTGCCTCATGCGTCGCAAAGAATTGATCAGGCTGTTGACTGTGGCCGTTGGAATTTATCCCACTCCTCTTCAAGGGCTGTGCAAAGTTGCTGGATTTTGGCGGGAAATGGAACGCGGTCGTACACGTCAATCCAGAGTATCCCAAACATGCTCAATGGGTGACATGTCTGGTGAGCATGCAGGCTATGGAAGAACTGGGACACTTTCACATTCCAGGAATTGTGTACAAATCCTTGCGACATGGGTCCGTGCATTATCATGCTGAAACATGAGGCGATGGCGGCGGATGAATGGAACGACAATGGGCCTCATCATGGTATCTCTGTGCATTCAAATTGCCATCAGTAAAATGCAATTGTGTTCGCCTGCCCATACCATAACCCCACCGCCACCATGGGGCACTCTGTTCACAACATTGACATCAGCAAACTGCTCGCCCACAAGTCGTCATACATGTGGTCTGCGGTTGTGAGGCCAGTTGGACGTATTGCCAAATTCTCTAAAACAATGTTGAGGCGGCTTATGGTAGATAAATTAACATTCAATTCTCTGGCAACAGCTCTGGTGGACATTCCTGCAGTCAGCATGCCAATTGCACGCTCCCTCAAAACTTGAGACACCTGAGGCATTGTGTTGTGTGACAAAACTGCACATTTTAGAGTGGCCTTTTATTTCCCCTGCACAAGGTGCACCCGTGTAATGATCATGATGTTTAATCAGCTTCTTGATATGCCACACCTGTCAGGTGGATGGATTATCTTGGCAAAGGAGACATGCTCACTTACAGGGATTTAAACAAATTTGTGCAAAGAATTTGAGAGAATTAAGCGTTTTGTGCATATGGAACTTTTCGGGGATCTTTTATTTCAGCTCATGAAACATGGGTTCAACATTTTACATGCTGCATTTATATTTTTGTTCAGTGTAGCTGTAACAAGCATAGCTACATTGCAAATCTTGAGATAAAATAAACTTATATACCATGATCAATTGATTTGTATATTAAAAACATAGGAATGTCTCTGTACCAAATACTAAGCATAGTCTAAAGCAGAAAAGGTTGATTAATGTACGTGAAGTGAACTGTAATATGTTCTGACTCACTCTCTGGGGTACAGTCGGTGAACAGAGGCACCAACAGAGGCACGTTATCAATGTTCTTCAGGTGAGGACGAACCTGGTGGATACCACGAGGTAGCTTCGCCTGGAGGGAGAGAGAGATGGAAAGAAGGGTTAGCAAGAAACAGGTGTAAGTCACAGTTGAGAAGAGAAAACAAGAAGAAAAGAAAAGAGAGAAGGAAAGACAAACAGTATTTGTCCTGTACTCTGTTGCAGTCCTCCAGGAAGCTGGGAACATCAGCGGTCTCCTCCTCTGGTAACAACGGCCCCTCTGCCTCATCTCTGGAGTCTTGGTGCAGGTCATCATGTAGGGAGTCCTGGCCTGGGCTGTTGGGGGGACCGTCACAGGGACTGTCCCTGTTTGGGGTCAGAGAGATGTGACAGTTCCACCCTGTCTCCAGGCCCATCTTCTCTGCAAACACCTTACACATACACAGGAGAAACAGACAGGCAGATTGTCATCAGCATCACCACCACAAACATCTCAGAAAAGACCTAACACACCATACAGCACCACCACAAACATCTCAGAAAACACCTAACACACCATACAGCACCACATACATCTCAGAAAACACCTAACACACCACACAGCACCACCACAAACATCTCAGAAAACACCTAACACACCACACAGCACCACATCACCACCACAAACATCGCAGAAAACACCTAACACACCATACAGCAGCACATTGTCACCACAAACATCTCAGAAAACACACCCACCTTGCTGCGTAGTTCGTCCTCCATAGAGAAGTAGACGAAGCGTATGCAGGCGGTGACCAGAGCGTCTATGAGCCTGACCGTGTCCAGACGAGCCTGGAACTGGGATGACACCATTCCCATGAAGATCTGACCACTCAGAGCCTGAACACAGTCCTCCTTCTCCACACCTTCTCCTATACCCTCTATGGAGAGATGTAAGGGGAGCAAGAAAGGAGGGGGACAAGACATGAAAATAAATAAGCAAAAGTCACACAGTTACAACACAAAACACATATTGTAAGTGTAGCTGCATCATCTTCTCTTCCCACCCTCTTCTCTCTTCCCACCCTCTTCTCTCTTCCCACCCTCTCCTCTCTTCCCACCCTCTCCTCTCTTCCCACCCTCTCCTCTCTTCCCACCCTCTCCTCTCTTCCCACCCTCTCCTCTCTTCCCACCCTCTCCTCTCTTCCCACCCTCTCCTCTCTTCCCACCCTCTCCTCTCTTCCCACCCTCTCCTCTCTTCCCACCCTCTCCTCTCTTACCATCAGAGCTCCAGGAGTTCCTGCGGGAGCCGTATTTGATAGGGGTGGTGGAGGGCAGTTCTACCCCAGAGAAGAGGTTGGGTCCGGGGGCTAGCTCCACACATTTCCCATTGAGCTGGTTGGACAGGGACACCTGCATGGGCTTGTAGGCAAAGGCAGAGCAGTAGCCCGACAGACAGGCACGTTGGTAGAAGTCCAGAACTTTCTTCCTGTAGGGGGGTAGCCATATAAAGAGTTAATAATGCATGAAGGCTTTTATGTTTATTGTGGTATAGTGTGATAAGCAGAATTCAATATAATTCCAATGCAAGAACCCCCCAAAATTGCGCTCCCTCGCTGATTTCAACTGCCCCTTAGCTATGTTATCCTGGCGCCGGGTCTGCTCATTAGGTTATTATAAGGCTGTGATAAGACTACATAAGGCAGTTATAAGCCTGCTATAAGGTTGTCATCAGGCTGCTATAAGGCTGTTCTGACCTGTCGGAGCCAGAGAGGGGATAGATGTCGGATCCGTCCCAGACGTCAGTGCAGGCCTCCAGGATGAGGTCAGCCGAGCCGTGAGACAACATCTGGACGTTATCTAGGGGTGAGAGTTCAGGGGTCACAGAGGTGCAACAAAACAATTCCAAGAAAGAGGTCAAGGCTAAAGAAGAGGAGGGTAAGAGATGGAGAGAGCGAGTGTGAAACTAGAGAGATGGAGTGAAAGGGAGCGAGAGGGAAGAAAGACAAAGAATAAAAGAGCTATAGAGAAAGAAAACACAAGCTATTCTCACTGGAAGAGGAGTCTCTGATGAAGAGGGAGATGAGGTGGCTGATGGGAGGTTGTCTCTTGGTGAAGTTGTGTAGGCGTCGAGGGACAGACTCCTTGGCCTTCTCCCCACAGGGCAGCTGGTACAGAGCTAGGTGGTTCTCCTGTTTGAACAGCTCCCTCGCCCCTGGAGTGAACCCTGAAAAACACACAGGGAGAAGAGTGGAAGAGAAGGGGTCAGTGTGTGTGTATGCATGCGTACGTGCGAGTGTGTTTATGTGCGTGTGCGTCTCTTCCCCTCCTTCTCCTCACCTATAAGCCTGGACAGCTCACACAGTCCCCAGGGCACGTGGACGGGCAGCACGGCCCCGTGGCTCTCCTGCAGCGCCAGGTTACTGAGGTGGTCGGAGAAGCGGCAGAGCTGCTGGGTGACGCTGGCGTTGCACAGGTTGAGCAGGATGTTGAGGCCCAGGGGCTTGAGGCTGGGCAGGTGGCACTGCCAGCCCTGCTCGTCGAACTGGATACTCACCGGGTTCTGCTGGTCCTGAGACAGACTCAGCATCTCCAGGTGGTAGTCACACACGTAGTCCTCCGCGTCGTCGTCACAGCAACCCACCATGTCCTGAGAGAGGGGTGGCGAGAGAGAGGGAGGGGAAAAAGGAGGGGAACGAATGCTGTGTAGTAAGATAGTGATGACAAGAGATTGATATACAGGACACGTGTGTGTGTGTGTGTGTGTGAGTGTGTGTGTGTGTGTGTGTGCACGCTCGCCTTACCCGTTCAGGGCCCTGGTCCCCTCCCTCGGTGTTGTGGCTGAAGCTGACATTAGATCCTGAGGGGTGTTTGGTGCGTGTTTCCTGCGCCTGCCGCCGAGGCTGAACTGTGTCCTCGGAACGGCCAGTGTCATGTGAAGTCTCACTGGGCTCATGCCCGTCCCCCATCCCATCCATCACCGGCATACACAGCAGAGCCTCCCCCTCCTGGGTCTGACAGACAGGATGAACAGCCAAATCAGACATCACTCTTTCAATCACTGAAAAGATTCTAGCAACTATCAAAACGTGTCTCAGTCACTACCTCAGATGCTTAAAAGGAACTAGATCATGGTCTCACGTCAGATAACGCGACGGTCGTGTCGCGTTAGAATGACGCCATCTGACGGAAGACAATGGAAACTAGATACTAAAAAAGAGAGCAATACTATCATCATTGACGTTCTATATTCTATTACTACAAACGTTTAAAATGTCACTTACAGGAACTCGTAGACAATAAGATCCCTTATAAGTAACCGAACGATACATCTGATTTTAGTATGCAAGAACAGGAGAAGATGAAGAGCAATTGATGAAAAAGTAGGAATTTACAGACCTATACCCCCCCTACCCCAAATACACACCTTCTCGTCTACTCAAACACAAACACGCACCTCGTCACGGTCATCGTCGGTCTCCATGCGGCAGAAGGAGTTGACAGACAGGTCGTCTCGCAGGTCTTGCTGACTGTCGTTGTGAGGCGGCTCCACGCGACCACTGAAGAACAACACGGTCTCTGGACTGGGGTTAGGCCAGGATAATACACCCTGTTTGTCCACACAACACAACACCTGGTGAGAGAGAGAACATAGAGTTATACCAGTGTTAATTTTGACGACGAAAATATTCGTCAAACACCTACATTACAGTGGCAATTGACAGGACAATAACAGACTAAATAGTCCTCAACTGGCAGCTTTATTAAATAGTACCCGCAAAACACCAGTCTCAACGTCAACAGTGAAGAGGCGACTCTGGGATGCTGGCCTTCTAGGCAGAGTTCCTCTGTCCACTGTCTGTGTTCTTTTGCCCATCTTAATATTTTATTTTTATTGACCAGTCTGAGATATGGCTTTTTCTTTGCAACTCTGCCTAGAAGGCCAGCATCCCGGAGTCGCCTCTTCACTGTTGATGTTGAGAATGGTGTTTTGCGGGTACTATTTAATGAAGCTGCCAGTTAAGGACTTGTGAGGCGTCTTTCTCAAACTACACACTAATGTACTTATCCTCTTGCTCAGTTGTGCACCGGGGCCTGCCACTCTTTCTATTCTGGTTAGAGACAGTTTGAGCTGTTCTGTGAAGGGAGTAGTACACCGCGTTGTATGAGATCTTCAGTTTCTTGGCAATTTCTTGCATAGAATAGCCTTCCTTTCTCAGAACAAGAATAGACTGACGAGTTTCATCAGAAAGTTCTTTGTTTCTGGCCATTTTGAGCCTGTCATCGAACCTACAAATGCTAACGCTCCAGATACTCAACTAGTCTAAAGAAGGCCAGTTTTATTGCTTCTTTAATCAGGACAACAGTTTTCAGCTGTGCTAACATAATTGCAAAATGATTTCCTAATGATCAATTAGCCTTTTAAAATGATAAACTTGGATTAGCTAACACAACGTGCCATTGGAACACATGAGTGATGGTTGCTGATAATTGGCCTCTGTACGCCTATATAGGTATTCCATAATTGCATTTTTTTATTTTATTTTTATTTTTTAAATCAGCCATTTCCAGCTACAATAGTTATTTACCACATTAACAATGTCTACACTGTATTTCTAATCAATTTGTTATTTTAAAATGGACAAAACAACTTTCAAAAACAAGGACATTTAAGTGACCACAAACTTTTGACCACAAACTCCCAATCATTATATTGGGAGTAGTGCATTTCCTCAGCCACAGTGTGCTATAAGCGCAAGAGTACTATCTCACAACTCCATGAAACCTTCACTCTTGCGCAGACATTTAGAAACAAAACATGGCAATTTGAAAAATAGGCCACGGGAGTTTGAGCGAGAATTAAGACAACTTTCGAGTAGTAAGACATGTATAAAAGCATCAGATACCATTAATAAGAAGGGGCTAGAAGCGTCTTATATAGTGAGCTACCGAGTGGCTAGGACAGGCAAGCCCCATACTATTGTGGAAGACTTAATCCTGGTATATGTCCATTACGTTTATGGGGGGGCAATTAAGGAAGACATCCTCTTCTGCAAACCACTGGAAACCAGGACAACAGGAGAGGATATTTTTAAAGTGCTCGACAGCTTTATGACATCAAATGCACACTCAGCACACTCCGGTAAGAAGAGGGGGTTCTACCAAATTTCTATCAACATGTTAAAAAGTGCAACCAGAGGGGAAAACAAATTCTAGATCACCTGTACTCCACACACAGAGACGCGTACAAAGCTCTCCCTCACCCTCCATTTGGCAAATCTGACCACAACTCTATCCTCCTGATTCCTGCGAACAAGAAAAAATTAAAGTAGGAAGCACCAGTGACTCGGTCTATAAAAAAAGTGGTCAGATGAAGCAGATGCTAAACTACAGGACTGTTTTGCTATCACAGACTGGAACATGTTCCGGGATTCTTCGATGGCATTAAGGAGTACATGTCATCAATCACTGGCTTTATCAATAAGTGCATCGGTGACATCGTCCCCACAGTGACTGTACGTACATACCCCAACCAGAAGCCATGGATTACAGGCAACATAAGCACTGAGCTAAAGGGTAGAGCAGCCGCTTTCAAGGTGCAGGACTCTAACCCGGAAGCTTATAAGAAATCCTGCTATGCCCTGCGACGAACCATCAAACAGGCAAAGCGTCAATACAGGGCTAAGATGGAATCATACTACACGGGCTCCGATGCTCGTCTTATGTGGCAGGGCCTGCAAACTATTACAGAATACAAAGAGAAGCACAGCTGCCCAGTGACACAAGCCTACCAGATGAGCTAAATCACTTCTATGCTCGCTTCGAGGCAAGCAACACTGAGGCATGCATGAGAGCATCAGCTGTTCCGGACGACTGTGTGACACACTCTCCGTAGCCGACGTGAGTAAGACCTTTAAAACAGGTCAACATTCACAAGGCTGCGGGGCCAGACGGATTACCAGGACGTGTGCTCCAGGCATGTGCTGACCAACTGGCAGATGTCTTCACTGACATTTTCAACATGTCCCTGATTGAGTCTGTAATACCAACATGTTTCAAGCAGCCCACCATAGTCCCTGTGCCCAAGAACACAAAGGCAACCTGCCTAAATGACTACAGACCCGTAGCACTTACGTTTGTAGCCATGAAGTGTTTTGAAAGGCTGGTAATGGCTCACATCAACACCATTATCCCAGAAACACTAGACCCACTCCAATTTGCATACCGCCCAAACAGATCCACAGATGACGCAATCTCTATTGCACTCAACACTGGCCTTTCCACCTGGACAACAGGAACAAAATGCTATTAATTGACTACAGCTCAGCGTTCAACACCATAGTACCCTCAAAGCTCATCACTAAGCTAAGGATCCTGGGACTAAACACCTTCCTCTGCAACTGGATCCTGGACTTCCTGACGGGCCGCCCCCAGGTGGTGAGGGTGGGTAGCGACACATCTGCCACGCTGATCCTCAACACTGGAGCCCCCCAGGGGTGCGTACTCAGTCCCCTCCTGTACACCCACGACTGCATGGCCAGGCACGACTCCAACACCATCATTAAGTTTGCAGACGACACAACAGTGGTAGGCCTGATCACCGACAATGACGAGACAGCCTATAGGGAGGTGGTCAGAGACCTGGCCGGGTGGTGCCAGAATAACAACCTATTCCTCAACGTAACCAAGACTAAAGAGATGATTGTGGACTACAGGAAAAGGAGGACCGAGCACACCCCATTCTCGTCGACGGGGCTGTAGTGGAGCAGGTTGAGATCTTCAAGTTCCTTGGTGTCCACATCACCAACAAACTAGAATGGTCCAAACACACCAAGACAGTCGTGAAGAGGGCACAACAAAGCCTATTCCCCCTCAGGAAACTAAAAAGATTTGGCATGGGTCCTGAGATCCTCAAAAGATTCTACAGCTGCAACTTCGAGAGCATCCTGACTGGTTGCATCACTGCCTGGTACGGCAATTGCTCGGCCTCCGACCGCAAGGCACTACAGAGGGGAGTGAATAGCTAAGCTGCCTGCCATCCAGGACCTCTACACCAGGCGGTGTCAGAGGAAGGCCCTAAAAATGGTGAAAAACCCCAGCCACCCCAGTCATAGACTGTTCTCTCTACAACCGCATGGCAAGCGGTACCGGAGTGCCAAGTCTAGGACAAAAAGGCTTCTCAACAGTTTTTACCCCCAAGCCATAAGACTCCTGGAACAGGACTATAAGAAAGTCCAGCAAGCACCAGGACCGTCCCCTAAAGTTGATTCAGCTGTGGGATTGGGGCACCACCAGTACAGAGCTTGCTCAGGAATGGCAGCAGGCAGGTGTGAGTGCATCTGCACGCACAGTGAGGCAAAGACTTTTGGAGGATAGCCTGGTGTCAAGAAGGGCAGCAAAGAAGCCACTTCTCTCTAGGAAAAACATCATGGACAGACTGATATTCTGCCAAAGGTACAGGGCTTGGACTGCTGAGAACTGGGGTAAAGTCATTTTCTCTGATGAATCCCCTTTCTGATTGTTTGAGGCATCTGGAAAAAAAGCTTGTCCGGAGAAGACAAGGTGAGCGCTACCATCAGTCCTGTGTCATGCCAACGGTAAAGCATCCTGAGACCATTCATGTGTGGGGTTGCTTCTCAGCCAAGGGAGTGGGCTCACTCACAATTTTGCCTAAGAACACAGCCATGAATAAAGAATGGTACCAACACATCCTCCGAGAGCAACTTCTTCCAACCATCCAGGAACAGTTTGGTGACTAACAATGCCTTTTTCCAGCATGATGGAGCACCTTGCCATAAGGCAAAAGTGATAACTAAGTGGCTCGGGGAACAAAACATCTATATTTTGGATCCATGGCCAGGAAAGTCCCCAGACCTTAATCCCATTGAGAACTTGTGGTCAATCCTCAAGAGGCAGGTGGACAAACAAAAACCCACAAATTCTGACAAACTCCAAGCATTGATTATGCAAGAATGGGCTGCCATCAGTCAGGATGTGGCCCAGAAGTTAATTGACAGCATGCCAGGGCAGATTGCAGAGGTCTTGGAAAAAGAAGGGTCAACACTGCAACACTGTCTTATTCCATTTGTGTCTCCCCTTCTCATAGGCCTATTATATGGACAATGTCATTTTTATTGATCCATTTGTCAGTGTCAGCAGAGTGGACTACCCTGTAATTTATCATATTTAAAAAAAGAGTTTGCTAATGTCTAATATTAGGAAAGTTAACATTTTAAGGAGGTTAAGTCCCCATATTTGGGAACCCTGTTTGATTTTTTAAATTACATTTAGTCTGGTATGAGAACAGTAGCCCCTATCTGCAAAAGCAGTGTGTCTGCGGAAAGCTGAGTATCTTGGTTATTGATTGGTGCCTTCAAATCTTTTGCGTGAGTTACTACCTTATATGGGCATACACATTTATAAGAGCAGGCCGAGCCGATGACCTCATTTCAAGATGGCTGCTACCTACATTCCAGTTAACGTTGTGAAGCATAAACAAAATACGTCGATACACACCAAGAGCCGGGACTCCACAGATCATGAGGATATCTTAATTGTCTGCCTGTGACCTACCATTAGTGATCACCAGCCCCTAGAGTCAAAATGTTTATTTTATACAACGTTTAGGCTACTAATTTGGAGAAGCTTAGTTACCGTGACTAGACGGTCACAAGGAATTTGACTGCAGTCATGACTCGTGACCGCAGGTGTGGCAGTAATACGGTCCCAGCCCTAGCCACTACTTACGACAGAACTTCGATTATAACATAACTACAGCATGTCAAGGGGCAGGGCTCCAGACTATGACCATTTAGTAGCATTTTGTGACCTTTTGACTTGGCTGTACGAGTAAAACTAATTTATTTAGTCTCATCAGTGCAATCTGAACATTCATTATAATGGTCACCTCACTCAAAAGTTTCAAAACTTGATTTGGTCAAACAGTAAAGTGCATTATCTTCATGACTCCTGTAATTAAAGTGTCTGCCCAGCCCCTGGGCCTGTTTCGCTGGGACCTGCTGCTGTGATGAGCAAGCCACCCCCGAGAGATAAAAGGCTTGCGATTGTATTACATTTCATAATCCATTTGTGGCAAATACATAGCTTTGGAAGCAACTGTTGTTCTCAGCTTTCTGTGGGTATAATTTTCATTTGTCATATCTTAATAGTGAGCTCAATAGCAACCAAAATATTTTACAACCAAAATATTTGATATGGCTTTAAGATCATAGCGTACGAAATGCGCATCGGCCATTGCAAGTGCATAGGGTAGCAGGAACTGCAACGTTTTTTGGGTGGGGAATTAGCCCCAAAATAATTTTGCCTGTGATATTAGTGCACATAAAGATCAGGGTTTCCTCAGCCCGTAATAGCCGGCTTTTGGCCAATATTTATTTTGTTGAATGTTGTTTTCCACGAATTCTATTAAGGAATGAACATTCACGAGTAGCCTAATGCCTTGCGCGCATTGCTGTGCATAGAATGTGAAGAAATAATACTTCAACACTTTAAGCTACACGTTCTGATCTGTTGCACTTACCTTTTGTTTTATGTAGCCCAGGCCTACTGGTTGAATTTGAGATCTATCCTCCCACAACTGTCCCAGAGTCTGTTGGGAATAGGCTATTTCTTTCTCGACATGCTGACCAATAGAATAGGTCAACTGTTCTACTATGGGTGAACAGTAGATTGATCTAGGCTAGGTATTTTGCTGTTCGTTACTTGTCTTGTTGGCTGAGGAAAAGTAAATGTGGAAAGTTAATATAACATCTTCAAAGTGCACATCAGAAGTCGGTAATGTTCTGTCATTCTGAGCACCGTGGGTGGAGGGCCTCATCAGGTTACACACCCAATGCATATCGGTCCGGGTAAGTTAAAATGTTGCTGGTAAAATGCCTTGTGCCATATTTTTCTAATGCAAACCCTGATAAAGCTGGAAGCAAATTCATCTCTATTGAACAACGAAATTCATGAAATTCTGGGAGCCTATTTTAAAATTCTAATATAACAATACCTTGTCAACCAACAATTCATGACAATCACTGGATTAGGTTGTACATCAAAACATACTGGATTATGCTGTTTGGACATGTTAGATGAAAAAATACTTACTGAAAAGCATACCATCGCAGTAGTCTATTACATAGTCAAAAGCACAATGAATTACTTTGAGGTGATTACACAGTTTTTATATTGTGTGACACCACAGGAAAGAATTGGTGCGATCAAATCATGGGCTGAAAAAGTTTGTGGCAACAGTGCCACCAAGAGAAAATGTTAGTTTGAAGCCCTGTCAAGGGGGGTGATTTTCTTTTATCAGCTGCAGAGTAATGTGTTCTTCTGCCAATTTGGCTGTTGGGAAGAGAATCATGCAATAGGATGTATATCTTTTTACGCTTTTTTCTCCCCAATTTCGTCATATCCAATTGGATGTCTTGTCCCATCACTGCAACTCCCATACGGACTCGGGAGAGGCGAAGGTTGTGCATCCTCTGAAACACAACCCCGCCAAGCCGCGCTGCTTCTTGACACAATGCACGCTTAACCCGGAAGCCAGGCGCACCAATGTGTCGGAGGAAACACCGTACACCTGGCGACCGTGTCAGCGTGCATGCGCCCAGCCCACCACAGGAGTCGCTAGTGCGCGATGGGACAAGGACATCCCGGCCGGCCAAACCCTCCCCTAACCCGGACGATGCTGGGCCAATTGTGCTTCGCCTCATGGGTCTCCCGGACGTGACCGGCTGCGACACAGCCTGGTATCGAACCAGGAGCTGTAGTAACGCAGATAGCACTGCATTGCAGTACCTTAGATCGCTACGGGACTCGGGAGGCTCATGCAATAGGATGTTACGCAGAAACATATGTCGGTAGGACAAGGCTATGTATGTTTGTGCACATGGAAGTCAGTAATTTATGTTTACTAAAGGTTATTGAGGAAATAGAAATGTGATGTGACTAAAATTAAAGGGCATTTAGTTGACAAAAATGTCCAACTAGACTAAATCATTATTCAAATTATAAAAATGTGACTAAGACTAAATTATATTTTAGTCAAAATGACTAATCTCTCAATCAATCTGAGACGATTACTGCTGGGCTAGGCGGGGTGGGAAACATTTATTTGATTGTTTTTGTACCTATTTTTTTTTTTACTAAACTAAATAGAGTGCCAAAATGAACACTGTTATACACACACTGAAGAACAACACTGTCTCCGGCCTGGGGTTAGGCAGGATAATATACCATGATTGTCAACACAACACCGAGAGAGAGAGAAAGGGTCACATGCACACATACAAACTCGTACTTACGGTGACAGAGCCGAGTGTGTGTAGCAGGCTGGAGGTGTAGCAGAGAGTCTGGGATTCTCCCTTCAGCACGCCCACCAGGTGTCTCCACACACACCGCAGCATCTCCTGCACACACAGTTACGCTACATCACATTTACACCCGCTACTGAAAAAAAAAGATATACAAGTCATAGTTGACAAAATGTTACGTTTGTCAGACATTATAAGAACGCAAATCTGGCCTAATGTTGAAAGGAGTGCACAACCCTCAACATTGCTTGTGTAGATCGCAATCCGAAATGAACGGTGAAGATTAAACGCAGTAAGAATGTCATTACATTCCTCAATCAAAAACCTGCGGAAATTCCAAAGATTATGAACGCTATTGACATATTGAACTCCATAATGTCGTCAAAAAAGTCAGTCAAGACTTGCTGCTAAGACGATTGAGTAGAGCTGCTACCATAGTATGGGAGGACAGAGTGCAGAATTACAGACTGCAGGGTTAGATGAAGCACATTAAATAGCATTTATGTTCAGTTGCAGTCAGTAGCATCTATTCTACAGCATATATTCTACTAGCTATATACTAGTGGCAAAGTGGGAAAATAAATAATCTCAAGAACACCTCAAACTTTCCCAAAAGGTTTGGATCCTCAATGCGCGTAAACGCAGCATTGGTAGACGTCCTTTAGATGTCTTGAGTCTGACCTAACACTCTCAGATGCTTCCTTTCCTTAACTCCTTTCCTTATGAAATCATATTGCTCCCACCAATTAGGTCCTTTTCAGATTAGTGTTCATCAAGTAAGGCACTTGAGGAAAGGAGGGTGTTTTGAGAGTAAAAAGGAGACAGCTAGTGGGGCTGATTTTCCCATCATGCATTACAAGCAGGCGGGCAAAGTCGGCAGTCACAGGCTCAGGGTAGGGGCCAATCCAGAACCAAGCTCAAGCCCTTCCCCTTATAGCGGGGAGGGGGCTGGGGGTTAGTTCATGACTGGGCCAATACGTCAGTAGCGCAGCAGGGGCTGGTGGGGACTGGGGTTCGTGGGTGTCGAAGCGTTACGTGATCAGGTGAAGAAATGGTATGAGGACAAATTACCAAAACAAGATTAGTCAAACGTGCCCTCCCATCAGGGACGATCTGATTGGCTGACAAATAGAACTGATAGAAAGATATCGTCATGCCAGATGAAGAAAATCAACAAAATATGAGAAACAATGCAAAACTAAATACATGATTAGAGTACTAAACTCAAACAACAAAAGAAAATACGTGAGGGTGTGAGCTGCGTACAGGGTTTCATGGTGGGCGGTGCAGGGGCGAGAGCGGGCAGCGTGAGGACAGGGGGAGGACGAGGGAGCAGGAGTTGAGAGTTTATACCTGGGACGACACCGCTTCAGTGTAGCTGCTTAGAGTGTCCTCAGAGAACTTAGCAAGCTGGGGTGAGAGAAGAGGCTAGTTAAACCACACAGGAGCCTCTCTGTCTCTCACATGGCACGCGAGTGTGTGTGTGTGTGTGTGTGTGTGTGTGTGTGTGTGTGCGCGTCTCACCAGGCCAGTAGGAGAAGCTCTGCTGGACTCAGCCAGGACACTAGCCTCTCCATAGGCATTGACCAGCACCCACATGACAGGAAACAGCAGGGGAAGGATGGGCAGCACTCCCATCAGCTGGAACACACACACAACACTTACTACAATAAGGAGAATCTGCTATATCTTATTGCACATCATCTCTGGATGAGATTCTGTCCCCACAGGTTAATGTATGAAAAATAAGGAGAAGAGGCACGACCAAGAAGATGTGTTGAGTCTCCATACCTGCAGCTGGATGAAGTTGAAGCGTCCAGGAGTGAGGCTGGGGGCGTCACAGAAATAACGCACTGTATTCACGACCAAGAACGCCACCTATAGAAGGAGAGGTGTGACATATGAGGGACCGCATCCAGTAGATATAAAGAATTAACTGTGCATCCGTGTGTGTGCGCGTGCTTGTGTCTCACCAGTACTATAGGGCAGGCGAACTTGGCCATGATGGACTGCACGGTGAACCTCTCGTTATCCAGGGCTGTGATTGGTCGAGACAGAGCCAGGTCAAGACTGTTCCTGTACAGTACAGAGTGGAATTCAGCCAGGGGTGTCAGTCATTTTAGCAATTTTTATGGGACAGTTTACTGGACCCATGCAGATCAAGCCTGACCCTGGAGAGAAAAGCATGTCGTTTAGTTCAAGCGTAGGCTTAATCTGGCTATGGGAGACTGCTTAAAAAAGGTCACACTGAGCCGTCTCAAGTGACAATTTCAGGCTTCCTTCGACTCTAGTTTCATGATTTGCGCAAACTTAATCCTTGAGTTCAATTCTTGGACTTTCTCCAACAAGAATAAACTTCATTTGTATAGCACTTTTCAATATAACTAAAGTGCTTCACATCATAAAATAAAAGCACTAACAAAGAAACAAAGACGGGAGAAAGGAGAATGAAGAAAGATGGCTCCTCCTCCTCCGCAATTGTTGGATAGCAAACTAGCTAGCGGTGAATTATTACCTCAAACCCGTTCACCTCACAGTCAAAGTTTGTCAGACGGTCCAGCCTCAAAGGTGGACTTGAGTGGAAGCATTACCGACCTGACGCTGTCGAGGATGGGGGTGCGGACCACCCTGAAGAGGCGGTGCTGCTGGGGGCTCTGGGGACCCCTTTTCTGGTCCCCTCGGGGGGAGGGAGGAGGGGAGAGAGGTGGGAACAGGTCACCTGGCTCCAGAACTATATGCTCATCATCCTAGAGAGGGAAAGAGAGATGTCGACACAGGGAGTGAATACAGGTGAGAGACAGACACATACCTCATCCTTGATTTTGTATTTATTATGGATCTCCATTTCCTGGGATCCAGCTAAATTAAGGCAGTTATACATTTTTTATAACATTACAATACAATACATTTCACGACACATTAAGTGTGTGTTCTCAGGCCACTACTCTACTACCACATATCTACAATACAAAATCCATGTGTACGTGTGTGTATAGTGCGCATGTTATCATGTGTAGGCAGTCATTGTAAATAAGAATGTTCTTAACTCACTTGCCTAGCTAAATAAAGGTTAAATAAAAAATTGTAATGTGTGTGTATGCATGTGTCTGTGTGTCACAGTCCTGTTCCATAAGGTGTAGTTTGAGCATTTTTTTTTTTTTAAATCAGATTTTACTGCTTGCATGAGTTACCTGATGTGGAATAGAGTTCCATGTAGTCATGGCTCTATGTAGTACTGTTATGGACTTGGGGATTGTGAAGAGACTCTGGTGGCATGTCTTGTGTGGTATGCATGGGTGTCTGAGCTGTGTGCTAGTTTAAACAGACAGCTCGGTGCTTTCCACATGTCAATACCTCTCACAAAATACAAGTAGTGATGAAATCAATCTCTTCTACTTCCGAGCCAGGAGAAAAAAAATTACTGATGTCTCTGAGGAAAGCAAAGCCCTCCTGTCCCGGTCTCAGTGCTATGATGTCTGCCTCTACCCATCATCTCCTCCCTCCCTCCCTCCCTCTTTTCCCACCCTCTTCACCCCGCTCTTCGTACTTTGATGCCTCTGAGGGAAGCGAAGGCCTCCTTTCCTGGCCGTAGTGCTATGACGTCTCCCTCCACCAGTAGGGACACAGGTAGGTTGACCAGCTTGGAGTCGCGGTAGGCCCAGTGGAGCGACCAGGAGGGGGAGGAGGGGGTGTACAGGTCAGGGTAGAGGGAGGGAGACCACCTCACCCCATTTCCCAAATCTGCCCAGCCCGACAGGTAGTCTGGAGGGAGAGAGTGCGGAGGGTAAATTAAAAGATAGGATCACAAAACAAAAAATGGTGGAAACTTGCCAACCTCAAGTAAAGTACTGTTTATTTCACAATGTTTTCCCTCCAACTGTCCTAACGTCAACTATTCTCCTCTATATCTCCTCCCTCCATCCAAATCTCTGCTCTTCCGTTCACCGTTGAGCTGATTGATGATGCCGTTGAGCCGGTGCACCATCTCAGTCCTCCTCAGCCTCTGCTGTCGACCAATCAGCATGAAGCTTAGTGTGAAGAGCAGGAGGAGGGCTGCAGCGTTCACCAACTCGATCCCAGAACTAGAGAGAGGAGAGGAGGAGCGATGTGTCAAAACTGACCTATTTCACTGACTGTTTTGTCTTCCTGTGTTTCACAACCTTAGTTCACCTTTAAGTACCTCTGATAGGAATATTTGGGTTGAAGTTACAGAGGAGCCGTCTAAATAATAAACACTAAGGCCGGCACAATTGCCCTATAATCGTGTAACCGACGGTTATGGATGAAGAGCATCCTGAAAATAAAATAAAACGTAAAAAAATAAACTAAGAGCTGACTGAAGACGGGACCGCCAGGCATTCGTGAGGTTGAGCCTGTTTCTGCGGTAACATGGACTCTTAACGCGATGAAACTTTGTTGCTCCTTGCTGAACTTTGTTTTACTCCGTGTTGTAGCCTTGTTGTAGTCTTCGGTTGCCTAGGCCAGTGTTTCCCAACTCTGGTCCTCGGGGACCCCCAAAGAGTACATCTTTATGTTGTGGACAAGCCCACCGGATTCTACTTGTCATCTAATCATCAAGCCCTTGACAAGTTGAATCAGGTGTTTTTGTCCAGGGCTACAATAAATGTGTGTGTAGTTACGGGTACTCGAGGAGCGGAGTTGGGAAACACTGTCCTAGGAAATGCCCCTCTCCCTCAGCAGAAGCAGCACACATAGAAAATAATGAATAAAACAGGCATGGAAGCTCTAACCCTGGCAATTTGACTGGTAAACTTGCAATGGCTGCCTGGTATTATGATGCAATAATTTCCATGGTAATATAGAATGTTCATTCAAGTGATAACTGATGTAGCTCATGCAATGGAATGTACTTTTTGTATATATAGTTGAATCAACAAATCACAGCACATATTGAGGTGCATCGCATTAGTACACTTCTTGCTTTTACTTCCTGCTTTGCTCTCATGGGTACACTCAGCAATGACCACCAGTCCACCCATTATGCCACGATTGACTTGAATGGGGACGCTGGTTCTATTCCTATGGCAGCACAAGCAATCAGGAGCGGAGGAGAGGAGAGGAGAAAATGTGTGTCTTAAAAAAACAGTAACACTTTCCTTGACACTCAGCGTCATAATGGTTATAACCATGTCATAACAGCTGACATACCCTGTGATATGGTCATTACACTTGTGGCATATATTGCGTTATTTTATGGCTGGTTGTGACACCTACATAAGAGCGTGAAAACCCACAAAACAAGGCAAAACACTCAATTACACCATAGCCTACCTGTCAACAGTATTTTTATGTTAAATATATACATTTACAATATTACATATTCATTGTAATTGCGTAGACATTGATGTCAGACATGCACCTACTCCAATGCTCTGTTGCTGATGACTGAGATGAATGCAGGAGCAGATATCAGGAGCAGGACAAGACACCCTCTTTTTGACTGATGGCTGACATAAGGGCATGTACGTGATAGGCCTATCTGGCTTATATTACTACGATGGTTATAATGCTTCTTAACAGTGTCATAAAGTGTATTTTCTACAAGTTATTTCAAAATATGATTAAAAAAAACATGACTAAAGAATTCATTACAACAAAGGATGTAAGAAAAAAAAAGTTCAAATGAAAGGAAACGGCTTGGCAGGGAAAAAACTAAATTTGAATAAATGCGGGTTTTGACAATTATGTGTGACATGACCAGACATAAAATAACACAATGACGCAACAGGTGTAAATACAGTGCATTCAAAAAGTATTCAGACCCCTTCACTTTTTCCACATTTTGTTACGTTACAGCCTTATTCTAAAATTAATAATTTTCCTCAATCTATACACAATAACCCATAATGACAATGTGAAATCAGGTTCTCATTTTTTTCTTCTTCAAATGTATTAAAAATAAACAGAAATACCTTATTTACATGAGTCTTCAGACCCTTTGCTATGAGACTCGAAATTGAGCTCAGGTGCATCCTGTTTCCATTGAACATCCTTGAGAAACAACTTGATTGGAGTCCACCTGTAGTAAATTCAATTGATTGGACATGATTTGGAGAGGCACACACACCTGTCTATATTAAGGTCCACGGTTGACAGTGCATGTCAGAGCAAAGACCAAGCCATGAGGTTGAAGGAATTGCCCGCATAGCTCCGAGACAGGATTGTGTAGAGGCACAGATCTGGGGAGGGTAACAAAAAATGGCCAGACAGAAGCCACTCCTCAGTAAAAGGGATGACAGCCCGCTTGGAGTTTGCCAAAAGGCACCTTAAGGACTCTGACCATGAGAAATAAGATTCTCTGGTCTGATGAAACCTAGAATGAACTCTTTGGCCTGAAAGAAAAGCGTCACATCTGGAGGAAACCAGGCACCGCTCATCACCTGACCAATACCATCACTACGGTGAAGCATGGTGGTGGCAGCATCATGCTGTGGGGATATTTTTCAGCGGCAGGGACTGGGAGACTAGTCAGTATCGAGGGAAAGATGAACGGAGCAAAGTACAGAGAAATCCTTGATGAAAACCTGCTCCACTGGGGTGAAGGTTCACCTTCCAACAGGACAACGACCCTAAGCACACAGCCAAGACAACGCAGGAGTGGCTTCGGGACAAGTCTCTGAATGTCCTTGAGTGGCCCAGCCAGAGCCCGGACTTGAACCCGATCTAACATCTCTGGAGAGACCTGAAAATAACTGTGCAGCAACTCTCCCCATCCAACCTGACACAGCTTGAGAGGTTCTGCAGAGAATGGGAGAAACTCCGCAAATACAGGTGTGCCAAGCTGGTAGCGTCATACCCAAGAAGACTTGAGGCTGTAATCGCTGCCAAAGGTGCTTCAACAAAGTACTGAGTAAAGGGTCTGATTACTTACGTTTTACATAAGATTTCCCAAAACAATTTCTTGCTTTGTCATTATGGGGCATTGTTTGTAGATTGATGAGGGAAAAAAACAATTTAACCAATTTTAGAATAAGGCTGTAATGTAACAAAATGTGGAAAAAGTGAAGGGGTCCGAATGCTTTCTGAATACACTGTATATGGGTCATGACTGTGTTATGACAAGTTACGTCAGCTGTTATGACATTATGACATGGTTATGACCGTGTTATGACACTGGGTGTCAAGTAAAGTGTTATTACGGTGACTGCAGCCATTTGGATGGCCAATAACTATCATCCAAAATTCCATGACTGTCAGAGCCCTAATTAACACAAGCACAATTCCACACCTGCCGTGCGGCTGGTCGCCGTAGCAACAGAGAAGTCCCACCACCACCAGCAGTGTAAGGGCAGCTCCTGGCCAATGGAGACAGGAGTGGCGGTTGCCATGGTGAAGAAAGCTCTTCACCCACTGCTCCTATAATAACATCAACAAAGAAAACACGTGTTTGACACATCTCAATACGCGTGTGTCCGTTTTTGGTTATACTATCCTTGTGGGGACCAGAAGTCCTCACAAGGATAATAAAACAAGGAAAATTCGGACAAGTGGGGACATTTCGTCGGTCCCCACAAGGAAAAAGGCTGCTTTTGGCTCAGGGGTTAGGTTTACAATTAGGGTTAGGTTTAGGGGTTTGTGGTTAAGGAAAATATGATTTTGAATGGGAATCAATTGTTTGATCCCCACAAGG
Source organism: Salmo trutta (assembly GCF_901001165.1). Lineage (NCBI taxonomy): Eukaryota > Metazoa > Chordata > Actinopteri > Salmoniformes > Salmonidae > Salmo > Salmo trutta. Next base: position 17,312,345 of record NC_042966.1, read on the forward strand.
ACAGAAAAACAAACGTGTGTTGTGCGCATGCATGTGTCCGTCCGTGTGTGTGTGTGGTGGTACCTACCTGTGTCGTTGGTCGTTTTCCACGGCCTGTGGTCTGGTGCTGGTCAAGCAGGGTGGTGAGCTGGTCCCTCAGTGTCCCCAGAGCCTGACCAGTGGACAAGCCAAGGGTCCCCACCCCCTCCTCCTGAAAACACACAGGAACAGACACGAACACACACAGACAAAAAATACCTACTTTGAAATCACATTACAGTCAAGAAACATTTCAAAAGGTCACAGATTCATGGACACTGGATACACAAAGCACCTTCTCCATATAGCTAGGCGGCCCATGACAGCTGACACAGCAGTACCTTGCTAGCTGCATTGCCTTGGTCTTACGCACAGGCGTACAGACACACACAATCACAACAATCAAAATAAAACAGATGTGCATAATCAACCATGACCAAGTTCACATTTGTTGCCCCAAGGTTTTCTGCACTCCTGTTACATGGTTTTAATAAGCAAAACTCATTCTTGTTTGTTAAATCGTTTACAAGCTAAACTGAATTTTACTATCACTAAGGAGATACAATCCTATTGGCAGCAGTGAGTTTATGGTTCTATGATTTTAATGTGGGTAATACAGCAGAGACTATGTGATGTACGTTTCATGATTCATCTACGCACAACAGAAGTGACGCAAACTGCAGAGAAGCAGCCATATCTAAATGTCAGTGGGAACCCCATCTTTTCCCACACAGACTTCATCTCAGCGCTGGTTTTAAGCTCCACATCCCACACAGCTATAAATAACTCGCAATTCTCCAGAGTAAGGAAGCCTGCAGAAAATCCTCCAGACATGGATAAACACACAAACACACCCTGCGCATAACCCTGTTTTAAGCAGAGCACCGACAACAACACGCCCACCAGCAAATTGACCTGGATTAACCAAACACACACAGACACTTTTCCCCTCATTTATCTTCCCCACCCATCAGCTCTACGGACATTTCATCCCCATTCGGACTTCTTACTTACTGTCCCCCTCTTCCGGAACCAAGTTCTCAGCTCCAGATCCAGGACCATGATACAATTGTTCCTTTTCTTTCTCACTTTCTCTTACTGTTGTCTGCTCTGTGAACCTGTCATCGAGCTACTAAAAAGAGTAATATTGTATCCAGGTGTGGAAAGTGTGTGTTTGAGGAGAGGACAGAAAGGATCTGCAGGGAAGGAGAGCGTCTGATGACCGGAGAGAAAGTGCACCCAGGGGACGAGTCAGTCTGACGTTAGAACCTGGGTGACACTGCTTCAGCATCCTAATGCCTCCCTAGCCTGTCTCCTCTGGCTCTTTTCTCTGTCTAGCCCAGCCCAACACAGAGTGCCGGCTGGACTGTTCTGGCTGAATGTCCCTCTTTCTGTGCAGTGGCTGGCTAGATGATACTGCTGATACAGGAGAGTGACCAAGCCAGGTCTGCCAACAGAGAGAATGAGAGAGAGAGAGAATGAATATGAGAGTGAGAGAGGAGAGAGACTGGCCTCACTGAACCCTGGCCCCAGGTCCAGAGAAAAAGACAGATGAATAGAGAGAGGGGAGGCAGATGAACGCTGAAAGAACAGAAGACATAAAAAGAGTGCATGGGCGGCAAGAGGAAAAAGGAGATGCAAAAGAGAGAGAGAGAGGGGAGAGAGAGAGAGAAACTGGCCCATCCAGGGTTGTGCTTTGTTCCGTTCCAGCCAACACAGCACATAATACAACACTGCAGCAGTGGAGGGATGGAGGGAGAGAAACGAGACAGACAGACGTCAGTGAACCTTGGTTCTGATCCAGAGAGGTGAAGAGAGTAGAACAGTGTGAATACACCCACAGAAACAACAGAGTCAAACACAGTCAGAGTACACAGAGTTGTGGCCAAATATATTGGCACCCTTGCACTTTCCTTTAAAAAAAAAATATATATATATATTTTTTTTTTTTAACTGTTGGTCTCCACACTTTGTTATAGAGCTGGAACGACAAACTGAAAATGATCGATACTGGCCAAACCAACCATTTATCGTTGACATTTTGCTGATATCGTTCATTACGATAAACAACCTATAGGGCCCTACTAGAGGAATGTGAAGTTTGAAATGTGTTATAGGCTTTGGTTTTTCCATGTACAGTGCATTCGGAAAGTATTCAGACCCCATACACATTTTGTGTTACAGCCTTATTCTAAAATGTATTAAATTGTTAGTTTTTTTCTCAATCTACACACAATACCCCATAATGACAACGCAAAAACTGGATTTTTGAAATGTTTGCAAAAGTATAAAAATATCTATCACATTTACATGCGTATTCAGACCCTTTACTTAGTACTTCGTTGAAGCAGCTTTAGCAAACCTGTATTTACAGAGTTTCTCCCATTCTTCTCTGCATATCCTCTCAAGCTGTGTCAGATTGGATGGGGAGAGTCGCTGCACAGCTATTTTCAGGTCTCTCCAGAGCTGTTTGATCAGGTTCAAGTCTGGGCTCTGGCTGGGCCACTCAAGGACATTCAGAGACTTGTCCAGAAGCCACTCCTGCATTGTTTTGGCTGTGTGCTTAGGGTCGTTGTCCTGTTGGAAGGGGAACCATCGCCCCAGTCTGAGATCCTGAGCGCTCTGGAGCTGGTTTTCATCAATGATCTCTTTGTACTTTGCTCCGTTCATCTTTCTCTCGATCCTGACTAGTCTCCCAGTCCCTGACGCTGAAAAACAACACCATGCTTCACCATAGGGAAATAGTTCAATCTTGGTTTCATCAGACCAGAGAATCTTGTTTCACCTACTTGACCAAGGCCCTTCTGACCCCAATTGCTCAGTTTGGCCAGCCAGATCTAGGAAGAGTCTTGGTGGTTCCAAACTATTTCATTTAAGAATGATGGAGACCACAGTGTTCTTGGGGACCTTCAATGCTGCAGAAATGTTTTGGTACCCTTCCCCAGACCTGTGGCTCGGCACAATTCTGTCTCTGAGTTCTACAGACAATTCCTTCGACCTCATGGCTTGGTTTTTGCTCTGACATGCACTGTCAACTATGGAACCTTATACAGACAGGTGTGTGCCTTTCCAAATCATGTCCAATCAATTGAATTTACCACATGTGGACTCCAATCAAGTTGTAGAAATATCAAGGATAACCTGAGCTCAAAACAAAGGCCCTGAATACTTATGTAAATGTCATTTCGTGAATTCATTTCTTATATATTAGCACAAAAAAACTACAAATCTGTTTTTGCTCTGTCATTATGGGGTACTGTGTGTAGATTGATGAGGGGGAAAAATATTTCATCAATTTTAGAATAAGGCTGTAATGTAACAAAAGGTGAAAAAAGTCAAGGGGTCTGAATACTTTCTGAATTAACTGTATAATGGACAGGAGGGGCTCTAAAAACAGGAATTCCAAACCACCTGTTGTATAATGTGAAATACTGGAGCACGGGCATGTCATTTTTATTCACAGTTACGTTGTTTTGAAATATATCAGTGAAGACCACCTCTTCCAGGGCAATAGGAGACACCATATCTATCTCTATACTCAGCCAGGGGGCAGAAGAACCATGTCTAAACCAATTTAGGATGGGATGAAACGCTAGTGCCTGGAAATACAGTTTAAAGTTTAGTACGGCTAGTCCTCTAACATCTTTTCCGCTTTGCAAGTTTGTTCATTTTATAGGGCTCGCTTACCTTGACATATGTACTGAACAAAAAAATATAAAACAAACCCGCTACAATTTGAACGTTTTTACTTAGTTACAGTTCATATGAGGAAATCAGTCAATTGAAATAAATTCATTAGGCCCTAATCTAATGATTTCCCGCGACTGGGAATACAGATATGCATCTGTTGGTCACAGAAACCTTAAAAAAGATTTGCCTCTGAATCTCGTCACAGTATTTCTGTGCATTCAAACTGCCATCGACAAAATGCAATTGTGTTCGTAGCTTATGCCTTCCCATACCATAACCCCACCATGTGGCACTCTGTTCACAATTTTGATTTCAGCAAACCGCTCGCCCACACGACGCCATACGCGTGGTCTGCGGTTGGGAGGCCAGTTGGAAGTACTGACAAATTCTCTAAAACGACGTTGGAGGGGGCGCTCTGGTGGACATTCCTGCAGTCAGCACGCAAATGGCGCACTCCCTCAAAACTTGAGACATCTGTGGCATTTGTGTCACAAAACTGCACATTTTAGAGCGGCCTTTAATTGCACCCGTGTAATGATCATGATGTTTAATCAGCTTCTTGATATGCCACACCTGTCAGATGGATGGATTATATTGTCAAAGGAGAAATGCTCACAAACAGGGATGTAAACAAATTTGTGCACAAAATGAGAGAAATAAGCGTTTTGTGCATATGGAACATTTCAGGGATCTTTTATATCAGCTCATGAAAACATGGGACCAACACTTTACATGTTGCGTTTATATTTTTGTTCAGTGTACATTTTGAAATCGCACTATGTATTTTATTCCAATAGCCAGAAGGTGTAGACAAAAAAAGACCTGTAAAATAAACCCTCCTCACAGCTGCCCATGTCCCTTAATGTTGATTATGTGGTGGTTACTGACAAGGAGCACATGGCTGAGGTCTTTAAAATCACCACTTCCTTAAGTCAGGATCTCTATTTGACTCAGCCATGCCTCCTTGCCTGTCCAACATTTCCTCATCTCCCAGCCCCTCTAATGCAACTAGCCCTGATGCTCCTCCCTCTTTTCCCCCTGCCCTGCTACAAAGTTTCTCCCTGCAGGTGGTCACCGAGTCCGAGGTGATAAAGGAGCTCCTTAAACTTTACCCCAAAAAACATCTGGGTCAGATGGTTTAGACCCTTCTTTACGGTTTCTGCCCCTATCATTGCCAAGCCTGTCTCTCCTCTCTGGGGAGGTTTCCATTATTGAAAGGGGGAGATCAAGCTGATCCTAACTGTTATAGGGCAATTTCTATTTTGCCATGTTAATCAAAAGTGTTGGAAAAAACATGTCAAGAATCAACTCACTTGCTTTCGTGACATCTATAGCATTCTCTCTGGTATGCAATCTGGTTTCCGCTCAGGTTATGGATGTGTCACTGTAACCTTAAAGGCCCAAAATGAGGTCCCCATGGCCCTTGTTTCTAAGCAATGTTGTGCTGCTATTTTTATTGACTTGGCCAAAGCTTTTGATACAGTAGACCATTCCATTCTTGTGGGCCGGCTAAGGAGTATTGGTGTCTCTGAGGGGTATTTGGTCTGGTTTTCTAACTACCTCTCTCAAAGAGTGCAGTGTATAAAGTCAGAACATCTGCTGTCTCAGCCACTGCCTGTCACCAAGGGAGTACCCCAAGGCCCGATCCTAGGTCCCACGCGCTTCTCAATTTACATCAACAACGTAGCTCAAGCAGTAGGCAGCTCTCTGGTCCATTTATATGTAGATGATACAGGCTTATACTCAGCTGTTGTATTTGGCGCATGTGACAAATAAGTATGATTTGATAGGCTCATATGTCACATTAGATCATCAGAAACTGATTCGAGAGAATGTTTTGTGCCCATTTGAATATAAAGTGTACTCTTTTGCTTTAGGTTATAAGCTAGCCAGGCATTAATGAGGTTGTAATCAGAAAGTATATGTCGGAGAGCTTTGATTGCCTGTGGATAGTACTTGGCTTTACTAGATTTGTCCAGAATGGCATTTATTTATTTCTCAATAACCAGATGGAATTCAGTTAATTCTAACAACATGCTGTTCAGAGAATCAAAAAACATAGGATCATATGAATTTGGAGAGTACACATTAGTAAAGGCAATTTTATTTCCATTCAAGATACATTTAAGGAAAGTGATTCTCCCTTCTTGGTCTTCGCCTTTACCAAGAATGGTGATTGAGTTTCTTCTGTATCATTATGATTACACCTTTAGTTTTGTTTGGGGCTGTTAAAAGCAGCCAGTTTGTTCACTATTCTATGTGTGTCCTTTTGGTTTCTTACTAGAATATCAAGCCAGCTGGAAGGCTTGATAGGAATATTAAGGCCTTTCAAATTCCATGAGAGAAGAACTAGTGTAGCAATTGTTTTTCTCAAATGTAACTGTTATATTTAGTGCTCATAAGCCCATGGATGTAAAATAAAAAGTATGAACCACAGGAAAACCCACCCATTGGTCACTCCACACTCAGAATATCCTCTTTATACACACCACCACCCCATTTCAAACTACAATACATGACATCACCAATGTCCCATTCATTTCAGCATATTGTCAAAAGGCATAGGCCTAAAGGAAAACAGTAAAAACACTGACGATTCTAATCTACCTCCGCAGTCTCTAGAACATCCATGTGTGTCCCCTCTCCTTGAGCAGTCAAGAAAAGTAGGCTTTGTTTCTCACTGGACTGTTAAGAGCTAATAATTACATAATCCAAAGCACATACTATATGTGGGACCAGAGAGATAAAAGTGGAGAGGTGCTCTTCTTTGAACCTGTTGAATAAGAGCACTGGCTGGCAGTTTTCCAATCCCTACCCTATCCTATGCCTGGCTGCTGTTGACCCAGTAGCTCACTGTGAAATGCCTCTCCTCCTAGACTTCTATGTTTAACAAGCATTACTGACTCTGACACTAACTGAAAGCACACGCCGGAAATAGAGAGGGAGGAGGGTGAGAATGAAGAAGGGGAAAATAAGTGGATGGCATGGTTTCTAAGTAGAGGTCGACCGATTAATCGGAATGGCCGATTAATTAGGGCCAATTTCAAGTTTTCATAACAATTGGTAATCGGTATTATTGGCCACCGATTTGCCGATTTAAAAAAAACACCTTTATTTAACTAGGCAAGTCAGATTAAGAACACATTCTTATTTTCAATGACGGCCTAGGAACGGGGGTTAACTGCCTTGTTCAGGGGGGATTTGTTTTTGCAACCTTCGGTTACTAGTCCAACGCTCTAACCACCTGCCTTACATTGCACTCCACGAGGAGCCTGCAGGCAGGCTGACTACCTGTTACGCGAGGGCAGCAAGAAGCCAAGGTAAGTTGCTAGCTGGCATTAAAAACGTACCTTATAAAAAACGATCAATCTTAACATAATCACTAGTTAACTACACATGGTTGATGATATTACTAGTTTATCTAACGTGTCCTGCGTTGCATATAATCGATGCGGTGCCTGTTAATTTCTCATTGAATCACAGCCTACTTCGACAAACGGGTGTTGATTTAACAAGCGCATTTGCGAAAAAAGCACTGTCATTGTACCAATGTACCTAACCATAAACATCAATGCCTTTCTTTAAAATCAATACACAGAAGTATATATTTTTAAACCTGCATATTTAGTTAATATTGCCTGCTAACATGAAATTGTGTCACATCTCTAGCGTTTATTGCACGCAGAGTCAGGGTGTATGCAACAGTTTCGGCCGCTTGGCTCATTGCGAACTAATTTGCCAGAATTTTACATAATTATGACATAACATTGAAGGTTGTGCAATGTAACAGGAACATTTAGACTTAGGGATGCCACCCGTTAGATAAAATACGGAACGGTTACGTATTTCACTGAAAGAAAAAACATTTTGTTTTCGAGATGATAATTTCCGGATTCGACCATATTAATGACCTAAGGCTCGTATTTCTGTGTGTTATTATATTATAATTAAGTCTATGATTTGATAGAGCAGTCTGACTGAGCGGTGGTAGGCACCAGCAGGCTCGTAAGCATTCATTCAAACAGCACTTTTGTGCGTTTTGCCAGCAGCCCTTCGCTGTGCTTCATGCATTGCGCTGTTTATGACTTCAAGCCGGGTGGGTATAATTTTTGGAACGTTTGCAACAGGAATCTATTCCAAAAACTTCATAAATAACAAGGTTGCCAAAAAACAACGCATACAAAGTTGTATAGCGGCAGAATAAGATACCGGGTCGGGAGTGGTCTATTTCATTGCGTTTTTCACTCATCACATTTATTCCGAAAAATGTCTGTCCTCACTCTGGTTGCCTATGGACAAACATTAAGAATAAGCTACGTGGTGAGTTGATGCCTATTCGGCAGCTAGTTAGCTAGGTTTGTATGCGTTGCTACTTTGTATGCGTTGTTGGTTGGCAACCTTTTACTTTACATTTTTTGGAACAGATTCCTGTTGGAACGTTCCAGAAATTATACCCACCCCTTTAAGCCTATCAACTCCCAAGATGAGGCTGGTGTAACCGATGTGAAATGGCTAGCTAGTTAGCCGGGTGCGTGCTAATAGCGTTTCAAATGTCACTCGCTCTGAGACTTGGAGTAGTTGTTCCCCTTGCTCTACATGGGTAACGCTGCTTCGAGGGTGGCTGTTGTCGATGTGTTCCTGGTTCGAGCCCAGGTAGGAGCGAGGAGAGGGACGGAAGCTATACTGTTACACTGGCAATACTAAAGTGCCTATAAGAACATCCAATAGTCAAAGGTATATGAAATACAAATCGTATAGAGAGAAATAGTCCTATAATTCCTATAATAACTACAACCTAAAACTTCTTACCTGGGAATATTGAAGACTCATGTTAAAAGGAACCACCAGCTTTCATATGTTCTCATGTTCTGAACAAGGAACTTAAACGTTAGCTTTCCTACATGGCACATATTGCACTTTTACTTTCTTCTCCAACACTGTGTTTTTGCATTATTTAAACCAAATTGAACATGTTTCATTATTTATTTGAGGCTAAATTGATTTTATTGATGTATTATATTAAGTTAAAATAAGTGTTCATTCAGTATTGTTGTAATTGTCATTATTACAAATAAATAAAAACATGTTTTAAAAAAGTAATAATTATTTTTTTATTTTTTTAAAACATTTTTTTAAATCGGACGATTAATCGGTAGCGGCTTTTTTGGGCCCTCCAATAATCGGTATCGGCGGTGAAAAATCATAATCGGTCGACCTCTATTTCTAACCCTTGTCAACTTATAAACATTCAGCTCACAGCTCAGCTCATGATAATGACTTGACAGTAGTTTTTTGTAACACCTGACCAAAAACATCAGTTTCAATGTGTGTCATGAATAGCCTACATTTATTGACCAACATCAAAAACCTAGGAGCCCTCAGGAGCAGCTAGAAGGTAGTTGGCGGGGATCAGTCAGCACACACACACACACACACACACGTACACACACGTCCCAAGGAGCCTCTCCGTTTAGCACCACTCCAGGGAGCCAGCTGACGTCATTTGGCGCTAGGCAACTCACCTGCTTCTTATCCTGTAGCTCCATGGCAACCAGTGCAGCCTCTCACCATGCTCCGAGCCTCACACACACCTGACGAGGCTAGGCAGAGACTTCACCCTCTCGATCTCCCCTCGATGTCGTCTTGATACCCCTCTTTGTCTTCTCAATGTTCTTTCTCGATGCCACCTCCAACCACAACTTAGTCTGGAGGAAAACGTCACCCACTGGCCCCCTGCCGGTGCCGCTATGCCAGCCTGCTCTGCCAGTCTGAGGGGAGGACCACGCACGCCCACAGGGACTCACAGCAGGGCAAACTGGGAGCTGTAGTTTGGGGCTAGATGCTCAGTCAAAGTTGTGTTGAGGAAATCGTCCTCATTACACGAATGGCTGGGTAGATCTTGGTAGGGAAGAGATAAATAAAAGGGAAGAGTAAATAATTATGCCGTTGGCATGACATATGGCATTCAGTCTGCAGTGATATTATACATCGGCTGTTGGTCAGTAGACTTATAGGTTAGTGGGCTACATGAGGTGAATACAATAGTGCTGTTGAAAACATTGTTAGTCCGAAGCCCTAAAGCTACTGACAACACGCCGCCACTATAAGCATTCTTCCTCTTTTATACAAAAACAACTGAGTCAGCAGGCTCTACTGGCTCACACTACACAACACTGTGCCTAAAGTTACCAGCAGAGAGAGAAAAAGAGAGCCAGCCAGACAGACACCCAGAGAGCTAGAGAGGACAGACAGAGGGAAACAGACAGAGACATACATATAGAGGGAACGAGACATACAAGAGTCGGACACTTTCACCCTGAACAGGTAGTACAGGAACCACACCCCAAAAAGCAACTGGGGCAAGCTAAAGTAGATATACGGAAACATGTCATTGGAACTAATATAGCCCAGTCACAACATCCTATGTCAGAAACAGAACTAAACTTGTCCGATGCCTGTCTATCGCTAAATCCACCTGGCTGGATGACGTGCAACATATTTCATGTAATCACTTTCTGCGTATGCTTATCCTTGGATTCATTTACAGATTTTACCTGTACTATTAGACTGTCTGGTCTACAGGAGAGATGCGAGGAGCCAAATCCCACACGATGTTATTATAGTGACTTTCTTGTGTGCATATCGAGATCATCGTTTCACATGCTAGCAAATTAGCTTACTAGCTAACTAGCTATCGTGGCGAGCTCATATTTTCTGCAATGGAAAAGCATGCAATGCACTAAGCTAAACTTCGCACAATCAACATTGTGACAAACACAAGTGTCAATGTCGCCTTACTTAATCACTGTTTCTCACTCATTGCTAGCTCGCGAATAGTACGCGCTAACTTAGCTAGCTGACGTTTCCATATCTGCAACCCAACGTCTAGGTTCGTCTTCTTCGCGATGTCAAGAACAGCCTGCGATAACATGCACACTAAACACTATTAATGTACCATATATCCGCATATCTATCATACTCACGTACAGGTTGCAACACGGTCTGTATCTCGTCACCCCGTTTAAAGCTAAATTGTCTCTCAAATATCAAGTGTCCAGAGAGGACGCAGGAGAACCAACTCGGCAGGAAATTTTTCTCCCTCCAGCAGGTGACGTTTTTTCGTTGTTTCCCCACCAAACAAGGTCAATGAGAGTGTCATGTTTGGTCAACACAATTGTTTATGGCTTATTTCCTATATGAGGTTTATTTGACCGAATAGCAGTTTCATAATGCTTAAGTTGTTATGAGCGCACTGACATAAGTAGGACACGTGACATCCCGGGAACTTTGAGGAAAAAAAACCCTTTATTTTGGAGTTATTTCGAGATGCCTATGCATATTCATGTCATGAGGCTAGTAGCATAGCATGTCCACTGAATACAGGCGGTTGACGTCAACAACCCTAATCGAATATTCAAAGCAGATGAGGGAGTGTCATTTTTGGTTGGGGGCGATGAAGCACGGTTGTGATAGGTTGGGATTCCTGGACGGCTTACCATAGGTGGAGTCCTGCTCTTTTGATTGGGTGGGAGGGCGATGGCCCAAGTCAACCGTTCAATTTTGAAATAGGATAGCTACTTCTTCTTCGTTGAGGCTTTATGGCGGACCACATCCTTTAAGGGCGAGTTGCCGCCACCAACTGGACGAGGGTAAACATTTCTCCAAATAGTTAAATCATTACGGGGAAAAATAACATGAATCTACACAAACAAACAAAAAATAAATAGCCCATTCCTTCAGTCAATCGAGAACTCAACTACCCTGCTCAGGCTTTAGGGCTTGAGAGGGTGGGACCGCACGACACATTACTCCATGTAGCTCTTCAGATGTGAAATCTTTAAATCCCAGAAATATTTCAGCCACAGAAACAATGATGTCATGTCTATCTTTCTTGACTTCTTTTCCGCTTGTGCAGTGCCGTTTACCACCATCGCTATAAAAGACAGAGTCCACTTTCCTCACATGAACAATTGCTGGGTCCACTGGTGATTCACCGGGCTTTCAGAAATACTCATTCTTTCTATCCTTTTGACAGCCTCTGCATTGGAGACTCACCACTGCCCTGATTTTACCAACCTCATTCTCTTATACCCTACTCGGGCATTACAAGAATGTCACCTCATGTTCTCCACCACAGTTACAACCCTTTGCTCCTTGGCCATTATTTTATGCTACACAGTCGGGATCTCCTTCAAAGTGATCTTTCCTACACGTCCCACATCCACATCTTGGCTTCTTTCTTCTGCAGACACTTTCTACATGTCAAACATTTTACAGCGCTGACACTGCAAAGGGCTGGATACAAAAGCTCTGACAAGATAGTACACATATCCCATCTGCACTCGGGTCAGGAGGGACTCCATATCAAACATAAGGTACAAACAAACTGTTCTCTTTCCTGCCATTAACAAAATGATTCATCTTACAAGCATCAGCCACTCCAGGAGTATTCTTCAGTATATCAATGTCAAGTTCTTCTGAGACTCCAGAAATTATTCCCTTGACAGGTGACCTTCTACGTAGCTCAAAGCACGGCACAGCATAATCTTTGAATCGAGTGAGACCCACCATACTCTTTTTCTGAGCAGCAGAAGCATAAGCAATTAAAACAAGCCCACTCCTCGTGATCTTCACCAACTTTACTTTATCCAAACCTTTCCCCACCATTTTGAATATTTCCAACAGATTCAACAAGTCGGCCCCAACATCCCCAGAAAATGTACTCCTACCAGATATGAAGGGGTATTATCAACACAAGACGTTTCCTTTCCCATCTTTTGGACAAAAGTCCATTCATCTTCATTTTCACCACCATCCGATTCAAGTTCCTCTTCTGCTTCCACCTTCCTCTACCTTGATTGCGTCGCCATGCTCATAGCTCTTAATTTGATCAATACGATACATTTTTATTACAGCCAGAATTCATAAAGGATTCTGATTTTTTTTATCACCCATCTACACAATACCCTATAACGAAAAAGTGAAAACAAACAAATTTCAGCAAATTTCTTGAAAATGTAATATAGAAATGTCTCATTCACATAAGTATTCACACCAGAGTCAATACTTTGTAGGCTTACCTTTAGCAGCAATTATAGCTGTGATTCTTTCTAGGTAAGTCCCTAAGAACTTTCCATACGTGGATTGTGCAACATTTGCCCATTATTCTTTTCAAAATCCTTCAAGCTCTGTCAAATTGGTTGTTGATCATTGCTTGACAACCATTTTCAGATCTTTCCATAAATGTTAAAGTAGATTTAAGTAAAAAATGACTTGGCCAATCAGGAACACGTGGTTGAATCTGTGTTTGAAATTCACTGCTTGACTGAGAGACCTTACAGATAATTATTTGTGTGGGGTACAGAGATAAGTCATTCCAAAATGATGTTAAACACTATTATTGCACACCGAGTGAGTCCATGCGACTTATTTGACTAAAGCACATTTTTACTCCTGAACTTATTTAGGCTTGACATAACAAAGGGGTCAAATACTTATGGACTCAAGACATTTCAGTTTCTCATATCTATAAATTTGTAAACATAAAAAAAAAAGAAAATCCACTTTGACATTATGGGGTATTGGGTCTGGGCCAGTGACACAAAATGTGCATTTAATCAATTTTTAATTCTGTCTGTAACACAACAAAATGTGGAAAAGTCAAGCTGTGTAGTTCAGGATATAGCTTAACTATTGTGTATGAAGTAAAACGTCAGAATGTGAAAGAAATGTCTGCTAGAAAACACTAATGAGCTTTTTTTAAAAGAGTCAGGACGGAATACAACTGCACATCTAACAAATATGTGTGCCCTCGTCATCCAGGGCCCCCTCAATTAACTCATCCAGGCTGATGGCTGAATAGAATACAATTGTATTAAATTATCAAAATTATGTTTACAGCCTTGTATTGGCTACACACTAACAAGACTAACAATCACAAGTCTCAGAACATACAGTTCAAGGCAGGGCTGGATGATTACAGTACAAGGCAGAGTAAGACTAGGAAACTATAGGTTTTGTAACTTTAAATTAAGGATATGTATGTTTTGTAATGGTTTCTGTGCAGTCCTCACCATTCTTACAAATATCCTGTTGGTACACTCTTCAGCTGTATCAGTCAAGACAGAACGAGAAAGGGCAGTTTGTGGTTTTGTAAAGTTAAGTAAGTAGCCCTGCTCCTATGAGTTTTGGCTCATAGGATCAGGAGCCATCTCTTGTTTCTGTAGCATGAGGCAGCTTGATGTACAAGTACACCCCCTGGACAGGAAGCTAGTCTATTGTAGGGCCTTATCCCCAATCTATCTCCTTAATTCTGAGTGCCAAGCAGAGGTGCACCGGGTCCGTTTTTTTACATTATTTTTGTATGACAGCTGGTGAACAAACTCCCAGCTTTACAATCTCAAGGCATACAATCAAACCACAAGGCCACTGAGTGGTTTTGTAGGCCTATCATATAAAACACAGCTGGAAACCAGTAGCTCTTTATGACAGTTTTTCCATTAGCAATAAACCATGCACATATAATTGAAACAATACCTTATAGCAATACTTTTTAATAGTTATACACAAAGTAAACAAGAACAGTTTCATCCATCTACAAAATAATTTTATTTAAATTACAAAACATTTACTACAAAGAAACACTGATAAATTGGTTATATAAAGATATATTTCACGGAAACCTAACACGTACAAAGCAATATTCAAATTTGGACATTCATTGGTATTGAAAGGCTGTGATGTTTTTTTAAATAATGAAATGTTTTAGATAAAAATCTGAAGGCATTGATTTGTTTTGATATTTATCAGTGCAGGTCCGCTTATCAATAGGCTCCCTCTCTGAGTGCGTGTTTGTTCAGAATTCATTTCTCAACCATTTTCATCAATCATTCACCAACTGGAGTATCACTGACACAGGAGAAGGAACAGTAGATGTGGAAAGTGATTAGCTTTCATTGCTTATATGAATCAATGATTGACAGTTGTAGAACTCATTTCCTATCCAACTGCAAGTGTGTGTGTGTGTGTGTGTGTGTGTGTGTGTGTGTGTGTGTGTGTGTGTGTGTGTGTGTGTGTGTGTGTGTGTGTGTGTGTCTAGTGGTTGCGGCTGGAGACAGAGCTATTGATGGGTGGTCTAACCAGCTCCTCCATGATGACAGCAATGATGTGGCACAGCTTCTTGGCCTGTAGGGCAGAGCACACACACACACACACATTAATGGAATGCACACTTTATCAAGGAAAGTACTGTACCGCATAGCCTTCCCTGTAGCTCAGTTGGTAGAGCATGGTGTTTACAACACCAGGGTTGTGGGTTCGATTCCCACGGGGGGCCAGCACAGAAAAAAAATGTATGATATGTATGAAATTGTATGAAATGTATGCATCCACTACTGTAAGTCGCTCTGGATAAGAGTGTCTGCTAAATGACTAAAATGTAAATGTAAATGTTGACATGCCTTTGAACACTTCACTTAATTTGAACACATTATTTCCATTTCCATCAGTTGACTATTGCAGAAGTTGCTTTGACTAAAGGTATCAGCGTAGCCAGGGGCGTCATGCACCTCAAAATCTGAGGGGTGACAAAGTGCGTGAGGGTGGCTGGGGGGTGGTCCGCAGGTGGGCTGTCTGTAAGTTGGAGAATTTTGCATTTTTCAAACACCTGAAGCAGGTTTTCCTGCAATCTAAAGCCATAATCATTATGCATTATTCTATGTGAAAAATCTGTTTATTTTTCTGCTTGTCTAAGCATTCCTCTTGAGCTGTCTGTATCCGCCTGACTGGTGGTAATCCTTTTTCAGAAACTGAATATGCTTCTCTGCATCTCTGCTAAAATCTGCGTAAAATATTGAAAGGATTCTGAGTTGTATTCAGTACATTTAGTAATTGATTGCTAAGATAATTAGACAAGATAGATACTCTAATTTGATTGATAGCCTGAAATGGCTTCTTGGTAGCTAGTTATGAGGTTGGGAACCTATTTAGGCTAGCTAAAGCCAACTCAATAAATCTGTTACTAGTATTACAGAGAAACAACAATATACACTGCTCAAAAAAATAAAGGGAACACTTAAACAACACAATGTAACTCCAGGTCAATCACACTTTGTGAAATCAAACTGTCCACTTAGGAAGCAACACTGATTGACAATAAATTTCACATGCTGTTGTGCTAATGGAATAGACAACAGGTGGAAATTATAGGCAATTAGCAAGACACCCCCAATAAAGGAGTGGTTCTGTAGGTGGGGACCACAGACCACTTCTCAGTTCTTATGCTTCCTGGCTGATGTTTTGGTCACTTTTGAATGCTGGCGGTGCTTTCACTGTAGTGGTAGCATGAGACGGAGTCTACAACGCACACAAGTGGCTCAGGTAGTGCAGCTCATCCAGGATGGCACATCAATGCGAGCTGTGGCAAGAAGGTTTGCTGTGTCTGTCAGCGTAGTGTCCAGAGCATGGAGGCGCTGCCAGGAGACAGGCCAGTACATCAGGAGACGTGGAGGAGGCCGTAGGAGGGCAACAACCCAGCAGCAGGACCGCTACCTCCGCCTTTGTGCAAGGAGGAGCAGGAGAAGCACTGCCAGAGCCCTGCAAAATGACCTCCAGCAGGCCACAAATGTGCATGTGTCTGCTCAAACGGTCAAACAGACTCCATGAGGGTGGTATGAGGGCCCGACGCCCACAGGTGGGGGTTGTGCTTACAGCCCAACACCGTGCAGGACGTTTGGCATTTGCCAGAGAACACCAAGATTGGCAAATTCGCCACTGGCGCCCTGTGCTCTTCACAGATGAAAGCAGGTTCACACTGAGCACGTGACAGACGTGACAGAGTCTGGAGACGCCGTGGAGAACGTTCTGCTGCCTGCAACATCCTCCAGCATGACCGGCTTGGCGGTGGGTCAGTCATGGTGTGGGGTGGCATTTCTTTGGGGGGGCCGCACAGCCCTCCATGTGCTCGCCAGAGGTAGCCTGACTGCCATTAGGTACCGAGATGAGATCCTCAGACCCCTTGTGAGACTATATGCTGGTGCGGTTGGCCCTGGGTTCCTCCTAATGCAAGACAATGCTAGACCTCATGTGGCTGGAGTGTGTCAGCAGTTCCGGCAAGAGGAAGGCATTGATGCTATGGACTGGCCCACCCGTTCCCCAGACCTGAATCCAATTGAGCACATCTGGGACATCATGTCTCGCTCCATCCACCAACGCCACGTTGCACCACAGACTTTCCAGGAGTTGGCGGATGCTTTAGTCCAGGTCTGGGAGGAGATCCTTCAGGAGACCATCCGCCACCTCATCAGGAGCATGCCCAGGCGTTGTAGGGAGGTCATACAGGCATGTGGAGGCCACACACACTACTGAGCCTCATTTGGACTTGTTTTAAGGACATTACATCAAAGTTGGATCAGCCTGTAGTGTGGTTTTCCACTTTAATTTTGAGTGTTACTCCAAATCCAGACCTCCATGGGTTGATAAATTGGATTTCCATTGATTATTTTTGTGTGATTTTGTTGTCAGCACATTCAACTATGTAAAGAAAAAAGTATTTAATAAGATTATTTCTTTCATTCAGATCTAGGATGTGTTGTTTAAGTGTTCCCTTTATTTTTTTGAGCAGTATATTTTTTATTTTTTTAAACAGGACAAATCTGAGGGAGCATGTGCCCCCTTATGGGCATGATGCCAGAGTAGATTAGCACGGTTTAAGTGTCTTCTTGAAATCTTATCTCCCAGGTAGCGTGTGTGTAATGTGCATTGCCCTTAGCGACCATATATCCCTTTCACTGTGTAACCTTACACTTTACGGACACTAAAGAACAAACCCATCCACCAGTGGTCACCAACCTTTGTTCCTGGAAAGCTACGGGGTGTTCAGCAATTTGTTCTAGTTCTACACAAAACCGGGGGTTGGTGGCACAGTCGTTCACTGCTGTGTATTGTACTTCACCTGTTTGAGGTGGATGGTGATGGTTTTTAGGAGTCCTGGGTTGCCGTAGTTGATCTCCACTCCAAGCACCTTCTTGTCTTTCTTGGGTTTAACTGAGCGCAGTGACTGCACTTCCACCAATGGGATCATAAATGCCCGCTCCTGAATAACACAGGAAAAAGCCATAGATATAGGATATAAGCCATAGGCTATAAAAGCCATAGATCCATATAGTCAGTCAAGATTGATAATTTCACCCATATTTTGGGAAACACGGTACCTGCATGTCCTATGTTTGGGGTGTCCCTCCCTACATCAATGGTGTTGTTGGGTGTAAATGCCGTACCTGTGTTGTGGGATGGCAGAACAGCACTCCTTCTTGGTTGACAGCCACCAGGCAGGGCGAGGGGCAGCTGCGATGGCTGACCTTCTGAGCCAGGAAGATATTAGAACCGAACAGTGGCAGGGAGCTCAGGCATTCTGGGGATAGAGAGAGCAAATCAATCAATACAATTCTATTCATACAGCATTATAGATACTGTATGTATAATGCATTATCTAGTTACAAACACATTTATCACAAAGTTATTTCCAGCAACCAAGGCAAAAATGTAATTGTGTGCGTGCATGTGTGTGTGCGCCTCACCGAGGAAGCGTGCCTTGGCGTCGCTGGGGCTGAGGGAGCGCATGGCGGTTATCTCTCTGAGGAAGATAGTGTGGATCTGCTCCAGGTTGGTTCTGCCCCCTTCCTGTTGGGGGAGGTACTCCTTCAGTTCAAGCCTGACAGGGACATAAGAGAGAGACAACTATCAGAAACTATATCACTCTTAACATAGGACAGAGAGGATAATCACTTTAGTCCGTTCTGAAAACAACAGTGTGGCTCACTGTGAGAGCTGCTGAGTGAGACATTGGGGCAGGTGCTGCAGAGTGCGGGGGCTAAAGGCTAGGGGTTAGGGTATAGGGGTTAAGGGTAGTACTCACACGGAAGACTCTTGAGTGAAGCCCTGTGCCAGGTGCTGCAGGACAGCCAGCTCTGCCGTCTGCTGGACGACAGTGGCACCACTGCCTGGCAGCAGCAGTTTTCCGTCCAGGTAGTTACCCAGGACCTGCACGCAACAGACAGAGAGGGCCAGATGGGGTTAATTCATTACAGGGACAGAAGGGCTGTCACCAGGGCCTGACATAACGCACGGGGGTTTCAGTGGTTATAACAGAACTCTAGGGGTCACTACTATGGTACCTGCTGGAAGTGGAACTCCAGGTAGAGGTCGTTGTCGAAGTGAAGTGGGTGTGTCCATAAGACGCGGTGGAAGGACAGGGAGATGGAGCCGTCGTCCAATAGGAAGTCAAACAGGTACTCATCTGGGTGGAGAGGCCGCACCATCCCATCTGATGTAGGAGAGGAAGAAGAGAGAGAGGAGGGAGGTAGTGATAAGGAAGGGATGAAAAGAAAAGAGAGAGTCATAGAAAACTAGGTTTTTTTCTTAGTTTTGCTGTCACACAATTAATATCAAGTTGTGCATTGCAGGTAAACCGTTTTGGGGAGTCATTTGGGCTAATAGCTACAGCATGTCTGTGTGTCCACCTACCCTTGTCCCGGCTGGCATGGATAGAAAACTCCTTGACTTCTGACGGTTCCTGAATGCCCATCTCTGTACACAGCTCTTCCACCACCTCCTGAGCCACCTGGGTACACAGTCAATCTTTATCATAATGATAATTAAAGGGAGGAGGGGAAAGTAGAAAAGTAAAGGGAAGGAGACTTGACTTACGCTGAAGCTGCGTATCTTACAGAGGAACTCCACTCCACCTGGCAGCTTGATGGGGAACAGACGAGATTGTCTGCCAGCCTGCAGAGAACAGACACACAGCGATAGCTGTACTGCTCATCTTACATAATAACAAGATTTCCACACTTGTGTGAAATCACTGCCTTACCAGTATGGCTTCCATCTCTGCGTGAGAGGGGATGTGTCTGCGACCTCCGTGGATCAGAGTCCGGAACAGGTTCTCCTTACAGTTTTGAGACAGCTCTGAGATAGAGGATAGACACATACAGAATTGCATTAGATACAGAAAAGCTCTGGGGTAACAGACACAGATGCAGACACATGTTTGAAGGGATCTCTTCGGGGGCATCGCCAATATGTGAGGGGTGCAGGGCTGTACCTTAGTAGGGGTGTGTTGTTCTTGGCTGATGTCTCGTAGGTGGCATGTGACGTAGGTGTTCGGAGTGCGCGTGTGTGTGTTTGTACCTTGGTAGAGGTGTGTGGGGTCTTGGCTGATGTTTTGTAGATGACATGTGATGTAGGGGTTCAGAGTGCCAGAGCAGGGGAAGAACCCTACTACCAGGTTCAACAGACGCCAACCTCGGGTACATCTCTCTCTGTATAACGCATGCACACACAAGTTAGGAATTGACCCTCTGTACACTATTCACAGGTAAAGGTTCGTACACAATCTGCCAGCTACTCACTTGTGTGTATTGTTTGTGATCTGTTTGACCACCTGGCAGTAAATCTCATCTCTCAGAAACTCCTTCTCCTTCCCTAACTGAACACACAAACACAATGGACAGACATTACTCCACGTTTCCATTCAAGCAGCTGTATCCTCATTAGGAGTGTAAGGTGAACGATGGTGTTTGTTTGTGAGCTATGTGTATTTAACTTCTCTAGGGTAGGGGGCAGTATTTTGACGTCCGGTTGAAAGGCGTGCCTGTAGTAAACTGCCTGCTACTCAGGCTCAGAAGGTAGGATATGCATATTATTAGTAGATTTGGATAGAAACACTGAAGTTTCTAAAACTGTTTGAATGTCTGTGAGTATAACAGAACTCATATGGCAGGCAAAAACCTGAGAAAGATCAAACCAGGAAGTGTGGAAATCTGAGGTTTGTAGTTTTTCAAGCGATTGCCTTTTCAGTATACAGTGACTTAGTGTTCATTTTGCACTTCCTAAGGCTTCCACTAGATGTCAACAGTCTTTAGAACGTTGTTTCATGCTTCTTCTGTGAATGGGGAGAGAATAAGAGCTCCTGGAAGTAGATGAGTGAGAAAATGACATGAGCTCAGTGGCGCATGCTCACTCGGACAATGTGGTTGGATTAAAATGAGAAGTGTATCTTTAAAATGGGCTATAATAGTTGTATGTTTGAGAAATTTGAATTATGAGATTTTTGTTGTTTTGAATTTGCCGCCCTGCTATTTCACTGGCTGTTGAATAGTGTGTCCCGCAGGTGGGACGCTAGCGTCCCACATACCCCAGAGAGGTTAACGGGAGAGACTCACCATCAAGATATGGCTGACACAGTCTCCCTCAGACTTGTGCCTCCCAAGAGGCTGGTCTCCCATGAACTGCATCACACCTTCAGAGAGCGAAAGAGAAGTGGGAAAGGGGAAAATTGAGATGAAGAGATGCAATGTACACCTCAATAGTGTGTGTCACAAGTGGTTGATGGCACCTTAATTGGGGAGGATAAGTGGAATGGTATCAAAAACATAAAACAGATGGTTTCCAGGTGTTTGATGCCATTCCATTCGCTCCGATCCAGCCATTATTATGAGCCGTCCTCCCCTCAGCAGCCTCCACTGGTGTGCATGTGCGTGCGTGCGTGTGTGCGTGTGTGTGTGCGCGTGTGTGTGTTTGGACTCACTCAGGAAGGCCTGGACAGCCAGGCCATTGAGCTCAGGATCATTGTACAGGATTAGGGATTCCTGAATAGGAACCTCTGTGTACTGAAGCATCTCTGAGAAGTTTATACCTCCATTAAGCAGACCTTTACCTTCCATTCTGTGATAGAGAGACAAAGGGAGAAAGACAAAGGAAGGGTGATTATGCAAGAGGGAGAGAGATGGAGTGAGGAAGAGAGAGTCCGAGAGAAAGTACATAAGGAGAAAGAGAGGTTAGTATATGTCGTTATGGAAGACAGTTATTACACTCAGGAAAATATAGGATTACATACATTGTATAACCTTGTTACCCCTCTCACCTGGTGGTAGTGTCTCTGAAGTATTTCATGGAAAAGTCTATCATCTGGAACGTCTGGACCTCACTCATCTCACTGCCCTGGACCGATACTTGGACCGAATGAGCTGACCCCAGCATGGAGCCCTCTCGGGTGGGCTCTGCTGAGCCAGTGTGGGGAGTGGACTTGGGAGCTGGGGGTCTGGTGGCAGCGGGCGGCTTGGGGGCTCTCATGCTCTTCCTCCTCTCGTCGAGGCGGTCAAGGTGGACGTGGTGGTAGTCAGGAGGGGCAGACGGCTGAGTGACGTCAATGGGGAAAAGGCCGGAGCGCCCCCCGATGGAACCGAAACACCAACCTGAGAAATAAGGAGAGCGCAGGGTTAGGACTGTCACACAGAGAAAGACAGCGAGAGAGAGCGAGAGAGAGCGAGAGAGAGAGAGAAAGAGCGGGGAAAGAGACAGAGAAAAAGAGAAGGAGAGGTCAAAGGTCAGTGTGATGATCTCACCTGGCTGGAGGCCGTCAATGGGCAGCAGTTTGATGATGTCACCCTTGCGGAAGTTGAGCAGGCTCTTGTCGTCAGTCACAAAGCTCTTCAGGGCAATCATATGATCTGAGCCCTGAGAAGGTTTGATAGGATGTTACACACAACAAAGATACTATACACAGTATACAATCATTTGTACGATATAAGATGAGGAAGAGGAGGGTGGTTACATTGATGAGTTCTTGGTGGAACAGGCTGACCATGGCAGTGATCTGTGCAGCCCTGTTGCTCTGCAGCTGCAGCTGCTCTCCCTTTAGACTGAATTCCACGATGTCTGCAGACCGCAGTTCCACCGACAGCAGCTCTGCATAGCTACACAGAGAAAGACACAGCACGCATGGTACGGACATGCACACACACACTAGATGTATATTCTCACTCAATAATTCAGAGGCTAAAGCTCCTCTAATTCCGGTGTTGTGGTTGAAGGATAGGCACACCTGTAGCTCCGTAGCAGGCGTAGGTGTTTGGGGATTATGCCTGATGCTCTGGCCACCTTCATCAGTCGAATCCCACGATGAGACACGCCCAACAGCTGGGTGTCCCCGCTGGTACCACCCTACCACACACAGGGGAGATGAGTCAGTCAGTGAGAGAGAGTGTGAGTGAGTGAGTGAGTGAGTGAGTGAGTGAGTGAGTGAGTGAGTGAGTGAGTGAGAGAGAGAGAGAGAGTGAGAGAAGAGAGAAAAGAGAGAAGAGAGAAGAGAGAAGAGAGAGAAGAGAGGAGAGAAGAGAGAGAGAACTAACTCACTTTGACAGGGAACAGTCGTGTGAAGTAGTTCTCCCAGTTGTCTCTGGCAGCCATCACGATCCTCTTCTTCATAGTGTCGTCCTGAAGCGAGCTGATACTGGTGCCCACGTGGAAACTGGCTGGAGAGCGAGGGGAGGGATGGGAAGAACGTGAGGAAAGAGCGGGATGGAGGACGGGAACACTCATTTTATTAACCTAGGCTCGCCAACTGACTCACCTGGTTAAAAAAAAGACGAATAAACTCACCTAGTAGGTCCTTCATTTTCCTCCTATCCTCTCTGGTGATCCTCACACAGGTGTCAGAGTACGTGTCTCTCATGATCTGAAAGGATTTATAGCAATAGATGGTGTGATATGTATAAGCTGGTGAGGAAAAAGGGCCACGGGGAAATAACCAGTACTGACCTGCTCACAAAGGAGTTTGAGGATGTAGGGGTGGTTGAACCTCTCTCTGGGGTAAAACACCTGAACACAGAGGGATTATAAGGATTCACTTATAATGCAAACCCACAACACATGTAGAATAATACAGACGATTCCAACGTTATTGCGCCTGCTGCTCCAGCTCACCTCCTTGCGCAGGAACAGTTTGCCAGGCATGGCAGAGTTGGAGAAGTAGACGCTGGCAGAGAACCTGTGGAGCTGGGAGCGAACACTCTCCTCCCCAGACAGATCTACGGAGGACAAACAAACAACATGAGTTACTTTACTTCTCTGTGGAGTTATTACTGTAGTATATGAGTTATGAACGTGTATCTGAGGCTATGGCTGGACAAGCAGTGCATACACAAACATGTGTACCTTTACTGTACCTTTCCACCTGTATTTCAGGTAGTTGGACTTACTGAGTGTGGGGGCAGGCTTGGCGGGAGGGTCTGGCAAGCTTTCAAAGATGGCTGGGGGATAAGGAGGGGTGGACTCGGGTGGAGCAGGCGGAAGGTTCTTGGAACGACCCTGCGTGCCAAAGAGGTCGGCCAGGGAGCGCTGTTTCTGCTTCATGCTGTTGGAGATGGAGCGAGGCCCTCTGGTGGAGGGAGGAGAGGATTGCCACGCTGGGGGAGGCTGTCTCTGACGGGGGGGCTCCCTCTGGATCGGGGGAGGAGGGGCCCACTTTCTCTGGAGGGGATGAGAGGAGAGAGGACGCGAGACAAGTGTAAGACTAGAGTCTTTAATTATGAATGAACCCATCAGTAAGTGATTGCCAAGGCTGTTCTTCTGTGTGCAATATTCCTAGTCTGTCTGCCAAATCAATATTTCTAGTTTGCGTTCCTGGCTCTTTGTAAACCCCAGCCAAACTCTAACCTGTGGTTGTACAAGTCCTTTATTCATGAGGATCGCCAAGGCCTCCTCTTTAGGATCATTCTTCTTCACAAACGACCGGGCTGGAACCCTGGAGAGGAGAAAGACAGAGGAAGTTGATTGTATATGGTACATAGAGGAAGTTGATGGTATATGGTACATAGAGGAAGTTGATGGTATATGGTACATAGAGGAAGTTGATGGTATATGGTACATAGAGGAAGTTGATGGTATATGGTACATAGAGGAAGTTGATGGTATATGGTACATAGAGGAAGTTGATGGTATATGGTACAAGACCCAATAGAGAGAAATTAGATGGATCCATTGTCCCACTGACCTGATGGGCTCGAAGGGTCTGGGGTCACTGGCGGGGCGGTTCTGGTATTGTTTGATGATGTCACGGATGCTGGTGGTGGGCGGGCGCGGGGAGGACGGGGGGCTGGGGGGGTATGGGTCTCTGGCAGGAGGAGAGGGGGGAGGTTGCAAAGTCCTGGGGGCTGGAGGTGGAGAGGGGGAGCGGGGACGGGTCTGTTTGGGGGGGATGCTGGGAGCAGGGCGAGGCTTTAACGGTTTGGCTGCTGGCTTGGGCTGAGAACCTGACAGAGTGAATGACAGCACAGGCAGATGGGTCTTAAACAAGACTCTCAACATCAGCTTCTCAGATGCTGATTAGGTATCTGGAAGGTTTATTCAGTTCTACTCACCAATCTTCTGGAAAAACTCTCTCTTCACCTTGAAAGACTCACGCTGGTCTGGACTGGCAAAGTCCACATCCCTCTCCGGCTGGAAGATTAGATGTACACATAAAACATGATACAGGTAAGTAAGCATTTCACTGTTAGTCTACACCTGTTGTTTACGAAGCATGTGACAAATACACATTTGAGTCTGCTTGCAAGTTAATGTTGTTTAATGGGTTTCTTTTGTAATTAAATGACACATTTTTGGCTAAGTACATAAAGGACACTAATCAAGCAGAGCAGCAAATGAACAATACTGTCACACCCCTCCCTCACACCTCAGGTATATGGTGCTGCATCTGTGGCTTCATCTGGCTGGGTGTGCGTAGTGGTGGTGGGGTGGGGGGATTTGTGTGAGGTGGGGGTGATGGGGTGTGGGGGGGTGTGACAGTTCGGATAGCCTGGCGTCTCTGCTCCTGTCTCTGCCGCTCCTGTCTCTGCTGCTGCTGTCTTTGCTGCTGCTCCTGTCTCTGCTGCTGCTGTCTTTGCTGCTGCTCCTGTCTCTGCTGCTGCTCCTGAGCCTGCTGCTGGGACATGGTCATGGCCTGCATCGTCATCTGCTGGGCCTAGAAGGGGAGAGTGAGAGGAGAGAGAGAGAGAGAGAGGGATGGAGAGAGAGGATGGGCAGTCACTAGGTGGTTATGTTAGAACAGAAGCGGCAATATCATAAGAACTGTTGAACAAGGATAGGGTTATGGTGGGTTTGTATTCCCTGGCATGTGGGTTGCCAGTTTCCCCCCCAATGTCTCCCTGTCCTTACCATGAGCAGGGCCTGTTGGTTGATGAATGCCTGCTGCTGCGCTGCCATCTGCTGGGAGTCCACGGCTGGTGCAGCTGGCTGGGGCATCATCATGGTTGGCATCATAGGCATGGGGGCAGCTGGCATCATACTTGGCATCATCTGAGCCCCGTAGCCTTGCATGGCAGGGTTCATCGGCATTCCTGGGAGAACAAAAAAATATGGGACATTTTGGAATTGTAGGAAGAAAAGCGGGAAAATAGTGCACGATAGAGAAAAATAAATGACTTGACCATAGTTGAGGAAAAATATTTAAAAGCATGATTAGAATGTTTGTGTAATTACATTGTTCCCCTCACTCACCCATAGAATAACCTGGCATTGTCATTGGAACACCTGCAACACAGGTATTGTATTTAACATTGAAATGAAAACCCATTGCCCCAATAACGAGAGAAACGGAGAGATGAGGGAGACAGAGCAAGAGAGAGATACAGTACCTGCTCCATACATCCCTCCTCCTCCTCTCATCCTCCTGTTCAACATGGCCATACGCTCCCTGTCCTACACACACAACAGCAGAACGTTTTGTTACACAATCTACACATCACATACAGTAATACCATCCACAAAATTGTAGTTACCCAATCCCCAGCCTTGTCTTGTATCCAAGACAAAGGAACAGAAGACACAACCCAACCAGTAACAGATAATCACAGGTAAACACAGTGACAGAGCACATCCTATTAGACATAACATTGAATGGTGCTGACCCCTGGTCCCTGGTCCAGCACTGGGTCAAAGAGATCATCCAGATAAGCATCCATCTGACGACCACGAGAACCCTCTGATGGCTGGTAGTCTCCGCGGTCCCATGGGGCCTCCTGCTGGGGGAGACCAGGGGCCTGCATGGAGGGGGCTGGAGGGATGAACCCATCTAGATCTGCTATCATCCTAATGGCGAGAGAGAGAATGAAGTTGGGGTTCCCTGTGTGTGTGTGTGTGTGTGTGTGTGTGTGTGTGTGTGCGCAATGCGTACGTGCATCTCTGTGTGTGTGCCCGCCAGCCTCACCGGTTTCCCTCGTCGTTGAACAGGTAGTCAGTGTGTGTGTGTGCGGTCCCCACTGTAGTATCAGTCTCTGCTCCAGCCAACAGGTCCATGACAAAGTCACATCCAGGCAGGTCAGACCAGCCCTCATCAGCCAGCAGAGACACAGACCAGCCCCGAGGAGCCTCAGTTAACCCTCTGAAGTGGAGCAGCCACGAGGCCAGCTGCTCTCCTGTGGTCCAGGACTCTACCTCAGCTGTAATCTTCTCCTCTGGAAGAGAGAGAAAGCGAGGGAATAAAACGTATAACCCTGGTGCTGCAAACAGCAACCACTCCAGCCAAGTGAATTATCATGATTACGCCGAGCAAATGGAACCACAACATCAGAAAGATAAAGTGACAAGCATGACACAGAGATGACTTATACATGTTATAACCCCCCTCTTTCTCTCACCGTTGAAGGTGTGTACGTCCAGCACCATCTTTCCTCTCCTCTGATTGGTTGTCCACTCAAGCTGGGAGGGGGGGTGGAGGCGAGAGGTGGGGGAGGGTAGGTGGAGGGAGGTGAGGAGTTTGTGCTGGCACAGAGAGCGATATTCACCTGGACCCTTGTCAGACACATACCTGTCCCAGGTGAGACAGAGAAACACAGACTTACATACCTGTCCCAGGTGAGACAGAGAAACACAGACTTACATACCTGTCCCAGGTGAGACAGAGAAACACAGACTTACATACATGCACATGTCAGACAAAACCAAAGAACCAAATATGGATGACAAAGAGAGAACATATTTTTATGGTAGCTAAAACTAAAAAGTTGTGTAAAAAAATAATAATCTCAATCCCTACACAACACACTTTTTCAATAATTACACAAAAAGACATCTTAAAAACTGATTTTGCCCACTAAGCTACGTACTTGAGCAAGGATTTGTCAAGGGCTGGGGAAGGGGTGAAGGCACTGAGGCAGCAGGCCAGTAACAACCAGCCCCGTAGGGACCCCTCCTCCGACTCCCTGCCCCAGGTGGTGTAAGCTATCTGGGCTAGGATCTCATCCCTCAGAGGGGGTCTGGTAAGGCCCTGCTCCACGATGTAGTTTCCCAACAGCTGCTCCTGCCAGCCACTCAGATCACTGTCCCCTGCAAAGCGCAGGATCTGGGGAGAGAGACAAGGGTTAAAGAGATGAGACATTTTTGTGTGTGTGTGCATGCGTGTGTGTGTGTGTGTGTGTGTGCGTGTGTAGTACTGACCAGTTTGTAGATCTCCAGAGCGATGCAAGCGTCTTCAGGCTCCAGATAGGTCAGAGGTCGCTGGAGGGAGTAGCCCTGCGGTTGACACCAGCCATCCTTCAGTGTAGTGTTGGCATATCGTGAGAAGGGGTAGCTGTCAATATCGAGGGGCAGGGTGAGGGTGTGTCCTGCTTTCACCTGTGGAGGCGCCACCTCTGTTACCCCAGAGCCATGCTGCCGCCCTGATGCAAGGACACATAACTACAATCACACACAGAGAAAAGACCCCAGAGAAAAGACCCCAGAGAACAATGGCAGTCCTGGGTCCAATACAGCAACAGTCTACCTTTTACCTGCCACTGCTGTGTTGACACATCACATTTTTGCCAATACCAGATGCCCGTCAACCCGTCTCCACCAACCCCAGTGCTGCTCGTACTCACCTGCTGCGCTGCGTAGTCTGGACGACAGCTCAGCTGGGATCTCCAACATTCCCACATCCTGGAAAAGGCATGGAATTATCAGGGAGGAATACTTTATTGGACCAGATGCTCCTTTTAAATATATGGCTTTGATTTCTATATCTACTAATACCTTTTAATTGGAACAGATTTTGTACAGGTGTAGTGATCTCTTACCATTCCTGTGGAGGTGTGATCTTCAGTCTCAGTGGTGGTGGTGGGTTTCACTGTGCTCCTCTCGTTCCTCTCTTGTTCCTGCGAGCAAACACACACACAGGTTCGACTGAGTTCAGCCTGAGCTATCTATATTTAATCTTATCTTAACTAGTCAGGAGATGCAGAGCACTGATGTGGAGTGAGGACCCCTCCTTTCAATAACACAAGAAACAAACAGACCTGTTAAACCTTTACACAAACAGGAATCTGAAATTCATTTAATCCATTCAATTATATCCAGCCTTTTTCAAGCATTGAATAAACCTTCTACTGTTTTTCTAAAAGTGTTTCTCCTGTAC
Source organism: Salmo trutta (assembly GCF_901001165.1). Taxonomy (NCBI): domain Eukaryota; kingdom Metazoa; phylum Chordata; class Actinopteri; order Salmoniformes; family Salmonidae; genus Salmo; species Salmo trutta. The sequence goes on from NC_042966.1 coordinate 17,341,284, forward strand.
CTGTGCTCAGGTGTTTTTGTCCTACCTGCTCAGGCCAGATATGTAGAGGTCTGCCAGGTTAACAGACAGAGAGAGAGAAAGTCCAGTCCTATTCTTAGAAACACAGCCTGTTATATATCCCAGCTGCCTTCGCTCCGCCCATAACACATGCCACACAGATACCAGAGTCCAGAATGCACACCTTAATCTAATGGTTTACAGCCTGAGCTTCATACAGCTAAAGGTGCTCCCTCATATCACTGCACTGTAAGTGTATCATAGTGTATTCTTGCTATATGAATGTATGTATGTATGTACAGTTGAAGTGGGAAGTTTACATACACCTTAGCCAAATACATTTAAACTCAGTTTTTCACAATTCCTGACATTTAATTCTAGAAAAAAATTCCCTGTCTTAGGCCAGTTAGGATCACCACTTTATATTAAGAATGTGAAATGTCAGAATAATAGTAGAGAGAAAGATTTATTTCAGCTTTTATTTCTTTCATCACATTCCCAGTGGGTCAGAAGTTTACATACACTCAATTAGTATTTGGTAGCATTGCCTTTAAATTGTTTAACTTGGGTCAAACATTTCAGGTTGCCTTCCACAAGCTTCCCTCAATAACATTTTTGGCCCATTCCTCCTGACAGAGCTGGTGTAACTGAGTCAGGTTTGTAGGCCTCCTTGCTCGCACAAATATTCTATAGGAGTGAGGTCAGGGCTTTGTGATGGCCACTCCAATAATTTGACTTTGTTGTCCTTAAGCCATTTTGCCACCACTTTGGAAGTATGCTTGGGGTCATTGTACATTTGGAAGACCCATTTGCGACCAAGCTTTAACTTCCTGACTGATGTCTTGAGATGTTGCTTCAATATATCCACATAATTTCCCTCCTCATGATGCCATCTATTTTGTGAAGTGCACCAGTCCCTCCTGTAGCAAAGCACCCCCACAACATGATGCTGCCACCCCCGTGCTTCACGGTTGGGATGGTGCTCTTCGACTTGCAAGCCTCCCTTTTTCCTCCAAACATAACGATGGTCATTATGGCCAAACAGTTCTATTTTTGTTTCATCAGACCAGAGGATATTTCTCAAAAAAGTACAATCTTTGTCCCCATGTGCAGTTACAAACCGTAGTCTGGCTTTATTTTATGGCAGTTTTGGAGCAGTGGCTTCTTTCTTGCTGAGCAGCCTTTCAGGTTATGTTGATAAAGGACTCGTTTTACTGTGGATATAGATACTTTTGTACCTGTTTCCTCCAGCATCTTCACAAGGTCCTTTGCTGTTGTTCTGGGATTGATTTGCACTTTTCGCACCAAAGTACGTTCATCTCTAGGAGACAGAACTTGTCTCCTTCCTGAGCGGTATGACGGCTGCGTGTCCCATGGTGTTTATACTTGCGTACTATTGTTTGTACAGATGAACGCGGTACCTTCAGGCACTTGGAAATTGCTCCCAAGGATGAACCAGACTTGAGGTCTACAATTTATTTTCTGAGGTCTTGGCTGATTTCTTTTGATTTTCCCATGATGTCAAGCAAAGAGGCACTGAGTTTGAAGGTAGGCCTTCAAATACATCCACAGGTACACCTCCAATTGACTCAAATAATGTCAATTAGCCTATCAGAAGCTTCTAAAGCCATGACATCATTTTCTGGAATTTTCCAAGCTATTTAAAGGCACAGTCAACATAGTGTATGTACACTTCTGACCCACTGGAATTGTGGGTCAGAAGTAAACAGTAAACACTTGTTGAAAAAATGACTTGTGTCATGCACAAAGTAGATGTCCTAACGGACTTGCCAAAACTATAATTTGTTGAGTGGTTGAAAAACTAATTTTAATGACTCCAACCTAAGTGTATGTAAACTTCCGACTTTAACTGTACATTTACTGAGGTCTATTGATGGGTGTGGGTGGGTTAGATAGCACACACACATATAATGTAGTTGCCTGATTAAGAGATTTGCTAATGTGATTGCTGGGTGGTAGATTACTAAACATGTCAGCTATGTCTGTATTGATGACTGATTTAAAGCGATAGTGTACTACAATAGCTGCATCTTAATCCTTGATTACTCTGCTGCAATCCACCATTATTGGTAAGACAGGGGTAATGTCTGTTCATCCATTCGACAAAGTTCAAATGGCACATGGTTTATAAGCTGATATACAAAACACCGGATTCAAAACCTAGAATTGTTTTATTATTATACTAAATTCTTGCAACCAGTAGAATGTTATACATATGGGTGATACAACCATTCCAGCTCTGCAGATTTAGCTGTGATAGAATCTTTAGATCATTTGTTTTGGTACTCTCCATATGTAGCTTATGTTTGGTCACAGGTTCAGGAATGGCTGAAGAATTGCAACATTTACCTGGAGCCAACTCTGCAAATAGCACTGCTGGGTGATTTGAAAAGTCATCATCAATCAATCAATAATATAATAATAATTTTAGCAAAAATATTTATCTTTAATTTACAATCTGTAGAATCTATGAGAATAGAAAGGTTCATTGCAAATAGAAATCAAAACCGGACGGTGTTTAGAGAGACGGGAGGGGTTGTGTGAAGCTGAAGGATGGGACTAAAAACAACAAGATAACTCATGTAAAATATACTGGGACGGTAAAATGTATATACTATAGGTTCTGAAACTTGCTGAAGCAGCACAGTTAAAAATATATGGTAAATGGAAATAAAAATGTATGGTCTTTAGAGATAGATGGGAGGGGTTGAGGGTAGCTGAAGGATGGGATTAAAAACCAAAAATATATATAACTCTTGTAAAATAAATGTACAGTACCAGTCAAGTTTGGACACACCTACTCATTTGAGGGTTTTTCTTTATCTTTACTAATAGTGAAGACATCAAAACTATGAAATAACACATATGGAATCATGTACTAACCACAAAAGTGTTAAACAGGAGAAAAAGCCTTGATGACAGCTTTGCCCACTCTTGGCATTCTCTCAACCAGCTTCACCTGGAATGCTTTTCAAACTGTTTTGAAGGAGTTCCCACATATGCTGAGCATTGACTGACCTTCATGTCTTAAAGTAATGGACTGTTGTTTCTCTTTGCTTATTTGAGCTATTCTTGCCATAATATGGACTTGGTCTTCTGTATACCACCCCTACATTGTCATAACAGAACTGATTGGCTCAAACACATTAAGGAAAGGAATTGTACAATTTAACAAGGCACACCTTTTAATTGAAATGCATTCCAGGTGACTACCTCCTGAAGCAGGTTGAGAGAATGCCAAGAGTGTGCAAAGCTGTCATCAAGTCAAAGGTTGGCTACTTTGAAGAATCTCAAATATATAATATATTTTGATTTGTTGAAAACTTTTTGGGTTACTACATGATTCCATATGTTATTTCATAGTTTTGATGTCTTCACTATTATTCTACAATGTAGAAAATAGTAAAAATAAATAAGAACCCTGGAGTAGTTGTGTCCAAACTTTTGACTGGTACTGTATGTATTTACAAAAAGCATATATGGGGATTGGAAATTATGCAGACAATTACATTGATGGAAGCTACAATCTGTAATATTAAAGCTGATCTACCCCCCCCCCCCCCCCCAAAAAAAGTTTACATTCAAACATTACTTATCAAACAATATACATGTATTAAGTAACGGGTGATAAGTGCTGACAAATAGCCTCTCTTTCTCTCGCCTGGCAAGAGCGTCCATAGTCCAATTTCCATAAAACAATAACACCCAATGAAAGAAATTCAATGAACAGCAAAAAATAAGGAAACTAAAGGAAACTAAAAGAAGAATTTGGATTAATAATTTAAACCAAGGCAGTAATCACTTCATGACCAAAAGTATGTGGACACCTGCTCGTCGAACATCTCATTCCAAAATCATGGGCGTTAATATGGAGTTGGTCCCCCCTTCGCTGCAATAACAGCTTCCACTCTTCTGGGAAGGCTTTCAGCTAGATGTTGCTGTGGGGACTTTCTTCCATTCAGCCACAAGAGCATTAGTGAGGTTGGGCACTGATGTTGGGTGAAAAGGCCTGGCTCGCAGTCTGCATTCCAATTCACCCCAAAGATGTTCGATGGGGTTGAGGTCAGGGCTCTGTGCAGGCCAGTCAAGTTCTTCAACACCGATCTCGACAAACCATTTCTGTATGGACCTTGCTTTGTGCACTGGGGCATTGTCACGCTGAAACATGAGAGGGCCTTCCCCAAACTGTTGCCACAAAGTTGGAAGCACAGAATTGTCTAGTATGTCATTGTATCCTGTAGAGTTAAGATTTCCCTTCACTAGAACTACGAGGCCTAGCCCAAACCATGAAAAACAGCCCCAGACCATTATTCCTCCTCCACCAAACTTTACAGTTGGCACTATACATTTGGGCAAGTAGCGTTCTCCTGGCATCTGCCAAACCCAGATTCGTCCATCAGACTGCCAGATGGTGAAGCATGATTCATCACTCCAGAGAACGCGTTTCCACTGCTCCAGAGTCCAATGGCGGCGAGCTTTACACCACTCCAGCCGACGCTTGGCATTGTGCATGGTGATTTTAGGCTTGTGTGCGGCTGCTCAGCCATAGAAACCCATTTCATGAAGCTCCTGACAAACAGTTCTTGTGCTGACCTTGCTTCTAGAGCTAGTTTGGAACTCAGTAGTGAGTGTTGCAACCGAGGACAGATGATTTTTACGTGCTACACGCTTCAGCACTCGGCGCGCTGCTACTTTGCGACTGATCCGTTGTTGCTCCTGGATGTTTCCACTTCACAATAACAGCACTTATAGTTGACCGGGGCAGCTCTAGCAGGGCAGACATGTGACTAACTGACTTGTTGGAAAGGTGGCATTCTATGACGGTGCCACATTGAAAGTCACTGATCTCTTAAAAAAAGGCCTTTCTACTTCCAATGTTTGTCTATGGAGATTGCATAGCACTGTGCTCCATTTTTTTTTTTAACTGTCAGCAACGGGTGTGGCTGAAATAGCCAAATTCACTCATTTGAAAGGGTGTCCACATACTTTTGTATATATAGTGTATAAAGAGAGGAAGAGTAGAAATTCCCAATAAAGCATCCATGGTAACATAGCAAAACCTATAAACCTATTATCAACAGTATACCCTTCCATCTCTCTTTTTCCCTCGCAATCCTCCCTTCTCATTCAGTCTTCATTCAACAAAATAATAAATAAAGCCTTGAGCTGAAGAAAACTAATATCAAAGTATTAAAAAAACGACATGATAATGAATTATAAATAGAAGAGCCTACCTGTTAACAATCCTGAGGTGTAAGAGTTACTGCAGAGTGAGACAGACCGACAGGCAAAAGGAGAGATGCTACAGCCTCTAATTTCAGTAATAGGGGTTGAAGTCCGAAAACAATAGGAGTATGTGGCTAGAGCTGTGTGTGTGTGTGTGTGTGTGTGTGTGTAACAGGAAACAGAGAGGGAATGGGCGTGGTAAGTGTAGGTAAATTGGAGGAGGAGAGGAGGGGGCTGAAATATTTACATGGGTGACCACACCCTACTTCCATCATATTACCTGGCAGTGACGCATTGAGGTCACAGCAGGCCACCTGGTGACACATTCACTTCAATTCACTTATGCCTTTCATCCCAAAGATCAGTTATAGGATCAAAAGTACACAATTCCTATAACTACATTGGTAAAGTCACCCATTTTTGCCAGGTAAGTTACTGAGTGGACAACTTAGTCAAGTAATATTCTCTAAAAACAGAAGGGATCCACACCAATATATTTATTAACAAGTAGATATAAAATCCGTCCCAACTTCTTAACATCCTAGTTTAGTAGCCGTGGAAACTAGAACACTCGTTGTACCATTTATAAGGTTCTCTCCTCACAGGAAGTGACTGTATCGGACCTCACGTAACCTACGGATCGGAACTATGGACGCCTCGGCCCTCCCCGAACACAAAGATATGGATTTCAACACCAAACAGTTACGATGTCAACACAATGAGAAATACTTGAACTTATTCCAAAACTGAAGTTGTCACACACTCAACTCCTCAGAGTCCAAAGTCTACTGAATCTGAAAAGGAACCAGGGCTATGTATTTAACCATGGCAGGGGTGAATATAAACATTAGCAACAAACACCAACAGGTAATACCAAAGCAACATTCATACAGTTTGCAAAACTTTGCCAAGGCAACTACAGCCAGGCTCCCACGTTGGTCCAAGGCCATAGGATTAAACTACAGTAGAAGACTACGTAAGGTATGATATTATGGTACAACAACAGTATCAAGATGCATTCAATGAGGATTCAGGCAAAACATGGAAGGTAATGACTTCAGGGCGGGAGAGAGGGAAGGGGGAAACGACTTCAGGGCGGGAGAGAGGGAAGGGGGAAACGACTTCAGGGTGGGAGAGAGGGAAGGGGGAAACGACTTCAGGGCGGGAGAGAGGGAAGGGGGAAACGACTTCAGGGCGGGAGAGAGGGAAGGGGGAAACGACTTCAGGGTGGGAGAGAGGGAAGGGGGAAACGACTTCAGGGTGGGAGAGAGGGAAGGGGGAAACGACTTCAGGGTGGGAGAGAGGGAAGGGGGAAACGACTTCAGGGCGGGAGAGAGGGAAAGGGGGAAACGACTTCAGGGCGGGAGAGAGGGAAGGGGGAAACGACTTCAGGGCGGGAGAGAGGGAAGGGGGAAACGACTTCAGGGCGGGAGAGAGGGAAGGGGGGAAACGACTTCAGGCGGGAAGAGAGGGAAGGGGGAAACGACTTCAGGGCGGGAAGAGAGGGAAGGGGGAACGACTTCAGGGCGGGAGAGAGGGAAAGGGGGAACGACTTCAGGGTGGGAGAGAGGGAAGGGGGGAAACGACTTCAGGGTGGGAGAGAGGGAAGGGGGGGAAACTACTTCAGGGTGGGAGAGAGGGGAAGGGGGAAACGACTTCAGGGTGGGAGGGGGGGAAGGGGGAAACGACTTCAGGGTGGGAGAGAGGGAAGGGGGAAACGACTTCAGGGTGGGAGAGAGGGAAGGGGGAAACGACTTCAGGGTGGGAGAGAGAGGGAGGGGGAAACGACTTCAGGGTGGGAGAGAGGGAAGGGGGGAAACGACTCTAGGGTGGGAGAGAGGGAAAGGGGGAAACGACTTCAGGGTGGGAGAGAGGGAAGGGGGAAACGACTTCAGGGTGGGAGAGAGGGAAGGGGGAAACGACTTCAGGGTGGGAGAGAGGGAAGGGGGAAACGACTTCAGGGTGGGAGAGAGGGAAGAAGGGGAGGAAACGACTTCAGGGTGGGGGAGAGAGGGAAGGGGGAAACGACTTCAGGGTGGGAGAGAGGGAAGGGGGGAAAACGACTTCAGGGTGGGAGAGAGGGAAGGGGGGAAACGACTTCAGGGTGGGAGAGAGGGAAGGGGGGAAACGACTTCTAGGGTGGGAGAGAGGGAAGGGGAAGGGAAACGACTTCAGGGTGGGAGAAGAGGGAAGGGGGAAACGACTCAGGGTGGGAGAGAGGGAAGGGGGAAACGACTTCAGGGTGGGGAGAGAGGGAAGGGGGGGAAACGACCTTCAGGGTGGGAGAGAGGGAAGGGGGAAACGACTTTCAGGGTGGGAGAGAGGGGAACTAGGGGGAGAAGGAGGAAACGACTTCAGGGGGGGAGAGAGGGAAGGGGGAAACGACTTCAGGGTGGGAGAGAGGGAAGGGGGAAACGACTTCAGGGCGGGAGAGAGGGAAGGGGGAAAGGACTTCAGGGCGGGAGAGAGGGAAGGGGGAAACGACTTCAGGGCGGGAGAGTGGGAAGGGGGAAACGACTTCAGGGCGGGAGAGTGGGAAGGGGGAAACGACTTCAGGGCGGGAGAGAGGGAAGGGGGAAACGACTTCAGGGCGGGAGAGTGGGAAGGGGGAAACGACTTCAGGGCGGGAGAGAGGGAAGGGGGAAACGACTTCAGGGTGGGAGAGTGGGAAGGGGGAAACGACTTTAGGGTGGGAGAGTGGGAAGGGGGAAACGACTTCAGGGTGGGAAGGAGGAAAAAACATTCCTCCTTTACTCCTGTGATAGGGTTCCTTTATCCCTGGTGTTGTGCAACAGAATGGATGAGGCAGGAATTTATAGCACTATCTATAAAGGCTGTAAACATAATATGGTTGCCAAGTAACATGCTAATTGACTCAGTTATAGATTATTTTATGTGTGTGTGCACTGGTGTGTGTGTGTGTACATGTATCTTACCCTCCACTGTCGTCTCTTGATAGTGTTCCTGGTGATCATCATTGCAGCCCAGAACTGAGTGAAGGACAGTCTCAGACGCTTGTAATACTGCCTGTACACAGACGGGGGCGCCAGTCAGTCACTTTCAGGTGGACACACTAACCGCAATCTCAAGACTTTTGTCTTCTGTCTCCTCCCTTGTCACACATCTCTCCATACCTGGCCTGATGTCCTCGTATGTGACTCTGGATGACAATGGCCTTCTGTTTGAAGAACCTAAAGTTGCGTCTGCAAATGAACCCTCTGATGTTCCTCTGGATGGTAACCGCAGCCCAGGTCTGAGTGCTGTTCCACTTGTCCTCCACACGCTGGTACAGCACCTCCTTCAGAAACACCTGCACGCACCACACACATTAAGTGCTTTACTTCAATCCACCAATCCAGTTTACATTAAAAAAGGATCCAAACTTTTCAAACGGCACTCAAGTGTACAGAAAGCACCTCCTTCTCCAAACAGCTAGGCTGCCACGACAGCTGAAACAGAGCAGTATCTATCTAGCCAATTGCTTTGCCCTAGTTTTTGGCAGGCCCACAATCTGAATGCCACACACTGCAAGCCTCTGTACATGGCCGAGACTGCCAAATATCTGCGCCAGCAGCTTGCACCTACACCCGAGGCTGTTCGAGCGTGCCATGAGGGGCTGGTAATTAAGAAGCTTGTCAGCAAAGGCCTGCTCCATGTAGTCGTCAAATGAGCAGCCAACTTCCAAAATGAGCGCCTCCCCTCACAACAACATCTGCCGTATTTGGCACACAGGAAAACACATCATCAGCATTAAACCAGGTTCCTCTTACACAATCAATCAATCTCATGTATTTATAAAGGCCTTTTCTTTACATCAGATGTTGTCACAAAGCGCTGTACAGAAACCCAGCCTAAAACCCCAAACAGCAAGCAATGCAGAAGCACGGTGGCCAGGAAAAACTCCCTAGAAAGGCCAGAACCTAGGAAGAAACCTAGAGAGGATCCAGGCTCTGAGGGGTTGCCAGTCCTCTTCTGGCTGTGCCGAGTGGAGATTATAACAGAACATGGCCAAGATGTTCAAATGTTCATAGATGACCAGCAGGTTCAACAATGTTTATGGATATGTGCTATTGGTGAGACAACCTGTCTCACCACGCTGGCTATCAGGTCGACAAATCGGTTACGACTAGCAACGAACAACAACCATTCACAACATTGGCAACAGACTTCATTACATTTGAGTCATGTAGAATACAAAATTCAAAAGGCACTCGCACATCTGAGAAAACTTTTGCAGGTGCATGGCAACAGTTGAACAAGATGAATGAAAAAGGAAACCGCACACCGCTCTTGATAGTATCACTGATCTTTAATAAGCTTTACGTATCGGCCTCAAGGCCTTCGTCAGAGCTTTTGTGAATTTTATGTATGTAGAATACAAAATGGATCACGGTTTGCAGGGTACCAGAGCACTAGATTATATTTTGTTGGTAGAACTTGCAGCCTCGCTTCAACAGGAAAAGCATTGTGCTACATGGAATGGGAGACAGAGTGGTCAGCACAGTCCAGATCAGGGACGCAGGCCGGTCCAGTGCTGTTGTAGCTGCATCCATCTGAAACCAAGGAGTGTTGTCCTCGATGTAGGATGAGATGTTCCATCATGGGCCACAGACGCTTCCGCAACAACACAGGGGTCTACCACAACAACACAGGGGTCTACCACAACAACACAGGGGTCTACCACAACAACACAGGGGTCTACCACAACAACACAGGGGTCTACCACAACAACACAGGGGTCTACCACAACAACACAGGGGTCTACCACAACAACACAGGGGTCTACCACAACAACACAGGGGTCTACCACAACAACATCAGAGGCAGTCACTGGCTCCATTTGCATATCAGACCGTGTCCATCTGAGCTCCACTCCAGTCCGGTTGCACAGGTTGTTGAGGTCCGGTCAGTCTGGCCAGACTCCAAAGCCCACAGCACGAGTGTCCAGTTTTCCATTGGCCTTCGTCCTGAAGCCCATTAGTGTCCGTGACCAGTTGGACCTTCCTCCTCCGTAGGTCTAGAAGGAGGGAAGCTCTGGCTAACTGCCCAACTGTGGAGTCGTCAGTGTTGAGCATGTTCAACAGGTGAGTCAGTCTGGTAGCAGTGTAAATCCACTCAAAATTCGGGACACCCAAACCCCCCTCTCTTTGGCTCAGGAAGATAACGTCACGTGTGTGTGTGTTTAAGAATATCCACTTTCTCACCACTTGAACAGTTTTGTTATTTATTTCCTTCAGAACCTGTGAGATATGCACATTTGCAAGCAGATGTTGAATCTTTGCTAGGGCCACACACACACACACACACACACACACACACACACAATCAAGTTTACTCTTAGACCCTGGTCTAAGATACTAGACTTGGCTTGTTTGGATCGATCTTATTTTTCTTCTATGAAACAACTGTACAACGCTACAGTTACCTTAGTGAGTCCTAGCTGGTACTGTCCCTCATCAGCCCCTACAAAGTTCAGCAAAGCCACGGTCTGCTCCTTATCAGACATGGTGGCTGGTCGCTCCACCAGGAGGATTCCATACCTGGGGAAGAGGGAGATGGGATGGGAGGGATAATAATCATTTGAGGAGAAGCTCACCTAGATCTATGAAGCAGCAAGTGGTGGTTGGCTCAGTTTTACTTTCTTCCAGTGAGATGCTAGTATACTGTACGGTTGGTACTGTGTGTGTGTGGATGGTGGTTAAACCATGTGAATGAATATTAGTTTGCATTGGTTGGTTTGTCCAGTACCTCTCCATAAAGAAGGAGAAGGGGATGCGGATGGGGAATCCCTCCTTCCTGATGGTGATGGTCTCAAGTATCCCAGCATGCCTCAGCTGGGTTGACACATAGTCCACATCAAAGATACCGGGAAGCTGAGGGCAGACGGACAGGATATAATATAGGTTTGTAACTTTTGGCCTAGAAAGGGCGCAATTGGCTACATTTAATGTTGCATACCCACCTTGACATAATTTGGCTTGAAACACCGAATAAAGGTGGTTTTACACCTGGATGGAAGGAAATAACACAGGTCATCCACCACTGCCTTGCTTCTCTCAGCAAACAAAATGAAAATATATTTTGCCTTTTTTGTAAAAGACCCTGACCTCTCTAGTCGTGTGGTGAGCTCAGTCAGGGACTGTTGGAAGTGTGCTGCCACTGTGGAGGGCTGTTGCCTGTGACCTTTACCCCTCCAGCCCAACTCTCTCTGCTGCAGGTAATTATCCTGCACCTTACGGAACAACCCTGACACCATCTGAGATACAGAGATCGATCGATCGATCGATTAATTGATTGATTGATTGGGTAATTAGTGAGTGAGGGATTGATTGATTGCTCTTAAGCCTATAGGAATTACACGTTTACCTTCAGTTTACTCCTAGCAAACAGCTCAATCACCTCTGTACGGAACTGATCATGGTTCTTATTCAGAAAGTTATGGACCTAAGGAGAGAGAGGAACATAAAGAAAAACATCCATATAAACATGTCCCAACTCAGTGGTTCCTAAACACTTAAGAAGCTAGAACCACCTGGTACGTGACAGCTCCGGCGTAGTGATAGACAGTGAAGACAGGCAGAGGGATTTTGGGCTTAGTGTAGTATGGGCTGTTCCCATGGTGATAGTGGCACTTTTGGAGAAAAGTGTGGTCAGTGGCCTGGGGCAGGCAGGTCTGGTCATCCAGTATACGGAGGATACCATGTGGTCTGGAGGAGATGAGGTCTAGACAGGAGTGGAAATCCTGCAGTGGGACGGGGTACCACTGGATCTGCTCTGTACTGTACTCTTCCTGGAGAACACACACACGAATGCACGCACGCACAAGCGCCACCGTTTTTAATCAGTAACCATGAATGTAAACCCCGTTAACTATTAGAGACGCACAATGACTTTACTGATTGTTTGACTTGTGAACTCTGACCCCTAGCCCACTGACCTGTTCCTGGGTCACCACGGCCTTGTTGACAAAGTGCTGCAGCTGCTCGTTGGCAAAGTTAATACACAGCTGTTCAAAGCTGTTCACTCCCAGGTCCTACAACACACAGGTAAATATACTGCTCAAAAAAATAAAGGGAACACTTAAACAACACAATGTAACTCCAAGTCAATCACACTTCTGTGAAATCAAACTGTCCACTTAGGAAGCAACACTGATTGACAATAAATTTCACATGCTGTTGTGCAAATGGAATAGACAACAGGTGGAAATTATAGGCAATTAGCAAGACACCCCCAATAAAGGAGTGGTTCTGCAGGTGGTAACCACAGACCACTTCTCAGTTCCTATGCTTCCTGGCTGATGTTTTGGTCACTTTTGAATGCTGGCGGTGCTTTCACTCTAGTGGTAGCATGAGACGGAGTCTACAACCCACACAAGTGGCTCAGGTAGTGCAGCTCATCCAGGATGGCACATCAATGCGAGCTGTGGCAAGCTCTTCACAGATGAAAGCAGGTTCACACGGAGCACGTGACAGACGTGACAGAGTCTGGAGACGCCGTGGAGAACGTTCTGCTGCCTGCAACATCCTCCAGCATGACCGGTTTGGCGGTGGGTCAGTCATGGTGTGGGGTGGCATTTCTTTGGGGGGCCGCACAGCCCTCCATGTTCTCGCCAGAGGTAGCCTGACTGCCATTAGGTACCGAGATGAGATCCTCAGACCCCTTGTGAGACCATATGCTGGTGCGGTTGGCCCTGGGTTCCTCCTAATGCAAGACAATGCTAGACCTCATGTGGCTGGAGTGTGTCAGCAGTTCCTGCAAGAGGAAGGCATTGATGCTATGGACTGGCCCGCCCGTTCCCCAGACCTGAATCCAATTGAGCACATCTGGGACATCATGTCTCGCTCCATCCACCAACGCCACTTTGCACCACAGACTGTCCAGGAGTTGGCGGATGCTTTAGTCCAGGTCTGGGAGGAGATCCCTCAGGAGACCATCCGCCACCTCATCAGGAGCATGCCCAGGCATTGTAGGGAGGTCATACAGGCACGTGGAGGCCACACACACTACTGAGCCTCATTTTGACTTGTTTTAAGGACATTACATCAAAGTTGGATCAGCCTGTAGTGTGGTTTTCCACTTTAATTTCGAGTGTGACTCCAAATCCAGACCTCCATGGGTTGATAAATTGGATTTCCATTGATTATTTTTGTGTGATTTTGTTGTCAGCACATTCAACTATGTAAAGAAAAAAGTATTTAATAAGATTATTTCTTTCATTCAGATCTAGGATGTGTTGTTTAAGTGTCCCTTTATTTTTTGAGCAGTGTATATGTTTAATAAATGCATATAACATGCAATACAACAGGGCTGCCCAACCCTGTTCCTAGATAGCTGCAGTCCTGTAGGTTTTCGCTCCAACCCTAATCTAGCACACAATCTAGCATATTATCATTAGATTAAATCGCACATTCTCCATTAAACATTTACTGTGGTCCTCATTGCCCCTCACCTCAAAGCCATAGATGTCCACTATCCCCACGGTGCTGTCCATCTCTGTGGGGCTCAGCCAATCATTGATCTGCTCCAACAGCCAATCGAACAACACAGAGTACAGGGCCTTGGCTATGGCATCTCTAGGAGAAAGGGATAGATAATAGATCATTATTCTTCTATGCTGCTCTAGATAGTATCGATTAACTCCAAATATAAGGTGGAGGAGCTCACTCACACGGCAGTGCATGGCTCGGTCAGTACCTGGATTCTATGGCACTTTCCACAGACAGGGGGCAGTATATCCTGTCATAGGTTGTCTCCTGAGGAGGGACAGGTACAGTGCCTTCAGAAAAAAATTCACACCCCTTGACTTTTTCCACATTTTGTTGTGTTACAGCCTGAATTTAAATTGGATTCAATTGAGATGTTTTTTTACCACTGGCCTACACACAATACCCCATAATGTCAAAGTGGAATTATGTTTTTCCCATTTTTTACAAATCAATTAATAATGAAAAGCTGAAATGTCTTGAGTCAATACAGTGAGGGAAAAAAGTATTTGATCCCCTGCTGATTTTCTACTTTTGCCCTCTGACAAAGAAATGATCAATCTATAATTTTAATGGTAGGTTTATTTGAACAGTGAGAGACAGAATAACAACAAAATAATTCAGAAAAACGCATGTCAAAAGTGTTATAAATTGATTTGCATTTTAATGAGGGAAATAAGTATTTGACCCCCTCTCAATCAGAAAGATTTCTGGCTCCCAGGTGTCTTTAATACAGGTAACGAGCTGAGATTAGGAGCACATTCTTAAAGGGAGTGCTCCTAATCTCACCTTGTTACCTTTATAAAAGACACCTGTCCACAGAAGCAATCAATCAATCAGATTCTAAACTCTCCACCATGGCCAAGAACAAAGAGCTCTCCAAGAATGTCAGGGACAAGATTATAGACCTACACAAGGCTGGAATGGGCTACAAGACCATCGCCAAGCAGCTTGGTGAGAAGGTGACAACAGTTGGTGCGATTATTCGCAAATGGAAGAAACACAAAAGAACTGTCAATCTCCCTCGGCCTGGGGCTCCATGCAAGATCTCACCTCGTGGAGTTGCAATGATCATGAGAACGGTGAGGAATCAGGCCAGAACTACACAGGAGGATCTTGTCAATGATCTCAAGGCAGCTGGGACCATAGTCACCAAGAAAACAATTGGTAACACACTACGCCGTGAAGGACTGAAATCCTGCAGCACCCACAAGGTCCCCCTGCTCAAGAAAGCACATACACATGCCCATCTGAAGTTTGCCAATGAACATCTGAATGATTCAGAGGACAACTGGGTGAAAGTGTTGTGGTCAGATGAGACCAAAATGGAGCTCTTTGGCATCAACTCAACTCGCCGTGTTTGGAGGAGGAGGAATGCTGCCTATGACCCCAAGAACACCATCCCCACCGTCAAACATGGAGGTGGAAACATTATGCTTTGGGGTGTTTTTCTGCTAAGGGGACAGGACAACTTCACCGCATCAAAGGGACAATGGACGGGGCCATGTACCATCAAATCTTGGGTGAGAACCTCCTTCCCTCAGCCAGGGCATTGAAAATGGGTCTTGGATGGGTATTCCAGCATGACAATGACCCAAAACACACGGCCAAGGCAACAAAGGAGTGGCTCAACAAGAAGAACATTAAGGTCCTGGAGTGGCCTAGCCAGTCTCCAGACCTTAATCCCATTGAAAATCTGTGGAGGGAGCTGAAGGTTCGAGTTGCCAAAGGTCAGCCTCGAAACCTTAATGACTTGGAGAAGATCTGCAAAGAGGACTGGGACAAAATCCCCCGAGATGTGTGCAGACCTGGTGGCCAACTACAAGAAACGTCTGACCTCTGTGATGGCCAACAAGGGTTTTGCCACCAAGTACTAAGTCATGTTTTGCAGAGGGGTCAAATACTTATTTCCCTCATTAAAATGCTAATCCTTTTAGAAAATTTTTGACATGCGTTTTTCTGTATTTTTTTGTTGTTATTCTGTCTCTCACTGTTCAAATAAACCTACCATTAAAATTATAGACTGATCATTTCTTTGTCAGTGGGAAAACGTACAAAATCAGCAGGGGATCAAATACCTTTTCACCTCACTGTAAGTATTCAACCCCTTAGTTATGGCAAGCATAAATAAAGTTCAGGAGTAAACATTTGCTTAACAATGAACATAATACATCTCTGTAACCCACACATACAGATAATTGTAAGGTCCCTCAAGCGATCAGTGAATTTCAGACACAGATTCAACTACAAAGACCAAGGAGGTTTTCCAATGCCTCACAAAGGGTACCTATTGGTAGATGGGTAAAAATAAAAAACAAATGGTGACTTTAAAACAGTTCAAGTTTAATGGCTGTGATAGGAGAAAACTGAGGATGGCTTAACAACATTGTAGTTATTCCACAATACTATCCTAATTGACAGAGAGAAAGGGAAGCCAGTACAGAATAAAAATACTCCAAAACATGATTCATGTTTGCAACAAGGCACTAAAGTAATACTGCAACGCAATTAACTTTTTGTCCTGAATACAAAGAGTTTTGTTTGGAGCAAATCCAATACAACACTTTACTGAGTACCAGCCTCCATATTTTCAAGCATAGTGGTGGCTGCATCATGCTATGGGCATGCTTGTAATCGTTAAGGACTGGGGAGTTTTTCAGGATAAAAAATAAACAGAATGGAGCTAAGTATAGGCAAAATCCTAGAGGAAAACCTGGTTAAGTCTGCTTTCCACCAGACACTGGGAGAAGAATTCACCTTTCAGCAGGACAATAACCTAAAACACAAGGCAAAATCTACACTGGAGTTGCTTACCAAGAAGACCGTGAATATATTTTGACTTGAATCTACTTGAAAATCTACGGGAAGATCTAAAAATTGTTGTCAAGCAATGATTAACAACCAATTTGACAGAGCTTGAAAAAATGTAGAACATAATAATGGGCAAATGTTGCACAATCCAGGTGTGGAAAGTGCAGAGACTGACCCAGAAAGACTCTGTAATCACTGCCAAAGGTGCTTCTACAAAGTATTGTCTCAGGGGTGTGAATACTTCTGTAAATTAGATACTGTATTTCTATATTTCCTTTTACAATAAATGGAAATATTTTTACTTTGTCCTTATGGGGTATTGTGTGTAGATAGGTGAGAAGAAAATCCATTAAATCCATGTTGAATTCAGACTAAATGTGTAATAAGTGGGTAAGAATACTTTCTGAAGGCACTGTAGATCAGCTAATGTATGAACAGTTCAAGAAGATTGAAGGGTGAAGGCATGGCGAAGGGTTTGTTCTGACCGTGACTTTGTGTGTGATGACAGTCTGTAGGGCCTCTGAAGACACCTGCAAGAGAGAACCTACTCTCCTGGCCTCTGCCTCACTGAAGATACGGGCCACCTCAAACGACTCACTCTAGATACACACAAAAGTACACTATTAGATATTTATTTACTGTCTGTTTCTCACATATACTGTATATCAAACATAAATGAATGAAAAACATCCAATCATGTGCAAACCTCAAAATACATACTACTCTGAACAACTCACATCCTCTTTGAGCACAGACACCTCATCCCGTAAGAATACACTCACCCTCCCTTGCCCACTCTCTCATACACACCTCGTAGGAACTGAAGCAGATATTCCCCAGCTGTAGTATGGAGGAGAGGATGGCCCAGACTGTGGAGATCTGGTCGGCATGTAGACCAATCGTCTCAAAGCACTGGACCAACAACAGGAAGTCCTGTTTGTCCAGCTTCCCCTTCAGCTCACAGGACCCGCCCTGACAGACAGAGGGAGGGCAAAGTAATCTATTCAGCTCGACCGTTTGTTCCCTCAATCCTGGTCCAGGTAACACCTGGGATGTGCAGGGTTTTGTTTCTACTAACGGATTCTATTCATTTGATCCTACTGATTCTACTAATTGGGGCTTACTTGGTTGAGGTAGTAGTATGTCTCTGCTCCCTGCAGATAGAGCTCCTGTTTATCCCAGTCGTTCATCCCCGCCAGCAGCTCATAGAACACATGGTAGTTCCTCTCCTCATTGGCCTGACGCAGAGACAGTACAAGTTCGGTAAACCATGAGTAAAGTGTCAGACTGAGGCTATGAGGAATATGCACCCAGTTGTCTCACACAAAGACCTCACCTGGAAGACAACGCGTGACTTCTCAAGAAGGTACTTTGACAGCGAAGTCCCCACCACCACACCCCTGTCGACCAATTAAAAAGATTGAAATACATTTTGTTCCTCCGGTTCCATGCCAATTGAACACAACTTTGTTTCTCTACAGAGTGAAAGAGATGAAGTTCCTAGAGGAGGACATACTGGAGAATGTGGATGTGAAGGTATTTGCCAAAGCGACTGGAGTTGTTGTTGAGGATGGTCTTGGCATTACCAAAACTCTCTAGAATCGGCAGCACCTCCATGGGCTGTCTGAGGTTGTTGTTCCTGCCTTGGTACATGGAGCTGAGGTAGTGGACTATAAGCTTGGTGGCCTCAGTCTTACCTGATCCACTCTGACCACTGTAGAAAGACAGAATACACTTCAAAACAGCTGTAGACAAGATGATAGGTCAATACAGTACTCTAAAGAGAGAAGGAGAATAGGAAAGAGAAAGAAAGACTGGTGTCTCTGACATACCTTATGACGATGCACTGTTCTTGTGGTGAGCTCTGAGATTGGCTGAAGGCTGCATCGGCGATGGCATAGACATGGCTGCACAAATAGACACACAACAACAGACTTACATTAGCAACAGGTGGATTCCCTTGGCGTTACTCTGTGCTTGTTACTCTGCTGTCACTCAGATTGGCAACATAGTTATAATTGTGTTATTCTGGCATTACAGTGGGTTTGGTTCATTCTAGGGTTTACTCTTGATTTACTCCTGGGTTACTCTGCTGTTACTCACGGAGGGTTGCTTTTCTGCTCCTTGCCCTGGTACTGCTGTCGGAGGTCCTCAGTGTAGAGGTTAAGGGGCTTGAAGGGGTTAAGTGACAACAGCATGTTACCTATGTACGTCTGGGACACACAAGGAAAGATGACGGTTATCTGATATGGCTGAGAGGTAGAGCTGAGATATACATGTTTATATGGAGAGAGATCGGTCTGAGTTTTCCTCATGTTCAGTTGTAAGGTTACATACGTAGATGGAGTCACGGTGAAACCTCTTCTTCAGATTCAGCAGCACAGAGCTCTCACACACCTCCCTGGAGACATACACCAGTTAACAGAGAGAGGTGTGTGGGTGTGTAGGTTACCTTCTAAATGTAATCCGTAACAGTTACAAGTTGCCTATCCATAATTGTAATCAGTAACGTCATTTTTTGATTACCCCAAATCGGTAGCGTAAATCTAATTACTTTCTTTTGGATTACTTTTCCCTTAAGAAGCAGTAGAAGAAGACAAAAGATCCATCAAACCCATTTGGTGTGTCATCATAGTGGTCTCTGACTGGTTGTCAGATTCGCTCAGGTGGAACAAACTTAAACTTGCACCTTCAACGCTGAATTGAATGTCATTAAGAAAACAGAAAGGTGTCCTAATATATATTTTTTCCGCAAACATCCTTTCTGAATTTAATTTATCCTGGCAGTACTCTAGTTTTTCAAAAGTATCGAGTCTGATTACAATATTTTTGCAGGTAAAGTCCACAGTACAAAAAAAAAATGCAATCAGATTACATGTAATCAGTTACTCCCACACCCTGACCGTGTGCACGCGCTCTCTTTCTCTCTCTCTCTTTCTCTCTCACACTCACTCAAGCTGGGATAGATCCTCCACCTCGTCCACCTCCACAGCCTGGTCAGACCCTGGCATCGCTACCTGAAGGTGAACCCAGAGCAGACACGTGTCAGCCACATGTCCCCCTCCAGAACCATGTGCAATGGATCTTTCTCCGAACCCATTTACTGTGCCTTCTTTCTGTAGCTATAGTTCTTGTCTAGCAGTAACAGTTTTTTTCTCTTTCATTGTACTCTAACCATATCCCTCAGCCCCGTAACCCCACCCAGAGCCCCTCTACCACAGGTAACCAATACATCTGTATTCATGGGAAAGGCTGAGTCACTGTGATAGTTGATACACTGTATGCCTGTGCTATGCTCTATTGTATTGGTAGTGACTAGAAAATAAATAAACTAGTAGAGGCCTGTGTTACAGGCTTTAGTCAATACACACACAGACTGACAGCGGTGAATAGGAAGTGGGATGCTTAGCGAACAAGGATTAGGAGTTATATTGCCTGTTTTGCTCTCAAAGATGCTTACCCTGAAGCTACAGCATGTCCAAATGAAGTTATCCATGCTGTGAAGTTGTTGGTCCAGCGCTTCGCAGGTACATACTGTAAGTTCAACACATAAAGCCAGAACAATCTCAGTACCGTTGTGTTGTTGAGGCGACTCTCCAGCATGTCCTGAGCCGGGTCCTCAGATTCCCAGGGTCCTCTCCCGTTGTGGGTCGGTACAGTCCTGGCCTGGTTCCCATCCTCGTACACCGTCCACTTGGTCAGCTTCTCCACTGTCTGGTGGGGCAGGAGGGTATCCGCTCGCAGCCAGTCCTGTTGAGGGAGGGGATGATAGTGGAGTTTTGTGTAACAATTATAATTGTGACGGTGTCGCGACATCTGTCATATTGTGATACCCGAGAGAGGCTTACGTAAATTGGTTAACTGAAATGCTATCCTCCTATCCACATATTTTAAATGTTTTCTGTTAGATATTACTATAATAAAAAGAAAACAATTCATTACCATATGTCATCCATACCTGGGGGTCTCCGCTCATGCGAGTCGTCCCAGCCCAGTGTACCTCCAGAGGACCGACAGGGTACAGCCCCCCCCCCCCCATCAGCTGGGCCACCTCTCGATCAGCCTCTTCTTCATAGTACGACCCCACCCTAGACCCAAATCTGGTTGGTTCTCCAGTCAGTCTGACAGGTTCTCCAGACTCAGTACCATCAGTGGGGGGTCCGGCAAACCCAGCTCCTGTCTCCCTGTCTGGGACTATAGCTCCACGGCTGGGTCCTACTTCTATTGCAGCACTAGCAAGAGGCTTGGATAGCTTGGTCAATTTGAATTGATCGTTGCCCAGTTTGCCCCTGGCTGCCTGGAGGATGCTGAAACCCTCATTGCCTTTAAGTGCCGCCTCCCTTTTCCTGTCCTCGTTGCTGGTGCCCGGTGTGGGTCTCTGTGGTCCTGTGCTCCCATTTGTACTTTCAGTCCTCCTTGGCTCTGGTGCTGCTCCAGGAACAGGCTTCTTTATGGACTTGAGGAGGGTGAGGTCCGGTTTGACTGGGAGTACCAGTCTGGCTCCTGGTTTGGGGGGCTTGGGGGCTTCGAGGGTGGCTCCCACAGCAGTGCTGGAGCCTGGGGTGGAGGAGGAGGCTGGCTGAGCAGTCTGGGATGGCTGGGCTGGTAGGATTCCTTTGGCCTTTCCCATGCCCAGCTTGTTCATCCTGGGGAGCACGATGGCTGCTGGAGGGGAGGTGGAGTGGGGGTCGTCACCAGACTCCCCCGCTTGCCTCTTCTGGGTGATAGCGGACTTATCTTCGACTCCGTTTCCAGAGGTTCGGTTCTTCTTGCTGGCCAGGCTGGTCTTACTAGCCACACGCATGGCCATCCGATGTTTAAGCAGGCTGTGTTTGGAGCTGGTGGTTCCCTCCCTCTGTTTGATGGCTTGGAGAGGGAGCCAACGGGAGAAGCCAATGGCCTGGGTCACTACTTTCAGTTTACTCCTCAGGTTGAACCCTTTGGGCATCTTCCCCCTGATCCAACCCGAGACGTGGCGTAGAGTCGTCACACCTTTCCTACGAGTGATGAGACTGTCCGTGGGTTTGGCTGAGACTGCATCTGTAGACCCGGCTGTAGTTGCTTCCTCTCCAGGCTTGACCAGCATTTTACTGCTCCTTTGTCGAACAGATGCCATCTTGACTCTGCCCAGGACCAGGCCAATGTTTTTCCTGCTCCCCTGTTTGGCTTCTCCTTCACCATCTTGTTGCTCCTCTTTCGTTTGTTCCTGTTCTCCTTCAACCAGACAGGCTTTGAGGTCATTTCCTTTTGATTTCAATAGCATCATCCGTGATGGGCCTTTAGGGGCTTTGGATGAAGTTGAGGCAGCCTCATCCTCCTGTGACTCCAATGGGGAAGAAGAAGCATTCTTGTCTTTGATGGAGGTTTTTGTTTGTTTGGCTAGCTTCAGGATCTGGGCCTTGTGTTTTGCAGCATCAGCCTTGCTGAGGGGGACATCTTTCAGAGGCTGGGCTTCTTCCTCTGCTGGAGTAGCTTTGTGTTTCCCTTTCTCTTTTTTTTTCTCAGCCTTTTCTTTCTTTTTCTCAGCTTTCTTTGCTTTCTCTGCTTTCTTTTTCTCTGCTTTCGTGGGTTTCTGGGCTTTCTTAGGTTTGTTATCCTTCTCTTCAGCCTGGCCCTTTTTTTTCATGAACATCTTGGATTTCAGACCCCCTGTCGGTGCAGTGACGCTGGTCGTCAAACTGAGTGGTGGTACAGCGGTGGTTTTCTTGGGCGACCCTCTTTTCCTTGAAGTTACCTTCTCAGATTCACCCCCATCGCTGGTCACTGCCACTGATTCTTCCTCTTCCTCACTGGTACTGATTGGCTCCTCTTCAAGTTCCCCTCGTTTCCTGATTTGCACTGAAGGTTCTTTTTCTGATTCCTCCTCTACTTGAGGTTCCTTTTCTGATTCTTCCTTTACCTGCCCCTCTGTGCTTCTCTCCGTGTCTGACACCTCAACCTCCTCTTCGCTGCTATCCTGTGTCGCCTCTGTCTCGAGCCCTTCTGTCTCAGTTGTCTCCTCTATACAAACTAGCTCCTCCTCCTCCTCCTCTTCGCTCTCCTCCACTGAACTCTCTCCTTCGCTCTCAGATTCCTCAGTCTCCTCTGTTTCACTCACTATGACAACTCTTTTTTTTACAGGCTTTGTTATAGGTGTGTCTGCCCTTCCTCCTTTGGTTGGGGGTATTTTTGATCCAGGTTTAGATTTGATAGCTTTATTCGTACCGCCATCAACCGTCATGCTTTTCTCCTTCTGAGGGGATGATCTACCATTCTGACTTTTCCCATTCACTGGTTTCTTACCTTTCTCCTCTTTCGGCTGTTGTTTAGTCTGCTCTTTACTTTTCTTGCTACTCTCCTCTTGCTTTTTCATTTTACTCTCTCCCTTTTTAGTCTTCCCATTGCCATTGACCTCTTCTTTCTGGTCTACCGTTTCTTTTCCATTTGTTACTGCAGGTGGTGGTTTGGAACAATGATTTTCTCCTTTTCCCTTCGGTTTCTTTCCTGTGTTGGTTCTCTCATTTTCTCTACTGGTCCTACCTTTGCTTTTTACAAGTGACATGTCTGAAGGATGTCCTCTATCAGCTTTTATTCATCTCTGGTTTGAATAAAATGATTACCTGCAGAATAGGAACATAACTAAGAATATGGTAGATAAGTTCAAGTTACACAGTACAGGAATGAATAACGTACAAGACACATTTATTTTAATAAGAAATAGCCTGAAATGACTGTTTGGATTTCATTGACATTTAAATATTTCTTATCATGTTTTCAGTTAAACCTTCAACTTGCCTGTTAGCACCATAATTACTCTGGTGCTAACACATTAAGGTTTAGATCGATCAATGAATAAATAAATGCAAGGGCACCAGGTCAAGTAATGAGTCTGTCAACCATAGTCAGTCAGCATAAGGACAGGGTTTCAGGCGTTTTACACCTGGATGGCCACTTGACACACAAGTCTTAGGTTAGAGAGCCAGATTAGCTACTGACCCCATTAGCTACAGTATCACAACAGTACTATCATACTTGTCGTATAGTGGATAGTATATTATAATACACAACATAGGACTTGCTATAGCTAACTACCGCAATAACACAATTTAAGGTTGTGTTTATTGTAATCATTATCATAACATAGAAAAATAAACAAATTAGAACATCCTAAGTGGCTATAAATGTTTGATCTCAGATGGATAAAGTTCCACTGCAGAGATCTAAACAATGTTTATCTGTAGGTCAATCTAAATGGTTCTACCCTGCAGGGGTAGCGCAGTGCGGGGATGTATCAGGGTGATATAGCATACCTGGCCTCTCAGGTGATCCTCAGGCATGGCTGGGGGTCCAGAAGTGTTTCTGCTTGTCCTCAAGTGCTGGTGTCACCTACACACACACACACACATTGACCCACCAATAACGACAACAAACGCACACACACTGACCAACCACCACACACACACACACAACTTAACCCCAAACAAAGACAACATACACACAGTATTTGAATAATTTAAATGTCTTTGGCAGTCCGTTCAGATATACAGCTATTCATATGGGCAGCTGGTGAATGAGGGAGAGGAAATGTGAGAGCAGGTGTGTGGAGACACTGACAATAGGTGGTGACAGACAAGGGACAGAGAGATGGAGAGAAGGAAAGAGCAGTGCCTTCTTAGAGAGATTTCATCAGTGCTCTGGAATTAAAGGGCTATGCTCTCCTTCCATTTTTCCCTCTTCTCCATTTCACCTTAAATTCATCATATTTTCAGTTGAATAGCATTATATAACTTAAACAAAAACATATGCAAGCAATTTATTTATTATAATTATGGGCAAGGTATGTATCAATGTGAAGGCACTGTATTGGCTACAATGTGTACAATAAACTGAACAGAGCATTCTGGCATAGATCATCATAGTCCCTATTGGCTAAGGTGCTTTCTGGCACATTTGAACAGACAAATTAAATGCATTTCTCCCTTTTTCCACCAACATAGATTGTTTCGAGCTGCCTGGTGTTTGAGGGCGGTCCTATAGGAGAGGTAAAGTTCCAGCAAAGCGATGGTGACCGAGGCAATAAGTGAACAACGCACTGCTCCATAATGGTGATTAAGACTCTTGGCTATGCTTGTTTGACAACTGATCCCTAATTGATCCACTTGACCTGCCAGCACCAAACTCACAAGGCTCAGGATATAACCCAAGTGCATAGCCATCAGATGTACTTTATTTTGACTGTTGAGGTGGAGTGGGGAACAGTCAGAGCGAGGCTTGAAGCAGCAATCCTGTAGTTCAATCAAGCAGTGAATGAAAAACTTAAAAGAAAGACAGACACGTGAACTCTTGTGAAAAACATGTATTCATTTTCCAGCAGGACATTATGTAGTGTGAAAGTTATCAATCAAAAAAGTAGGGTTCTCAAACTCCATCATTCACTACAAAAATATATTCTAGAGACCACAGAAATGCTAAAATACCCAGCATTTCAAGAAACAGTACCAAAATATTTTGTTGTAAGATCCGACTATAGCAGCCAACCCCCATTAAAAACACACCTAACCGTTAACAGGCAGAGAATCATATAGTACATATATATTAAACATTTGACTACAATATCTTAAAATTACATTCCTAAATAACATTACTCATTGCTGTGTTCAAAAAAAGGGTTTACATTATAACATTTTAAAAACCAAGCCACCATAGAAAGTTGTAGCGTCATGTGCGACACAGGACAAATACCTACGTCAGGTTATAACTGGTTATTACACATTAATGCGCGGACGGTAGGAGAGGTAAGGAGGGAGGTCAGTTGGCAACAAAAGCTTGGGGAGACATTTTACGGCACAGTGGTCTTATACTGCTAGACTGGTAGTCAGATGTGTTTGAGTTGGCTAAAGCAGAAAAGCTGGCTAAAGCAACAATAGTTCTGGCTACCAGGCTGGTGTTCTACCACCTTGTGTGGTTCAAAATTAACAGTACTGATTCCACAGATACTCCATGTTGCACTCGCACTCCAAACAATGCCTTGTCAGCATAGGCAACAAACTATATCAAACAGATTAAAAAAAATTCTTGGCTCCCTTGTACAGTTTAGCCCATCCATCTAGATTTTACGTCTCC
Source organism: Salmo trutta (assembly GCF_901001165.1). NCBI lineage: Eukaryota > Metazoa > Chordata > Actinopteri > Salmoniformes > Salmonidae > Salmo > Salmo trutta. The sequence continues at coordinate 17,366,927 of NC_042966.1, forward strand.
AATAATTACACGGAATCAAAATAAAAGGTTACAAAACCACAGGTAAAATTACATTACAAATAAAAGAATCATAGGAATAAAAAAAAAAACAAGTCCATCCCCCCTCCTCCCTATATCTTCCCCCTCCTCCATATGTGTCTCTCTCTAGGAGACTAAGGCAAGCGAGGATGTGCAGAGGCAGGGCTGTTACTGGACGAATCAGAGTTTCACAGGTCAGCTTGAGTTCAAGGGTGAAAGGCTGAATGCCGTGACCAGGGTCGGGATGAGGAGGGAACGTGAGGAGGGGGTGGGTGAGCGAGTAGGGTGTGTTTAATGCAAATATGGCTTGTGTGTGTGTGTGTGTGTGTGTGTGTGTGTGTGTGAACTGTAAGTGGCTTTGGATAAGCGCGTCAGCGGAATGACCATACGATCATTACTAATGTGTGGCAGGTGTAGAGGTTCAAAGAATAGCAGGGGTATTACAGTACAGTTGTTGGTCCCTAGGCACATGTGGTGGTCCCTCCATCTCTCTATAGCGGTGGCCCTCAAATGACACCCTGTTCCTCATACACTACACCAACCCCCCCTTTATGGGCTCTAGTTAAAAGCAGTGCACTACTTGGGGAATAGAGTGCCATGTGTGACAAAGCCAGTGAGTCAGTCTTCGGGGTTAGGGGCCAGGGTTCAGCCTCTCATGCTAGGGGTCAGGGGTTAGAGGTCAGGGGTGAGTCTCCGGGGGCTAGGGGCCCAAGTGTTCAGTAGTGGTAGTAATAGTGTTGGTGTAGATTGCGAAGCAGGAGTCGCTAGGCAGGAGTCAGGAGTCTCTAGGCAGACTCCACGATGTCTCAGGCACAGGGATGACTGGCTCAGTCTGAAGAACAGGGAAAGAAAGACAAAACAAGAGATGAGCAAACCAACAATGAGCAACCTGAATTCCATCACCATAATGATTAATGCTAATGATACTGATCATAAACTCACCTCAATTGCTCAGCACCTTCCCTCCAGCGAGAGCACTTGTCCCATTCTCCAGGAACGTCCTGTAGCAAACACACAAATGAGTCCCTACATAACACACTGAAAAACAGAGCTTGTAGTTGCATTTCAGAGGTGAATACTCACGTCTGATCTACTTCTAGAGATTTCTGGATCTCCTGAAGCACAGCTGTAAGAAAACACACGTCAGACCACAGATACACAATGATGATTGACATGAGTTGCAATGAGTTGGGATGGTCATCATGAAACGTGCAATGGGATGGTTGTGGTTCGCTATGTAGCAGGCTATGTAACCGACTGCAGGTCGGGTTTACACGTCCGGATGCCAACAGGACAGTCAAAGCAGACATATCGATGTGGCTCAGTAGGTAAGAGCACGGCGCTAGCAACGTCAAGGTTGTGGGTTCAATCCCCGCAGGGATCACTCACACAAATGTTGGGAGTTGGTTAAGGTTAAGTTCTGTTAAGGTTGTCTGGTGGTTCCTGTGGTACTCACTCTCGTCATTCAGCAAAGCATGCTCCATCACACGTCTAGCAGAGCTCTCTGCAAACGAACAGCATCGCAGCACGCAGTCAGCACATCAGGGCACAGAAGCACACGCATGACAACACAGTGAGTGTAGATCGTGTGTTCGCAGACCGATCAGCACAAGCAAAAAAAGGTTGACAGCCTAACAGAGCATTTCATACTGCGCGCTTGCTGAAGAACTCTGTTAGGCATAGACGCATGCATGTTTTAGTATTATTTGCATAGCTATAGGTAGAACTATATTAGCTCTTTAAAGCGGTACAAACAGCATGTGATCTTACCCACGCCATCCCTCGTGGAATTTCTGGAATGACAGACACAGCTGTTCAGTAAAACATGAAAAGGTAATTGTGCCAAAAAGCAGTACTTCCAAAGCCGATGGTGAATACAGCTATACACTGTGTGTGTACCTGCGCTCCACAGAGGCCCCGTCCGGCGGCGCCCGTGGCAGAGTGGTGCTGGGTGTCTGGGAGGACACCTCCACTAGAGACCGGGGCTCCACCACACAGCGAGCAGACAGAGAGAAACGCTCAAACTCTGACGGAGAGATCAGGTAGAAACCTGAGGGAGAAAGAGCGCAAGTAAGAAAAACGGATGGCATGAGAGGAATAAAGAACTGAATACATGAAATGCCAAATGCTTGTGAGATGTAAACTGTGTGTGTGTGTGTGTGTGTGTGTGTGTGTCTCTCGTCCTACCCTGTCCATGCTTGGTGAAGACGCAGGATGCGATGCCGCTGACGTCCTCCCTACGTATACAGGGGTACTGGACCTGCAATTTCACCCCCGGCAACGACACCACGTGGAGGTCTCCCTGATTGGTCAGGACGGTGAGGCCGCTCTCGCCGTAGTCGTCCGTGCGGGTGCTGCCGAACCAGGCCACGCCCACCCGGCGCACGCGTGAGCCGTCAATGGCCGTCAGCTTCAACTTCATTTTGGCGCTCACCTTCGGCAGGGTGAACACCTGGAGAAAGAGAAATGATAGTCTTGGAGGATAAACACATTGTGTTTCTTTATCAACACTTGGGGGGGGGGGGGAGAGGAATGTCCCCTCATCAGATGAGTGTGGGTAAGATGCGTGTGCTGTAGTGTGTGTCTTCTCACCTTGAACTGTTCCTCTGATATGACCAGCAGGCTGTGTGAACCCTGCATGTCAGGTGAGCGGGCCAGGTCGTGTGCCACCTCCAGGGGCTCAGGCAGAGGGGAACCATGGCCATCCAACACCAAGATGCCCACTACTGGAGCACGGTGCATCAACTGGATCTCCTTAGCTGGAGAGAGTGGGAGAATGGATTTGTGATTTATTGTCTGTTGTTAAAACAGAGTTTTGGAAGTGTGGACAAAGGAGGCAAGAGAGCGATGTGTAAGAACATGCGTGTTCTCACCAGGGTGTGCTGTGACAGGGTCCTCTCCTCTGCGTTCCACAGGCGGTAGGCGGAGCTGGTAGGCGAATACTGATCCCCCATTGGTCCCTGCCCACAGAGAGGGTGTGTTGTGGGAGCCTGTATGAGGAGGGGAATGAGCAGTATGAAAGGTCATAAAATGTTTCATTGCCCATTGTCTGTGTGTGTGTTGTGACAGCTCCGAATTTAAGTCTGAACCGCCTCAGTGAGTCTCCTCCCAACGCTGCGCATCCCCTTTAACTGCCAATTAAATAGCCAGCATCAGCTGCGGAAAAACAGCGATGCGAGAGAGGAAGGTTTCAAACCCTCAGCTCTGAAGCTTATTCATTCAGTGCTTTCAGAAAGTATTCACACCCATTCACTTTTTCAACATGTGTTACAAAGTGGGATTAAAATGGATGTAATTATAATTTTGTCAACACTCCACAAAAAACATTGTCATAATGGAATAATGTTTTACTAATGTTGGCTTTTATGAAAAATAAAAGCTCTCTTAATTAGATAAGTATCCAACCCTGAGTCAATACATGTTAGTCACCTTCGGCAGCAATTACAGCGGTGAGTCTTTCTAGGTAAGTCTCTAAGAGCATTCCACACCTGGATTGTGCAACATTTGCCCATTATTCTTTTCAAAATTCTTCAAGCTCTGTCAAATTGGTTGTTGATCATTGCTAGACAATTTCCAGGTCTTGCCATAGATTTTCTAACAGTCAAAGCTAACTTGGCTACTCAGGAACATTCACTGTCTTCTTTGTAAGCAACTCCAGTGTAGATTTTGCCTTGTGTTTTAGGTTAATGTCCTGCAGAAAGGTGAATTCATCTCCCAGTGTCTAGTGGAAAGCAGACAACCAGGTATTACTCTAGGATTTTGCATGTGCTTAGCTCCATTCAGTTTATTTTTGATCATGAAAAACTCCTCAGTCCTAAACGATTACAAGAATACCCATAACATGAAGTAGCCACAACTATGCTTTAAAATATGGAGAGTGGTATGCAGCAATAGGGATGAATATTTGTATAAGTTTCAATACAGGAAATACAGTGGAAAGTGGTCACTCTGCCAGGGTTCTCCCAAAATAAGATTGGCGTTGCACCACAACGTTGGCTTGGCTGCGCCCCTTTGTAAAGATTTCACAGTAAATTAAACTGATACTTAGTAATGAATAACTTTGATGGCCTATGACATTCTTGTGAATTGCGAAACAGGCTGATCATAAATTGAGCGTTTGAGCATTGAGCATTTTTCATTTTAGTCATTTAGCAGACTCTCTTATACAGAGCGAATTTGCTGAAGGATTTTTCATCTAGCCAGCTTGGGGATTTGAGCCAGCGACCTTTCGGTTACTGGCCCAATGCTCTTAACCACTAGGCTACCTGCCGCCCCATCACGACACAGAGCGCACCCAGAGTAGGCTATAGCGTTCATACAAACTTTGTAACGGCAGTCTAACAAAAGTAAAAATGACCAAAGTTGCCTAGCTTGTTAGATAACCTCCAAGGAATGACTATCTCCTACTTGGCTAAATCAAGTTGATGATTATACATATATCAGATCAACTCATGAATAATGGGGAGAAGAGAGAAAATTGCTTGAATATCAAAGTAACAGTTTACTAAAAAGAAATATCCATATCTACTCGTATACCGTTTGTTGATCACACATTCTCTACAGAAGCTCTCACATGGGCAGCAATACGAGACAGCGCAGAGAAGCGGGGGAAAGTTCTAGCATTATTTTGACATGCATAGGTGAGATGTGCTTTGATAATGCAACCTATGAAATACAGAATAAAGTTAGGTATTTTCATGCGAAACAGGAGTCAGGATTTTAGGTTTCAGTGGGATTGGGACTTTAGGAAAATAGCCTATGCTCGTGAGTCGATAACTAACAATTGATTTAGGCTACAGTATCGAATGCTAAATGTTTCTGATCCGTGATAGATGAGAAAATGAATTACCTACCACTACTACTTGTCTGCCGGAGATCAATTACCGTTAATTCCGGACTATAAGCCGCAACTTTTTTCCCAGGCTTTGAACCTCGCGGCTTAAACAATGACGCGGCTAATATGGATTTTTCCCGCTTTCAATTTTTTTCTCTCCAAAAAAACACATTCTGTGACGTGCTCCGTTTTTTGGCGGCATGAAGCTTTCATTAGACCAATGAAATTGCCGAACGGGTTAAGGTCAAACAACTTTTTTGTTTACCGTTTAGATTAAAAATGCATATGATGCAGCTTTCAAGTTGAAGGCGATTGATCTGGCTGTTGGAAAAGGAAAGAGCTGCTGCACGGGAGCTTGGTCTTAATGAGTCGATGATAAGACGTTGGAAACAGCAGCGTGAGGAATTGACTCAGTGCAAAAAGACAACTAAAGCTTACTGCTAATTTTTTATTTTTTGTTACAAGCCGTGTTTCGTTAAAGCCTATTTATTTTTGTTACAAGCCGTGTTTCATTAAAGCCTGTGTAAAGTTAATTTGTTCAATATACCGGTAGGCACCTGCGGCTTATAGACATGTGCGGCTTATTTATGTTAAAAAAAAAAAATCATTTAAATTCAGTGGGTGCGGCTTATATTCAGGTTCGCTTAATAGTCCGGAAATTACGGTAACTAAATACACTAAATGACCAAAAGTATGTGGACACCAGCTCCAATATTTTCACCACTCAGTTTATTATAACTAAGGTGAGTTTTCCTCCCTTTCTCCTCACTCCGCTGCCACCCGCCTACACCACGTTGTTCTCAACACCAGTTTCAGTCAATAAAATCTGCCCCCCCCAGAGTCCGGAAGTGTCTAGGCTTTCAATTTATGGCAACTTTGTGTTTAGTTAATACACTAGGCTAAAGGCTTCCATGGGACAACCTGTTTGGATAATGTACAATTCGATTTTTTGCCTCGGCTGCGCATGTTGTGTATTTTATGGAATTGCATTAGTCTGACGTTGGGGGAAGATGATCATTTCCTGGGTTACCAGTGTTAAGCCTTACTCAGTAATTTTTTGTATTGGTTTCGCCCCAAACATAACACTTTGTATTAAGGACAAACATGTAAATGCTTTGCCACATTTTTTACAGTATTACTTCAGTGCCTTGTTGCAAACAGGATGAATGAGGTTAGTATTGTAGAGTAACTACAATGTTGTTGAGCCATCCTCTGTTTTCTTCTATCACAGCCATTCAACTCTGTTTTAAAGTCACCTTTGGCCTCATGGTAAAATTCCTGAGCGGTTTCCTTCCTCTATCGTAACTGAGTTAGGAAGGACGCCTGTATCTTTGTAGTGACTGGGTGTTTTGATACAACATCCAAAGGGTAATTAAAAACTACAACATCCAAAGGGATATTCAATGTCTGCTTTTGATTATTTTTACTCATATACCAAATAGGTGCCCTTCTTTGCAAGGCATTGGAAACCCTCCCTGGTCTATGTGGTTGAATCTGTGTTTGAAATTCACTGCTCGAATGAGGGACCTTACAGATAGATAGTACAGAGATGAGATAGTGATTCAAAAATCATGTTAACCACTGAGTGCATGCAAGGGGTTGAATACTTGACTCAAGACATTCCAGCTTTTAATTTTTTATTAATTTGTAAACATTTCTAAAAACATAATTCCACTGACATTACGGGGTAGTGTGTGTAAATTCACACTAAGACAATATGTAAAAATACAAGGGGTGTAAATACTTAAGGCACTGTACCTTTGTTTTGAACTCAAAAGTGCACTACAGCCGTGTCTGAACAAAAGCTAAAACGCCACCAACATTCCTAAACGGATTGGAATGACAGGAAAATCTCAGTTGATCTGTTGTTCTCCACTTGAGTTCTACTGTTGGATCGGATTGATTCAGACTCAACTGTCAACTTAACATACAGTATTTCACTTATTTTCATTGTGATCTACCACGTATTTGTTTGGTTACTAAGAGTTGTTGGGGAATAATATATTGTGAATCCTAATCATTTGTATTGTTGTGGGGACAAGTGTTTATGGGTTTTCTGAATGGGACAGGTTTTACACACCGCTTGTTGATGAACATTGAGAGACTGAGATCAAATAGGTTCACTTGAAATATTTTTAAGCCAGAGATACAGAACGTTTCCTGAGGAACCTAAGTTATAATTATTTTGTGACTGATAGTTTGTGATAATACAAAAACGCAAAATGACCTATTGTTTTGGAGTTATTTCTTTCAATGTAATGGGTTTATGAAAAGTTTATATTCCACGACTGACTTTTTCATGAGTCCTTTGTATTGGTCTATACTTGACAAGCGATGAGACCAAATCACAAACAGAAAGGAGAAATCAAAAATTTCTCTGCTGGCACGATCTACCTGGCACCCCCTAACTAAAACCAGTGCTGTAAATTAAGTAAAAATACTTTTGAGGTACTACTTAAGTAGTTTTGGGGGAGGGGGGGTCTGTGTACTTTACTAATTAAATGACAACTTTTACTCCACTACATTCCAAAAGAAAATACATTTTTACTCCATAGATTATCCCTGACACCCAAAAGTAATCATTACATTTTGAATGCTTAGCAGGACAAGAAAACAGTCCAATTCAAGCACTTACCAGGTGAACATCCCTGGCCATCTACTACCTCTGATCTGGCGTTTGTAAATGATGTCTGAGTGTTTGAATGTCCCTGGCTATCCGTAAAATAAAAACAAGAAAATGATGCCGTCTGGTTTGCTTAATAAGGTATTTAAACTTATTTTGATACTTAGGTATATTTTAGCAATTACATTTACTTTGGATACTTAAGTAGATTTAACACCAAAAAAAGTCTCAGACTTCTCAAGTAGCATTTTACTGGGTGACTTTCAGGTGAAAGTGGGTACCACTGACTAAAACTAACCTCAAGAGTCAAGTCAAAACCGTTAGTGTGACTTACTGTCTGAAAGGAAGGTGTCAGCGAAGTATAGCGTGCGCACGAGGCCGGTGAAGGAGTCGTCAGGGGATCGAGGCTCTATCTTTCTCTGGACGGGCGCCAACTCCATCTCAGCTAGCTCTGCCTCTAGACGAGCATTGGCCTGCTGCAACTAGAGACAGAAGCCTGTTTTAGATACACTGGGTTGGAGATGAATGCAGAAGCAAACCGCACAAAAAAATGTTTATCTTTAGGAACTTTCTATTAAGATTTATGCAGTCAATATTGGGACCCAAGAAGACATTTTTGTAGTCGTTTACCTTAGCTGCGTTGTTGACGTGGTGTTTGCGTAGCGACACTCGGCTGCGCCTGATCCTTCTGAAGGACTGGCGGAGAGACTTCTTAATGCTCTTCACTCTAGACAGAGGACCTTCCATAGCCAGCTGGTCACTGGGGTTCAGAGTACACCTACAGGAGAGTGACAGGAAAGGGTTAACACACACGTCTATATACCATCTCCATTACCTTCCGTTATTTTGAAGTCATACAGGCAGAAACATGCAAACACTCAACACGCGCCCCCCCCACGCACTTACCTGACGAGAACGTTGTTTTTCTGCTGGTAGTCGTAGAGTCCGAAGCCGTGGCTGGTCCCGAATGTTACTAGTTTCCACTCAGAGTGCAGGGTGAGGGCAGTGACCACGGCCGGAGGCTGACACTGGACCAGGGCAAAGGGCTGGAAACCTGGGGGGAACGTCACCGGCTCCTCCCTCACCTCCAGACGCGTGTGGCCCTGACATGGAGAGACGGTTACAGAAAAGTATTGATCACCCTTTTCTTTACACTAACCGAAATCCAATTAAATCAAAATTGCACTGCAGTTTTTAAACACACTCCTAATGTAATTTTCTTGTTTGTCATTTGTTGTCGTTTACCTTCCAGCGGAAGCCCTCCTGTCCCTGTAGCAGGTCTGCTACGGTGGCCTCCACAGTCTGTTCTGCTGCCTCATCATTCAGCTCTAACACCAGGATCTATGGAGGGGAGAGGTGAGAGACGGACAGACCGTAACATCACATGTATTGTTTTGGACCAACAGGCAGTGTTATCGAACACTTATATGAACCACTCAGACATTCACATCTCTTAGTGTGTGTGCCAGCCAACTAAATCAGACCACCCTCTAATAATTAATGACAGATGATAATATAAAGAGGGGAAAAAGAGTTCCCGGTGATGATCCGGGGCTCTATAAAGAATGAGATCACTTTAAAATGTCCACACATTCTGATTAAAGAGGTGGCTTATTTATCATACTACATTATATAATGACTAGAGAGCTATGCAGCCATGACTGGGTCTGGAAAATGTGTCGTTCACTGAATGCGTGACCGTCCGTGACCCAAATACCCTCAGGAAAAGAACGTGCCAAAGAACGTAAAATTAAGACAAAAACAGACTGGATTTATACCAGTAATGTCCAAAAATGTCTGACACGGCAGTTAGGCTAACTGGCCACCAGAGGGAGTAGTGGTTGGTTTTCCATTGGTAAACTCACCTGTCCAGCAGTGCCAGCTACAGTCAGGTAGCCGCTGTATTTACACAGGTGGATCTTCTGAATGCCGAGACGAGGGTCGTCACTGTACGGGTCAAAACAACCCACCTGGAGGGGAGAAGAGGATGGGGACACGTTTCATACACTGTCTCAGTGTGTGAATCGGCTTTCTATTCTGTCTCACTAGACACATTCTCCCTCACAAAACACACCTACACCTTGTCTACAGGGACTCCACTATACCTTTGTGCTCCCTGTATGTGATTATACACACAGCCGAATGGTGGAAACTCTTTACATGTTACTTATATACACACACACACACACACACACACACACACACACCTTTCTGAAAGGTGGCCACTCTCCCTCTGTGCCCTGGTTCAGGTTGTCATTGGGGTCTGAGTCAGTGAGGAACACCCCTGCCGTGCTCAGCTTGTACATGGGGTACAGACACACCCCCGACGCATCCCAGAAACGCACCGTACCGTCCTCGTGCCTGTGAGAGATTACATTTGTGAGGATCAACAAATCAGGGGAACAAAAACATGACTAACTCTTTGAAACCCTGTTCACAGTCTCCAAACAGCAACATTAAATGTATATCATAACATGCACTGAAATGAGGTCTCTGAAAAGAAATGAACGAGCTGTGAATGTCTACCGACCCTGTGAGCAGTAAGTCTCTCTGAGGGGGGTCTGGAGCCAGGTTCTGTCCTCCTGTCATAGGCCACGGCTGGATGGAGGGAGAGAGAATGGGGGGGTGCAACAATTTTTTTAAAATAGGATGAAAGCAAGAGAAAGAATTGAGGTCAATTCAATTTGTGCTCCATCAACTCTAGTTTCCAGATTGTATTTTCACATGCACAAGTACAATGGAATGCCTTTCTTGCAAGCACTTTCCCAACAATGCAGTAACCAATATCAGTAGTAATATAAAGTAGAAAATGTGTATATATATATATATATATATATAAAAAACAAAAATAGAAAGAACACGAAGTAAGCTAGCTATATACAGGGTCAGTGCCAATACCATATTTACAATGTGCAGGGATACAGTACCAGTCAAAAGTTTCCATAATAGTGAAGACATCAAAACTATGAAATAACACATGGAATCATGTAATAACCAGCTTCATGAGGTAATCACCTGGTATACATTTAAATTAACAGGTGTGCCTTGTTAAAAGTTAATTTGGGATTTTTTTTCCTTCTTAAAAACTCTACGGGATCGGTGTGTGTGTGTGTGTCTCCTTCCAATGGCACGGTTGAGCTAACGTAGGCTAATGCGATTAGCATGAAGTTGTATGCAACAAAAAAAACTCCCAGGACAGACATATCTGATATGGGCAGAAAGCTTAAATTCTTGTTAATCTAACTGCAGTGTCCAATTTACAGTAGCTATTACAGTGAAATAATACCATGCTATTGTTTGAGGAGAGTGCACAGTTTTGAACATGAAACGTTATTAATAAACAAATAGGGCACATTTGGGCAGTCTTGATACATTTTGAACAGATATGCAATGGTTCATTGAATGAGTCTAGAACTTCAAAAATACACTGCTGCCATTCTAGTGGCCAAAATCTAAAAATTGCGCCTGGCCTGGAATATAAACTCAGCAAAAAATGAAACGTCCTCACTGTTAACTGCGTTTCTCCCCAGCAAACTTAACATGTGTAAATATTTGTATGAACATAAGATTCAACAACTGACAAACTGAACAAGTTCCACAGACATGTGACAGAAATGGACTAATGTGTCCCTGAACAAAGGGGGGTCAAAATCAAAAGTAACAGTCAGAATGCAGCTGGTGGCCACACCAGATAAAGTACAGCAGCGCATATCCTCTTGACAGCACCAGATTTGCCAGTTCTTGCTGTGAGATGTTACCACTCTTCCACCAAGTAACCTGCAAGTTCCCGGACATTTCTGGGGGGGAATGGCCCTAGCCCTCACCCTCCGATTCCAACAGGTCCCAGACGTGCTCAATGGGATTGAGATCTGGGCTCGTCGCTGGCCATGGCAGAACACTGACATTACTGTCTTGCAGGAAATCATGCACAGAACGAGCAGTATGGCTGGTGGCATTGTCATGCTGGAGGGTCATGTCAGGATGAGCATGCAGGAAGGATACCACATGAGGGAGGAGGATGTCTTCCCTGTAATGCACAGCATTGACATTCCCTGCAATGACAACAAGCGCAGTCCGATGATGCTGTGACACACCGCCCCAGACCATGACGGACCCTCCACCTCCAAAATCGATCCCGCTCCAGAGTACAGGCCTCGGTGTAACGCGCATTCCTTCGACGATAAACGTGAATCCGACCATCACCCCTGGTGAGACAAAACCGCAACTTGTCAGAGAAGAGCACTTTTTGCCAGTCCTGCCTGGTCCAGCTACGGTGGGTTTGTGCCCATAGGCGACATTGTTGTCGGTGATGTCATGCCTTACAACAGGCCTACAAGCCCTCAGTCCAGCCTCTCTCAGCCTATTGCGGACAGTCTGAGCACTGATGGAGGGATTGTGCGTTCCTGGTGTAACTCAGGCAGTTGTTGCCATCCTGTACCTGTCCCGCAGGTGTGATGTTCGGATGTACTGATCCTGTGCAGGTGTTGTTACACGTGGTCTGCCACTGCGAGGACGATCAGCTGTCCGTCCTGTCTCCCTGTAGCGCCGTCTTAGGCGTCTCACAGTACAGACATTGCAATTTATTGCCCTGGCCACATCTGCAGTCCTCATGCCTCCTTGCAGCATGCCTAAGGCACGTTCACGCAGATGAGCAGGGACCCTGGGCATCTTTCTTTTTGTGTTTTTCAGGGTCAGTAGAAAGGCCTCTTCAGTGTCCTAAGTTTTCAGAACTGACCGTCTGTAAGCTGCTTGTGTCTTAACGACCGTTCCACAGGTGCATGTTCATTAATTGTTTATGGTTCATTGAACAAGCATGGGAAACAGTATTTAAACCCTTTACAATGAAGATATGTGAAGTTATTTGGATTTTTATGAATTCTTTCAAAGATAGGGTCCTGAAAAAGGGACGCTTCTTTTTTTGCTGAGTTTACATTATAGCCTCTTGTATTTCAAAGATATGGGTACCAATTTATAAAAAAAATTACATTTCTAAAATCAGGTTTTTCTTTGTATTATCTTTTACCAGATCTAATGTGTTATATTCTCCTACATTCATTTCACATTTCCAAACTTCCTAGTGTTTCCTTTCAAATGGTATCAAAAATACACATATCCTTGCTTCAGGTCCTGAGCATCAAGCAGTTAGATTTGGGTGTCATTTTAGGAGAAAATTGAAAAAAAAAAAAAAAAAAAAGCGTTCGATCCTTAAGAGGTAAATGCGTTTGAGCCAATTAGTTGTGTTGTGACAAGTAGGGGTGGTATACAGAAGATAGCCCTATTGAGTTGCCTAGTTAAATAAAGTAAAAAATATATAATACAATTTGGTAAAAGACGAAGTCCAGATTATGGCAACAGCTCAAATAAGATAAACAGTCCTTCATTACTTTAAGAGGAAGGTCAATCAATCCAGAAAATGTCAAGAACTTTCAAAGTTTCTTCAAGTGCAGTTGCAAAAACCCATCAAGCACTATAATGTAACTGGTAATCATGAGGAGTGCCACAGGAAAGGAAGACCCACAGTTACCTCTGCTGCAGAGGATAAGTTCATTAAAGTTACCAGCCTCAGAAACTCGAGCCCAAATAAGTGCTTCATGGTACAAGTAACAGACAAATCAACATCAATTTTTCAGAGGAGACTGCGTGAATCAGGCCATCGTGGTCAAACTGCTGCAAATAAACCACTACTAAAAGGATACCATTAAGAAGAAGAGACTTGCTTGGGACAAGAAACATGAGCAATGGACATCAGACCGGTGGAAATCTGTCTTTTGGTCTGATGAGTCCAAATGTGAGATTTTTGGTTCCAACCGCCATGTCTTTGTTCAGGTGCAGAGTAGGTGAATGGATGATCTTCACATGGGTGGTTCCCACCGTGAAGTGGCTGGTGTGATGATGCTTTGCTGGTTACACGGTCTGTGATTTATTTAGAATTCAAGGCCACAAACCAGCATTATGCAGCGATACATCATCCCATCTTGTTTGGGCTTTTTAAATTTTTTATTTTACCTTTATTTAACTAGGCAAGTCAGTTAAGAACAAATTCTTATTTTCAATGTCAGCCTAGGAAGAGTGGGTTAACTGCCTTGTTCAGGGGCAGAACGACAGATTGTACCTTGTCAGCTCAGGGATTCGAACATGCAACCTTTTGGTTACTAGCTCAACGCTCTAACCACTAGGCTACCCTGCCGCCCTTAGTGGGACTATCATTTGTTTTTAGGCTGTGTAAGGGCTATTTGACCAAGAAGGAGAGTGATGGAATGCTGCATCAGATGACCTGGCCTCCACAATCACCAGACCTCAACCCAATTGAGATGGTTTGGGATGAGTTGGACCGCAGAGTGAAGGAAAAGAAGCCAACAAGTGCTCAGCATATGTGGGAACTCCTTCAAGACCACTGGAAAAGCCTTCCAGGTGGAGCTGGTTGCGAGAATGCCAAGAGTGAGCAAAGTTGTCATCACAGCGAAGGGTGGCTTCTTTGAAGAATCCAAAATACTTTTTTGGTTCTACATGATTCGATATGTGTTATTTCATAGTGTTGATGTCTTCACTATTATTCTACAATGTAGAAAACAGTAGAACCACACAGCAAAAAAACACAGCAAAATGAGTAGGTGTGTCTAAACTTTTGAATGGTACTGTATGTATAGGGGTTAGGTGACTAGGCATCAGGATATACAATATAATTAACAGTAGTGGCAGCGTATGATGATTGTATGTAAGTGTGTGTGAGCAAATTAAGTGTGTGCGCGCGCGCATATATATATATATATATATATATATATATATATATATATATATATATATATATATATATATATATATATATATATATATATATATATATATATATATATATATATAGTCAGGGCAAAAACTCTTATAAAATAGAAGGGTCAATGCAGATCGTCAGTGCAGCCATTTTGTTAGTCATTTAGCCGTCTTATGGCTTGGGGCCTGTTTGTGACAGACTTGTTGCTCTGGTACTGCTTGCTGTGCAGAAACAGACAGAACAGTATGGATTGAGTGGCTGAAGTCTTGAACAATTTTCCGGTCCTTCCCTTCACGCCACTTGAGAGGTATTGGACGGCAGGGAACTTGGTCCCAGTGATGTACTGGTCTGTCCATACCACCCTGAGGGCAGTGTAGTTGTCATACCAAGCAGTGATGCAGCCAGTCAAGATGCTCTCAATGGTGCCCTGTACAACGTTTTGAGGGATGATGCACCTTCTTCACGACTGTGAGCAGACCATTTAAGTTCTTAGTGATTTGGACACCAGAGGAACTTGTTGTCCTGGCACTGGCATTATTATTTGTCCCCAAAAGTTTTTGGTGGGGGATTGTCATTGTAGGACTGTAAAAACACCAGAAAATCAGCTTCAAGTGACTTCAATTTAAGAAATCTGTTCCCAAATATTCCCATGCATAATAGAGAGACGTGATCGTATACAAATGTAAGAAAGGGTTAAAATGATTATGATTTGGGGAAACATCTCTGTTTGGGCTTCTTGTGGTCAATTTGCAGTCTACAAATAATTTGTGATCACGTTCTGGGCCCCACCCGAACAAACGCTCAAGAAGAAATTGGCCTGCGGCTGAATATAGTTTATGATCCCAGCTGTAGGCTGTCTCGTCGCCACCGGTGATCAGGCATACCACCGCTGTGTCGTCAGCAAACTTAATTGTATTGGCGTCTCGCGTGGCCACAGTCGTGGTGAACAGGGATTACAGAAGGGGAATAAGCGCACACACCCCTGATTGGCCCACGTGTTGAGGGTCAGCGTTGCAGAGGTGATGTTGCCTACCCTCACCACCTGGGGGCGGCCCATCAGGAAGTCCAGGATACAGTTGCAGAGGAAGGTGTTCAGTCCCAGGGTCCTAAGCTTGGTGACGAGCTTCGAGGGAACAATGGTGTTGAACGCTGAGCTGTAGTCAATGAACAGCATTCTACATAGGTATTCCTTGGTGAGGGCAGTGTGGAGTGAAATTTTGATTGTGTGTGGTACAGGAACTTGCTTGGGCAGTGTGTGTGTGTGTCACCTACCTTCTTAGAGTAGTGTGTGTTCTGCAACGCTCCGGCAGACAGGACCCTCTCCCACAGCTTCAGGGGTATAGCAGAGACATGGTGGGAGCAGGTGATGGCAGAGCAGTGGAGAGGGACCAGGTACGGAGTCTGGATGACTGGCCACCCTTCAGTCTGAAGATCTATCACTACCAACTCCTCCTCTACTAAGACCACCAATGCACTGGGGTCGCCTGGACAGAGAGAGAAGGGTTAGCCTGTGTGTATGTGTTTCTGAACCTGTGTGTGCGCGCGTGTATCCCCCTGCCTTTCTACCTGTATGGTCTGGTCCGTCTCTGATGACAAAGAAGTCGATGATTCTGGAGGTGAAGTCCAGAGCCACGTGTGTTTTACTGTGGATCACACTGATACAGTGTCTGTCTCCGTAGCTGGCCCGGGGCATGCCACCACTGAGGAACAGGAACGGAGGCCTGGATATAGACATACAGGAAAAGGAGAACCAGGTTAAAAAACATTTACAGATGGATTCATGTGTAAGAATGAAGGATGTGAAATATGAATTGACAGAGCAGGCAGAGTGAGGGAGAAGAAAAAGAGACTCACTCACCCCTGTTCTGTCGGCAGCTGGATGATTTTAGAGATGGCCTTACAGGGGAAGTGGCCTGCAGAGGAGAGAGACAAATCAATTTATCAAAACATCAATTAACCTAGTCACCATTCAATCAATAACATTATCCCCGTTGCTGTGTTTTATCAGCTTCCACAGAGAGGAACGTGGTGTTGACTTTTTGGGGGTCCTCACCGTACGGTACTTCGGACTTCTCCTGCTCGCTCTGTGGGTCATCCCCAGCCACCTTCCAGCGGCAGTAGCTGCCGTCGCTATGGGAACTGAGAACATGGCCACCGTCCTCCATCCACCACACGCTCTCCAGTTGCTACGAACGCACAACCAAACAGGGAGTCAAGATCAGAGCTCTCGACGTCCAGACACCAACACACAGACACACACATTGTATACCTGTGTAGCGGGGATGTGTTTGACGGCTGATTGGCTGTCCAGGTCCCAGATGACCATGAGGCCTCGTCCGTAGCCAATCAGAACCTGGAGTGGGTTGACGGGATTCTCCTGTAAGGACTCGACATGCTCCAGGCTCCTACGACCTCCGTACTCCTCTGGTACACTACGGAATGAGGGAGTTCCGTTTTAACACAATTATCGATCAAATACGTTTGTGTCGGTGTGTGTGGGAAGCATTTAAACATGAATCAATAGTTGTTTCCGTCTGTTTAGGATATCAATATTTCCAATTTAATGACTCAATGAAAAGGAAGTGTCTGTTAGTACCCGTTGGTGACTTTCTCCAGGCTGATGTTCCTCTCCTCTAGTTCTCTGAAGCCTGGTACCTTCACTACGAACACGTGTCCTCCCTCTGTTCCTAGCAACAGCAGGTCCCCAGAAGAGTGGGCTAGCACCGCTGTTACACGAGTTACACTGGGGGGAGCACTGATAGAGGGAACGAGAAAGAGGGAAAGAGAGAAAGATGGGATGAAGTTAAACAGGTTGAATGTGGCAGACAGAAAAATCCTATTTAAGGTGCATATGTGTTCGCCACTGAATGTGTGCATGTCACCATAGAAATAGAATCTCATTCTAGTTCTGTGCATGTCTTACAGTGGGTCCTCTTACCAGGGCAATCCAATGAGTGCAAGTGTGTGAGGAAAAGAAAAAAGGAAGTTTGAGAAGGGGTAGGAAAGAAGTTGTGGGGTGGTGGTGGTGTGTAGTGTGTCTCACCCCGGGGGTCCAGTGAGTGTGAAGCGTCCTATCTCCAGCAGCTCAGAGACACCATGGTGAGCTCTGAGGGTCCACATGTGGAGACTGTTGTCATCCAACAGAGTCACCAGCTCCACCTGTTCAATACAGAGCAACTAGAGACGTTAAAGGACATTAAGACATTATGACTGTCAGGACGTTTTGGGGCTGTTAGCCACAGCTTTACTACTAACATTTCCAGCAATAATTAGATCCACATATTGGATTCTAGGGCTAGGCGGTATACTGTATTTTGCGGTATTGATGCACGGACCAGTTTGGGTTTTTAATGTTACTTTCTATAACATTATTTGAATGTTCGGTTTGTTAAATGTGACACGCAGTGTGTAAGGTCCATTTTATAGTTTAAGTCGCTACTTGAGTCATCTCTCTCCACGTTGCTTTCCACACAGAACTAGGCCCGTCCCGTCACTCAAGGAGCACATTTGTGGTTTCTCGACTACGAGCCACTTGCGTTCAGTCTGCATGGTTAATACAGCACGAGCAACAATGTTGATGACAACAATGCTGTGTTCATTTTGCTTCTTAATATAAATCCACTAACATTCCAGAATTACACCATTAGCTTGTGTTTCTTACATCTGCAAAAGGCTAGTTTGTCTTAGCAAGGGGGCCTAAATCCTGTTAGCCGCTAATTCTAATAGTTAGTTAGCAAATAAATGTACTTTGTCGGAGTAAACGTAGCTAGTTATAGTGCTGTTTGTCTACATAATCTGGTTCAAGTATTCATGACATTACCCCAAGGAAGGCACAGTGATGCCGAAACGGTGGTAAATAACCAATAAATTACTGGGACTTTATATATGGAGTGTGCAACTTTATTTTGACAGTTTATTCGCCATTAGTCAGCACCTCCACACAAACTATTTTTCTGGGTGTGTGCCAGCTCATGTTTTTTAATTATACAAAATCATAAAATAGTAATTATTTGAAAATATGTAATATACTCTAACATTTTGGCCATATCGCCCAGCCCGATTGGATTTAAGAAGATCATTTCAGTAGCAGGTGTGAATGGAGCATGTGATAAGGTGCTGCCAACGTGTGTGTTGAGCAGCCACTCACCTGGTGTGGCAGGAAGTGCACCTGGGTGACGGCAGCGTTTTCATCGTGTAGACCCATGAACTCTACACCTGGGCCACCGTAACTGACCACAGGTTAAAGAACACACAGTGTACACACATGTGCAGCAAACACAGACACACACAAAGCATGATGTGTAGACACAGGCACCCCCCCCCCCAACGCATTCATAGACAGGTTCTTATTTTTCTACTGTACAGAAACGGTCCACATGCATCTATAGAAAGAAGACATTTTCTGTTGTCTTTCTTTGTGTCTTATCTGGCTGCCCTGCCCTTGGCTAATAATACTTTCATTCATAGAATTTATTGTGTTATCAAAAGAACAATTTCCCCTATTGTGTGAATTAATTATAATGACAGGGAGACAAGGGTTATCACAGTGACTGGGAGTGAATGGTGGGAGTGTACTGACTGGTTCCACACTGTCAATGAATACGATTGTGTAAGATGAATCAAACACACACTACGACAGGCACAGTTGCTGTGTGTCTGTCTGGTAGTCAGAGTTGAGCAACAACCTGGGAATATAAAAATGACTCCACATGTACCCACACACTAACCACAGACAGCTAAAGCAGAGGGGAAACTGAGACAAACTGGTTCAAACGTGTGAACACTTAAATCCTGCACTCCTACACAACCAGACAGACCTCTCCTGTGTCTATTGAAGAGGATACAGTTTGATGGCTCCGGAGCGTGTGCCGATGGCCAGGAGCTGTAGACTGGGGCTGAAGCCCAGAGCACTGGGCTGGTGAGGAAAACCATGCTCCACTGTCTGGGTGGGTGAGAGAGCGAGAGAATTATAGACACTGGCAAGACAAATTCCCTGATAATTGTCTGGAATTGGGATCATAGCCTTCCTGTCGAGACTAGAGATCAAAGCCTTGTCGGATCAGACTGACTGTCACTGGTCTTACCTTGTTGAACCCGTAGAGCTCCTGTTTGATCCGCTCTCTCTGGGACTCCTGGCCGTGTCTCCTAAACCTCTTCATCCTCTCAGGAGCACACAGGCCCAACTGCTACACCTCTACAGAGAGAGACAGTGGGAGAGAGGAGATTCATGAAGTAAGGGGGGGGAAGTGCAATAGCCTAATAGGACGACAAGCATTCATTCACAAGTCTCCACTCTCTTCCTCTCTGTCACTCGACTATCTGAAGAACGTGGGCGTGGAGATGGTGAAGAGATGGAGAAAACTTCCTGGAGCAAAACAAAAAGGAGGAAAAGAGAGTGAAGAGACTGACAGCTGGAGCAGGTAACTAAACCAGCGCTCCAGGAAAAACTCAGCTCAGATGGTGTGTGTTGGCAACTGACAGAGACAGGCAGATGAGAGAAAGGAATTCCATGGGAGGAGCATGGCATACTCTTTCTTGTCTGTGGTCAACACACACACACACTGCCTGAGGGGGCAGGGCTCGTCTCAGACAAGAGCTAGGGGTCGGAGGTCACTGGAGGCTCAACTAAAGAGACCATTGTTCTACTACTACACACTGATGGAAACACCTGTCACACCTGCCATTTCCAAATAGGCCCTTCAGAGAGAAAGAGGAAAAGTGAGAGAAAGAACTAGTGTCTGCTTTTCATTCTTTCCTTTATCAATAACGTTTGCGCGACGTTTAGGGCATAACAAACCATGACCCCATCACAACCTTTTAAAAACAACACTCCTCTCTTTTCCAGACAATTTAAAACCCCTGGACTCCGACTTTCATTTCACTAAGAGGAAGGAAAAGTACTGGACAGCTTTCTCTTAATCTCTACACATACCAACACATTCCCTAAGCCCATCCCGTGAAGGAGAGGTTAAAGCCACAGGTTGGTTAGACCATAAATGTCAGTGGTCTAACATGCTGACCAGACCACTCACGCGCGTTAGTTTTTGTCCACCCACACCAGACGCGATCAGGACACGCAGGTTGAAATATCAAAACTAACTCTGAAACAACTATATTAATTTGGGGATATGTCGAAAAGCTTTAAACATTTATGCCAATTTAGCTAGCTAGCTTCCTGTTGCTAGCTAATTTGTCCTGGGATATAAACATTGGGTTGTTCTTTTACCTTAAATGCAAAAGGTCCTCTACTACGACAATTATTCCACAGATAAAAGGGTAAACTGAGTTAGTTTCTAGCTCTCTTCCTCCAGGCTTCTTCTTCAGACTTGATATGGTGGATGGCAACCAACTTTAAGGTGCATTACCACCACCAACTGGAGTGTGGACCGCAGTTCATCTTTGGGTATATGCTCCTAAAAACCAATGAGATGGGAGGAGGGACTTGCAGTGTATCAAGCGTCACAAATAGAACAATGTTCTATTTTAGAGCCTGACTACACAACCACGCGCGAGCAGTGTGGGTACATAATTGAGTAACATGCATGTGTAAATTTATTTTGCGACGCAGGCGTTGAGGTCAGCATATAAGCCTCAGTCTACTCTGTCTGAACTCAACCTCAAAGCTGTGTCTCCCTAGGTGATGACAAATTAAATGTTCCCCTCAAAAGACCAACATAAAACCCTACACAAAAACAGGCCAGTGTTTCAGGCCTTGATTTTAAAGTAAACATACAAAAATGTAAACAATGATTTCATAAAAACTACAAATTATAATATTGCAAGACGGGGTAAGCTATGAGACCGTATTTTCTGTCTTGGCCGACTCAGTCTTCGAGACAAGGTAATAATAACAAAAGTATGTCTCACTCTGATATCAGCGGCAAGATGCCGTTAGTCATTAGGCGTGTGAGGGATTATGGGATAGTGGAGGACTGACTCACACCCTCACCAAGTAAACTTCCTTGTTTGGATCCTGCAGACTAAGGGAGTGGGATGAAGTTGCATGCTTAAAGATTTGGGGAGGGTAGGCTTACCCTAGATCTGTGCTAAATAAATGTATATTTATGTATATTTTTTTTAATAGAAGAGAGTTCCATGTTAAATGTGTGTCGTGCCCATTGGTCTAGTACCCATTCTGTTCCTCTGAGTCCGCCAATGTAGACCCAAGGGGCCAGCAGAGCAGAAAGAAGCAGCTCAGTGCTCTAAGCCTGCTAACAAAGGCTGGGTGGGAGGTCCTCTTTAGGGCTTCACACACATAATGGCTTCCTAGGCAAGGACAAGAATCTGCTCTGCTGATGAAAACTGAGGGTAGCTGTAGGAGGAACACACAACGCATATGCAGGCACACCGCAGTATGGAAAAGCATGACCTTGGCTTCATCATATGAGGACTACCAGGCGGTCTTATGGCAGTGCTCAATGTCAACACAGACCCAAGGAAGCCATAGCCGACATCATTACTGAAACAGACAACATGGTGATTAATTGTAGGATTTCAACCAGTGTGACAGTTAGGCAAGGCCTAACCAGTGATTATGCATCCCATACGCTCCCATTAGAACCTCACCATCAGAACAGAGTTGTGTTTAGAACTGTCAACTCAAACAGCAAGTTCCGCCTCTTCCTGTTGCGGCTCTCTTTTCTTCAGAGTACAAAAGGCTTGGAAAATGGAGCAAACTGAAAATGAGTGACTTATTCAAGTCTACAGTACAGTTACTGGTTTGGAGCCGGGAATCATGTGCAGTATGTCACATGACATATTCTAACAGACATAGCCTACATTTCCATTCATAACACCCTGTGGACAGTATTCTGGCAATAAGGCTTAGGGGAAGTCCCCAAAGGGAAGGGATTTGTTCATTACTTGGAAAAACAATGCTATGCTGAAGTCAGTGACACAGAAACTAAGTGGTAAACATCCACAGTGTCAGTGAGTGGACAGTATAGCCATTCTATTACACTAACTGAGCGAAATCCGACATGGATTTTCCCAGGAATTCCATTTGGACAGAGCAGGGCAATGACCTTGTGTTGAGAAATAGGTACACAGACAGACACCCACCTCACACAGCAATTATCCTAACCAGCAAGGGCCGTTAACAGTGTTTACACACTTGGTCAAGGATTTACAAGACAATGAAGTTTTGACATCGGTGTAAATGTATTACCTGGCCTCGCTCTTAAAACAACACTGATGTCATTCTTGATGACAAAGATCAAACTGAATGAGAGCAGCATTGTTTTAAGTGGGGCCTAGCCTATATGCGGGCTTCTACAAATTCATATTAAATTCTTTGGAAATGCTTGGCTACGGCAGAATCACACTCCCAGTTCGTTAACACTACTCACCTGTGACATCAAACTCCCAGCATTAAACCAACTCAAAGCATCAGAGATGAGAGGGATGTACAGAGGGAAGAAAACACACACAAACATGCCTGGACAGGGCATCAGATGTAAACTAGACTTAGTACTAGAGCTACTGTGCTTAAAGTAACCATCAGTGAAAATCTCACTTTTAAAAGTTCATATTCTGTTAGGCTAACTCGTCCTCAAATAAAGTTGTTGACTCATTCTATACTAATTTGTGGACAAACCATAAATTGTAGGGCTGGGAATTGCCAGAGAGCTCACAATACAATATTATCATGATACTTAGGCTAGCTGCCGATATGATTTGTATTGCGATTCTCACGATTCTATATGTATTGCGATTCGATACTGTGATTGTATTACGATTCGATGTTAAACATATTGCTCACCATATATCTGCTGCAGAGGGACAAGAGAGAGCCATGAGAAAACAAGTTTTGATCAATCATGGAAATAAAAGTGCTGAAAACAATGGCTCCATATTTAAAAAGAACAAGCTATGAAGAAAAAATATATATACTGGAGTTTTGGTGCAGGTACAGCCACCTAGCACAAAAATATTGCGATATTGTCGATATACCGTAAAAAAAAGAAATCAACCCCCCCCAAAAAAAATAATCAAATAAACTGGAGAGAAAACACTTCAAAAACCCAACCTCAAAACCGACCGTTAAAAAAAAAGAAAGAAATCCTCATCGAGGATGACCAATCAGCAGTCTACTCGCATTCATATTTTTATATGACCGGTATACATGTACACCATTCTGTTGTTGGGGTATGCTCACACAATTCCAACACAGAAAAGCTGCTTTAACAGATTTAATTTAAAAAAAATTTTGGAAGGAAAACATTTCACTCATATTGTAAATAATTATAGGTCATATTTCAGAGAAATCTGGAAACTCTGGACATTAAGCCCCGTCTTTAAACAACATAGCTGGCATTGTAATTCAAACCGAATGGCCAGGAAAAATGCCTGGCATCTGAAATATTCTACTTATGTTCTTATGCAATCACCAGCTATGTCAGAGCTTGTAGGGCAAAAAAAACGACTAATAAGTCACTCCCATGAAACCGGCCGATAAGCAAAAACAAGTAGTTAATTAACCGAGAAGAGGGAGTTCATGTTTGGTGTTAAAAGTGTGGCTATAAAACTAAAAAGCCTAATTCACTCACACAAACAATAAGAAAACCTGTCTGACGAGTGCAGGAGACAATACAGCCAAGGAGAATTAGCTGTGTTGGCAAACGTGGTGTGATCATGAAAACATTGAGACGAGACTACACCTCTCTCCCGTCCTCCTCCCACTCTCTTCCCTCACTCATGGCACACAGAGGCTCAGCTACCTCCTCTCCTGAACTCTATCACTATGGAAGAGTGGGACATTGAGTTTCACTGACCCAAAATAATTTAGTCACGCTTCTCAGTGAATTTGCAAACAGACTCTTAACCTTTGTCCTAAGACGCAAGAAGAGCATAGGACTGAAAGTTTAGAAGTCCTTCATACTGAGTCAGCCTGCATGACAATGCAGCACACAAATTAAATTTAGGCCTCAACGTCTAAAAAGGAGAATAAGAGAGAAAAGGGAAGGGCGGCTGTGTAGGCTGTCACGCTGGTACAGGCTGAGCCATACCCACTCATTGCAGGGTTAGGCCTATTCTTAGTGATGACTCCTCTCACTCAGCATCAACGGATGGGACCTGACTCCTCAAATACTTTTAGAAATGGATCTCATCACTGATCTGCCAGTAAGGTTGAATTTGTGAAACCAATAACATCATAACCTTCATTTCACGTCTACAATCAGTGATAAGGATAATTGATTACAGGGATTCAAGGAAGAATATATTCATGGGACTCAGAGCAGAGATGTTTTTCTTGTCACTGTCTGGACAGAAATAAAATATTGTCGGGGGTCTGGTGGACAGGATGTCATTCCCCTCCCTCCTGTAATCACACAGACAGGACAACAGTTTACACTGGCCTCACTGCTATTTAGTTACAACGCTACTGGTTGCATTATTGCTCATTGCCTACTGTGTGGAGTAGAGTGCACTTTCTGTTATTATCATCCCCTTGAGGATTTTTTTGTATTGTGGTATCATGTATCAAGCAGCTCCTAAGGCTGTGCAACCGTTAGGACAAAAGCTATACAATGTGCACCGACTTGAATAGAAAAATAAAGGTCTATGCAACAACACATTGTCACATTCTTTCCTAGTCGTTCACTATTGACTGTTCTTGGGATACATTTTGATGCATTACTAGGAAATGCCAGGGGCCTCAAGGTCCGATATTGTCACAACGCTTAGGTGACGATAAGATATGTATTGCGATTCAATACTGTAATTCTATTGCGATTTGATGTGCCAAACATACTGCTCACTATATCTCTGCTGCAGAGAGACAGAGAGCCTGAGAAAATAAGTTTGGATCAGTCCGGGAAATAAAAATGCTTAAAACATGCAGCCTCACCATTTAAAAAGAAGATAGAGAAGACGCTTTAGGATGCCAAATACTGGAGTTTTAGTGCAGGTACAGCTGACTACCG
Source organism: Salmo trutta (assembly GCF_901001165.1). Lineage (NCBI taxonomy): Eukaryota > Metazoa > Chordata > Actinopteri > Salmoniformes > Salmonidae > Salmo > Salmo trutta. The sequence continues at coordinate 17,392,096 of NC_042966.1, forward strand.
CTACCTAGAGTAGCAAAAATATATATTTTTCTACAATACCAGACAAAAGTTGACACGTTGTAGTATAATAGTGAAAACATCAAAACTATGAAATAACACATGGAATCATGTAGTAACCAAAAAAGTGTAACAAATCTAAATATATTTTATATTTGAGATTCTTCAAAATAGCCACCCTTTGCCTTGATGACAGCTTTGCACTCTTGGCATTCTCTCAACCAGCTTCATGAGGTAGTCACCTGCAATACAATTAACAGGTGTGCCTTCTTGAAAGTTAATTTGTGGAATTTCTTTCCTTCTTAATGCATTTGAGCCAATCAGTTGTGACAAGGTAGGGGTGGGATAGAGAATATAGCCCTATTTGGTAAAATACCAAGTTCATATTATGGCAAGAGCAGCTCAAATAAGCAAAGAGACAACAGTCCAATACTTTAAGACATGAAGGTCAGTCAATGTGGAAAATTTAAAGAACAATGAAAGTTTCTTCAAGCGCAGTTGGAAAAACCATCAAGCGCTATGATGAAACTGGCTCTCATGAGGAGCGCCACAGGAAAGGAAAACCCAGAGTTACCGCTGCTGCAGAGTATAAGTTCATTAGAGCCTCAGAAATCAGCCTCAGAAATTGCAGCCCAAATAAATGCTTCACAGAGTTCAAGTAACAGACATCTCAACATCAACTGTTCAGAGGAGACAGCATGAATCAGGCCTGCATGGTCGAATTGCTGCAAAGAAACCACAGCTAAAGGACACCAATAATAAGAAGACTTTCTTGGGACAAAAACACAAGCAATGGAAACCATCCTTTGGTCTGATGAGTCCAAATTTGAGATTGTTGGTTTCAACCGCTGTGTCTTTTTGAGACGCAGAGTAGGTGAAGGGATGATCTCCCATGTGGTTCCCACTATGAAGCACGGAGGTGGTGGTGTGATTGTGCTTCGCAGGTGACACTGATTTATTTAGAATTCAAGGCACACTTATTCAACAGGACAATGACCCAACACACCTCCAGACTGTGTAAGGGCTATGTGACCAAGGAGTGATGGAGTGCTGCATCAGATGACCTGGCCTCCACAATCACCCGACCTCAACCCAATTGAGATGGTTTGGGATGAGTTGGACCGCAGAGTGAAGGAAAAGCAGCCAACAAGTGCTCAGCATATGCAGGAACTCCTTCAAGACTGCTGAAAAAGCATTCCAGGTGAAGCTGGTTGACAGAATGCCAAGTGTGTGCAAAGCTGTCAAAGGCAAAGGGTGGCTACTTTGAAGAATCAAAAAAAATCATTTAGATTTGTTTATTACTTTTTTGGTTACTACATGATTCCATGTGTAATTTCATAGTTTGTCTTCACTATTATTCTACAATGTAGAAAACAGTAAAAATAAACACTTGAATGAGTAGGTGTGTCCAAACTTTTGACTAGTACTGTACGCATGTACACACAGGAGTCAAATCTTAATATATTATTGTCCAAAAAATAATGTCACGCAACTGTATTGACCCCCCTATTACTTAGCTACTTAAAACATGACCTAGAGGCCTTGGTAAAACAAGCGAGAGAAGTTAATGTTACTGTTGAAGATTAAGTTAAGCGTTAGTGTAACTGATGTGAAATGGCTAGCTAGTTAGCGGGGTGCGCGCTAATAGCGTTTCAATCGGTGACGTCACTCGCTCTGAGACCTTGAAGTAGTTGTTCCCCTTGCTCTGCAAGGGCCGTGGATTTTGTGGAGCGATGAGTAACGATGCTACGAGGGTGGCTGTCGTCGATGTGTGCAGAGGGTCCCTGGTTCGAGCCCAGGTAGGGGCAAGGAGAGGGACGGAAGCTAAACTGTTACATTAGCTACTCTACTTCCTCTCCTGTCTCATTAGCTAACCAGTCTATTTCTCCTGCGAGGTAAACTGTTCAACATTGGTAGAGTAAAACAGGAATTAGGCCTAGATAGGAGACTGTACAGTGTGTAGGTTAACGAGCCACTGGCATGACACGTTCAGTGAGGAATTGCATCTAGCCAACTCGAGGCATGGGTTGAAAGACTTACAAGCAAAACATGGCCCTCAAGAGGGCCTTTTGTTGCCCTTGGAGGTGAGACTAGACTTTAGGTTGTTTAGAGAATGAATCATGTGGTCACTGGTCAGTCAGTGTCTTGTAAAAATGCTGTATCCTTCCCTCCATAACGTTATACTCTTCCATCATTCTGCACTTGGCTAAGCAGTAAGCACCCTTAGCATGGCCTACTCTAATGAAAACAACTTAGCCAGAGCGATTTGATCTCAATACTTCTTTAGCTTTCCTTATCAAGACTGATCTACAGATAACTGCCAAAATAAAGGAAACACCAACAATGTCTTAAGGTGTTGGGTCACCACAAGCCTCCAGAACAGCTCCAATGCACCTAGGCATAGATTAATTATTGTGTCTGGAACTCTATTGGAGGGATGTGACACCATTGTTCACCAAATTATGGAATTTCTCATTGTTTTGTTGATGGTGGTGGAAAACACTGTCTCAGGCACCGCTCCGGAATCTTCCATAAGAGTTCAATCGGGTTGAGATCTGGCGACTGAGACACACACAGCCTAATCCCCCTATGCTCCTTTTAGTCATGGCAACCAAAATAATGGGAATTTTTATACATGACCCTAAGCATTATGGGACTTTATTTGTTTAACTCATGAATGACACCTGCTTGGCAGCACCTGCTTTTAATATACTTTGTATCACTTGTGGTTTTTATTTCGGCAGTTACCTGTACATTTTGGGACAGGTGCTTGTTTTGCTTAGAAACTGGGGAGTAGTTTCAGGTGGAATTTATCATGTCCCAATGGCAGAGGTCTGCTGGGAACAAAGGGGTGTTGTTTGGCTAGCACAGCTGCAGGTGGGAATGAAGAACTGGGCAGTGTCAGTGGAATGTCTGTCCTTCAGTAGTAGCCTGTCTGTCCCAGTCTTTTTTCCTGGATAGAAACCAACACTGTCCAAAGGTACAGTAAGCCTCACTCTTGACTGAGTAAATACTTGACACTTGTAAAGCCATATAAAAAGGTAGCAATGCGTGCAAATTCATTACTGCACATTTGCATAGAACTGCAAACAGATGACAAACAGCTGGCAGAAATGAATACAATCTTAAGTATCCTCCGTGTTGCAGAAGCCAAGAATGACGTGAACGTCATGTATAACCCAAAACAGTCTTGTTGACATTTGTAATGAAGACAATATTCTCTTATTTTGGTCGGGAATTTTCCTGAAACCAGTCAAACCGGTTTAACAGATTACTTCTTACCACAAACCCATACGCCCCCTCCCCAAACATAATTACTCATTGATGAAACCCTACCTCTACCGTTGACTCAAACTACCTGCGAGGCGAGGAAGACACCTTTCTCCCACCTACTCTTTCCCGTTGCCAAAGTTTTACCTTTCCATCATTATGCAACAGTTAGCTAGCTCAGCTGATTAAAAAACGTGGTGAATGATTCGTGATGTTGATGGCCCTGAACGGTGAATATTTTTAGCTAATAGACAGACATGGCGACTGCTAGCGAGTTTGTTACAGTAACGTTAGCGTTCTGAGTTAGCTAACGTTAGGTAGCTAGCTAACGTTCGCTATTTCATAAACTTGTGCAGCAAGCAAGTTAACAGGTACTTGTATGTCAGTCCGGTGTATCCAAAAGTTAATGATTATTTAAGCTATGTCTAAAGGGTATAGACCCTTTCATCCCTGGTCGAATGGAAATGTATTTGAATGGCTTGGCAGCGGTTCACCAACAACACTGGCAAGCTAACTAGCTAACGTTAGTCAAGTTAACACACAGTAACTAATCTCTCGAGGTTGACGTGCTAACTAGCGAGTGTTACCCAGTTAAATTAAACTTCAGCAGTAAGGTCAAGTAATAGCATTTTAGCTGGTTAACTAACGACATGCTACAACACCTGTAGACGCGACACTCCTCTCTCGCTCGGGCCCTTCGAAACTCACCTGACTCCCAACGGCCGTTGCCCAGCTGTGTCCAATATCAACACGCTTTCGCCCGCTAATTCACAGAGCTTGGTCGGCGTCCAGTTTGCCACGTTTCAACTTCCCAAACCAATTTCAAATCAGAATCCAACGCGCGTCGTCTGCTTGTATTGAAGTATGTAAATGCAGGTCCTGTGTTGGTTTGTTTGGAGGCTCGCTAGTCCACCTATCTTTCGTTTGCCCCGTCTCCGCAGCCTCGAGGTGATGATTCCCGATGCCCCAGACCCGCAAAGCGCAACTTGACTGGCTAGCCTCCGCTCAGACTCCTCCCTTCACATCCTCTTCCGCAATACGAATCAGCAAGGGAGTAAAGCATGACCATACAAATAGGTTTGGCTCCAAATGTAGAGTCAGATGTTTATTAATTTAAAGTAAACTTTGGAATTTCCCCTAGTACATTTTCAGGAAGTAACGTTACATTGTGAACAGATGTTGCATGAAGTATAAGGTATCAAACTCATTCTGTTTATTTTGCAGAGTTACTTATAGTGTAAACAATAATCTCATATTGATGGTACTTTTCGGAGTAATTGTATAATACAACATAACAGTCTTTGAGATGCAACCACAAGAGATTATACTTCATTTGATTTAGTGCTTGGCAATTATTAACTGTATTAGAATCATGATAGTTTAAGGCACTCTGAAGAAAAGTCATACAAAAGATTGCTTTACCTGCTCATTTCACCCCCATCTGCTTGATTAAACATTGCTACATCCGCAAACAAAAGACCCTGCAAATCAATAGGAATGTGCTTTTTTTGTGGTCAAGTTGTACATAATGGAAAAATGCACAGTGTTTGCTCTTCACTGTATCGCTCATGTAGAGATAAATATACAGCTAGTGAATTTTTGAGTTCATTCAAAACACTGAAAACAGTATTGGAAGGATAATAGTAAAGCCATGACCTTAATCCTTGCACATACTTATATGTTTCCTTTGGATCTGCAAGTTACAGATGCATTGCGAGCTGAGTAGATGGGGGTAGGAGGAAGGGGCTGGAGGTTGTTTTCCAACCGGGCATCTTTCCTCTCCATATACTTAGATAGACATCACATTATTGTATCTGACCCATTATGGCAATTGTTTGAGCATGGGCAGCACCGTTGAGGCCATCTCCATTTTGAAGTAGTCCATTTTCTTGTTCTTCTACTTCTATGAGTTGGCAAACAAACTGAAAGTGTGCATACTGCCACCTAGAGCATGTTGTTTGAACAGGTATAAAGCCAAGGTTGACAAATATAATTAATTGGCTGATCCCTCCTGATGACCCGTATGGAATCATGTGATCCTTCCTTAACACATAAGAAGTACCACCCAGTTGACTACTTAAACATTGTGAAAGTCCTCTATGGTGCTGCCCATGCTAAAACAGGTTTTTGGGCACTACAGTCCTCCATGTTGCTCTCCCATACTCATCTTTTCCTCTCACATATTTCTTCCTTCCTTCCTCCATTCAAAAATTACACATCTTATCCCGCTTCCGCCTACCAGACAGGAGCTTGCACCAGTCTGACTGATAGGGGTTCAGGGAGTAATACCTTGCATTAAGTAGTGTTTATTAAAGTGTACTTGATGTGTTGTAAACAACTCTACAGACTGGTCAGTTTGTTACACAGTTCTCTAACACGTTTTTGTAACAAAACAATACCAGCAGAAGTACTGATGCCCACTCTTTGGAATGTTCGGATCACCCCTCCTACATTCTCACAGATACCCCACCAAACACTCAGTCTAATCACAAACCCGGTCTACGTCTCTCTCTGCCTCTTTAAGAACTGCACTGATCATCAACAGGATTCCTTATTGTTGGGGACAGGGTCTATTCTGTAAAACCAGATGTAGGCCTAGCCTACATTTTAGAACAGACTACAACACGTCAAGAACGGTCTGTTCCACTGCAGGGCTACCCAGGTTAGAATTCGTTAGAGGGTTCAGATGGCAGGGTCAGTCTCAGCTTCACACCAAAGGGAGGATTGTAAACATCATAGAGCGACCTTTGAACTTTACAGTATTAGTAAAGTATGTTAATTATTGACCATCCATAAGCAGTCGTGCAGTAGGTTGTAAACATTATATTGTGACCTTTGTTATTTTAGTCTGATTAAATCCATAACTGGTGATTCAGTGGTGAGCTGGAATGAGCTACATCACTACCGTACAAGCTGCAGAGTATGGCAGTTCAAAACGTCCATGGAGTCAGGGGTCACCGAGTCAACCCTAAAACCCTCTGCCAAAGACACCGTCAGCAGCTCCTCCAAAAACCTGTGCATGTCTTTGACCTCACAGGGGCTGCGGCGTGGGATGATGGCATCACAGAGGTCACCTAAGTGGGTCTGTGTGGCCCAAGAGTCCGAGATGACGAGTCCTCTGTACCGCTGTTTCTCATACTGGTCCTGGGGAAGTTCGTCTGGCCGGGGAACCCACTCCAGTTTGAGACGGTTGTAGCGCTGGTCACTGGGGAGGGGGGAAGTAAGACCCTGGGTTGTGCGGTAAGAGAAACGCTCACAGAGGAGAACCAGAAAGGTACGCCAGGTACAGAAGATTTCGGCGGTGAGGATGCACACTGAGCATGTGCGGAGTTCGTAGTTCTCGGGAGCACGCCGTAGGTTGAAGTGTAGCACGCGCACCTGGAATGAGACAAACAAGCTGATGCTGCAGTGCTAATGATGCATGTGTGAAAGAACATCTGCATTCCACAACAAACCCACATACACACACACATGCTTACACTATAATACTAACAAACACACAAACAATACACACACACACCTGGCAGTCCACGTCCACCAGCAGCAAGGCTCTTCTGGGTGCATTTCTCAGGCTGAGCGCTCCAGCCTCAACGTGCCGCTGTATCTCATCCAGTAGGGGGCGTATCTGGAAGAAATCTGCCTCCCTCCTCAGCAGCCTCATCTCAGAGAACCCGTCCGGCAGGTCCAGGAAGCTGAAACGTAGGAAGTTCAGGATATAGCGGAAAACCTTCCCGTCGCGGTCGATGAAAACGTTTCCGCGTTTGTCCCTAAGCGTAGAGATCTGTCCGGTGAACATGGCGCCCAGCATGGAGTCTCGGTAGCGAGTCAGAGTGTCCAGGGTCGTAGTGTAGATCTCACCGCCAACGTTGAGAGACACAGGGTCCGACAAGGAGTTACTGTTGCTGTTAATGTTGCTGTCCGAGGAGTTTAGGTTCAGCATCCTCAGGCATGGAAACGACCTCTGCTCAGGCTAGAACACTAGATTAGAACACTCGAGATTGGAAATGGTAGAACTGTTGTCATATCACTTCTCTGTCTCTTTCTATGGACTTCAGCGGACTGTTCAAAGGAAGTTATACGTTTCAAGTGTCTTTTGCAGCCTGAAGAGACTTTCCTTTCAGAGGCGGCAGGGCAAAGTTGTAACCGGAATACTAGCAAGTCACAAAAAGACCCCAAAAGTATGAAATAACAAAAAGATCAGAAAAGATTGTCTCAGAGTTTCTGGAAGCTGGATCTGTAAAAAGCCGGTGCTCTGTGCAGGTGGATTTATCTATCTGTAGTTTTGTTTCTCCCCATCATGGTCCTATGCTGTGTAGGATTCCTGTTGGTGAGCTGAGGCCTGGTTAGTTGCATAAGACTGTTTGTGTCTGAGCAGCTGGCAGTGAGAGAGACGGGAGAGAAGGACAGCGAGGCGGGAGAGAAGGACTGGAATGCTAATAAAGGGGCGCTGCTAGCTTTTATTCTTCTGCCGTAACCCCTACTGTCTCACTCACTCACACACACACACGCACACGCACACACACGCACACACACACAGACAGGGGCGCGTGCACAAACACACACACATACTCTCTGGAGGCTGTTCAGGCAAGACACAGGGGACTAAGCAGTTTGTCTTAAAGTGACAGTAGATATTCTAAAAGCTCTTTTACCCACAGTGACCAGTTTGTGCAATCTTGTCCCCAAGTCCCATTCACACAGCGTGTGTGTGTGTGTGTGTGTGTGTGTGTATTCCTCCTCACCTGTATGTGCTGCATGGTCCTGTCTATGGCTCTAGGCTGCAGTAGTGTGACAGTACAACCTCCAAAACCTCCACCTGTCATCCTGCTGCCGAACACACCTTCCACATCCACGGCTGCAGACACCAGCTCATCCAGTTCCTTACAGCTCATCTCATACAGGTTCCTGACAGTAGGGAACACATTATGGATGGATACTTTACATTTCTATCATATTTTACATGTGGATGAATAAAACAAGAATCTGTCCTCAATGCATTGACTGCGTTGAGGATTTCTTTTGAGGGTGTTCTCTATTCACCTGAGTGAGTTGTGGCTTTCCACCATGAGTTTGCCAAATTCTTTGTAGGCCCCTTTCTTCAGGGGCTCTGCTGCCTGGGCCGTAAGCTCTATCTCCTCAATCACTTGACGAGCCCTCGACAGGTGTCATCGTCCAATCGGCTCTTAGCATCTGGAACAATTAAAAAAATAACACAATGCTTGAATGTATAAGAATAGATTAGAACAGAATATAATATCCTCTCGTTCTCACCCTCCTGGTCCTTCAGTGTGGCATCTCTCAAGCTGGCCTTTTCCAAGATGGCGACTGCCTCCTCACACTGTCTTCATCTGCCATGGTACTCGCTGCCCATTAGAGAATGTTTGACGTTCTAATTACGGATGAGGATGACCAGGCCTGAGTCAGACAGAGGGACAGGAGTTGCCTCCAGAGATGTGAGGAAACAACAAGAGTATATAATACAGTCATAACACAGTAATAAACAACACTTTCTGTTAAGCTTTAGCTTTACTTTAGCATTAGCCATGATTCTTTAGCGTATGCCTATAGCAGGGGTTCCCAACCTTTTCACTCAGGCCCCTCTTCCAGCATTGGTGAACATCCCGTGCCCTCCACAGTTTGGGAACCGCTGGCCTATAGGACGATTCCACACCTGCGTAGGCAGAAGATATTTTGTGTATCTCAGATTGTTCTGGCAATCCTCACATAATCTTAGCCACTTTTTAGACCTATACATGCCTCCTGTAAGACCCTATGATCCGTGAACCATACATGATACAGATGTCTTAGTGTCAGTATACTATACTTCTTGTAGTGTGTTCTCAAATATGGAGTATGTCTAGATGAAATGCAAATTTTCACATTCATTTATTCAACATAAAAAGATAATATCTCAAAAGTTAATTTTTTGATTTAGCTTTTTTTCAGACATGTTGTTTGGAATGTCAAAGTGTGCTTGCTCTCTGGTACTTCTAATGACATGACCCATTTTTATACATAAATGCATGTTATATTTCATTAACCAATCACAGCCCTCCTTTAGGATTGCACATTCAGCAAATCCCCAGCAGAGGGAGTTCCCTTTGAATCCATTTCCCATTCACTGTGGTGGTGCTCATAAAATGCCTCAGAACAGAATTAGCAGAACGCCTACTCTGGAATTTGTTTACATCCTTGTTAGTGAGCATATGTCCTTTGCCAAGATAATTCATCCACCTGACAGGTGTGGAATATCAAGAAGCTGTTTAAACAGCATGATCATTACACAGGTGCACCTTGTGCTGGGAACAATAAAAGGCCACTCTAAAATGTGCAGTTTTGTTATATAACACAATGCCACAGATGTCTCAAGTTTGGAGGGAGCATGCAATTGGCATACTGACTGCAGGAATGTTCACCAGAGCTGTTGCCAGATAATTGAATGTTCATTTCTCTACCATAAGCTGCTTCCAACATTGTTTTAGAGAATTTGTCAATACATAAAATCAGCCTGCCTCCCCAGTGGGTGGGCCTGGGTCCCCAGTGGGTGGGCCTATGTCCTCACAGGCCCACCCATGGCTGCGCCCCTGCCAGTCATGTGAATTCCATAAATTAGAGCCAAATGAATTTATTTCAATTGACTGATTTCCTTCTATGAACTGTAACTCAGTAAAATCGTTGAAACTGATGCATGTTGCGTTTATATTTTTGTTCAGTATAGATATGATTGTTATTTTTATCAATATTGTTGCACAAAGGCGTTTCCGACACAAAAAGATCCCACTATGTCGAACGAACAAATATGTGTCGGCATTTAATTTTTTTTTATCGAAATGTCCTGTTACCATCACAGTTTGTATGACTGTACTCGCATGAAAATTGGTTGGAAACGTGGTTATAAATAACTAAACGTACCACTTTTATAAGCATTTGCATCTGAGTCTAAGTACTTTAAACCTCCTCAATATTACTAGCCGGGGGATTAGCTCAAATGGTAGAGCGCTCGCTTAGCATGCGAGAGGTAGCGGGATCGATGCCCGCATCCTCCAATAATTTTCACATTTACTAAGGAGATTTCTGTGGTTTATTCGATGACAGCGTGTGTACATATCTAGTATTTGTGTTGTGGATATTTCTGTTCAATACAATAAGTACGGAATATTAAAAAGTTATTACTTCGAATATAATTGCATTGCCTTCAATGTCCTACCGCATGAATGTCCAACTGCTTTCATTGCTTTCTCTCTCTCGACTCTCTCTTCCAGTAGAGGGCGGTATGTTCTCATCCAACTACATTAAATCTAAAATAACGATAGAACCTGTGCAATTTCGATCAGTGTTTATCATTATTCAGGCCTATATCAAGTGCATTTTCATAAACAGTTAGTTCATGATTAAGCCTTAAAAAATGTATGATTGTGGGAAGAAGTGTTATTGTTCAACAACAAAAAATGAAAGTGGAAGGAGAAAGGGAGAGGGAAGGAAAGAGAAGAAGTGTTGCAAATAGGTCCCATTGCCATGGGTATGTCTCTCACCATTGCTATGCTGTCTGGAATGTTAAATAAACACACACACACACACACACACACACACACACACACACACACACACACACACACACACACACACACAATCTCACATAGAATCTACGTGGAAACTGCAACACCATTCATGTCATGTGGTGTTGTAAATACCTTGAACATGCAACATCAGATCCATGTCACATTTTCATCATATTTTAGATGTTGACATTTTTGCTTATTCTCACTGTTTAATCACGGTCTGTTTTCATCCTATATTCAATAGTGTACAAAACATTAGGAACACCTGCTCTTTCCATGACATAGACAACCAGGTGAATCCAGGTGAAAGCTATGATCCCTTATTGAGGTCACTTGTTAAATTCACTTCAATCAGTGTAGATGAAGGAGAGGTGACAGGTTAAAGATGGATTTTTAAGCCTTGAGACAATTGAGACATGGATTGTGTATGTGTGCCATTCAGAGGGTGAATTGGCAAGACAAAATATTTAAGTGCCTTTGAACGGGGTATGCTAGTAGGTGCAAGGCGCACCTGTTTGAGTGTGTCAAGAACTGCAACGCTGCTGCATTTCTAACGCTCAACAGTTTCCCATGCATATCAAGAATGGTCCACCACCCAAAGGACATCCAGCCAACAGCAGGCCAGTCGTCGAAAATAGGTAATTGATGAAAGAGGACAAAGGAGGCTGACACAAATTTTGCAGAGCAAAAGATGGGCTACAGTTTGTCAACTTACAGTCCAGTACAACATTGGTGCCCAAAGACCCATAAAATAATCCACAACTCGTCGTACCCTGACACGAATGGGGTATGGCAGCCGACGGCCTTACTGACTTCCACTTCTTTCAGCAAAATACTAGAAACTGCGGTTGCAGTGGGCTAAGGAGTGAAAACACTGGACACTGGAGAATGTGAAAAACATTGCTTGGTCTGATGAATCCCGATTCCTGGTGTTTCACACTGATGGGAGGGTATGGAGAAAACCACATGAGTTCACGCAGCCATCATGCCGAGTGTCAACATTTCAGACTGGTGGTGGTGGGATGGTGTGGGGTGTATTTTCATGGCATACATTGGGCCCCTTGATAAAAGTGGAGAAATGTTTGAATGCCACAGGATATCTGAACATCATCGCCAATTAGGTGCATGTAAGGCTCTGGGCGTAGTGGGTGCGAAGTCAGGCGCAGGAAGCAGAGAGTACAGGGTAGTGCTTTAATGTCACACACGGCGAACACAAGCCCCCCCACGGAGATACAGAGAGCACACAAAAACAAAATGCCCCAAACACTGGGGACTGAAACAGTCCGAGGAAACCCACGTACAAAGCACCTCAAACACGAGCGTGCACAGACGCAAATACACAAAACATTCCCGCACACAGAGCAGGCGGGCCTACTGGCTAAAATAACCCGACTAATCAGCCTAACACAAAACATGTGCAAACAATAAACAGAAAGGGGGAAAAAGGGAATCAGTGGCAGCTAGTAGGCCGGTGACGACGACCGCCGAGCACCACCCGAGCAGGAAGGGGAGCCACCTTCGGTAGGAGTCGTGACAGTGCATCCCTTCATAGCAGCAGTGTATCCATCTGCGAATGGATTTCTTCAGCAGGATAATGCCCCATGGCACAATGGCTAGGATAGTCCAGGAATGGTTCCACAAACATGACAGTGAATTCAGCTTAGTGCGGTGGCCTACCCAGTCACCAGATCTCAATCCAACTGAGCATCTGTGGGATGAGAAGGAACGAGCTAGAGATCCACTAACAGCCAACTTGACACAACAGTGGGAAGCATTGGCGTCAACATGGGCCAGCATCCCTGTGGAACGCTTTCGATACCTTGTAGAATCCATGCTCCAATGAATTTAAGCTGTTCAGAATTCAAAAGGGGGTGCAACTCAATTTTAAATCAAATCCAATTTTATTAGTCACATGCGCCGAATACAACAGGTGTAGACCTTACAGTGAAATGCTTACTTACGAGCCCCTAACCAACAATGCATTTAAAAAAAAATATGGATAAGAATAAGAAATTAAAGTAACAAGTAATTAAAGGCAGCAGTCGTGAAGAGGGCAGTCGTGAAGAGGGCACGACAAAACCTATTCCCCCTCAGGAGACTGAAAATATTTGGCATGGGTCCTCAGATCCTAAATAGGTTCTACAGCTGCACCATCGAGAGCATCCTGACTAGTTGCATCACTGCCTGGTATGACAACTGCTCGGCCTCCGACCGCAAGGCACTACAGAAGGTAGTGCGAACGGCCCAGTACATCACTGGGGCCAAGCTTCCTGCTACAATAGTCATTTACAACATTAACAATATCTACACTGTATTTCTGATCAATTTCATGTTACTTTAATGGGCGAAAAATGTGCTTTTCTTTCAAAAACAAGGATATTTTAAGTGACCCCAAACTTTTGAACGGTAGTGTAAATAAAGAGAAACCTACACTGAAGAAAAATATAAATGCAACAATTTCAAAGATTTTACTGAGGTGCAGTTCATTTAGGAAATCTGTCAATTGAAATAAATGATTTAGGCCCTAATCTATGGATTTCACATGACTGGGAATACAGATATGCATCTGTTGGTCACAGATACCTTAAAAAAAAGGTAGGGGCGTGGATCAGAAAACCAGTCAGTATCTGGTATGACCACCATTTGCCTCATGCAGAGATGATCAGACTGTTGATTGTGCCCTGTGGAATGTTGTCCAACTCCTCTTCAATGGCTGTGCGAAGTTGCTGGATATTGGCGGGAACTGGAACACGCTGTCGTACACGTCGATCCAGAGCATCCCAAACAGGCTCAATGGGGGACATGTCTGGTCAGTATGCAGGCCATGGAAGAACTGGGACATTTTCAGCTTCCATGAATTGTGTACAGATCCTTGTGACATGGGGCCGTGCTTTATCATGGTGAAACATGAGGTGATGGTTGCGGATGAATGACATGACAATGGGCCTCAGAATCTCGTCACTGTATGTCTGTGCATTCAAATTGGCATCAATAAAATGCAATTGTCTTCCTTGTCCATAGCTTATGCCTGCCCATACCATAACCACACCGCCACCATGGGGCACTCTGTTCACAACATTGACATCAGCAAACCACTCACACACAACGCCATACACGCTGTCTGCCTTCTACTCAGTACAGTTGAAGAGCACACGACCGTAAGGCGCTACAGAGGGTAGTGGGTACGGCCCAGTACATCACTGGGACCAAGCTTCCTGCCATCCAATACCTATATACTAGGCGGTGTCAGAGGAAGGCCCAAAAAATAGTAAAAGACTCCAGTCCCCCAAGTCAAAGACTGTTCACTCTGCTATCGCACAAGGAAGCGGTACCGGAGCACCAAGTCTAGGTCCAAAGGGCTACTTAAATCCCAGCCGGCCAAACCCTCCCCTGTCACGCCTGCTCCCGCTCCCGCTCCCTCTCCCTGGCGCTTGAAGGTGCCAGGCTCCCCAGCATTACACACACCTGCCTTCCCCCCGTCACGCGCTTCAGCGATTATTGGACTCATCTGGACTCAATCACCTCTGTCATTATCTCCCCTATATCTGTCTGGTTCCCCACTCTGTTCCCTGCCTCAGTATTGATTGTCATATGTCCTTGTATACCCGTGTGCTGACGCTGTTCATGTCTTGTTTCATGCCTGTTTCTGATTAAATGTTTGACTCCCCATACCTGCTTCTCATCTCCGGCGTCGGTCCTTACATCCCCTAACCCAGACAATGCTGTGACACAGCCTGGGATCGAACCCAAGGCTGCAGTCGCGTCTCAGCACTCATTGTTGAATTTGCGATTTACAACTTGTTGTGTAATGTTTATGTCCAATGGCTAATAAGCACCAATACATTTTATTTATAATTTCTCTTCATATGACAAGGATTGACAAAGGATTTGCCAGTAGATTGTCAACCTGATTCATGATAATGACTGTTGTCTAGCTTGCTAGCTAAGATTTTGAAAGTATGATGTTGACATGATCAGTAGATATAACGTTATTTGCCGTCATTTTATCTGTGGCCAATGACCTTGAGCCTTCTTGGATGAGCACTTCTAGTGTAAGTCTATGGCAGAACACTGAGCCAATCACGGCACAACTAGAGAACATTACCAACCCCTACGCTCTGTATTTTCTGCTGGCTGCCCCACCACCACAGAAAGCACTGAGCTAGGCTGAAACCCCTGCATTTTGGAGCTGTCTTACTCAAGAAAACAAAAAAGAGACCACGTTTGTATGCGGCATTATTAACTTTTTTTTACATAGTTTGCAAACTGATATGTGACACGTATTAATGCCAAAATAAGATGCGAAGCAGGCAAAAAATAAATAATAAAAATGTTAAGCTAAACAGGTAGGACTCTGCCACTGTAAACAGCCATCCTTGCCTGCCAGAGCTGGAGAGGTGACTCTGTAAACATTCTCCACTTTACCTCTTCCGGGTATTTCTGCAGCTCAAATGGGGCACTTAATGCCCTGCGAGGTTAACCCTTCTGGCTGGACAGTGACCTCAGACACAATCTTCGATGCGAGGACGCTATATTTCTGTAGGACTGTGGTCAAGATGCTTGCTGGATAAATCACGCTGGCATCTTCCTGGGGTCCTGCCACAAATGACTCTACTTCCCTCATCAGTGGCTCCATATCTGTTGAGCGAAGTGCCATAAACACACTTGGATCCATCAGACAACCTGCTGCAGGGGTTGGATGGAAGTTGGCTGCCAGAGGATACAGTATGCATGCAAAGCGCTCAGGAGGACCTGTGCCAAATGTTTTGGAACAGTAGTTGACCGCAAATGTGCCTCAAGGTTGAGACGGCATGGCAACACATCAGACAGTGACTGGCTGCTTGAAGCTCGTCATGCTGTCAGTTTAGGGCGGCAGGTAGCCTAGTGGTTAAGAGTGTTGGGTAACCGAAAGGTTGCTGGTTCAAATCCCCAAGCCAACTAGGTGAAAAATCTGTTGATGTACCCTTGAGCAAGGCACTTAACTCTAATTGCTCTTGTAAGTCACTCTGGCTAGAAGGGTCTGCTAAATGACAAAAATGTAAATTGGTATGGATTGTGAATGGCTTCAGCAACTTCACAAGCTGTTCTAGCATGGCCCAATCATGCTCTGTGCTCACCCATGGATTTCTTCCCTGGTAGCTGGTAATAGTGATTGTCACGCCCTGACTAGGTGAACTCGGGTATTTTGGTCAGGGTGTGTCATGTTGGGTATTTTTCCTTGGTTTGTTTTCTATGTTTGCGTTATAGCCTTGTGTTAGCTCTATGTGGTTTGTTTCTATGTTGGGTTCTGTCGATTCCCAATCAGAGACAGCTGTCGCTAGTTGTCTCTGATTGGGATCACATTTAAGTTCCTTTTTCCCCCACGCTGTTTGTGGGGTGTTGCCTCTTTGTGTTTTGAGCAGTTAACGTATCGGCAATTTTCTTGGTTTTGTGTACGTGTTTATTTCAGTGTGAAGAATAAACATGTGTTCGCTCCCAGCTGCGCTTTGGTCCGCTTCTTCATCACCCGACGACGATCGTTACAGTGATGCACAAGCTAGGCCTATTTGAAACATTGGCATCTACTGTCAGTATTAAACTGCCAGATTCAGAAGCTGAAAAATGCAATTAAAAATTTTTTTTTAGCACAAAGTGATTTTTATTTTATTTGAGGTAGTTTTGGAGTCAAAGATAATAGTTGTAGTTTTTTCAGTCATTCTAAATTATTTTTCCAAGTTTTTATTTTAGTTTCAGTTTTGGTTTACTATACTAACCTCGATCACCACTTTATGTCCCTCAGCGTAGCCATGTCAATTTAGATTCAGATGATGACAGGAGGAGGCATTATCTCGATTATGCCAAACAGCTGCTGATGCACTTTGTTGACATGAGCAAGAGTGTCTGGTGATACATTTGCAGTGTACAATGTACATGGTCTCACTCACTCGGCAGATGATGTTTCATTTCACAACTGCTCACTCAATGACCTTAGTTGCTTTGAGTTTGAAAGCCATTTTCAGTGGCTTAAATGTGCCATCAAAAGCCCGCTGAGGCGACTGTCTGAATCAAGCCAAGTGAAACACACTGACAAGAACATCCAACCACACATCAAGAATAACATGTGAGACGGTTGCTTCCTCCTCCAGGACAAATACTGTCGATTTGTCCAAAGAAATAAGAAACAATGGAAGCCTTGTTTGTGATGTCATTCACCATACTCAAACTGACAACTTCTTTCTTTCATGCGCCTCCAAAGCCTTCAAAATCGCAGGTATTCAAAATATCCACCGATGCAAAAGAGAAATGATTTCTCCCGAGAACCTCATCAGCAAGGCAATACATACGGATCCCCCTGTTGCACAGTTTTGCCAAGTAAGATCTGATCTATTGGAATAGTTTGGTTTGCAATTATGGCTTATATTATATTGTCTAATAATATCTATTTCTAAAGGTTCCAATCTCAGAAAATGTGGGCCAGAGGAGTGTGGATGGAAAATAAGAAGGAAGTCAAATGTGTTATTCCAAAGCACTGGAACAAATACAAAACTGTTTGAAGGCCCGCAAATAAATATTACAAAGCAATAAAGGATTGGTCCTCACCTCTGAAATTGAAGTCATTTCAGCTTCTGAGGATAAAACGGACATCAGGTAAATAGAAGATACATTATACCTGAAAATGCAATAAGAAACTGCTGGTTGTTAAAGACGACTGTTCAATTGTTCGAACCCTCACCCTACCATTCAGAATCAAAACAGTATTGTGAAGATGTCAATTACCGAAGCCAGTGAAGCGGAGGAGAACTCCAAGAGAAACCGAAGGAGAATTACATTCAAATCATGTATAACTGGTATGTTTAAACACACATTGACAGTTTGTGTACATTCAATTCACTTGGCATGGTTTTATTCTGTATATTGTTGTGTGTTTAGAATCGCTTGAGGAATGTAATCTCCCACCTCAAGCCACTACTGCTTCCAAGTCATTTCAACCCTAGCCACCGAACAACCACCTTGCCTTTTGATCAACTGGGAGGACCATTTACTGTATTACTTTAACTGATCCTTTCAAATTGACGAGTGTGGCTAGTGGGAAGGTAGCCTCAACCCAGACGGAATCACTCCATGTTTCACCATTGTTAGTGTAGTGAAACAAATGTGAAACTGAACTGAAATCAGTCTGGATTTCAAAGCTAGGGGGTAGGGGCTTGAAAGGTGAACTTTGGCATGTTTTAGAATTTGAGTTTAAAGTTTGGTAATGTGTTGAGGTAAAGTTCTTCTTCCACTTCAATAAAAAGTAAACAAATGACAAATGTGTGTAGAAAAAGGCTGAATAATATTTTACACTTTTATGTTTATTTTCAGGCAAAGGTCTACACAAACCCCCACCAAAATATGCCCAGAAGCACCAGAAAACCTGTGCCACTGCTACCAAGAAGCAAAAGGCTAAAATGCAGCATCCTTCACAATGTAACTCAACTCTTTTATTATTGATCGTTGTATTGAGACAGGTATTCTAATTGTAAAAACAGTTGGCATGATGTTGTCCAATCTTTTATGGCAGAGAATCATCTTGGTTTCTCAGATGGCTTAACCCTGGAGCACGAGGGTTCGAATTCTCCTTCTGCCTTCTTAACTGAGGGATTGCCCTCACCAAATCGCTGCAAAGGATCAGACACTTTCCTGTGAGACGCAAGTATGAAACTCTCCATTTAGAATTTTGGCTTTAACGTTAGTTCGAAATTAGATTGTGTTTAGATTGCCTTTTAGGTTGGCTTACAAATGTGTTTAGAGAAAAAAATGCTGGACGTTATTTTACACTTGTGCGTCTTATTTCTTTAGGCCTACCCAACTCCCACTAAATTCTGCTCCCAAGCGCCAGAACCTGTGCCAGTGCCACTAAGAAGCAAAAGGCTAAAAAAACCTGCAAGCCACCAAGTATTGGCAGTGAGGGGAAATTCAACTTCAACCTGAATGAGACGGAGGAAGACTCATTCAAGATGAAATAACAGCTAATGGGGAATGATTTTCATTGGTATGAGTTGAATGACATATTGCCATGTAGTACTGGATGGAAAAATCCTGTGCATGTGTAAAATGACAGATATCTCAGATCTCAAAGCTGAGGGGCAAGACATCCCATACTGGGTGAAGAGAGCAATGCACCCGTAAACTATTACCATATTTGTTTCACCTTTAAATGAGGTCATGGTGTGTTGCTTGTAAAGTACATATTTTGTGTTCTATACAGAACCCGGAGAAACGGCCTCATGTCAACGATGAATATGAATGGAAACCAAGAGAAGAGGGCTTTTGAGGACTCCAACCTTTGCAGCGTGATTATGTCTACAGTGGAGTCCAAATCATGACATTTTACATGACATTTGAATACCTTCTCTAGCTAATATCTTCTTTTTCCCCTTTACAGCAGGTGTGAGTCTTGGCGAATCAAAGGCTACAGGGGCAGAAATACTACAGGCGATGTCAACCCACCTTAAGAACTTAAAAACCTGTTCTGACCGTGCCTTTTCTTGGTTTATTGTATATCTAATTTGTGTTTCCCGAAGCCTGTGCCAGAAATGAATTTTTTGCCTTTATTTTTTTTTTAATCGGCTTGTACATTTTCATTTCAACCATTCTTGACTTTGTTTGCTTAACAGTTTTGACATGGACAAAAGTTTATACAATGCTGTTCCAAATTACTGCTCTAATTGTGTTACACAGAATGACAATAGCCAACAGTAGTATAGACCCTAAGCATGGAAGATACATTTTGCACCATGAGTAGAATTTTGCACCATGAGTAGAATTTTGCACCATGAGTAGAATTTTGCACCATGAGTAGAATTGTATTATACATATCAGGGTGCTTTTCAAGTGTGCAACAACAGAAAGTCCTGGTTGATCCAGTTTTCATATTCTTATCCTCATTTAATGTAAAGAAGCTTACATCACAAAATGGCAACTACTTCTAAACATCTAATCAACACACTTCATGATTGGTGATAATCCCTGTTGAATTCATGGTGTGTTTTGGTCAAATCAGGTCACGATGTGTTCTGAACTTCACTCCAATATTTAAACGTAGTTGATTATTAGTTGAGTATAGTTTCCAAACTCGATAGTATCAAAATAAAACCATAACTGTTGGCTGTCTTTTTGGGCGGGTGAATCAAAGGTTTAAATCTCATTGATCAACGTCTCAACCAAATATTACCAACATTTCCATGTTGAAAAGACGTGTGCACAGTGGGCTGTGCTCACTCAAGATAAGTATAGTTGGACAATTGGGAGGTTGAAGTCAATTGAACTTGTCTATTGTGTCTCTGCACTAACAGTGCATGTGCACATAAAAATAAAGATTCTTATACAGTTCTCTTGATTTAGAGAAAAAGTTGCAATTTAGAAGGTGCTCTAAACGGTAGCATTTGATATTGCTCTCAGCTATCTGTTAACTAAAATGAGCTACATTTGATCTCATTCTATCCTCCCACCAAAGCTGTGTTCGGGCGTGAGAAAGAGAGATCATGTTGCCATGGAAATGTCTCCTGTCCAGAAAGTTAATGATGAGTCTCGGCCACAGCTCGATCTGTTGGGTTGCCAGGCAACACCAATGGCGTCCCTCGTTGAAAAGCCTTTTTTTTTGCAGGGCTGCATGTGCGTCACAACGTTTCAGCAAAGCTTTGTAAAGGACTAGATGATTGGACTAGACTTTTTTGTGAGCGAAAGTGTCCTCTCTAAGAGTCTGCTGAAAAAATTACTGTGTTGTCAAATTTAACTTTTTAAGAATGCTCACAAAAACCTTTTAGAGAGGGCACTTTCGCTCACAAAAATAGTCCTTTGTCTTGGCTGACTTCTTCACCCAAACTCTTTAAAGTTCAAAAGATAAGCCAGGGCTACCATAGTTCACACAACACTGACAACCCAAATCCTTTGTGCTCTGATTTAGGACTGGGAGTAGGGAGCCCAGGGACTGGGGAGGCCCTTGTAGCAGTAACCTGCCTGAGTAGTTTTAACTGTCTTAGTCTCTATTGAGTGAGGAGGGGGTTTACAGCATGTAAATAGCTTCACTGGCCTCCTCTGTCCACTGCTCCTCTGCCTGTTGCTGAGAGACGAGCTAGAAGTCACCAGGCTCTCTGAGAGGATAACACAGGCCTTTAAAACAATATGTCCTCCCCCTCCTCTTTCTACTCCGCCAACCCCCCTAGAGATAGGGAAAAGGGCAAAGGGAATGAAACAATTGTGTTAAATGTGGGGAGAGCTCCTGTTTCTGAGAGAGAGAGAGAGAGAGCGAGAGAGAGAGTGAGTGAGATACAAAGTGAGAGACAAAGTGAGAGAATGAGGGACAAACCCCACTACACAACATTAAACTAGTGGAAAGGAGGGCAGAAGTGGATTATGACAAAAGGGTCAGAGAGAAAACAAGTGACATGATGAGAGGAGGAGGGCCATGTAGCCTATAGTAGAGGGAGCTACAGAGGTAGAGGAACATATAGAGAGACATACTATATGTGGGGGCCAGGCCGTGAAATGGAACCCTTTGGAGCTGTGATCAGCTCCAGCGTTCTGCTAGCCTAGCCTCCATTCCTCTCCATTCACCTGGGAGTATGACTCACTACAGAAGATGACAGAGATGACAGCTATTGAAAAACTAGCGCTGATCTGGAGCCTGTGGACGGCAGTGACCTTCGCAGCTGGAGTTGGTGAGGATCTTAATTTGATACACCCTCCATTACAGGGGGGTGAGCCATAGACATCTTTATGTATTTCTATGGGGTAAGCTTCACTTGCTTTTTGACTTCTCTTCTAAACAGATGTTTGATGCTGAACATTATTCTGGTTTGATATGGATTAGAATGTATCTGTTTTCCCCCCCAATACTAAACATAAAGGGATATAGGCTATCATATGAAACAATAATCTTCTCGTGAGATAACATGTGTGCTTGACTAACAAATACCTCTTCCAAATTGTACAGAATTTACAAATTAGCAACGGTATGATTAATCATGTTCATATTAATTTAATTGGTAATCAAGTGGCAATGGTCAATGTTGTTCCTCCAGATGAGCACCTTTGCCCCAAAGGAGCCCAGGTCCATCTGGCCAGTCTGCAATGCTATTGGCTGTCAGAGTCAGCGACATCATGGCTGGAAGCGAAGGGTATCTGCCGTCAGGTGAAGGGTGGGGATCTAGCCACAGTCCGAAGCACTGAAACTCAGACATTCATCCACAACTCCTTCCCATCGTGAGTAAACAGTTTATGATCTTTCTAACAGATTTATACATTATATTCTGTCACCTAACTACACCAATTCACTTAATTCCCCACCACCCTCTTTTACATTTTTGGGTATACGGTACCAGTCAAACGTTTGAACAGACCTACTCATTCAAGGGTTTTTCTTTATTTTTACTATTGTCTACATTGTAGAATAATAGTGAAGACATCAAAACTATGAAATAATACATTGAATCATTTAGTAACCAAAAAAGTGTTAAACAAATCAACACAGTTTTTATATATTATATTCTTCAAAGTAGCCACCCTTTGCCTTGATGACAGCTTTGCACACTCTTGGTATTCTCTCAACCAGCTTCATGAGGAATGCTTTTCCAACAGCCTTGAAGGAGTTCCCACATATGCTGAGCACTTGTTGGCTGCTTTTCCTTCACTCTGCGGTCCAACGCATCCCAAACCATCTCAATTGGGTTGAGGTCTGGTGATTGTGGAGGCCAGGTCATCTGATGCAGCACTCCATCACTCTCCTTGGTCACATAGCCCTTACACAGCCTGGAGGTGAAAAATAAATGATAGTCCCACTAAGCGCAAACCACGTGGGATGCCGTATCACTGCAGAATGCAGTGGTAGCCATGCTGGTTAAGTGTGCCTTGAATTCTAAATACATCACAGACAGTGTCACCACCAAGCACCCCCATACCATCACACCTCCTCCTCCATTCTTCACGGTGGGAAACACACATGCGGAGATCATCCTTTCACCTACTCTGCGTCTCACAAAGACACAACGGTTGTAACCAAAAATCTCAAATTTACTCATCAGACCAAAGGACAGATTTCCACTGGTCTAATGTCCATTGCTCATGTTTCTTGGCCCAGGCAAGTCTCTTCTTATTATTAGTATCCTTCAGTAGTGGTTTATTTGCAGCAATTCGACTATGAAGGCCTGATTCACATAGTCTCCTCTGAACAGTTGATGCTGAGATGTGTCTGTTACATGAACTCTGTGAAGCATATATTTGGGCTGCAATCTGAGGTGCAGTTAATTCTAATGAACTTATCCTCTGCAGCAGAGGTAACTCTGTGTCTTCCTTTCCTGTGGCGGTCCTCACGAGAGCCAGTTTCATCATGGCGCTTGATGGTTTTTGCGACTGCACTTGAAGAAACTTTCAAAGTTCTTGAATTTTCCGGATTGACTGACCTTCATGTCTTAAAGTAACGATGGACTGTTGTCTCTTTGCTTATTTGAGCTGTTCTTGCCCTAATATGGACTTGGTCTTTTACCAAATAAGGCTATCTTCTGTATCCCACCCCTACCTTGTCACAACACAACTGATTGGCTCAAAGGCATTACGAAGGAAAGAAATTCCACAAATGAACTTTTAACAAGGCACACCTGTTAATTGAAATTCATTCCAGGTGACTACCTCATGAAGATGGTTGAGAGAATGCCAAGAGTGTGCAAAGCTGTCATCAAGGCAAAGTGTGGCTACTTTGAAGTATAT
Source organism: Salmo trutta (assembly GCF_901001165.1). Classification (NCBI taxonomy): domain Eukaryota; kingdom Metazoa; phylum Chordata; class Actinopteri; order Salmoniformes; family Salmonidae; genus Salmo; species Salmo trutta. Next base: position 17,415,645 of record NC_042966.1, read on the forward strand.
TTGATTTGTATATTTTGATTTTTGGTTAATACATGAATCCATGTCTGTCATTTCATAGTTTTGATGTCTTCACTATTATTCTACAATGTAGAAAATAGTAAAATTAAGAAAGACCTTTGAATGAGTAGGTGTGTCCAAACTTTTGACTGGTACTGTATGTATCTTTCTGTATAGAAAATCCACTGAGTGGATCTGGCTGAGGGATGGCAGGGGAGAAGGGCCGGATAGAGGCGAGGGTTTGGAAACAGACAGCCACCCTGGGTGGGACAGGGACAGGGACAGGGGCAGGGAGAGCCTGGGGGGCTGTACCCAGATGGCCCTGGGTTCACCAGGACAGAGGAGGAACACAGTATGTGATGGACAGTACCTCTTCCTCTGTGATAAGGTGGTTACAGGTGAGACTGCATGGAGAGTTTACTGCATTAATAGGACATTGAAACTATAATTCAGAATGAAATGTGTTTGTTGTCTTCATAGGGAGACCTAAGGGGTGTAACATTGTCACAAATAAACACATTATATTGCAGTGTGCTAATGGATGTGTGTATGTTTCCGCTCCTGTAGTTTCCCTGCCTTCGTTAGACAGCTACCTCACAGGTATTCCTCTCATGTCGGGTGTGTACGCCAGGTCACAGCTACAAGTCCTCCCTACAGTCCCAGACCCTGACCAAAAGAGAGTGGAGGTAAGTGACATAATATTTCACACTGAGGGAACCGATTATGATACTATTTTTGTTGTTGATTGACCTACTGGACTGCATTCATATTAGGATGTCGTCAGATTTCAGGCAAAACTCTTGATAAGGATGTCTTACTCATGGCATCACCTTGTGTGGGCTTTGACCACAGCCATCAGCCATGCTAAAATCCAATTTAAACCCCCCCCTTGTGTCTGATGACTTTATTATCATCCCCTCAGATGCTGCTGTTTCCTGGGCTGTGGTTCAGCCATGCTGGCCAGATGGTGTCAGTGGAGCTGGTCAGCCAGCCCAGAGAAGTGTCCACCTTGGTCAGAGTTCAGATCCTCCGGCCCTACTGCAGCCCCCACCATCACCTGGTGCCCCCAGGTATGAAAAAAAATAACACCACCTTACAGAGGAGGAAGTTTTTGAGGTAATTAAATATTTTCAGTCTGGACAAACACCAGAGCTTGATGGTATTGTAACGGCTGTCGTCGGGAATAGAGGACCAAAACACAGCAGGAATGTGGATGCTCATCTTGTTATTTATTTAAAATAAAGAGAACACCAAAATAACAAAACGAAGAACACACAAACAACAAAACAGTCTTGTCACGCTCACACAGGCAAAACAAGAAACAATCTCCCACAACACCAAACCAAACAATTACCCATATATAGGACTCTCAATCAGAGGCAACGAGAAAGCACCTGCCTCCAATTGAGAGTCCAACCCCCCATCAACCTAAACATAGAAATACAACAAACCAGAAAGAACATAGAAATACAAAACATAGAACATAGATTTATTATTTCCGGGTTTTGGTCTAACACCCTACTACATAAACCATCACCCCAAAACACATAAACAAAATACCCTCTGCCACGTCCTGACCAAACTACAATAGCAAATAATCCCTAAACTGGTCAGGACGTGACAGGTATACCAGTAGAGGTATATCAGACCTTTGTTGATGTACTCATAGATACATTATTTGCATGTTTTAATTACTCCTATAAAAATGGTAGACTTTCAGGTACTCAATAAGATGATTTGATTTCATTACTACTGAAACAGGATCCAGGTGGTAAGTATAAATATCCGGTGAATTTAAAAACTGGAGGCCTCTTACACTTCAATGGTGTGATGGGAAAATCCTGGTGAAATGCATAGCACACAGAACAAACAAGGTTTTACCAGATATTGTTCATCCTGATCATACAAGTTTTTTACATGGGCGATATATTGGAGATAGTATACAACAATTACTTGAAATGATTGAACATTATGAAACATCAAAGATACCAGGCCTGGTCTTCATAGCAGATTTTGAAAAGGTGTTTGATAAAGTACAACTAGAATTTATATATACAGTGACTTTGGAAATTATTTAGAGCCCTTTACTTTTTCAAAATTTTGTTACGTTACAGCCTTAACCTAAAATGGATTAAAAAAAAGAAATCCTCAGCAATCTACACACAATATCCCATATTGACAATATTTACATAACTATTCAGACCCTTTGCTATGAGACTCACAGTTGAGCTCAGGTGCATTCTGTTTCAAATGAACATCCTTGAGATGTTTCTACAACTTGATTGGGGTCCACCTGTGGTAAATTCAGTTGATTGGACATGATTTGGAAAGGCACACACCTGTCTATATAAGGTCCCACAGTTGATAGTGCATGTCAGAGCAAAAACCAAGCCAGGAGATCAAAGGAATTGTCTGTAGAGCGCCGAGACAGGATTTTGTCGAGGCACAGATCTGGGGAAGGGTACCAAAAAATATCTGCAGCGTTGAAGGTCCCCAAGAACACAGTGGCCTCCATCATTCTTAAATGGAAGAAGTTTGGAACCACCAAGACTCTTCCTAGAGCTGGCCGCCCAGCCAAACTGAGCAATCGGGGGAGAAGGGCCTTGGTCGGGGAGGTGACCAAGAACCCCATGGTCACTCTGACAGAGCTCTAGAGTTCCTCCGTGGAGATGGGAGAACCTTCCAGAAGGACATCCATCTCTGCAGCACTCCACCAATCAGGCCTTTATGTTAGAGTGGCCAGACGGAAGCCACTCCTCATTAAAATGCACATGACAGCCCGTTTGGAGTTTGCCAAAAGGCACCTAAAGACTCTCAGACCATGAGAAACAAGATTATCTGGTCTGATGAAACCAAGATTGAACTCTTTGGCCTGAATGCCAAGCGTCACGTCTGGAGGAAACCTGGCACCATCCGAACGGTGAAGCATGGTGGTGGCAGCATCATGCTGTGGCAATGTTTTTCAGCGGCAGGGACTGAGAGACTAGTCAGGATCAAGGCAAAGATGATGAGAGCAAAGTACAGAGAGATCCTTGAGGAAAATCTGCTCCAGAGCGCTCAGGTCCTCAGACTGTGGTGAAGGTTCACCTTCCAACAGGACAACGACCCCTAAGCACACAGCCAAGACAACGCAGGAGTGGCTTCGGGACAAGTCCCTGAATGTCCTTGAGTGGCCCAGCCAGAGCCCGGACTTGAACCCGATTGAACATCTCTGGAGAGACCAGAGCCCAGAGCAGTGACGCTCCCCATCCTACCTGACAGAGCTTGAGAGGATGTGCAGAGAAGAATGGGAGCAACTCCCCAAATACAGGTGTGCCAAACTTGTAGTGTCATACCCAAGAAGACTCAAGGCTGTAATCGCTGCCAAAGGTGATTCAACAAAGTACTGAGCAAAGGGTCTGAAAACTTATGTAAATGTGACAGTTCCGATTTCTATTTTCTATTTTTATAAATTAACAAACATTTCGTGACGCCAAATTGTTGTGCAAAAAATCAAAAAATCTTAAATGAATCATTGTTTATTGTCAACGCGCTGGAGAGGTTCCAACCAACTCAATGCACCATAGTACACATGTCAATCAGAAGCTCTGCCTGGGCAGACCCAGCAGTTGTCTTATATACGGCTGTACACAGACAAGTTATATTTGCATGATTTAGCATAATTAACTAATCATTACTGTTTTGTTTCATTCATGTGACCGACCAATACTGTTTCATAACATGTGACAGAGCAACACCTCACGAGGCTTTTTCTCTCTAAGCTGAGACCTTGAAACAGATCTTTCATTTCTTTCTCAAAACAAGGTCTGGGCGTACTGCCAAATTGCAGCTCCTGATAAGTGAGGATTTGTACAGTCAGCCACTTGCATGAACACAGAAATAAAAACAGGGGATTCAAACTAGTGTCAATGTTGGCCAATGACTGAAGTTTTTTCTTAAGACCACAATCTGGATCCTTACACTGTCTCATTGAAGATCTTGATCACTTTTCTAGCCTCTCTGGACTAAAATGTAATTATGACAAGTGTACCATATTACTTATTGGATCGTTAAAAAAACAGTGTTTACACAACCTTGTAGTTTACCAATAAAACGGGCGGATGGTGAAGTAGACATACTTGGTATTCACATCTCAAAAAATATAAATGAACTGACCACAATCAATTTCAGTTGAAAGTTTGCAAAAACAGATAAGATTCTTTAACCATGGAGAGGTAAATACTTGTTGTTTAGGGAAAAATCACATTGATTAACTCTTTGGTGTTATCACAGTTTACTTACTTACTAATGGCGATGCCTACTCCAGATGACTCGTTTTTTAAATCATACGAGCAAAAAAGATTTCATTTTATTTGGAATGCTAAGCCAGACAAAATTAAATGTGCCTATTTATATATGAGTTTAAAGCTTTAAGTATTACCGCTTTAAACCTATCACTATACATAAGTGATACCCCAAAATGGTTCTGTAGATTATTAAGAAAGGCTCATCCCTTGTTCAACATTTTTATTTTTGCCTTTATGCAGATTACAACTTCTCACTTCCAACTAATTGAAAATTACATTTTGTTTACAGTACCTTTCTTAAACAAGCCATACAAAGCCGGTTACAATTTCAGTTTTATCCTCCAGAAAAGATAGAACACATACTACAACAAATATTATGTTTAAACTCAAATTTACTGATAAATAAAAAAACATTCTTTATGGATTTTTTTTATTTAAAAAAAATTATATTTATTAATGATATTATGAATAGAAACGGTGGAGTTATGTCACATATGCAGCTATCGAAACTATATGGGAATGTCTGCTCAATCCAAACTTATAACCCACTGATTGCAGCATTACCACAAAAATGGAGGAGGCAAGAGGAAGAGGGAGAAGGTAGGGAACTTGTTTGTCTGCAATATATTAAAGATACAAATTGGCTGAAAAGAATTGTCATAAATAGACATTTAAAGTTTAATTTGAGAACAAAAATGTTGACAGCTGTGCCATACAGGTTGCAAAATAAATGGGAAGAGATTTTCGATGTACTGATTCAATGGCACATGGTCTATGAACTGATACAAAAAACAACACTTTAAGCAGCACTTCAAGTTTTTCAATTTAAATTATTATACAAAATTCTTGCCACTAACTGAAGGCTATATATATGGGGCATACCATACAACAATCTCAGCTCTGTACATTTTTCTGCGAAGAGACAGACTCACTACATCATTTATTCTGGTATATGTAAAATGTACATGTAAAATGTATGTATGTATGTATTGCAGAAAAGCTGTAAAAATAAAATAAAAGGATTTGTGTCCTCCGAAGAGGGGATGGGTTAATAAGAAAAAGGGGGAAAAAAACACCACCTCAGGTTATTAATAAAGATGTTGTTGTATTGGAAGACTTGCCCTGTGTGAGTTTGTGCTGATTCACTCGTTTGTTTTTGTGTTTCCCTGATGCATGATGATCGATCTTTCAGTATACATAACTGGTACTTACTCTCATTTCATTTCTCTCTCGCTCTTGTTCTCTCTCTCTCTCTCTCTCTCTCTCTCTCTCTCTCTTGTTCTCTTTCTTTCTTTTTTTCTCTCTCTCTCTCTCTTGTTCTCTCTCTCTCTCTTCCATCTCTCTCCCTTATCCATCTCTAACTCTCTACAGGTTGCAGTTCTCTCCTGAACCCGTTCAGTTGTTGCTCTATCACCCCTCTGTGTAACACTACGGGAGGCTGTGCCCTGGGACAGTACTGGTGCCACCTGTTGGAGGCCTGTGTCCCTGTCACCAGCCCCTGCAGTCCCTACAACCAGTCCCCCTCTACAGGGGAGCGCAGCTACCCCCTGCCCCCAAGATACCCTGACATACCCCCCTTCTACCACCTGGTGGCAGACCTGCCGATGAGAGTGGCTCCTTGCTCAGAGCCTGTTCATATTAGTGTATGTGTGAGATGTTCTTATTTACTTATAAGTTGAATCAATGAAATTCAAATAACTTTGCTTCATTCTCTCTCTGTCAGATCCTGCCAGAGAGGGAGATCAGTATTTACCCCGATGACATCCTGTCCATCCAACACACCGGGAGACCTGGAACCTTCCTGAGTTGCCGTGACAACGCCTCCTCATCCTCCTCCCCCTGGCAACAAAGCTACCTCTCCCTGCAAGGGGCGGAGTGGGGGGGCTGGTGGGAGGGGGGCCTCTCGTCCCCGCCGGATGGAGGGCAGTGGGTGGACGGGGTGGTGTGCGACCTACGGGTGCTGTACGTCGACACACTGCACGGGCATGGCTATATTTCAAGTACGGGCCAGAGTGAACTTAGTGGCTTCACTCACATTGGGAACATCAGTATGCCCATAAGTATGACCCCTGAAACCTCAGCTCCTACCCCAGCAAACATTTCTGGGCTTTGTATGATCCATCCTCTGCCTGATGGAGACAACCAGATCCATATATTGGTTGACACTCCTATACTCATTGTGGTTAAAATATTATCTGGAAAAGGGGCCACCAGCTCCTGGTTGGCTCCGGTGCTCCAGACAGGGGTCCCCTTCCTCCCGTCCTGCCCAGGAGAGTTACCTGACTCCTGGCCTGGTTGTGAGAGAGACTCCCCTGACAGCTGGTTCTCCCACATGTCCCTGGTGCTACCCTCAGTGGGCGTCCACACTCTAAACGTCAGTGCTGTGAATGGAGTGAGTGAACAGAGTACCTGTGTACAGGCGTGTGTCTATGAGCCGGTGGCTGGGCTCAGTGTAGAGCCACATGGACATCTGAGGATGCTGGTGGACTTGTCACAGGTGAGTTAGCCTGACTTCATCGATAATATAAAGTTGTATTGTATTTTATAGTATTTATTTGAAAATCTGTGTTTTCTTTGTGCATCTTTGAAAATAATCAGATTTTCTTTTATTTATTTGATCTGCTGATCACATCCCTGCTACTGTATTGAAATGATACATTGTCACCGTTTCCTGTTTTTTTCTAAGGCATTTACAGCCACGGCTGAGACTGGTTCCTCAGTAAAGTACACCTGGGTGATTGACGAGCTGGATAAGTTCTCTTATGAGGGAGACACCTATAGTGTGATGTTCAAGAAGCCAGCTGAGTACAAACTGAAGGTACTAAGCTCATCCGTTTCATATAATTTATATTAAGATAAAACAACCTTGTTTTTAATATAATACTCATATAACAGAGTAAAGTGGCCCATAGAGCCTCACTAATAACGTGTCTCTGTTCCTCCAGGTGACTGCAGCCAACCCTGTGAGCTCCCAGACCCTAGAGGTCACTCTGACTGCTGACACCATGACCCCTCTGGCCGACCCAGAATTCCTCTCTGTCAAGGAGGTCATCGCTGTGGCCACACTGCGTCTCTACACTTTCAGGGTCAAAGTTGATGTCTCCCTAGGCGTAACTTTCAGGTTAGGGTCATTTTCTGTTTTCCCAGAAGTATTCACTTAGAGTGATATTACATCAATGAGGGTAGCATATCTGTTTACTCCATATTTTCTCATTAACTACTGCTGGAAGTGGTGTTGGAGTTCCAGTATGGGGCAGTCTTCCCTCTGGTCTAAGGAGATCCCATTGCCCCAGGGCAGTGAAGGGGACATTGCCCTACATAGGGTGCCATCTTTCAGATGAGACTTTAAATAACCCTAAGTTATTGATATTATTTCCTGTAGGTGGTCTTTTGGGGATGGCAGTGCCCAGGAAAACTACACCTTTCCTGCCCTGTCTGAGTCCCAGGACAGGCCAGTGGAGCGAGGAGTGAGACAGGTGTATGTGCAAGACTCTGTGAGCCACATCTACCTACAGCCAGGTAAACATACCTCTACCAATGTGTAAATTATTGTAATTCATTCTAATAGTATAGATGCTTGCATATCACTCCTCTTTCCATTCAATACAATAGGGCATGTCTCCACTAATCTACAGTGCCTTCTGAAATATTCAGAGCCCTTGACTTTTTCCACCTTTTGTTAGGTTACAGCCTTATTCTAAAATTGATAAAATAGATTTTTCCCCTCATCAATCTACACACAATACCCCATAATGACAAAGCAAAAACTGTTTTTTAGCCATTTTTTATAATTTTTATTAAAAAAAATACAGAAATATCACATTTACATAAGTAGTAAGACCGTTTACTCAGTACTTTGTTGAAGCACCTTTGGCAGCGATTACAGCCTTGAGTCTTCTTGGGTATGACGCTACAAGCTTGACACACCTCTATTTTGGGAGTTTCTCCCATTCTTCTCTGCAGATCCTCTCAAGCTCTGTCAGGTTGTATGGGGAGCGTTGCTGCACTGCTATTTTCAGGTCTCTCCAGAGATGTTAGATTGGGTTCAAGTCAAGGCTCTGGCTGGGCCACTCAAGGACATTCAGAGACTTGTCCTGAAGCCACTCCTGTGTTATCTTGGCTGTGTGCTTAGGTCATTGTCCTGTTGGAAGGTAAACCTTCACCCCAGTCTGAGGTCCTGAGCACTCTGGAGCAGGTTTTCATCAAGGATCTCTCTGTACTTTGCTCCGTTCATCTTTGCCTCGATCCTGACTAGTCTCCCAGTCCCTGCCACTGAAAAGCATCCCCAAAGCATGATGCTGCCACCACCATGCTTCACCGTACGGATGGTGCCAGATTTCCTCCAGAAGTGACGCTTTGCACTCATGCCAAAGAGTTCAATCTTGGTTTCATCAGACCAGAGAATCTTGTTTCTCATGGTCTGAGAGTCTTTAGGTGCCTTTTGGTAAACTCCAAGCGGGCTGTCATGTGCTTTTTACTGAGGAGCTGTTTTGGTCTGGCCACTTTACCATAAAGTTGTACTTGGTGCTTCTGGAAGGTTCTCCCATCTCCACAAAGGAACTCTTGAGCTCTGTCAGAGTGACCATGGGGTTCTTGGTCACCTTCCTGACCAAGGTCCTTTACCCCCGATTGCTCAGTTTGGCTGGGCGGCCAGCTCTAGGAAGAGTCTTGGTGGTTCCAAACTTCTTCCATTTAAGAATGATGGAGGCCACTGTGTTCTTGAGGACCTTCAATGCTGCAGAAATGTTTTGGTACCCTTCCCCAGATCTGTGCCTCAACAAAACCCTGTCTCGGAGCTCTACGAACAATTCCTTCAAACCCATGGCTTGGTTTTTGCTCTGACATGCACTGTCAACTGTGGGACCTTATATAGACAGGTGTGTGCCTTTCCAAATCATGTCCAATCAATTGAATTTACCACAGGTGGACTCCAATCAAGTTGTAGAAACATCTCAATGATTATCATTGGAAACAGGATGCACCTGAGCTCAATTTCGAGTCTCACAGCAAAGGGTCTGAATACTTATGTAAGTCCTTTTTTTTTAAATGTAACATTTGCAAAAATTTCTACAAACCTGTTTTTGCTTTTTCATTATGGGGTATTGTGTGTAAATCGCTGAGGAAATTGTTTAAGTTAACCAATTTTCGAATAAGGCTGTGACGTAACAAAATGTGAAAAAAAGATAGCGGTGTAAATACTGTATATCACTCTGTCTCTCCCTCATACAGATGACTACACACTGACTGTACAGGTCTACAACCAATACGACAACATCAAGCGGGCCATATCACTGAAGGTACGGCCTCCATTAACTCGTATACTCATCTCTCCGTCTCCTCCGGTTCCCCTGGTCAACCAGACCTTTCTTCTAGAAGCCTCTTCACACCCATCTCACTACGGAATCCTTTACACTTGGAACTTTGGGGACGGTTCAAAAGAAATCCAAGGATTCCACAGCAAAGTTAGCCATGTTGCTCGGACAACTGGGGTTTATAACATGACTGTGTGCGCTAACAACACCTTGACTGCACTGACAGCCTGGGTGTCCGTGGCAGTGGTGGAGAAGGTATCTGGACTCCAGTTGAGCTGTAGTGGACCCAGTGAACTGAAGTCTGTAACTGAAATCAAGGGCAAAGTGGCTTCAGGTTCCAGTCTTCACTGGGACTGGAACTTTGGTGATGGGTCTGGACATAAAAACATCACAGACAACTCTGTATCCCATGTCTACGAGTCCCCAGGGAGTTACACAGTCAAAGTGACTGTGTCTAACGCAGTCAGCCAGGCTAGCCAGTCCATCCGTCTGGAAATCTACAGGTTGACCATCAGTGGAATTCTGCCATTGGAGTGTTCCGAGACAGAGAAAGAGATACAGCTCCAAGCACTGGTGAACGGGAATGTTTCCATGCTGACTTTCCATTGGAATTTCGGGGATGGATCACCTTTGTCAGTACAGAAGGGAAAGTCTGTTGTTACTCACACTTATTCAAACTCTGGGGATTTTAACATTAACGTAACTGTTCTCAGTATAGTAGGATACGTCTTTTATGATGCCAACGTTTGCATTGAGGCCCCCATTACTGGGATAACCATCCACCCATCACAGGATGCTGTGGCAGTAGGAAAAGAGGTGTGTTTTAATGCAGTTGCTGCCCCCAAAAGACAGCTCACTGGATATCAGTTTCTGTGGTTCAATCATTCATCCAACAGCTCTCCTATAAGAGGGCTGGCTCATCATTGCTTTGTGTATAAGGAGGAAGGGATCCATGATGTTTCAGTGATGGCAAGTAACAAAGTCAGCCAGAGAATAGCCAAAGCCGCTGTTGCTGTGCAGAAGCCTGTGGGTAAACCATCCATAGCACATAGCAGTCAAAGCAACACACTGACTGTCAATGAGAAGATGACACTTTGGGTCAAGAGTTGCCCTGGGACCAATGTTTCTGTGCAGTGGGACTTTGGTGATGGCTCGCCACTGGCAAAGAGTCAAAATGTTTCCCATGTCTTCACTTCCGCTGGCAGGTTTACAGTCAAGGCCACAGCTTCTAATGCAATTAGCCTGGATTCTGTTAACCTGGAAGTGACCGTACTGCTTCCTGTGTCAGACCTGAAGCTGAAAATCAGCCAGCCATTTGCAGTAGTAGGGGAAAAGACTGTCATAACAGCAGTTGGCAATGTTTCAGGTAACGTCAATTTCTATTGGTCAGTGGATGGCCCTGATACCACTGAGCTTGGGATGTCTTACTTTCAGTATGTGTTTCCTAAAGCAGGTGTGTATCAGGTCAAAGTCACAGCCCAGAACCTGGTGAGCCAACAGGAGGCAGCCATTTTGATTATAGCTTTAGAAAGAATACAAGGGCTTCAATTCTCAAGTCTGAGCCTAACATCCATGAGCTACATACCAACCAGAGAGAGTGTCTTGCTCACTGCATCAGTAACCCACGGCTCCAATGTCACTTACCATTGGCTAGCCAACCAGAGAGGTGTGACCCAAACTGGCAGTGTTGGTGAGCACTTTGTGTGGTTCACTGAAACTCCAGGTAATATATCTGTTGAGTTGACAGCTTCCAACGGACTTGGTAAGACGACCAGCCGTGTTTCTCTAAAGGCAGTAGAGCAAGTTTCAGGGGCTAGAATGTCAACAGCTAGAGACACCATACCATTAGGGAAGTATATCAACATCTCTGTAACTGTGGAGACTGGATCTGACCTCCAGTATCTCTGGAATGTGAACTCAGACCTTTCACCCTTACAGACCGATGTTCCTTTTCTTCTTTACATGTTTGAGACTCTGGGTTCTTGTTCTATCAGTGTGTTGGTCCAGAATGTTCTCAGTTCAAGCAACGCCACCAAACATTTCACAGTTCAGGAGGAGATTAGAGAGGCAGACTTTCAGGTAGGTGGCAAGACACATCCATTCTTTATAACGTCAAATACTCAAGTTGCACTCTATGGATATGTCAATAAAGGGAATGATCGGCACTGGGAGTGGAAAGTTGTTGGGTGTACTGGAGGTGCTGTGGTTTTGGACAACAATCAGTCAGTTTTCTACACCTTTACAGATGTAGGGGTCTATAAAGTCTCTCTGAACGTCTCTAATGGTATTAGCTGGCAGGCAGTCTCACACAGAGTCACCATCCAGGATGCTATTGAGGGCTTGACTCTAAACCTTAGCAGGTCTACGGTCTGCACTGAAGATCATATTGCTTTTACACCATTCGTTTCCAAAGGAACCAATGTCAGCTTCTCTTTAGCCTTTGATGAAGTTGAACCATCATATGACCTTGTTGAGGTAAGCTTCACCACCTCCATCCTCCCAGTTGGGTCTCACTCTGTCACAGCCCGAGCCTGGAACCAGGTGAGCAACTCCCAGGCGTCATTGACCGTCCAGGTGGTTGAAAGGATCGGGGGCCTACGATTGGCCAACTGCTGTTCCACTGCTCTGGAAGCTCTAAAGGAGGTTCGTTTCCAAGCAAATGTCATGAGTGGTTCTCCAACTGATTACACCTGGACGATCCAATTAGAAGGGCTCCAGCCCTTAAAGGTCATTGGACAGGAAGTGATGTATACCTCACCCGGAAGTGGTTTGTTGTCTGTGGGTGTGATGGCCAGCAATGGCTTCTGCTCTGAAACCCTGAATGAGACAGCCATTGTTCAGTTGCCCGTGAGGGAGGTCACGATTGTTTGTGATTCTACAGAAACCTTTAGAAGCTATAGTGTCAGATTCTCAGTCACAGTAGATGGTGGCAGCAATTTGAGGTTTCAATGGGGCTTTGGAGACTCAAGTGAAGGAGTTGTCATCACAAAATCCAAAACAGTGGACCACACATATCTCACTGCTGGAAAATATATTGTTCAAGTCACAGCTTTCAATAATGTCAGCCAGGTCTCCACACAACTGCTCACTGAGGTGAGAGAACTCCAGTGCTCACTCCCTCAGGTCACGTTAGTCCAGGGCCAATCCACAATCCTCAAGTCTAGATCGAGCTACTTTGAAGCAAGCGTAGACATCAAAGGCTGCACCGCATACAAGACCATGTACCTATGGGAAGTGTTTAGGGGGAGTGGCTGTGGAGCTGACCAGACTGACAGCAATCTGGTAACCCAAAGCAGTGGGCACCCAGTAATCCAGAACAGCAGTGGACATCGAGTAACCCTGATTAACCTGGTGGGTGTGACTACACCACTGTTGTACCTCCCTAAGCAGACCCTGGAGGTGGGCCAGTACTGCCTGGGGTTCACTGTCTCTCTCCAGGGAACCCCTCTACGTCTGCACAGGACGTCCAGGCTCTCTGTGGTTCACAGCTCCCTGGTACCCATCATCAGGGGGGGATCGCATAGACTGGTGTCAGGCCACAGTGACCTGATCCTGGATGGGTCAGAGTCCCATGATCCTGATGTGGATCTGGGAGAGGAAGGGGAGCTGAACTACCACTGGGAATTCATCACTGAGGTAATTTAAATCAGAATTAGGAACCCATTATTGCCTTTCTACTATTTAGCTAGAAATTGTTCACTTACACTTATGTTAACTTATATTGCTGTCTTACCTTGATGTTTTCTCATAATTGTACCAATGGTATCCGTTTCTGCCTGTAGAACTCTACTGAGTGGTCGTCCCAGGACCAGGGTCAGCCTATCGGGTATAACGGCAGCAGGTTGACTGTCCCCAGCAGGAAGCTACAGCCAGACAAGTTCTACCTCTTCACCCTCACTGTCCAAAAGGAAGGGAGGAGACCTATCTCTACTACACAGTCTGTGAGTCTCACATTATCTCTACACACCACAATATCTTTATGCAACGAAGGTGGTTCAGTGAACCATGCACTGTAAATGGGTTGCTGTGAATTTGACAGTAACTTACAGGCAGCTAGTGGTAAGTAAGTTACTGTATTTCATATTGCAGTACAACTACTGTAATCTATATACAGTATCAAAGCAAGTACTGTGTGATGACACACAGTAAAATACTGTATAATTGACGTACTATACTGCAAAAAGTAAATGCTACTGTCATCGTAATGAATGAATGAACGGATGGATGAATTAATTAAATTCATTGAAGGGAGATGGTGTTTGTATTTTACAGGATTTTACTATAATTAAATGAGATTGGTGAAAGCAGGTTGGCTACAAGGTAATGTTTTACACATTACAGCATATCAATTAATATTTGGTGTTTTATATCACTTGCACTTGTAGAAGCCTTCATGGTTTTTCATCTCAATATCAAATCATTTCTGGATAACAATTAAGTACCCTACTGTGGTTGTTTTCAATAAAAATGGTGAAAAGACACAAAAACAGAAAAAAAACTTCTTAGCAAAGAGCAATTTCTCAAGCAAGAATTTAGCTGGGACTGTCTGGGTGTGGTCTGTGTGGGGAGGGGAAAACTAGCCTTTATTGGCAGAGAGGTTTGGAACGCTCGTTCTTATTGGTCTATTAACTATTTTACCAACTGGTGATGTCATCCCACAAAAACAGGCTGAAATTTCAGCCGGTCCTTTCAAACAGCTCTTACACTACAAGGGCTTTTTCACAGCATTATTCCAACCTCATAGTGTGGAAATATATATAAAACAGAAGAAAAACATTTTTTCTGACTGCACTGGGCCTTTAACAAAGGTTTCCAAACCCGAAGTCACTGCAGGGCAAAACAGACAAATGGTCAACAATTAAAAGTTTACGACTAGCTGCCTCTCCAATCTGTCCCCTATACATTTTTATTTGATGGGGCACTACTACCACATACCAGTTAAACTGGTACAGCATTCTCACTAACGGGTGCAACAAATATAGCCTCTTACAAGGCACTCCTCAAAATATGTTAATGAGACAGAAATAGCAATACCATGCACCTGCTAGTGGTCAAAATTACCATATAAAGTTTTCAGTTTCAGTGTGGTTGTGTTATGTTTATTTGACAGTATATTCATGTCAAATACTCCTCCATGCCTCTAGGTGGCGGTATCTAAAGTTGCACTGCTTCCTGTAAGTGTGGAGTGTGTTTCCTGCAGTAGTCTCTTTTCTTTTCGTGTCAGCCAGAGTCGCCCCATTGTGCTCTCTGGTCGTTGTGATAAGTGTGGCAGCCATGTTCAGGTAAGTTCCCCTCTACGTAGCTAATTGGCTGACCTAAACAACATTTACCGTTTGTGACAAATTAAATAAAGTCAGGCACCATCAGCTGTCATGGCTGCTTTATGTAGGACTTATGACGGAAAGTTGATGTATGGTCTTTCTCTTTTCACAGTACAAATGGAGCGAAAAGGATCAGAACGGCGTGACCCTTGACCTGAACGAGGTGACCACTACGGGCAGTCTCTCTCCTGAACTGGTGGTCCGACCGGGGGTGCTGCAGGAGGGGTGTAACTATACCTTCACCCTAAATGTTACCCACCCTGCTGGGGGAAGATGGGGGTTTGCTAGCCTGACCCTCCTGCCCAACCCTCCACCCCATGGAGGGGTGTGTACTCTTACTCCAGGTCCTGGGGAGAACATACGCCTGCTGGAGACTGTGGTCACATATAACTGTTCAGGTAATAGAAACAAAGACTCAAAGATACAATCAAATCTTCTTTTGGTGTCTTTGCCATGTTTTACCATGGTGTATCAGATGTTCTGTATCTACTCTATAGGTTGGCTGGATGAGGATAGTGAGTCCCCCCAGATTATCTATATTCTCCAGGTGGCATCATCATGCCCAGGCTGGGGCCAAGCCTGTCCCCTTCTCACCCTCTACAGGGGTACCCAGCGTACATTTGGCAGCCTGGTTCCTCTGGGGGAGGCGGGGCCAGAGAAGGACCAGTCAATCATCTCTGTGATCCTGCAGGTAGAGGACCACCTGGGGTCAAAGGTCACAGCACTTAACAGGTGAACTGAAGATGAGTTTAAAACTGAGAATGCAGGGAAGAGGTTCTGGCCTCAAGAGACCTATTGAGGTAAATTGTAAAAAGACAATTTATGGATGCTTTTGTTTTTTCAGAACTATAACAGTGCTGAGACCTGTGGATGGAGATGGGATCACAGAGTGGCTGAGGAACAAGAGCCAAACCGAACTATCGGGTTTACTTCAACAGGGTAACCCACAGCAGCTCATTCCTTATTCCATCGCCCTCACCAGCCAGCTCAATCAGGTATGAACGTTACCTTTGTCTTTACCTGGCTGTGTCTCTCCTCTCCTTAACGTTATCTTTCCTTTACCTGTCTATCTCTCTCCTCTCGGTCACAGGTCGATCAGACTTTGAGTGAGCAGGATCTCAGGGACAGGAGGGAGATCAGGGGGAATGTGACGCAGGCGCTGGCCTCTCTGTCTGTGTACTCTCTACAGGATGCAGCCCAGATCAGCTTAGCCCTGGCCCAGTCCACTGTAGGTAACCTGACCATCTACACAGACGGAGTTTGTGCCATAAAAGCCTGGCAAAAAGACCCACAAACGATACAGATTTCTCCTCGATGCCTGAATGCCCCTGTGTGTTGTCTCCTGCAGGCAGTCCCAAGTGAGGTGGTGTGTGAGGGCTGTCAGGAGAATGTTCTAGAATCTGTTGGGAGAATGATCAGGGTTATGGAAGAGCAGACGGGACTAGAAGACGACGCAGCCATAGACACGGGCAGAAACATCCTCCATGTAATAGGTACTGTACCAACTTCTGAGTGGGATCGACGGTTGGAAATGCAAGGATAAAAGGTGGAGGATGCATGCTCATAGAGCATGGACAGGAATTAGTCCAAGATTTTTGACCAAAAACTGTTGTTTCTCTCTCTGTCTCCAGGCAATTCGTTGGCTGCTGTGTCCGAGTCCAAGCTCGTCTCCTCTGGTCCTCACACTCACTCTAATGTATCTGAAACTGCAGTGTCAGCCCTGGACCATGCCAGGGCTCTCATGCGTGTTCTGTTGCGCTCGCGGCCACGCGACGAGGAACCCCTCTCTCTCTCTGCTCCACAGATCAGTGCCGTTGGTTACCATGGAAACCCATCGGAACTCCTCTGCACCACTGATCCCTCGGTCAACACCCGCCAATCAAACCAGTCCAACAAATCGCAATTAAACCCTGACAAGCCAGAGTCATACCCAGCACATCCGCCCTGCCAGTTCCTCATTCCCTCCTCTCTCAGTGCCCAGCTCCAGCGTCAGGTCCAGGGATCTGAGGTGGTACAGATTCTCCTGGGTTTGGAAGGGGGGTCTGAGTTCTTCTCAGCAGCCAACCCACCCATTTCTACTTCTTTGGCTGCCATGGAGTTCACCACGCCCCAGGGACAACCCATACCCATTGCTAACCTGGACACTGACAGATCTATCAGGGTTACTTTGCCCAAAATATATACTGTAGGAAGGATCGGCGCTGGGCATCGGGCTAGTGGTGGGAGTGGAAGTGGGTCTGGGTCTAGATCTGGTGGTATTGACAGAGACGAGGGAAGAGCCCCAATGGTTAACTTTACACTCCGAGCCAAAGGGTGGCTGGATTTTACAGTGAGGGCAGTGAAGAATATGGATCCCAATGCTGGACTGTACATCTCCTTAAACTTCAGCCTGCTTCCAGGAGCTTCTCTGGTGGGCTCAGGACATGTGACAATCACAGTGGCCACCCAGCCAGGTCATCCTGCCTCCCGTGATTCCCTAGTCAGAGAGCTGACTCTCTCCCTCTCCAGCCAGTCATCCATAGAGGACACCATCTTCCTCTCTCCTCTGTAAGTGTTCTGTATCTAGACAGTTACGTTTTCCAAAACCCTTTACAAGTTGTTTACACAACAGAATGTTGTGAGGCCTGATTTTCTTCTATATGATGACATCACAGTCATTTACTAATGCAGCTTGTTTGTCTATTATTTCTCTTCATCTCTAGACTTAACAGCACAGTACAATCTCTTTTTGTGAACCTGACATCCAGTCTGAGTGGAGCTCCAGTCCAGGCCTCAGTGTGTGTGTTCAGCTCTCTGTGTCTGTACTACAGCCTGAGGGAGAGGCGCTGGAGCACTGAGGGCCTCCGGCCACTGGAGGGCAGCACCCTCCACTCAGCACACTGCCTCACTCAGCACCTCACCATGTTCGGGGCCAGTCTGTTTGTCCACCCAGACGCTGTGGTGCTACTGCCACCGGTATGTTTGGGATACTCCTCCGGTTAACACAAGAAATGGTATAGCTCATTTGCACATACAGAGAAAATAAATGTCAGCTGCCTTAGATAGATGCACATACATGCTGAAACGTTAGAGGGACACAGGATTCTGAGACATGATCATACATTCAATATGGCCACCTGTTCACCCACCTTGGAACACAGCTTTGAATTGGAACCTCTACTGATTCTACTTATCTGTATTATATGTCCCCCTCCATCTCATCACCCCAGTCCAGTGGTCCAATGCGTAATGTAGTAGTGGGGATTGTGTGTGCTGTCCTGGTTCTGATCCACTTCCTCCTGGGTCTGATCGCCCACAAACTGGACCACCAGGAGAGCCTGAGACTATGCCATGTACCACTGTGTGGGCGACCTGGACGCTACAGCTACAGAGTCCTGGTCAAAACAGGCTGGCGACGAGGAGCAGGTAAGGGACTCGCAGATCTTAGACGACTGGGTAGGTGTAAGCAATAGATCCACTTATTTTCTGTCATATAGCTGACAGTTTCACCTATCCAGTCCAGTCCTAACATGTGGGAGTCAACGAGGGTAGAAGAGAGAGAACATCTGGCTGAGAAAGCATCTTGTTAAAGTGAAATGCAAACCGGGTTCACGTTTATTTGTAATTCCCATCAGGCACGACGGCCCACGTGGGCATCATTCTGTACGGGGTGACTAAAAGCGGTTCACGCCACCTGCAGCGGGAGGGGGCGTTCCAACGAAGTGGTCTGGACCTGTTCCACCTGGAGACGGACAGCAACCTGGGAGAGGTGTGGAAGATACGCCTCTGGCATGACAACACAGGTAACAATGACAACACAGGTAACTACTGTAGTCTCGCATTGCAAGCTTTTGTAGTCTTGTATTCACTCACCTACTGGAACACAAGGAAAGCAGGAGATCGAGGCTCCAGGTAGTAAGATTCCAAACAGGTAACACAACAATACCTGTGTGTGTGTATGTCTACCAGGTCTGGACCCATCGTGGTACGTGCAGCATGTGGTGGTGTGGGACCATCAGACAGACCACCTGTTCTACTTCCTGGTAGAAGACTGGCTGTCTGTGGAGAATGACAGGAACGAGGGAGGAGGGACAGTGGAGAAGGAGATGTTGGCCTCCTGTAAGTGCTACAACTCTCTGTATCTGTCTTGACACTCAGGGAGAGCATGACCGCCTCCAAAACAGATTTTTCTCTCTCTCCATCTATCTCTCAGGTCCCGAGGAGCTGTCTCAGTTCCAACGTGTTCTCTCCTCCCAGCTGGCGTTTGGAATGCTGGAGCGCCACCTGTGGCTCTCTCTTTGGGAACGCCCCGCCCACAGCCGCTTCATGCGGGGGCAGAGGGTGACGGTGTGTGCCCTCCTGCTACACCTCTACCTCGCACTAGGGGCATTGTGGTACGGGGCTGTGGGCACAGAGGGGCATAGGTAAGATGGCAGTCTAACCAGAACATTCCAGGTGACAATAGTGTACACAATAGAAGGTTCTTGTGAAAGTGCTCAGGTGGGATTCAATCAGTCTCGCAATGTGGACAACTCACTGCGCTGAACAACAACATTGATGTTTTGCCTGAGACTCTCTACAACTCTTTGTTACCTGTCCCACATACTCTGCATTAACTATGTTAAGTGAAAGAATCAGCCATTTTAAGGGTGTTGTGTTTTAGTGTACCGGTTTCGGCCCGGTTGCTTGTAACCTGGGAAACGGTTGCAGTGGGGATGACTATTGCCATCCTGGTGTTTCCTCTCCAGTGTCTCCTCTGCTTCCTGTTGCGAAAGACTCACAGCCAGGTGAGTCTCCTACATCTCTCTCTCCTTCTCCATCCATTTTTCCTGTTGCCCCGTCAACAAAAATAGTCCTATGACTGCCTATTGAAACACATTGTTATCATTTCTATCAATAAAAAGCTTAGTCAATCAGAGGTCAATGTGATTGCGTATTGTATATTTACTCTGTTGATTTGGAAAGTGCTTCCAAATCAACAGAGTAATGTGAAAAGTCCTTGATAGAGATGATGCTTGGTTCAGCTACAAATGTTGGGTTGGGTTTAACTTTCCCTGTGTGTGTTTCAGGTAGCGGTGGATATGTCAGTGCCTCCATCCCCTGTGTGTCAGTCAGTGGAGATGGGCGTCTATCTCGGCCAATCAGATCTTTCCTGCTCCTCCTTCCTGTCTTTGCCTGGAGGACCTGATCCATCAGACCTGGATGGAGACACACCCTCTTCTGTGAGAGTGTGTCAAGACTCTCACTTGTCAATGCATGCACATACACAGATACACAGCTCTTTCTGATTCTCTTGTGAAAGTTGTAAACTGAAAAGGCTGAAAGCTATCTTTATCTTCTCTGTTAGCTGATGGGAAGCAAGGCATTCAACGCTGAGTTCTGGAATGCCACTAACCTGGGAGTGGAGAAGGAGGGAGATGGCATGACCCGGTGGCCCTCCTGTGACAGCCTCACTGTCCTCCCAGGGCCCTCCTGGGAAATAACCTCTGACCCCTTGGGATCATCCCTGGGTCATGCCCGTCTGCTGAAGAGGAAGAAAGCCTTGATGAAGCTATGCCTAGCCTCACCCCGATTTCTCATCTCCAACCCCCCACCCTCCTCTACTGCACCTGTGGGTCCATCCCAATCCCTGTCTGGCCTGCATCCAGACCACAGCCATAGACACAACCTGCAACCCAATGTCCTTACCCTGTCTGGTGTGTGTGTGTGTGTGTGGGTCCCATATGTGTTACTATGACTCCTGTGTGAATACATCTAAAATGATTGTTGTCTCTCATGGTGTTTCAGAGGAGGACCTGTTGAGGTCTATAGCAGCAGACACAGGAGTGTCCAACAGTCCCTCAACATCAGACAGTGGCCGCTACTCCCCCTGGACCACCTCTCTGTCCCACAGGTAAGACCTGCCTGACCAGTACACTCCAGACTTAAACTCCAGATAATACCGTATCTGGGCCTGTCTACAGTATATGCTCTGAATATAGAGTCCTCCTCTCCTCTTTCACTGGAGATCAGAGTTGATCTGACTGGACTAGATAGCAGGGAACAACCAGTCCTAGTAATTTGTATAGCACTGTTGCCTGTTGGCAAAGAATACTTCTGAGTCTTACTCATCTCTCTGTGGGTTTTAGCCAGAGCCGGGGCAGCTCCTGCAGTGGCTGGTCTGAGCTGAGTGTGGACAAACCACTCTATGGGACAGAGATCCACAACCCCCCCTGCTCTCCCATCTCTCTGTTTAGGCCTTCCTCATCTCTCTCTGTCTGCTCCATCGCCAGTACCTTCCTCCCCAGCCCCTCCCCTGACTCCATAGACTCTACCACACGCATAGGTGAGTCACTAACACTGACTTATCCTAACTCTGTAACGATTCCCTCCCCTTTATGCCAAATGTATTACTATGTGGATGTGAGAGTTCGCCATCTGAAACTTTCTATGAATGATGTCTATTTTGCATGAAAATCCTCTGAACTATCTGAATATTCATATCAAACAACTTGATCATATTTGCAGACGTCATAGAGCATAGTTTCTTCCATGTTTTTCACCCCCCCCCCAGGTGTGGCCCGTGGCAAGCCCAGCTGGCTGCTACCTCCCTGGGCACTGCAAGTAATTTACCCCCTGGTTGTGTTGTTGCTGGGGGCCTGCCTGGCTGTAGTAGGCCTCTATGGGAGACACTTCTCTAGCTCAGTGGTCCTGATGTGGCTCATCTCAGCCCTGTCTGCCTTCCTCGCCTCCGCTCTGCTGCTGGAGCCTCTCAAGGTAGGCAGATAGAGACATACACACGGGAGGCTCAATAGTCAATGCAACAAATTGTCAGCAATGAATGTTTTCACCATACCAGAGAGAGAGAGAGAGAGAGAGAGAGATACGCAACCATATGGCTTCTATATTTCCTGTAGACCCATGGGATTATAAAACGTAAGTTGCTGGCTTTTATTCTATTGATATCTTTTCAGTCTAAGAGGGACTAGACAGGTATGCACCTTATAACCTTTACTAATGGTATTGGTAATTTAACCCTTGTATGTCCTCTCCTCAGGTGTGCGTGCAGGCCTTGTTCTATGCTGTGGTGTTAAGGCCTGTAGACCCCGAGGTGAATGATCGGCTGGGACAGGAGACCGTTATCAAGAGGGAGGGGGGAAAGCAGGGGGGCAAGGTGCACCCCCCTTGTGGGTTCGGCCTACTGCAAGCCAAGGAGGAGGCCAGGAAAGTGAGAGCGCTACGATCCCTCATGAAGGTAAAACAGGAAACAAAAAAACAGCTCTCATACTTCCTTATAGTAACCTCTGGAAGGAACATATGTGGTGAACTGTTTATATTCCTAACCACCTAGTAACATTTGGTATTGTACTGGAATTAAAATAACATGCATCTTAATTCTTTATCTTCCCTTTTCCTCCCTTGTTCATCCCCTCTGTATACTCACTCTCTCACTTTCTCTCCTCTCCTCTCTCCCCCCTTCCCAGCACTGTGTGGGCCACATGTTGTTCCTGTTGGTGGTGTTGATGGTGAACTACCAGGACAGTGTTCAGGAGACCCAGGGAAGACTGCTACACTCTGCCGTCAAACACTCACTGACCACCAACCTCAACACCATCACTGGGTAAGGGCTGCGTGTGTGGTGTGTGTGTGCATGTACCCTGTACTGATTTGTGTATTGGTGTGTGTGTGTGGGCTGTGTCCACATGTATCTCTCTGTGTTGGTTTCAGGTGGGAGGGGGCGTGGCAGTGGATGGACAACATCCTGGTGCCACACCTCCATCAGAACCCCTCCCTCCACCTGGTGGGGTTACCACGGATACGCTGTATACACACTCCAGACCATAATAATGGAGTCTTTCTGGGGAACAGCAGTTTTACCACACGCCAGCTTCTCTCTGGCCTACACAGCACACACTGGACCACAGCACAGTGAGTCACACATACGCACACAGACACACACCAGTTCCACGCAAATGATCCTGCATGATTATTTGTACTCTTTTCTTCTCTCAGGTTAAAGGCTGTGTCCATTGACTTCACCCAGTACCACAGAGAGACTAGTCTGTTTGTGTGTGTGTCTGTTCTACTAGAGAAGACCCAGATACACACACTCATCTCCTCCCTCTCCATCCATCCTCTACTCATTCCCCCATCCTCCTCAGGACCAGACCTGCAGATTGCACTCATGGTAACATTTGATAAACAATTTGTTTATATAAAACAACACTGTTATTCCCATTCATTAGGGATTGCAAAAATGTAAGATTGTCAATAGGTTCCGTTCTGAGACACTCAGTTGGCCACTCGGTTTTCAAACCTTCCCCCCCCCCCCCCAGGTGCTCCTGCTCCTCTCTGCCCTCCTCTTTCTGGGGGTGGAGCTATGGGCCATGGCTACTGACCGTGCCCAGTACGTGCGTCAGGGCTGGCGCTGGCTACAGTTCCTCCTCGCCTCTTTGTCCCTGGCGACGGCCACGCTGCGATTCTGCTTCCTGTCCCAGGCTGCTTCCTGTCTGTCTCAGCACCGCTCCAGACCAGACTCCTTCACCGAGTTCCACAGCGCCGCCCTGCTGGCCAGGAGGTCCACACAGATATCATCCATACTGCTCACTCTGCTGGTACTCAAGGTACTAGACAACTTAAAGATAGTTCCTAAAGAATGACATTATTTGAATAGTTCCTAAAGAATGACATTATTTGAATAGTTCCTAACTCCATGGGTTAGGAATCCACATTTTGTGCCACTACCATCAAAATGCAAAAATGTGTGTTTCAGATGGTGGGTACTCTGAGGTACGTGCGAAGGTGGGTGGTGTTTGGTCGAGTGCTTCAGCGGGCATGGAGAGAGATGGCTGCTGTGGCTCTACTACTGATCTTACTGCTGCTGCTCTTCTCTCACACTGGACACATGGTAGGAAAAGGAATGTTATGTAATGTAACCAAGGTTCTCTGCAGGAATATGTGAGACACAGCTCACTATGGAAATATGTATTTCCTATTCATGCATATATGTTTGTGTCTCAGCTCTTCTCTAGGTCTGTGGATGGGTTCCTGTCTGTGTACCAGGCTGGTGTGTCTGTGCTGTCTGTGCTGCGTGGTCGCCTGGTCCTGCAGAGGCTCAACAGGGCTCACCCTGTCCTCGGACCCCTCTACGCCCTCTTTCTACTGGGGCTGGGAGGTTGGCTGCTGGCCCGTCTCTCTGGAGCTGTTCTGATCTGCACATACAGGGTTGTGCAGGCTGAGATGTACAGGCCAGCCATGGAGCCCCAGGACTACGAGATGGTGGAGTTCTTCATCAAAAGACTGAAGCTCTGGATGGGACTCATTAAGGCCAAGGAGGTATGGAGGAAACTCATTAATTAATTTGATTAAACACAAATGGAAACTTCTGAAATCTGCCTCCCTCCCTTCTCTCCACAGTTCAGACACAGGGTGAAGTTTGAGGGCATGGTGGTGCCTCCCTCCAGATCATCCCAAGAATCCTGTCTCTCCACCCTCTCATCCTCCCTCTCCTCCCCCCATCCCCTGTCCTCCGCCCTCTCCCTGGGTTCCGAGGACTCGGGTATGTCCGATGCGCCGGGCTTAGACGTTCAGCTCAACCTGGACCGCCTGCTGTCTTGCGTCAACGGTCTGCTTTCACGTTTCGACCGCGTCAACCAGCTGACTGCAGACGTTCACGGTCTGGAGACCCAGCTAGAGGAGGTGCAGAGCAGGAGGAGGAAGAGGAGGCCGCAGGGACTTGGAAGAGGAGAAGAGACAAGAGAAGGAAGAGGAGTAGGCGGAGGGGCGACGGGCAGGAGGACAGCTCTGCTACCCCCTCATTCTCGCATCTCCCTCCCTTCCTTTCCTCCTTCTTTCAACCCCATTACCCTTCTCTCCTGCCCTCCCTCCACCAATCCCACCCACCCTCGTGTTCACAGCTCCTACTCTGAGTCTGTCGTTCTCCAGCTTCACCCACACCCACCCAGGGACACTCACCTCTCTGAGGCAACCAAGCCCACACAAAGGAGGCCTGGCCTGGGCTTGGGCACCGGGCCTTCCGGGTGTCCTGGAGCCAGGCAGTTTCCTAGACGTCGAGCCTGGCACTCAGGGAGTTCTCACTCAGCTGATGCAGCTCAAAGGCCCCCCCAGGCCCCTGGTGGAGGTGGTAGTGGGGTCAACACGAAGGCCAGGCCCTGTAGCGAGGAGGGGGACAGGAGACGCGCCAGTGAGGGAGTGCCTGTGAAGAGACGGGCCTGGATCTCAGAGGGGCCTGAGACAGACATAGACTGAAACTGAGAGAGGGACTGAGACAGAGATGGAAGTGCCTATTACTGTGGGTATACAGTATCTAGTGTATGAACCTCTAAGGTTCCAGCTATGAATTGCGCAGTACTACTTCAAGAGACAAGTTTTCCCACTGTTGTCTACCTCTTTACTAGTGCTTCTGCATTAGGTATTCTACATACGTATGCTGAGGTTGTATACCTTGTACTTCTTGTGTATCTACTGTATAATAAACATTTAAATAGAGGATTATTTTGTAATCTCCAAGAACTGTGGAATATATTTTTCCTGCTGATTAATACCAGAAGTAACATTGGGTTTGGTGTTTAATATCTTCTATCTGTAACAAGTAGTGACACACAGCATTAAATAATCACCAAGTTATTTGTTTACATTTTGAATTTCCTCAAATGTCAAATCAAATCACATTTCATTTGTCACATGCTTTGTAAACAACAGGTGTAGACTAACAGCGAAATGCTTACTTACGGAACCTTTTTCAACAAAAACATATAGTGACACGAGGAGTAAATACACAGTAAATAACGAATTACAATGACGAGTAAAAATAACATGGGGTACGAAGTAATTGAGCTAGCTACAGTATGTACATATAGGTAGGGTTAAAGTAACTAGGAAACAGGATAGATAAGACAGTAGCAGCAGCGGGTAGCCATTTGATTAGCTATTGAGCAGTCTTGTTAAGCAGTCTTATGGCTTGGGAGTATAAGCTTTTCATGGTCCTGTTGGTACCAGACTTGGTGCACTGGATGTGGCATATCAAGAAGCTGATTAAAACAGCATGATCATTACACAGGGGCCCCTTGTGTTGGGGACAATAAAAGGCCGCTCTATAATGTGCCGTTTTGTCATGCAACACAATGCCAAAGATGTCTCAAGTTGAGGGAAGGTGCACATGGCATGCTGACTGCAGGAATGTCCACCAGAGCTGTTGCCAGATAATTTAATGTTAATTTCTCTACGATAAGCCGCCTCCAACATCATATTAGAGTTTTTGGCAGTATGTCCTTCCGGCCTCACAACTGCAGACCACGTGTAACCACGCCAACCCGGGACCTCCACATCCGGCTTCTTCCCCTGTGGGATCGTCAGAGGGGGGATGGGGGTGCCGAGGAGTATTTCTGTCTGTAATAAAGCCCTTGTGTGGGGAAAAACTCATTCCGATTGGCTGGACCTGGCTCCCTAGTGGGTGGGCCCAGCTCCCAAATGGGTGGGCCTATGCTCTCCCAGGCTCACCCATGGCTGCGCCCCTGCCCAGTCATGTGAAATCCATAGATTAGGGCTTAATGAATTTATTTCAATTGACTAATTTCCTTATATGAACTGTAACTCACCAAAACCTTTGAAATAGTTGCACGTATATTACTTTCTAGCACGTCAAGTTAGCTTACAGAGTAATAAGTACAGTCATATTGATGTGGATGGGGGCGTGCTTGTCCCGCCATCTCCTGTAAATCACAATCAGCTCATTTGTCTTGCTGACGTTGAGGGAGAGGTTTTTGTCCTAGCACCACACTGCCAGGTCTCTGACCTCCCTATAGGCTGCTTCATGGTTGTTGGTGATCAGTCCTACAACCATCGTGTCGTCAGCAAACTTGATGAGGGTGTTGGAGTAGTGCGAGGCCATGCAGTCATTGGTGAACAGGGAGTACAGGAGGGGACTAAGCACACACCCTTGAGGGGCCCCAGTGTTGATGGTCAGCATGGCGATGTGCTGTTGCCTACCTTCACTGCCTGGGGGTGGCCTGTCAGGAAGTCAAGGATCCAGTTGTAGAGGGAGGTGTTCAGTCCCAGGGTCCTGATCTTGATGATGAGCTTGGAGGGGACTATAGTGTTGCATGCTGAGCTGTAGTCAATTAACAGCATTCTTCATCCCTTTTGTCCAGGTGGGTGAGGGCAGTGTGGAGTGCAATAGAGATTGTCGATTTGTTGGGGTGGTATGCGAATTTGAGTGGGTTCAGGGTGTCTGAGATGTTGGTGTTGATATGAGCCATGGCCAGCCTTTCAAAGCATTTCATGGCTATAGATGTGAGTGCTACAGGGCAATAGTCATTTAGGCAGGTTACCTAGGTGTTCTTGGGCACGGGGACTATGGTGGTCTGCTTGAAACAAGTTTATATTACAGACCGGTTAAAAATGTCAGTGAAGACACCTGCCAGCTGGTCAGCACATGCTGTGAGTACACATCCTGGTATTTAATCTGACTTAGACCTGTGACACCATTTGAGTGCAATTAATAATCAGGTAGAACAGAAAAACAGCAGGCTGCGGACTTTGTAGGGTAAGAGTTGATTACCCCTTGTATAGACTATGCTCCCATGTACCAGAAGGTCTTGGAACCTTTACCAGAAACTTTCTGGAACTGACCTGCTTGCCTAACCAGACGTTGTCCTCTCCACAGGGTGCACCCTGTGGGGAGGACAACGAGAAGTCTTACCTACTAATTTGAGTTAGCGGCTGCGCTGACGATGAACTAAGGCTGTGGAGCTGAGGACAGGGAGCTGTGCGAATCTGGATATCACTGGACAGATGTTTATTATTTTATTTTTGTGGGGATATGGTTCTGGTCGGGCCCTAGAAATCGAGAACCTATGCCCACCCTCTCTATATATTGTCTTGTCTGTCTTTTCCCCTCCCCATTTTGTCCCATAGTGGTAGAATCCTTTAGAGGAGTTGGCAGAGTAGAGCAAGGCCAAGTGTGGGTCCCATATTGTTTGCAGCACCAGAGTGAGATTGTAGTGCCTTTCACCATATTGTTTGTAGTGCCTTCCCTTAGAATAACTAAGGCAAGACATATCAGAATATTTCAGTGTGCAGTGGAGTGAGATTGGTAGTGACTTTAACCATATTGTTGCAGTGCTATACCAGGATAATGGAGAGAGTGTCAGTAGTTGCTAGGAGTGGTGGTAGGAGTCAGGCGCAGAGAGCAGAGGTAAGGAACTGTGTGTTTATTAAATAAAACACAACACGATCGACGCCAACACAACCGGTGTGAAAAATGCAAAGTGCCCAGAACAATAGGTACACAGCATGCATAAAAATATAACAATAGTAGATCGCCAGCACATCCAAATACAAAACACAACCTGACGCTAAATAATCCCGCACAAACCTGGGCGGGCTAAACAGGCTTAAATAACCAAAAATCAAAAGAACCAAATGAGGAACAGGTGCAAACAATAAGACATACCAAACGAAAAGGAAAAAGGGATCAGCGGCGGCTAGTAGGCCGGTGACGACGACCGCCGAGCGCCGCCCGAGCAGGCAGGGGAGCCACCTTCGGTGGGATTCGTGACAGTACCCCCCTCCTGACGCGTGGCTCCCGCAGCGCGCCGCCACCGACCTCAAGGGCAACCCGGAGGACGAGGCGCAGGGCGATCCCCATGAAGGCGGTGGAACTCCCTCAGTAGTGGGGGGTCCAAAATGTCCTTCCTGGGTACCCAGCACCTCTCCTCCGTGCCGTACCCCTCCCAGTCGACGAGGTACTGTAGGCCCCCCCCCCGAAGTCTGGAGTCCAGAATGGTGCGTATCTTATACGCCGGGGACCCCCCAATGTCCAGCGGGGGTGGAGGAACCTCCGGCACCTCACCTTCCTGCATGGGACCAGCCACCACCGGCCTGAGGAGAGACACATGAAACGAGGGGTTAATACGGTAGTAAGATGGAAGTTGTAACCGGTAACACACCTCGTTTATCCTCCTCAGGACTTTAAACGGCCCTACACACTGCGGGCCCAGCTTCCGGCAGGGCAAGCGGAGGGGCAGGTTTCTAGCCGAGAGCCAGACTCGATCCCCTGGTGCAAACACAGGGGTCTCACTGCGGTGCTGGTCAGCGCTCTTCTTCTGCCGTCCACTCGCCTTTGTGAGTGCGTCTTGGACGGCTCTCCAAGTGTCCTTCGAGCGCTGTACCCAATCCTCCACCGCAGGAGCCTCGGTCTGGCTCTGGTGCCATGGAGCCAGGACCGGCTGGTAGCCCAACATGCACTGGAACGGTGACATGTTGGTTGATGAGTGACGTAGAGAATTTTGGGCTATTTCTGCCCATGGAACGTATCTCGCCCATTCCCTGGGCCGGTCCTGGCAATACATCCTTAGAAACCTACCCACCTCTTGGTTCACTCTCTCCACCTGCCCATTACTCTCGGGGTGGAAACCCGAGGTCAGGCTGACCGATACCCCCAAACGTTCCATGAACGCCCTCCAAACTCTGGACGTGAACTGGGGACCCCGATCAGAAACGATGTCCTTGGGCACCCCGTAGTGCCGGAAGACATGGGTAAACAGGGCCTCCGCAGTCTGCAGAGCCGTAGGGAGACCGGGCAACGGGATGAGACGACAGGACTTCGAGAACCGATCCACAACGACCAGGATAGTGGTGTTCCCCAGAGATACGGGAAGATCAGTGAGGAAGTCCACTGACAAGTGTGACCACGGCCGCTGTGGAACGGGGAGGGGGTGTAATTTCCCTCTAGGCAGGTGTCGAGGAGCCTTGCTCTGAGCGCACACCGAGCAGGAGGAAACATAAAACCGCACGTCCTTACCCAAGATGGGCCACCAGTACTTCCCCCTCAGGTTCCGCACTGTCCTCTCGATCCCAGGGTGACCCGAAGAGGGGAGATTATGGGCCCATCGAATCAATCGATCACGGAGACCAAGCGGCACGTACTGAACACCTGCCGGACACTGCGATGCTGCAGGTTCCAACCGTAACGCCCGCTCGATCTCCGCGTCCAACTCCCATACCACCGGAGCTACCAAGCACGACGCTGGAAGAATTGGAGCCGGATCGATGGCCCTCTCCTCGGTGCCATATAGGCGGGACAGTGCGTCGGCCTTCGTGTTCTGTGAACCTGGCCGATAAGAGATCGTGAACCGGAAACGGGTAAAGGACATGGCCCACCTGGCCTGACGCGGAATCAGTCTCCTAGCTGCCCGGATGTACTCGAGATTACGTTGGTCAGTCCAGATGAGGAAAGGGTGCTTAGCCCCCTCAAGCCAATGTCTCCACACCTTCAGAGCCTTAACCACAGCTAACAACTCCCTGTCCCCCACGTCATAGTTCTGCTCCGCCGGCCCGAGCTTCCTAGAAAAGAAAGCGCACGGGCGGAGTTTGAGTGGCGTGCCCGAGCGCTGTGATAGCACGGCCCCCACCCCAGTCTCAGACGCGTCCACCTCCACTATGAATGCCAAAGAGGGATCCGGATGAGCCAGCACTGGAGCGACGGTAAACAGCTCCTTCAGGTGACTGAACGCTCTGTTCGCCTCTGCTGACCAGCGCAAGCGCGCCGGACCCCCCTTCAGCAGTGAGGTAATGGGAGCAGCAACTTGATCAAAGCCCCGGATAAACCTCCGGTAGTAATTGGCAAACCCTAAAAACCGCTGCACCTCCTTTACCGTGGTCGGAGTCGGCCAATTACGCACGGCTTTAACGCAGTCATCCTCCATCACCACCCCCGAGGTGGAAATGTGTTACCCCAGGAAGGAAACGGCTCGTTTGAAAAACTCACATTTCTCAGCCTTAACATACAGGTCATTCTCCAGCAGTCGCCCAAGCACCTTGCGCACCAGGGAGACATGCGCGGCACGGGTGGCGGAATAAATCAGGATGTCGTCAATATACACCACCACCCCCTGCCCGTGCAGGTCCCTGAGAATCTCGTCAACAAAGGATTGAAAGACGGCTGGAGCATTCTTTAACCCATACGGCATGACGAGGTACTCATAGTGGCCCGATGTGGTACTGAATGCGGTTTTCCACTCGTCTCCTCCCCGGATACGCACCAGGTTGTAAGCGCTCCTGAGGTCCAGTTTCGTGAAAAAACGCGCGCCGTGAAATGATTCCACCGCCGTAGCGATGAGAGGTAGCGGGTAACTGAACCCTACTGTGATGGAATTTAGACCTCGATAATCAATGCACGGACGCAACCCTCCATCCTTTTTCTTCACGAAAAAGAAACTCGAGGAGACGGGTGACATGGAGGGCTTAATGTACCCCTGTCTCAGAGATTCCGTGACATATGTCTCCATAGCCAACCTTTCCTCCTGTGACAATGGGTACACGTGACTCCTGGGAAGTGCAGCGTTTACCTGGAGATTTATCACGCAATCCCCTCGTCGATGAAGTGGTAATCGGGTCGCCCTCTTTTTACAGAAGGCGATAGCCAAATCGGCATATTCTGAGGGAATGCGCACAGTGGAAACCTGGTCTGGACTCTCCACCGTCGTCGCACCGATGGAAACTCCCTTACACCTGCCTGAGCACTCCTCTGACAACCCTCTGAGAGCCCCCTGTCTCCACGAAATATTGGGATTGTGATTGGCCAGCCAGGGAATCCCCAGCACCACCGGAAACGCAGGAGAATCAATGTGGAAGAGACTAATCCGTTCCCCATGATCCCCCTGCGTTACCATGTCCAGTGGCACCGTGGCCTCCCTGACCAGTCCTGACCCTAATGGTCTGCTATCTAAGGAGTGCACGGGGAAAGGTTGGTCCAACGACACCAGGGGAATCCCTAGCCTTAACCCGAGCCCACGATCCATAAAGTTTCCAGCTGCGCCTGAATCGACTAGCGCCTTATGCTGGAAAGAGGGAGAAAACAAGGGGAAAGTTACTAAAACGAACATATGACCAACAGGGAGCTCTGGGTGAGGTTGGTGCTTACTCACCTGAGGTGAACGAGGAGTGCTCCGCCTGCCATCCCGATTCCCAGAGGAGCTCCCCCAGCACCGGTCGGTAGTGTGTCCTCTCCGACCACACTGGGTACAAGAGGAGCCTCCTCCTCCGGTTCCCCTGGACGCGGCCCCCCCTAGCTCCATAGGGATGGGAACTGGAGGACCTGGAGGTGGAACCAACAGGGCCCTGTCTGGACGCCCGCGCGCAGCCAGCAGGTTGTCGAGACGAATGGACATGTCGATTAGTTCATCTAGTGAGAGGGTAGTGTCCCGACATTCTAGCTCACGGCGGACGTCCTCCCGGAGGCTACACCGATAGTGGTCCATCAGGGCCCTGTCGTTCCACCCCGCTCCAGCAGCCAAGGTCCAGAACTCCAGAGCAAAGTCTTGTGCGCTCCTCGTCTCCTGCCGCAGGTGGAACAGCCGTTCACCCGCTGCCCGGCCCTCTGCTGGGTGGTCGAACACGGCCCGGAAACGGCGGGTGAACTCGGGGTAGTGATCCCTTGTCGAGTCTGGGCCATACCACACTGCGTTGGCCCACTCCAGGGCACGTCCCGTTAAGCAGGAGACGAGGACGCTTACGCTCTACTCTCCCGAGGGAGTCGGACGAACGGTAGCCAGGTACAACTCCAACTGTAGCAGGAACCCCTGGCACCCAGCCGCCGCTCCATCGTACTCCCTGGGGAGAGCCAGGCGTATGGCTCCGGGTCCGGACGTCGGTGGAGGGGTAGATGGTGGAGGGGGAATTGGTGCTGGGGATGCGGTAGGGAGGCCAATCCTCTCCCATCGGTCCATCCTCTCCATCATCTGGTCCATCGCTGAGCCGATTCGGTGGAGGATGGTGGTATGATGGAGGACCCGTTCCTCCATCGATGGGAGAGGAGGGGAGGCTGCTCCTGCTGACTCCATAGCAGGTGCGGGATTCTGTCAGTAGTTGCTAGGAGTGGTGGTAGGAGTCAGGCGCAGAGAGCAGAGGTAAGGAACTGTGTGTTTATTAAATAAAACACAACACGATCGACGCCAACACAACCGGCGTGAAAAATGCAAAGTGCCCAGAACAATAGGTACACAGCATGCAGAAAAATATAACAATAGTAGATCGCCAGCACATCCAAATACAAAACACAACCTGACGCTAAAGAATCCTGCACAAACCTGGGCGGGCTAAACAGGCTTAAATAACCAAAAATCAAAAGAACCAAATGAGGAACAGGTGCAAACAATAAGACATACCAAACGAAAAGGAAAAAGGGATCAGCGGCGGCTAGTAGGCCGGTGACGACGACCGCCGAGCGCCGCCCGAGCAGGCAGGGGAGCCACCTTCGGTGGGATTCGTGACAGAGTGTTGCAGTGTGTCACTTCGATGCCCGATATTTACTTGAGGGAGTAAGTGGGAGGGTAACCTACCTGAGGGGAGGCTGTAATGTGTCGACACAATCCGGGAAATCATACAGTCTGCTGTGGGAGGTCGGGAAACGGGGTCCAATCCATGTTAACCCGTGAATTGAAAATAAAACTTAACTTGAGCATACTTACCTGTCCTGGTCTTCTGTGTTGGGGTTGTGTGCAGGAGAACATTCAGTTCTGTGTTTGGGAGGACTTAACTTCTTACATCTACACGTTCCGCTAGCGGAACGTCTGCTCCAATATCCAATGATGGGCGGGGCGCGAAATTCAAACTCCTCTAAATCCGAAAACTTACACTTTTCAAACATATGACTATGTTACAGCTATTTAAAGACAAGACTCTCCTTTATCTAACCAAACTGTCCGATTTCAAAAAGGCTTTACAGCGAAAGCAAAACATTAGATTATGTCAGCAGAGTACCCAGCCAGGAATAATCACACAGCCATTTTTCAAGCTAGCATATCATGTCACATAAACCCAAACCATATCTAAATGCAGCACTAACCTTTGATGATCTTCATCAGATGACACACCTAGGACATTGTGTTATACAATACATGCATGTCTGTTCAATCAAGTTCATATTTATATCAAAAACCAGCTTTTTACATTAGCATGTGACGTTCAGAACTAGCATTCCCACCGAACACTTCCGGTGATTTTACTAAATTACTCACGATAAACGTTCACAAAAAGCATAACAATTATTTTAAGAATTATAGATACAGAACTCCTCTATGCACTCGATATGTCCGATTTTAAAATAGCTTTTCGGATGAAGCACATTTTGCAATAATGTAAGTACATAGCCCGGCGTTACAGGGCTAGCTATTTAGACACCCACCCAGTGTAGCCTTCACCAAAATCACATTTCCTATAAGAAAAATGTTCTTACCTTGCTTGTTCTTCATCAGAATACACTGCCAGGACTTCTACTTCAATAACAAATGTAGGTTTGGTCCCAAATAATCCATCGTTATATCCAAACAGCGACGTTTTGTTCGTGCGTTCTAGACACTATCCCAACGCTAAATCTCGGCCACGAGCATGACGCAAAATATGACAAAAAATTTCGAAATATTCCATTACCGTACTTCGAAGCATGTCAACCGCTGTTTAAAACCAATATTTATGCAATTTATCTCGTAGAGAAGCGATAATATTCCGACCGGGAATCTGCCTGTCTGTAAACTGAGGAAAAAACCAAAAGCCGGGGGCGGGGCGTGTCACGCGCCTAAGGCTTAGTCCATTGACTGACCACTCAGCATTTGCTCTCGTGTGCTTCAGCCAGGGCTTTGAATGACATCATTCCTGTTTTTCCCGGGCTGTGAGACTCCATTGTTGACGTGACAAGTGTCACGTAAGAGCAGAGATCCTTTGTAAACGATAGAGAGAATCAAGAAGGGCAAGAAATGTTCAGACAGGGTACTTCCTGAACAGAAGCATCTCAGGTTTTTGCCTGCCATAGGAGTTCTGTTATACTCACAGACACCATTCAAACAGTTTCAGAAACTTTGGAGTGTTTTCTCTCCAAAGCTAATAATTATATGCATATTCCAGTTTCTGGGCAGGACTAATAATCAGATTAAATCGGGTACGTTTTTTATCCAGCCGTGAAAATACTGCCCCCTAGATGTAACAGGTTAATAGGGGTTCACACTTAACTGTGACAGAGATGTAAGTCATATAACATTGTTGGTGATTTACATTAACATTTACGTCATTTAGCAGACGCTCTTATCCAGAGCAACTTACAAATTGGTGCATTCACCTTATGATATCCAGTGGAACAACCACTTTACAATAGTACATCTATATATTTTTTGGGGGGGAGGGTAGAAGGATTACTTAATCCTATCCCAGGTATTCCTTAAAGAGGTGGGGTTTCAGGTGTCTCCGGAAGGTGGTGATTGACTCCGCTGTCCTGGCGTCGTGAGGGAGCTTGTTCCACCATTGGGGTGCCAGAGCAGCGAACAGTTTTGACTGGGCTGAGCGGGAACTGTGCTTCCGCAGAGGTAGGGAGGCGAGCAGGCCAGAGGTGGATGAATGCAGTGCCCTTCTTTGGGTGTAGGGACTGATCAGAGCCTGAAGGTACGGAGGTGCCGTTCCCCTCACAGCTCCGTAGGCAAGCACCATGGTCTTGTAGCAGATGCGAGCTTCAACTGGAAGCCAGTGGAGTGTGCGGAGGAGTGTGGTGACGTGAGAGAACTTGGGAAGGTTGAACACCAGACGGGCTGCGGCGTTCTGGATGAGTTGTAGGGGTTTAATGGCACAGGCAGGGAGCCCCGCCAACAGTGAGTTGCAGTAATCCAGACGGGAGATGACAAGTGCCTGGATTAGGACCTGCGCCGCTTCCTGTGTGAGGCAATGTCGTACTTTGCGAATGTTGTAGAGCATGAACCTACAGGATCGGGTCACCGCCTTGATGTTAGCGGAGAACGACAGGGTGTTGTCCAGGGTCACGCCAAGGCTCTTAGCACTCTGGGAGGAGGACACAATGGAGTTGTCAACCGTGATGGCGAGATCATGGAACGGGCAGTCCTTCCCCGGAAGGAAGAGCAGCTCCGTCTTGCCGAGGTTCAGCTTGAGGTGGTGTATCACAAAGAACCTTCCATAGTCTTATGTAAATGACTTGTTCCACTACTACTCTACTAGTAACATGACTGACTAAGAACTAGAATACAACTCACATAGTATTTAGATCATGTGTGTGAAATGCTTGATAGTGTACGTGATGGAAATTGAGAGGTCTACTTTCTTGGGGACCTGAATATTGACTGTCTTTCATCAAGCTGTCCGCTCAAGAGGAAGCATCTCACTGTAACCAGTGCCTGTAATATGGTTCAGGTTATTAATCGGCCTACCAGGGTGTTTACAAACACTACAGGAACTAGATCATCCACATGTTTTGATCAAATTTTTACTAATACTGTAGAACTTTGTTCTAAAAATGTATCCGTACCCAATGGATGCAGTGATCATAATATAGTGATTATATCCAGGAAACCCAAGGTTCCAAAAGCGGGGCCTAAAATAGTGGATAAGAGATCATACAAAATATTTTTATGTGACTTATGTGAATGACATTAAAAATGTGTTTGTCCGGTGTGATTAATAAGGAGCATCTAGACACTGCACTTGATGCATTTATTTATGAAATTATTTATTTCAATTCTTGATAAACATGCAGCTGTTAAGAAACTGACTGTTAGAACTGTTAAGGCTCCATGGATTGATGAGGAATTGAAAAACTGTGTAGTTGAAAGAGATGTAGCAAAAGGAGTGGCTAATAAGTCTGGCTGCACGTCTGACTGACTGACACTGCAAATGGAGAAATTGTGTGACTAAACTTAACAAAAATAAGAAACTGGATTATGAAGCCATGGTCAACGGTATAAAGAACAATGGAAGAAAATTGTAGTACTGTAAATTAAATTATGAGCAGAAAGACAAATTCAACTCCATCTTTCAGGAAATGCCATTGTATTCATGCATCAAAAAAATGACTAACGAAAGAAAAGCATTGTAAGTTTGAGTTTTGGAAAGTCAGTGTGGAGAGCTGGATTTTTGTTTTGTTATTGATCAATAATGACAAACCTGGCATTGACAATTTAGATGGAAAGCTGCTGAGGATGGTAGCGGACTCTATAGCCACTCCTATCTGTGTCACGCCCTGACCAGGTGAACTCTTCTATTTTGGTCAGGGTGTGGCATTTCTATAGTTTATTTTCTATGTTTTGGTATAGCCTTGCTTTGGGGCGTATTTCTATGTTGGGTTCTGTCGATTCCCAATCAGAGACAGCTGTCGCTAGTTGCCTCTGATTGGGGAATCATGTTTAAGTTCCTTTTCCCCCCACGATGTTTGTGGGTTGTTGCCTCTTTTGTTTGAGCAAGTTAACGTTTCGTCTATTCTTTGTCTGTTTTGGAAACGTGTTTATTTGTGTCTAAATAAACATGTCTTCGCTCCAAGCTGCGCTTTGGTCCGCTTCCTTATCACCAGACGACGAGCATTACAGAACAACCCACCAAACCAGGACCAAGCAGCGGGAGGAAAAGGAGCGCGAGAGATGGGCTCGCGAGGGGAAGGAGTTCTGGACCTGGGAGGAGATCATGTCGGGGAAAGGACCCTGGCGGACGGATTCCCAGGTCGAGGAGGAAAAGCCAGCCGGTAGACCGAGTCGCAGGCGGCGGTCGAGGAGGCCCGGAAAACAGCCCCAAGAAAATTTTGGGGGGGGGGCTAATGGGGTGGTCCGGAAGGGCAGAGGAAGAGCCCAGACCACTGCTCTCGTGGGGGATGACGGCGGAGGAAGAGAAGGAGATGAGGCGTTTGATTGAGGACCTGCAGAGGG
The DNA here is from genome assembly GCF_901001165.1 of Salmo trutta. NCBI lineage: Eukaryota > Metazoa > Chordata > Actinopteri > Salmoniformes > Salmonidae > Salmo > Salmo trutta. The sequence goes on from NC_042966.1 coordinate 17,453,231, forward strand.
AAGATCTGGAGGAGGAGCCATGGTATGCGGAGTTGGGCGCTGTGTCGCCAGTGCGCCCGCTCAGCGCGGTGCGTCCGGTGGACATGCCCAGCACATGCCGTGCTAGGATGGGCATCCAGCCAGGACGAGTGGCTAAACCGGCTCCACGCTTCAGGTCACCAGTGCGTGTTCACAGTCCTGTCTGGCCCGTTCCTGTTCCCCGCACCAAGCCCACGGTGCGTGTCCCCAGTCCTGTCCGGCCCGTCCCTGCTCCCGGCACCAAGCCATGGGAAGCGGAGTTGCGCGCTGTGTCGCCAGTGCGCCCGCACAGCCCGGTGCGTCCGGTGGACATGCCCAGCACATGCCGTGCTAGGATGGGCATCCAGCCAGGACGAGTGGCTAAACCAGCTCCACGCTTCAGGTCACCAGTACGTGTTCACAGTCCTGTCTGGCCCGTCCCTGCTCCCCGCACCAGGTTAGTGGTGCGTGTCCCCAGTCCTGTCCGGCCCGTCCCTGCTCCCCGCACCAGGTTAGTGGTGCGTGTCCCCAGTCCTGTCCGGCCCGTCCCTGCTCCCCGCACCAGGTTAGTGGTGCGTGTCCCCAGTCCTGTCCGGCCCGTCCTTGCTCCCCGCACCAGGTTAGTGGTGCGTGTCCCCAGTCCGGCCCGGCCCGTCCCTGCTCCCCGCACCAGGTTAGTGGTGCGTGTCCCCAGTCCTGTCCGGCCCGTCCCTGCTCCCCGCACCAGGTTAGTGGTGCATGTCCCCAGTCCGGCCCGGCCCGTCCCTGCTCCCCGCACCAGGTTAGTGGTGCGTGTCCCCAGTCCAGTCCGGCCCGTCCCTGCTCCCCGCACCAGGCCAGTGGTGCGTGTCCCCAGTCCAGTCCGGCCCGTCCCGGCTCCCCGCACCAGGTTAGTGGTGCGTGTCCCCAGTCCTGTCCGGCCCATTCCTGCTCCCCGCACCAAGCCAGTGGTGCGTGTCCCCAGTCCAGTCCGGCCCGTCCCTGCTCCCCGCACCAAGCCAGTGGTGCGTGTCCCCAGTCCTGTCCGGCCCGTCCCTGCTCCCCGCACCAAGTTAGTGGTGCGTGTCCACAGTCCTGTCCGGCCCATCCCTGCTCCCCGCACCAAGCCAGTGGTGCGTGTCCCCAGTCCTGTCCGGCCCATCCCTGCTCCCCGCACCAGGTTAGTGGTGCGTGTCCCCAGTCCTGTCCGGCCCATTCCTGCTCCCCGCACCAAGCCAGTGGTGCGTGTCCCCAGTCCAGTCCGGCCCGTCCCTGCTCCCCGCACCAAGCCAGTGGTGCGTGTGTCCAGTCCAGTCCGGCCCGTCCCTGCTCCCCGCACCAAGCCAGTGGTGCGTGTCAACAGTCCAGTCCGGCCCGTCCCTGCTCCCCGCACCAGGTTGGTTGTGCGTGTCCCCAGGCCAGTCCGGCCCGTCCCTGCTCCCCGCACCAGGTTGGTGGTGCGTGTCCCCGGTCCTGTCCGGCCCGTCCCTGTTCCCCGCACCAGGCCCACGGCGCGTGTCCACAGTCCGGCACGGCCTGTGTCCGGTCCACCGGTGACCAGTCCTGTTCCGGTCGGCGGCTCCGCTCCGGAGCCTGAGCATGCCGCTCCACCGTGGTCCAGTCCGGGCCAGAGGGGTAGGGCTAGGGTGGAGGCAGGGGGAGAAACACGCCCGGGGCCAGAGCCTCCACCGAGGGTGAGGCGCCCACCCGGGTCCCCCCCCTAATAGACTTTAGGTTGGTGCGCCGGGAGTACGCACCGTTGGAGGGGGGGTACTGTCACGCCCTGACCAGGTGAACTCTTCTATTTTGGTCAGGGTGTGGCATTTCTATAGTTTATTTTCTATGTTTTGGTATAGCCTTGCTTTGGGGCGTATTTCTATGTTGGGTTCTGTCGATTCCCAATCAGAGACAGCTGTCGCTAGTTGCCTCTGATTGGGGAATCATATTTAAGTTCCTTTTCCCCCCACGATGTTTGTGGGTTGTTGCCTCTTTTGTTTGAGCAAGTTAACGTTTCGTCTATTCTTTGTCTGTTTTGGTAACGTGTTTATTTGTGTCTAAATAAACATGTCTTCGCTCCCAGCTGCGCTTTGGTCCGCTTCCTTATCACCCGACGACGAGCGTTACAATCTGTCATATCTTTAATCTGAGCCTAGAGGAAAGTCTTTGTCCTCAGGCCTGGAGGGAAGCCAAAGTCCTTCCGCTACCTAAGAATTTTAAAGTGGCCTTTACTGGTTCTAAATGCTGACCTATCAGCTTGCTGCCAGCTCTTAGCAAACTGTTGAACAAAACTGTCTGACCAAATACAATGCTATTTCTCTCTCAAAAAATGTACAACAGACTTTCAGCATGCTTATAGAGAAGGGCGCTAAACATGTACTGCACTGACACAAATGACTGATGATTCGTTGAAAGAAATTGATGAGAAGATTGTGGGAGCTGTACTGTTAGATTTCAGTGCAGTCTATGATATTATTGACCATTCAACCTCTGCCGTATCGTGGATTCAGAGCTACAGTATCTGACACAACACAGAAGGTTTTCTTCAATGGAAGCTTCTCTAATGTTAAACATGTAAAGTGTGGTGTACCGGAGGGCAGTTCACTTGGCCGTCTACTCTTTTCTTATTTTACAAATTACCTGCCACTGGCATTAAACAAAGCCTGTGTGTCCATGTATGCTGATGATTTAACCCTATACGTGTCAGCAACCCTAAACTAAGAGTTGCAGTCTGTTTTGGAATGGGTGGCCAGCAATAAACTGGTCCTGAACATCTCTACATCTAAGAGCATTGTATTTGGTACAAATCATTCACTAATTTATAGACCTCAGCTGAATCTGGTAATGAATGGTGTGGTTGTTGAGCAAAATACAGTATATTGATTCAATGGTTGTAAAGACGGGGAAAGGTCTGTCTGTGATAAAGAGGTGCTCTGCTTTTTTGGACACCACACTCCACAAAGCAAGTCCTGCATGCTCTAGTTTTATCTTATCTTGATTATTGTCCAGTCATATGGTCAAGTGATGCAAAGAATGACCTACTTAAGCTGCAGCTGGCCCAGAACAGAGCAGCATGATTTGCTCTTCATTGTAATCAGAGGTCTAATATCAATACTATGCATGCCAGTCTCTCTTGGCTAAGAGTTGAGGAAAGACTGACTGCATCACTTATTTTTTATAAGAAACATGAATGTGTTGGAAATTCCAAATTGGTTGCATTAGTCAACAGCACTGACACGCACTGACCCCATCAGAACTGCTACCAGGGATTTTTTCACAGTACCCAGGTCCAGAACAAATTCAAGGAAATGTAAAGTATTATATAGAGTCATGATTGAATGGAACTCCCATCTCACGTAGTGCAAGTGAACAGCAAACCTGGCCTCAGAAAACAAATAAAGCAACACCTCACCGCGCAATGCCTCTCAATCAAATGTTATTCATAAAGCCCTTTTTACATCAGCCGATGTAAAAAGGGCTTGTGACCTACTTTTGTGTGTATGTACTGACATGCATGTGATAGATGCATGTACATACATATAATGTATTTAAATTGTAAAGTATTTTGTCTGTAATGTCTTTTTTGTTATGACAGACCCCAGTAAGACTAGTTGTTACCACTGGTGACGGCTAATGGGGATCCTAATAAAATCAAATAAACAGCTTTTGCTGTGTGAGGTTTTTTTAAGTCATGGTCTCTTCACACTTAATTCCTCTCTCTCCTCCCTCTATTTCTCTCTCTATCTTTTCAGAGGTGAACTGTAACATTAACAAGCCAGTAATGGTCTTCCACATCCACGGACCTACATCCTGTAGGTGTGCGTGTGTAGAGCTGAAATAGCCCTGAAGTGACCATAATATTGTTTTGACTAGTTCTCTCTCTCTGCCACCCATACAGTCCCCCTACTATGGCTGACGCACTGGTCTCCATCTGGTAACTCCAACCTGTGAATCCTGGGTAGTATCAGACAGTACTATTCCATCTTCAACAGAGCCCAGAACATGGTGAGCCTTGGCTAGATAAATTGAAGATTGATCAGCGATGGATATCCCGTAAATCCATATGAACAACATTGTGTCTCTCAAGTGCAATATCTATTCTAAAGCAAGTTTGTGATTGGAAGTGAGGCATAGGGCTTTATGTGTATAATTGATTATTAGTTCACCAAAAATGATAAACTAAGGCGTAGCATTATGAGTAGTTTGATGGTCTTCTGTTTGGTTCATACATTGATTATGAATAAAGCATGCACTGCATGATCAAACCAAAAAGAATGTGCACCCATTCCCTTTCCTATAGTGCCACCATGTGGCCAATCATGTAACTACTCAAAGGCCCTAAAGTCAGTGTTGTCAATTTAGCGACTTTATCTCTATATTTAGCCAGTTTCTCTGACCCCTCCAGCTACTTTTATCGGTAAAAAAAAAGAGGCTAGCAACAAATTCAGCTACTTTCAGGCTGCCTTTGGGGTGTTTTGCCACCGAGAGTTTCTACATTTACATTTTAGCCATTTAGCAGACGCTCTTATCCAGAGCGACATACAGTTAGTTATTCATCTTAAGATAGCTAGGTGGGACAACCACATATCACAGGTATAGTAAGTACACTTTTCCTCAATAAAGTAGCTATCCCCGGGAGGAAGAGCAGCTCCGTCTTGTCAAGGTTGTGCTTGAGGTGGTGGGCAGAGACGCGTGTCGCCATCTGGGTGTCAGAAGGGGAAAAAGGAGAAAAGTAGTTGAGTGTCATCCGCATAGCAATGGTAGGAGAGACCATGTGAGGATATAATGGAGACGAGTGACTTGCTGTATAGAGAGAAGATGAGGGCCTAGGACCAAGCCCTGGGGGACACCAGTAGTGAGAGTATGTAGTGCAGACACAGATCCTCTCCACATCACCTGGTTGGAGCAGCCTGCCAGGTCAGATGCAATCCAAGAGTGTGCAGAGCCTGACACTCTCATCCCTGAGGGTGGAGAGGAGGATCTGATGGTTCACGGTGTCAAAGGCAGCGGATAGATCTAGGAGGATGAGACCAGAGGAGAGAGCGTCAGCTTTGGCAGGGCGGAAAGCCTCCATGACAGAGAGAAGAGCAGTCTCGGTTGAGTGACCCGTCTTGAAGCCTGATTTGTTAGAGTCAAGAAGATTGTTCTGAGAGCAATAATGAGAAAAGTTGATCAGAGACATGCTCAAGTGTTTTGGAAAGAAAGGAAAGGCATACAGGTCTATAGTTTGTGATGTCAGATGAGTCGGGTGTTGCTTGAGGGGGGCGACAGGCCATTTTGAAGTCAGAGGGGATGGAGCCAGTGGTCAGAGATGAGTTGATGAATGGGAAAAGGTCTCCAGAGATGGGCTGGAGAAAAGAGGAGGGGATGGGGTCGAGCGAGCAGGTTGTTGGGCGGCCATACATCACTAGTCACAGGATTTCATATATATATATATATATATATATAGATATATATATAATATATATAATAAGAGAGAGTAGAGGAGAAGAGGAGAGAGAGAGAGAGAGAGAGAGAGAGAGAGAGAAAGAGAGAAGAGAGAGAGAGGAGAGAGAGAGAGAGAGAGAGAGAGAGAGAGAGAGAGAGAGAGAGATAGAGAAGGAGAGAGAGAGAGAGAGAAGGAGAAGTTAGAAAAGAGAGTTTCCTATTGTTAGAGGTAGAAGCTTGAAATTTAGATTGATAGAAAGTGGCTTTTGCAGCAGATACAGACAAAGAGAAGGTAGAGAGGAGGGAGGGAAAGAATGATAGGTCCTCTGGAAATGTCGTTTTCCTCCATTTTCACCCAGCTGCCCGCAGCCCTGTTCTGTAAGCTCGCAGAGTCACTCAGCCATGGAGCAGGAGAGGAGGGCCGAGCCGGCCGGGAGGAAAGGGGACAGTGCGAGTCATAGGATGCGGAAAGGGAGGAGAGTAGGGTCGAAGAGGCAGAATCAGGAGACAGAAGGGAGAAGGATTTAACAGGAGGGAGAAGGATTTAGCAGAAGGAAGAGATGATAGGATATAAGAGAGAAGTGGGAGAGAGAGCGCGAAGATTGCGACGGCGCATTACCATCTGGGTAGGGGCTGAGTGACTAGGTTTGGAGGAAAGGGAGACAAAAGGAAACAAAAGTGATCAGAGACCTGGAGGGGGTTGCAGTGAGTGTATTAGTGGGGGTATTGCCTGTCTTGTGAGTTGGAGGGGATTGGGAAAGGGTGAGGTCAAAAGAGGCAAAGAGGGGAAAGAGAGAGTTGGAAAGAAATTAATCGAAGGCAGACGACAGAAGGTTGAAGTCGCCAAGTATGAAGGGTGGTGAGCCATCATCAGGAAATTAGCTTATTAAGGTGTCAAGCTCATTGAGGAACTCAATGGTGAGCGATAGATGACAACAATGTTAAGCTTGAGTAGACAAGTGAAAGTGATGGACAGGTGAGGGGGAGAAAATATAAAATCTCCAGTTAGAAGAAATGAGTAGCCCTGTGCCATCCCCGCGACAACCATTTGCTCTTGGACTATGAGAGAAAACATAGTCAGATGAAGAGAGATCAGCTGGAGTAGTAGTGTTCTCTGGAGTGATCAGTGTTGCCGTCAGGGCCAAAAAGTAAAGAGACTGAAGGGCAGCATAGGCTGAACTCTGCGTTCTTGACCACAGATCGGCAGTTCCAAACGTTGCAAGAGATCCAGAATTCCACATAGGTTATGCGCACAGCTACACTAAATTAGAAGGGCTGCAGCCCAGGGTGGGGAGCATCTATAAAGCTTACAGGGAGAGGAGCGAACATGTATAGAAAACACCAGTTGCCAAAGCTACAAAAGAGCAGAAAATAACTAAGTAAGAAACTCAAGTGAAAGTGGTGTGGAGCCTTCCTCGAACAACTACGCAGAACAACTCAGCAGAACCGTCTTTGATTGGCGACGGTCTTAGTTGTATCTCTGTGCATTCAAATTGCCATCGATAAAATGCAATTGTGTTTGTTGTCCCTAGTGTATGTCTGCCTGCCCATACCATAACCCCACCGCCACCATGGGGCACTCTGTTCACAATGTTGACATCAGCAAACTGCTCGCCCACACAACGCCATACAGGCTGTCTGCCATCTGCCCGGTACAGTTGAAACTGGGATTTGTGAGGAACACACTTCCTTTGATGCCAGTGGCCATCAGAGGTGAGCGTTTGCCCACTGAAGTTGGTTACCGAACTGCAGTCAGGTCAAGACTCTCGTGAGGACACTGATCCTACAGATGAACCTCCCTGAGATGGTTTCTGACAGTTGTGCAAATCTTCAAATTGTGCAAATTCTTCAGTTGTGCAAATCCAGTTTCATCAGCTGTCCATGTAGCTGGTCTCAAATGATCCCTCAGGTGAATAAACAGGATGTGGAGGTCCTAGGCTGGCATGGTTACACGTGGTCTGTGGCTGTGAGGCCGGCTGGACGTACTGCCAAATTCTCTAAAATAATGTTGGAGGCGGCTTATGGTAGAGAAATGGACATTAAATTATCTGGCAACAGCTCTGGTGTACATTCCTGCAGTCAGCATGCCAATTGTATGCTCCCTAAACTTGAGACATCTGTGGCACTGTGTTGTGTGACAAAAGTGCACTTTTTAGAGTGGGTTTTAATTGCCCCCAGCTCAAGGTGCACCTGTGTAATGATCATGCTGTTTAATCAGCTTCTTGATATGCCGCACCTGTCAGGTGGATGGATTATCTTGGCAAAGGATAAATGTTTTCTAACAGGAATGTAAACAAATTTCTGTACACAATTGGTGTGAAATAAGCTTTTTGCACAAATGGAACATTTATGGGATCTTTTATTTCAGCTCATGAAACCAACACTTTACATGTTGCATTTATATTTTTGTTCAGTATACATTCAGAAACCCTGGTTGATCATTCTGCACGTTATGAGCAGTCAGCAGTTCACACACCAAGTTGGCTACTGGGAAGACAGGCAGCACTTGAAGATGACGCCCTAGCTTGTAAAAATATAGTACTAGACAACAGCAAATAAAGACAAATTATACTTAACACTCCAGGAGTGATATCAGGAGTCCTCTATCTATAGAACGAAGCACACAGAGATGGAGCCTGAGAAATTGGCGATGTACACTCAGAAAAGAGGTGAAACCACTCCCCCTCCAATACAGCCACTGATTATCAAAACAAGGTCACAAATTGCCTTGCTCCTTAATCCTGGTTGATGTGTCAACAATCAACTGCAAGTTATGAGCAGTCAGCAGTTCACACGCCAAGTAGGCTACTGGGAAGACAGGCAGCACTTAAAGTACATGGCACTATCTCGAAAACAATCAGTACTAGACAGTGGAGGCTGGTGTCTGGACCTGTAGGAGGACAGGCTCATTGTAATGGCTGGAATGGAATTAATGGAACTGAGTCAAACATGTGGTTTCCATATGTTCGATAAATACCATTTATTCAATTTCAGCCATTACAATGAGCCCGTCCTCCTACAGCTCCTCCCACCAGCCTCCTACGACAAATAAAGACTACAAGTATACTTAGCACTCCTGGAGATATCAGGAGTCCTCTAGCTAAAGAACGAAGCTATAGAATGATGCCTTTGGTAACTTTTCCCACCAAATTCAGACGCAAACGAGAGCGGGAGCAAGGACGCACAGGCAAGGACGCACAAGTGGAGGAGATGTGCGGCGGGACAGGGTGCGAAAACGCTACGTCGGGGACCGCATCTGTACTGCACCAAGGCAAACTGGTGCTGTGACGTCGTCGCGGCAACGGCCAAACATAGTCTAGCGACTTCTAGCGTCTAAACAAGGAGCCAATAGCGATTCTCACAAACAAAACAATAGTTGGCAACACTTCCCAAAGTTAGTGACAAAACTGTCATAGTTGGTTGGTCGGAGAGTTGCACTTGCTGTGTTAAGCAAAGTAGGCAAACCTCCACTGAGCCAGCCCGCCCTTTGACAAGGCACATTGGATTAAGATGTTAAGACTCGCATGGGCACGGTCGTCGTCAAAAAATAGCCGCGTTGACCCAGCTCGCCTGCTAAGTATCGTTCTCCTGGGAGGTGACAACAAGCCGCACAGCCCAGAACAGAGTCGGGACATCAGCGGGCTGACACCACCCCCTGCCAGCGACAAGTCCCCCTCGCTGCTGAGTCCCAGGACGTCCCAATACTGCTTCAGGTAAAGTAGCTAATGAAAAGAGACATAACATGACAATCGTCTAGGACGTGACATCTTGCGACTGACTTGTCAAATTAATTGATTAATCGCTAACTAGCTAACGTTAGCTAGCTACAATAATGCAACGATTGATTAGCTGTGGATTACATCATTGTCTCGCGCCTGCCTGGGGAGCTAGCGGGTCACCAAGTGGTCTTGTACGAGCTGTTGTCAGCTAGCTAGCAGGCTAGATGCCATTCGTCCTTGGTCTAGCCAGCTAGCTATTTACCCAATTGTAAATACACCTAATTATACTCTTTGCAGTGTTGACACGATTGCCAGTGAACACTGGACATAACACGGTGATGCTTTACTGTGTGTTCTGCAGTTTGGAGAACTAAAAACCATGCTAGCTAAAAGGCTAGTGTTTTTAGCATACTTGACAGCCAGCACTGTCTGGTTTTGACAGCTGTCACTTGATAGGGCTCGTGCATGAAGGAAGTAGCTACTGTAGCTAGCTAACTAGCTACAGTAGCTAACGATTATAGTAAGCTGCTACTGTCTAGCCAACATTGATATCATGCAGCACTCATACAATACATGCCAAGTATGCACGCAGTTCACCCAGCAATAACCTTCCTATAAACATAACAACATGTGACTTAGCTAACATGAACAGGTTTGATGGCACACTCCACATAATGTTATTTTCAGTCAGTCATTTTGTTGTAGTTTACAAACAGTTTACCAATGATGATCAAAGTGCTACCTCTGTGTTTCACTTGAACCACCAGTATGACAAGCAGAGCCAGTCTGAGTATGGCGTCTGGGAGTGAGGGGCAAGGCAGCCCCCCGTCCACCCCCCAGAGACCCCCCAACCGCCTGGGACAGGAGAGGTCCCCTTACCTGCTGCAACACGCACACAACCCGGTGGACTGGTGGGTTAGACACACACACACACAATCTGTGGACTGGTGGGTTAGACACACACACACACACACACACACACACAACCCGGTGGACTGGTGGGTTAGACACACACACACACACACACACACACAACCCGGTGGACTGGTGGGTTAGACACACACACACAATCTGTGGACTGGTGGGTTAGACACACACACACACACACACACACACACACACACACACACAACCCGGTGGACTGGTGGGTTAGACACACACACACACACACAACCCGGTGGACTGGTGGGTTAGACACACACGCACACACACACACACACACACACACACACACACACACACACACACACACACACACACACACACACACACACACACACACACACACACACACACACACAACCCGGTGGACTGGTGGGTTAGACACACACACACAACCCGGTGGACTGGTGGGTTAGACACACACACACACACACACACACACACAACCCGGTGGACTGGTGGGTTAGACACACACACACACACACACAACCCGGTGGACTGGAGGGTTAGTCCACTTATGATTCTCTTTCACCTAATGAACTAAACTGAACAGAAATATTAACCCAACATGTAAAGCGTTCGTCCCATGTTTCATGAGCTGAATTATTATTCTCCCATATTATTATTCTCCCATATGCACAAAAAGCTTATTTCTCCCAAAATTTGTCCACACTTTTTTATATCCCTGCTAGTGAGCAGTTCTCCTTTTCCAAGGTAATTCATCCACTTGACAGGTGTGCATATCAAGAAGCTGATTAAACAGCATGATCATTACACAGGTGCCCCTTGTGCTGGGGACAATAAAAGGCCACTTTAAAATGTGCACTTTTGTCACACAACACAATGCCACAGATGTCTCAAGTTTTGAGGGAGCGTACAATTGGCAGGCTGACTGCAGGAATGTCTACCAGAGCTGTTGCCAGAGAATTTTAATGTTCATTTCTCAACCATCAACGTCGTTTTAGAGAATTTGGCAGTACGTCCAACTGACCTCACAACCGCAGACCACGTGTAACCATGCCAGCCTCGGACCTCCACATCCGGCTTCTTCACCTGTGGGGGGTTGGGGGTGGTGCTGAGGAGTATTTGTGTCTGTAATAAAGCCATTTTGTGGGGGGGAAACACATTCTGATTGGCTGGACCTGGCTCCCCAGTGGGTGGCCCTGTGCCCTTCCAGGCTCACCAATGGCTGCACCCCTGCCCAGTCATGTGAAATCCATAGATTAGGGCCTGATGCTTTTATTTCAATTGACTGATTTCCTTATGAACTGTAATTCACCAAAGCCTTTGAAATTGTTGCATGTTGCGTTTTTATATTTTTGTTCAGTATATGTAAACTAATATAAGAGTGCCAGTTAAATACATTAATCTATCCCACCTCCCAGGTATCCATGGGGACAAGAGGCGTTTGACAAAGCCAGGAGTGAAGACAAGCCTATCTTCCTGTCAGTGGGCTACTCTACGTGTCACTGGTGCCATGTGATGGAGAGAGAGTCCTTCGAGGACGAGGAGATCGGAAAGACCCTCAGTGACAACTTTGTCTGTATTAAAGTTGACCGCGAAGAGAGACCTGATGTGGACAAGGTCTACATGACCTTCGTGCAGGTGTGTGTGTGTGGCTGTGTGTATGTTTGTGTGCCTGTGTGTGTAAACATGTAGTAATCAAGTCCCCATATCTGCTGTGTTTGTTAATCTGTGTTGCTGTCCCTGGTCTCTAGGCAACCAGCGGAGGTGGTGGTTGGCCGATGAGTGTGTGGCTGACCCCTGACCTACGACCTTTCATTGGGGGCACCTACTTCCCCCCAAAGGACAGTGGCCGGAGACCTGGACTCAAAACTGTCTTGACCAGAATTATGGAACAGGTAATAACAATGTCCAAGCTGTATTTGAACTCTACAAATACAGCACTTCACAAAGTTCATATGTTTGTATTCAGTAGCCTACATGGATATGCCAAGTGGCTTATGGGGTGTGTGAGTGGCAAAGATATTAGTGCTGTAGCAACCGTGTGTGTGTGTTCCGCTCTCTCTCAGTGGCAGGATAACCGTGAAGCATTGGAGTCAAGTGGTGAGAGAGTTATAGAAGCTCTGAAGAAGGGAACCTCTATCGCAGCTAACCCCGGGGAAACCCCACCCCCAGCCCATGATGTGGCCAATCGCTGCTTCGTACAGCTCGCACACTCCTATGAGGAGGAATATGGCGGATTCAGGGATGCACCCAAGTTCCCCTCACCAGGTACATACGCACACACGAGTTCTCCAGTTCTTTCTTTTTGTCTTTGCGTCTCTGTCTGTCTGACCGTTGCTCTCTCTCCTCTTTCTCTCTCTTTCCCCCTTTCTTTCTGCCTCTCTCTCTTTCTCTTTCTGTAGTGAATCTGATGTTCCTTATGTCGTTCTGGTCTGTGAACCGTTCGTCTACTGAGGGGTCCGAGGCGCTCCAGATGACCCTACACACACTCCGCATGATGGCCCTGGGGGGTATCCACGACCATGTGGCACAGGTACACACTCTCATTCACACTAACGGCACTTTTGCATCATTCCTAGGACATGCTACTCCACTACACACAGCACACCACAACACAGTTGGCATGAGCAGGAGTAGAACGTTTATGTTGTATTTCTCATTCGTTTATTTCTTTCTCTATCTTCCTCTCTCTATCTTCCTCTCTCGCAGGGGTTCCATCGTTACTCTACAGACTCATCCTGGCATGTTCCCCACTTTGAGAAGATGCTTTATGACCAGGCCCAGCTGGCTGTGGCCTACATCAGCGCCTACCAGGTGTGTGCATGCGTGTGTTTGTGTGGCAGCCACATCGTTTAACCCGTCTCTACCATAATCGTTTTCCTGCCAAAAAAGTCTTAGTCAGCAGAATTTGCCTAGATTAATAAACTCTGTTAGGGGATGTCACATCATGTGAGGGGTATGTATAGCAATGAGAACCACTGCCGCAAAGCGTGCAATATTTTACAGCGAAACCTGCAGCAGAAGCGAACCTCTTCGTCCGCGGGAGGCTACAATAACTTAGTTTCCCGGGGAAGCTGTGAAGTGAGCTGTAGCATATTGTGTGATTGTTTGTGAGTCTGTATGCATAGTAATTATAAGGATACATATTTCGGTAAATTTTGCTGCCGACTAACTTACGCTCATTAACTGGTCAACAAACGGTAAAACAAATGTCAAACAGTAAAATGATGGGACCAACAGAAAATACTATGCATGCATACAAGAAATTGACATTTTTCAATAAGAGCTTAATGAAAACCTACAACAATAGCAAGCCTATCGTCTTAGTCAAAAAGGCTCTAGCCAATTATTGAACATGCATCTTCTGTAATGAAGCTAATAAAAGCAAGATGGCGCTGACAGAGAGGGTGACCTTGCTTCTAGTCCTTAGGAAACTATGCAGTATTTTTTTTAAAATGTATTATCTCTTACATTGTTAGCCCCGAAAATCTTAAGTGTTATTACATACAGCCGGGAAGAACTATTGGATATCAGAGCGACATCAACTTACCAACATGATGACCAGGAATACGACTTTCCCGAAGCGCATCCTTTGTTCGCACCACCACCCAGGGCATTGGATCTCATTCCAGAGGCCGACCTAAAACAACGTCACCGCAGAAGAGGTAGACTGAGCGGCCTCCTCGTCAGACTTCGGAGGCGTGCACACCACCCACCTCTTCCGAGTATATTACTCTCCAATGTCCAGTCTCTAGATAACAAGGTAGACAAAATTAGGGCAAGGGTTGCTTTCCAGAGACATACTCTGTTTCAAGGAAACATGGCTCTCTCGGGATATGTTGTCAGAGTCGGTACAGCCACCGGGTTTTTTATGCGTTGTGCCAACAGAAATTAACATCTCTCTGGGAAGAAGGGCGGGTGTGTATGCCTCATGATTAATGACTCATGGTGTAATCGTAACAACATACAGGAACTCAAGTCCTTTTCTTCACCTGACCTGACAATCAAATGCTGACCATATTATCTCCCAAGAGAATTCTCGTTGGTTATTGTCACAGCCGTGTATATCCCCCCCTCAAGCCGATACCACGACGGCCCTCAAGGAACTTCACTGGACTCTATGCAAACTGGAAACCATATATCCTGAGGCTGCATTTATTGTAGCTGCGGATTTTAACCTGTCTGGGCTAGGGGGCAGTATTTTCACGGCCGGATGAAAAACGTACCCAATTTAAACAGGTTACTACTCTGGCCCAGAAACTAGAATATGCATATTATTAGTAGATTTGGATAGAAAACACTCTGAAGTTTCTAAAACTGTTTGAATGGTGTCTGTGAGTATAACATAACTCATATGGCAGGCAAAAACCTGAGTAAAATCCAACCAGGAAGTGGAGGATCTGAGAATTGTAGTTCTTCTTTCTAGTCCCTTTTGAAACTACAGTATCCGTTGGGTTACGTTGCACTTCCTAAGGCTTCCATTGGCTGTCTAAAGCCTTCAGAAAGTGGTTTGAGCATTCTCCTGTCACTGGGCAGATAATAGGAGCTCAGTTTCTGAGTGGACTGCCTGGCAACAAAGGGATTGGATATGCGCGGTCACACGAGCACGCTGTTCCTTCTTTTTCTCCTTGAATGAATACGCTATTGTCCGGTTGGAATATTATCGCAATTTTACGTTAAAAATACCATAAAGATTGATTTTAAACAGCGTTTGACATGCTTCTAAGTACGGTAATGGAACATTTTGAGGGCGGGGGAGGGCCTTGTATGCATCGTGGAAGTTAGAGTAGGAGTGATCCAGTGTATTGCCCTCAAGTGCTACAATCAATATGCTGATAGAATTTAGGTAGCCTTGTTCTCAAATTTGCTTGTTAACTTCTATGGGCTAACCTGCGGGACACAGCCTGTGAAATATCAGGGCGGCAAATTCAAAAAACAACAAAATGTCATAATTCAACTTTCTCAAACATACAACTATTTTACACCATTTTAAAGATACACTTATCCTTGATGTAACCACATTGTCCGATTTCAAAAAGGCTTTACAGCGAAAGCAAAACATTAGATTATGTTAGGAGAGTACATAGACAAAAATAATCACACAGCCATTTTCCAGGCAAGGACATGTGTCAATAAAACCCAAAACACAGCTAAATGAAGCACTAACCTTTGACGATCTTCATCAGATGACACTCCTAGGACATTATGTTACACAATACATGTATGTTTTGTTCGATAAAGTTCATATTTATATCCAAAAACAGCATTTTACATTGGCGTGTGATGTTCAGAAAATGTATTCCCACCAAAACTCCCGGTGAATGTGCACATCAATTTACAAAAATACTCATCATAAACGTTGACAAAATATATAACAATTATTTAAAGAATTATAGACTACTCCTGGATGCAACCGCTTTGTCAGATTTTAAAATAGCTTTACGGAGAAAGCACATTTTTCAATATTCTGAGTACATAGCTCAGCCATCACAGAGAGCTATACAGACACCTGCCAAGTTCGAGGCAACCTAAACTCAGAATTAGTATTAGAAATATTCTCTTACCTTTGCTGATCTTTGTCAGAATGCACTCCCAGGACTGCTACTTCCACAATAAATGTTGTTTTTGTTCGAAATAATACATATTTTTGTCCAAATACCTCCGTTTTGTTCGTGCGTTCAGAGCACTATCCAAAGGCATAACGCGCAAGCACGGTACCAGAGACGAAAAGTGAGAATGTTCCGCTACCGTACTTAGAAGCAGGTCAAACGCTGTTTAAAATCAATCTTTATGGTATTTCTTACGTAAAATTGCAATAATATTCCAACCGGACAATAGCGTATTCATTCAAGGAGAAAAAGAAGGAACGGCACGCTCGTGTGACCGCGCATATCCAATCCCTTTGTCCACAGGTAGTCCACTCAGAAACTGAGCTCCTGTTATCTACCCAGTGACAAGAGAAGGCTGAAACAACTTTCTGAAGGCTTTTGACAGCCAATGGAAGCCTAAGGAAGTGCAACGTAACCCCACAGATACTGTAGTTTCGAAAGGGACTAGAAAGAACTACAATTCTCAGATCCTCCACTTCCTGGTTGACTTTTTCTCAGGTTTTTGCCTGCCATATGAGTTCTGTTGTACTCACAGACACCATTGAAACAGTTTTACAAACTTCAGAGTGTTTTCTATCCAAATCTACTAATAATATGCATATTCTAGTTTCTGGGCCAGAGTAGTAACCTGTTTAAATTGGGTACGTTTTTCATCCGGCCGTGAAAATACTGCCCCCTAGCCCAGACAGGTTAAACAGCCATCACTAACACATTGGCCACTTTAATAAATGAATCACTAGTCACTTTAATAATGCCACTTTAATAATGTTTACATATCTTGCATTACTCATCTCATGTGTATATACTATATTTTATACCATCTATTGCATCTTGCCTATTCCGCTCGGTCATCGCTCATCCATATATTTATATGTATATATTCTTATTCCATCCCTTTACTTAGATTTGTGTGTATTCGGTAGTTGTTGTGGAATTGTTAGATTACTTGTGTTAGCAGTTGATGTTACTCTTCAATAACACAGACTCCAAAGCAAATCAGGGGGAGGAAAATAGGTGTATTCAAAGAGAACAAATCATGCAGGGAGGTAGATGTTTATGCTCCCCTGTCCTCAGTTATTCTCCTCTGGGATTCTATCCACAGAACAAAGGGACAGGATGTAATTTTATAACCCAGCCATAGCCTGTGGTTGACCAATTAGAATTCCTTGCAATAAAACTCAGCCAATGGCCAAATAAGGAGTATCCTATTTTAGGTTCAATGTATAAACAATTTGGACCATTGAGAACTTGCTATGAGTCCCTGACTGAAATTCGTCCCATGTCTCTGACCCATTGATATTACAGAAAAAAAACACTATTTCCATTTATCGTTAGTACTCTATTGACCTCTTGTCCTCTGCATTGTGTATTTATCTTGAAATAGTCTTATACTCCCCCGTAGACCATTTTAAAAATAAATATATTTCAAATGTATTTTTAGAAAACAATAGAAAACATAAAAAAAATAGACAGTATAAAAAAACATTAGCAGTAAGCATAAAATAATTTACATTAAACACCTTGCATTTCTATAAAACACAAAGGGCATATTTTACTTGCTGTTACATTAAGAAATAGATTTCAAACAAAGTTATAGAAAGCAAGTATTAACAGGTGTAATGATAATGTCCCTTACGATTCCTACCACATCCTGTATTAGGAGGAAACTCACACAAAATAATAATTAATATTCAATCATCCTATTGGCAAGGTAATCATTCACCAAGTCCTTTAAAAGTGACCAGCTCTTTCACACTGGTATCAGTCCCACATAGATAACTATTAGATAATATGTTCTGGCAGTCTGCCGGTAGTGAGGAATTCTTTTTCCGTTCCACTGGTTGATAAGGACTTCTCTAATGAACACTTCACCGGTGATCTTGTATCATTTCAGGTACAGTCCTTGGGTCAAGGGATATTGCTGCAGCTTCAGACGGTAGATTCTCATAATCTGTAACAAAGGAAACAAAAAAGTGAAAGTAACATGTCCTGGTTTCAAGAGAGATTGATATTTCACATATATTTCCCTAAGTAAGCATGTCCCGATTTCCAGGAAAACGTTGGACATTTCACCTAGATATCCCTAATATGATGACTGCGGTATACAACATAGAAGCTTATCAGGTTCTGGTCATCTTACTATGCTTCTTCACCCGAGATTGATTAGCAATTAGGGGACAATCAGTTCTTTATTCTCCAGGCTCCGCTTTGCCATCAAAATGGACAACCTTGCAATGAGTGACATGTATCCATTGTGAATTTCCCTGGACTTTCACTGCTGACCTCGTTATGAGCAAAACTTGATAAGGACCTTCCCATTTTGGCCCTAATGTGTCTGTTACATATTTTTTTACCATCACCCACTGTCCTGGTTCTACATCATGTCCCCCCTCGGGAGTTATTCCCTACGCCTCTTTTACTTGTCTGTCTGCTTCCCCTACTGCATTAGAGAGTTGTATGCAATAGTTAAGCATTGTACCACTCAAAGTGAACGTCTGCTTTTCTCAAATCTAATGTGCCTGGTAGTGACATGGGTCGACCTAGGTCGACCTCAAACGGACTCAACCCTGTGGTTTTGTTATGCGTTTCCCGTAAACTACATAATACCGTAGGCAATGCAACCGGCCATGCCATTCCTTGATGCATCTTTGAAAGTCTCTCTTTCAAAACTCAATTTATGCATTCTACCTGTCCACTCGATTGAGGATGATAAGGGCAGTGCAGTTGCCAGTCTATGTTCAGAAGACGAGCTACCTCCTGACACACTTTTCCTGTGAAATGAGTACCTTGGTCTAATTGTTCCGGAAATGCCCATCTGGGAATGATTTCTCAAATCAGAATTTTAGCTGTGTGTTGTGCAGTTCCTTTCTTAGTAGGGTAGGCTTCAACCTTCAAGGCTTTTACTGTGAGAAACGATCAACGACCAGCACAACTTCGTGTCCTTTACATTTGGGCAGAGTGATGTAATCAAGCTGTAGATGTCTGAAGGGTCCGGTTGGGGCAGGCGCTCGTCGTGTCTGTACTTTCACTCGTCCTTTGGTGTTGTTTTCCATACAAATGTTGCAATTCGCCATAACAGCCTCAGCCTCTTTCCGCACACCAGGTCTCCACCATTTGCCCACACAACGATAAACTATCTTGTCCACAACAATGTGTCCCAGAGAGTGGATCTGTGTCATCAAGTAGGGTAGGAGTGCATTTGGCACTACACATCTCAGGTTGCATTTCCACACATCTTCTTGATTGAGTTTGCGTCCTGCAGCCATCCATTCCCACACTTCATCTTTTGGTGCACTGCTTTGCATATCTTTAATGTCTTGCAATGTGTCCAAGGTGTAGCTCCTAATCAGTTTAGGTGACAGAGATGTTCTCTTGGCAGCTGCCTTGGCAGTTTTGTCAGCCAAATCATTACCTTTACTCTCGTCTGTAAAGATTTTTCCATGTGCATTCATTTTCAAAATTGCAACTTGTCCAGGTAACCGGAGAACATTCAGTAGAGCCATCACCTCTGGTCCATTCTTCACAGGAGCTCCCAGTGATGTCATGAATCCTGTTTTTCCATATTTTTCCAAAATCATGGGTAACGCCAGAAGCATATCTTGAGTCTGTGTAGATATGTTTTTCCTTCAGCCTGTTTACATGCTTCTGTCAAAGCCACCAATTCTGCCACCTGTGCTGATGTTTCTGCAGGTAACGTGCCTGTCACTATCACATTGTCCATTGTAGGAACTGCCCAGCCTGCCTTCCTCACACCCCCCTCCACAATGCTTGAACCGTCTGTGTATGAGATAAACTCAGGGTTTTCCAACAGATGCCACTTAGTAAACCCATCAGAGAGCTGATCCAAAACCAACTCACAACAGTTGTGTTCAAGTAATGTAGTGTCTGTAGGATACATCAGAGTAGCTGGATTACATGGTGTGCCACGTTGTATGAGGATGTTCAGAGCTTCCAAAACAGTTGGAGGATCCATTTCTTCCAACGAGCAGCTGTGACCTGTGCAGCTCGATTCATTGTCAAGAGTATGAACAGCATTTTGGCAGAATGTGTCTTTTCAACTATACCCATGTCCCATAGATCTTTAATCAGTACTTTAGTAGCATCCATAGCTTCCTTGCTAATGGGATATTGTTTTGTGCAAGGTGGGGCAACAGCTGACAAGCACACTGGTTCCATATCCAAAGTTCCACACTCATTTTTATTCGTAGTCCAAATAGGATGGTTCTGAACTGTAGATCCCTGCAGTTGTCTAATTTCCACGTTTCCTTCCCTTCAGAGATGTTCAGTGTAGAGTCAAGTTGCATAATAACATCACGACCTAAAATAGGTTGTTCAAATGAGCCTATCCACACCCTTTATTTTCAAAATATTCTTACTTGTTAAATATTACTGTACTGCCGAAACTAGAAGCACAAGCATTTCGCTACACTCGCAATAACATCTGCTAACCATGTATACGTGACCGCTAAAATTTGATAACATTATTTTCAAAAATTTGCCAAAATGCAATTAGTGGAAAACTCCCTTCTAAACAGCACACCTAATGCGAACGGTTCAATGGGACAAAAATGTTAATCTCGGTTAGAAACTAATGGCAACAACTAGGATGGGTTGCTAATATGACTAGGATTGTGCCTTTTCGCTTCTGGACAACGAAAGAAAGTTGATATGCAAACCAATAGAACAGGAGAGAAACGCTGGTTAATGGCTGGAGGAAGTTTTTATAAAATAATTCACATTTATGGTTGGATTTTAGCCAGGCTACTCTGAAGCAAAGGTAAGACATGCCTCATTATTTGAAGTAAAGTAAACCGTTGACGTTTCAAACAATTATACTGCCTCAAGCTCACATTGCAAAGTGGTGGGTGATGCGCTGATAACCTGCCAACCATTGACTATAGCCTACAGTATGCACAAGAATAGTGATTAGGATTCACACTTTTTATGAGTTGAGATATGGTAGCTCTTTTTAATCGTGGCCATCAAAATGTTTTTTAACCTATAGACCAATAAGCACGACCGGTCAAATGTATTTTCAGCGGCTAACCGTTATACCTAATAGCAATGTATAGGACCATAGACGTGTCCCTTACCTTGTTGGTGGTACAGTAGAATAAATCAACACTGTAGAATACACCAACAAGACTGTCCTCTTCACTGATGTGTTTTTCCAGCCTCGATGCGTAATATAGGGATATATAGGTCCTGTATTTGGGAGATGTGCGACCAAGAGGTTGTTTTTTATAGAAGGTGTTCTACAGTGATTGGCTCAGAATACAGTTGATAGGTGATACAGGTGAGTTATCGTTGCTATATCTTGTTGTGGGTGCAGGTCTCAGGAGACTGGTGCAATATTGTTAATTACAGTAGTGTGTGGTTGGTTGGGTTCCGGTTGTGTAACAGTTGCAGTGTGAAATGTTGTCTTCTCTGGGTGCAGGCCTGGTTGTGGTCTGCTTGTGTCATGGTTGCAGTGTGGTTTTGTGATATGTTGTCTTGTGTGGGTGCAGGTGTCGGGGGAGCAAGTCTTTGCTGATGTGGCCCAGGACATTCTCCTCTATGTCTCCAGAGACCTCAGTGACAAGGTGAGCCATCTCCCTCCTACCTCATTAACACCTGTGTGTGTGTGTGCGCGTGCATGCATGCGCGTGCATGTGCTTGTGCATGTGGGGGCATGTGTGTGAGGGCCAGGTATCGCACTCTTTTAAAAAATGCCCCTGGATTACTATCAAGGTCAACCTGTTTCTTCCTCCCCCTGTTCCCTGCCCAGGCAAGGCGGCGGCCATCTTAGTTTGATTAATGTCTCGTCAGCCCACACAATTAAAACCACACTCAGAGAGATCATTCTATTCACCAAGATTTATTATGTAATTATACGGTAAGGAATTACGCAAGGAAGGTAATTTACCACGGACACTGTTTCTTTTATACAGCTGCCTCGGTACAGGGCTTTCCCTCGAAAGCTCAGAGTCATAGTCGCAGAGAGAATACAGAGAATGTGCAGGCAATGGACAATAGAGTTGGCCTGAATTTCTTGTTTCTGGTTAATTTACCTACTGTTACACGGAGTAGTTGCATGTTATCTACCTTTAATCTCATGCGCTGTGGGCACAAACAGCAGTTGATGAGTGAAACTTTTTTTTGTTCTTCACACAATTATTAGGTAATAAGTTAAGTAGTTTAGACAGCACTACAGCTAGCTAGCACTTCCACGCTCCAATTCCCTAGGGGGCAGCAGCTACCTTGTCCAGATGCTGAGCCTGGTTGATAAGCACATCAGGTGCTGCCAATTAGGGTGGTCGTCGGTCAGAGTCCCAGCTTGCAAGCCGTGAGACTGCTGGTTTTGTTATGTGGCCATGAGGCCTTTCCTTTGTTTTTGAGTCTTTTAGTTTCGGCATGCCTTTTAGTTTTTTTATTTATGTTTCGCCACAACAAATAATAATCCGCTTGGACAGGCCGATCAAGAGAGACAGAGCTGGCCCTGGACCATTTGCTGTCTCCTGGGTACATGCATTCAACACCTGGTCGCAAACGATTGCTTTTCACATTTAATGCACACATTTATTCAGGTTACAAACAATGTAACTAGGCCAAGGACCCCTTGACAAAGCGAGTGCAACAATATCCTTAGGCAATTTTCTTGGTTTCGTAATCCATTTACATCTACAACAAAAAAATAAACATTCAATCCAAGGATCATGACCGGAACATTGGTTTAAGATTCATTACATTTATCTTACAGAAAATGATATTAACACTTTGTTCTCTAAACACCCCTTCTCTTTCTCTTGGGGGTTTAGTCTGGGGGCTTCTACAGTGCTGAGGACGCAGACTCTCTCCCTGCTGCGGGGGGAAGTGAAAAGAGGGAGGGGGCGTTCTGTGTGTGGATGGGGTCAGAGGTCAGAGAACTACTTCCTGTCGTGGTGGAGGGAGCAACAGGGGGCGCTACAGAGGCTGACATCTTCATGCACCACTACGGGGTCAAAGAACAAGGCAACGTGGACATGGAACAGGTGTGTGTGTGCGCAAGCTCGTTCGTCCCCAAGATAGACCTTGTCCTAATTATCTTTTAAAGGATCATTAACATTTATCTTCTGTGTGTCTTCTGTAATTATCTTCTGGGTGTGTCAGGACCCTCATGGGGAGCTGCAGGGCCAGAACGTGTTGATTGTGCGTTACTCTGTGGAGCTGACAGCTGCACGCTTTGGCCTCAGTGTAGCAAAGGTATCTGAGCTACTGGCCTCCGCTAGAGCCAAGATGGCCGAAGTCAGGAAGAGCCGTCCGGCCCCTCACCTCGACACCAAGATGTTGGCCTCCTGGAACGGTAAGAGCACACACACACACTGCACCCAGGTCTCCATCTGATGCGGGAGTGTATCAGTATCTGTGAGGTAACGAAGCTAGGCGATTTCAGGAACCCTTCCATTAAACCTCTCTCCTCCAGTTAGTCCTTAATTAGTCAATCACTTCATTAATCAGCTGTCCCACAGTGCAGACAGCACTCTACTGGGCTTTGATGACTGGGCTGCTCCCTACCAACGCTTTGATACTGACATGAAAGATGGAGGGAGGGATAGAGGGAAGGAGAGAAAAGGAACCTAGCGACCAGGGGAACTTCAAAGCCTGGTAATCACCAAGTTGCTGCTGAACTGCTACCTCACGGAGTCACTGAGCTGCTCCAGAGAGAGATAATGATACAGCGTTCCAGTATGGGACGTTACCACAGAATTCCATTGAAACCATGTTGCTGGCAGTTGCTTGACAATATTTTGGGTTTGGCAATATGACAATGGGCTTCATAACCCTTTTCTCCCTCCCTCCCCCCTTTCTCTTGATCTCTTTCCTCCCGTATCTCTCTTTCTTGCTCTCTCTCCAGGTCTGATGTTATCAGGCTTTGCGCGTGTCGGTGCTGTGCTGGATGACAAGGCTCTGCTGGAGAGAGCGGTGCAGGCCGCTGGCTTCCTAAAGGAGCACCTGTGGGACGCGGAACGACAGATCATGCTTCGCTCCTGTTACCGTGGAGACGAGATGGAGGTGGAGCAGAGGTGAGATGAGGGGATAATGATGAGGATGTTTAGGTGACAAATCATAACTTCAGTACTTGACAACAATGTGTGATTTGCGCAAAAGTTTCAATTATCTGCACATATCGCAAGTGGGCAATGGACTGAATTAAAGGTTAAATTGAAAAAAATCATAATACAATGAATTGGGCGGGTAGGTGACAACACATGAGGACCTTTCACCAACATTAATTTGACCCCATGTTATATAAGTTTCACAAACTAACACACAAATAAAATAAAATTGTATTTGTCACATGCTTCGTAAACAACCGGTGTAGACTAACAGAGAAATGCTTACTTACGGGCCTTTCCCAACAGAAATAGTAGAAAAATAATAACACAAGGAATAAATAACTGTAACATGGCTATGTACCAGTACCGAGTTGATGTGCAGGGGTACGAGTTAATTGAAGTAGATATAGTGTATGTACATATAGGTAGGGAGAAAGTGACTAAGCAACAGGATTAGTGATGCGCCGATACCGATAACCAATATTTTCCTTGGCCCAAAAAAAAAAAAAAAAAAACATACCGATAACCGATATTTAAAATGTTAGCGGCCCTTTAAGCATTTTAGTACAGTTAAATAGTTAACACACACACGGACGCAGCGTTCTAAGGCACGGCATCTCAGTGCAAGAGTCGTCACTACAGTCCCTGGTTCGAATCCAGGCTGTATCACATCCGGCTGTGATTGAGACCCATAGGGCGGCTTACAATTGGCCCAGCGTCGTCTGGGTTTGGCCGGGGTAGGCAGTCATTGTAAATAAGAATTTGTTCTTTTTATTTTTTAATTTTACCTTTATTTAACTAGGCAAGTCGGTTAAGAACAAATTCTTATTTTCAATGACGGCCTAGAAACAGTGGGTTAACTGCCTTGTTCAGGGGCAGAACGACAGATTTTTACCTTGTCAGCTCGGGTATTCGAATTTGTTCTTAACTGACTTGCCTAGTTAAATAAAGGTTACACACACACCACACTGACCAAAAAGTTATTTTGTTGGCATTTACGTATGTCCCATTACCAGTAAAACATAATCAAAACCTATTTCTTTCACTTACTTGCTGTGCTGTTTCGTTGTTCAGTCATTTCATTCTCAACCAGGAACGCCGTTTGGGTCTTTGCGTGTCAAAAAAGGAAACAATGACCAGTAGATAACACTATTTGATGTGTCCAATAAGCTTGTTGACCAATCAGGACCTGAAAATGACTTCGTCACATAATTTAACGTGTTTATACATTTTTTACTTAGTGTAATAAATATGTAGTAACAATCACATGTATTTCATGTCACAATGATTCATCGATACGTATGCTATGATGCTGGTAAAGTTGTCTCGCGCACCTACAGTGCTGGTTATAAAAAAAGTAAAGCTAGCTAGCTCATGGATGCAAACAATGTTGTTCCCCAAAACATAGCAAAACGACATCTGTTTCAGTAGCTATAGCTAGCTAACTATATAACTAGGTGTCATCTAAAATAACCCCAATTTATAAAGACAGTTTTGTTTGATTAATGGTGGTCGGACCCATCTATGTGAAGCTAGCCACAGTAAGGATTAGCCACAATAGTGGACTTTGCGGTTAGCTTTCAAAATAAAAGTATAGCATAATTCTACTATTTGTATTCATGTGCATCACTGTCAATGACATACTTTTCTTTTGAAGGCAAACCGCAAATTACACTATGGTGCCTAATCCTTATTGTGGCTAGCTTCACAACACATACCCAAGTCCGGTCGAGCCTCACTAGCCAGATGAAGCTAGCTGGCTGCTTATAATGTTAGCTTTGGGCAACAGGGTTAAGTAGCTGGCTAACTATTCATTTTCATGAACTGAAGTTCAATTTCAATAGGCGAACAACAAGTGGCAACCTAGCTAATACTTACAAGGATTCCTAAATCATTGCTAAGAATAATGAAAATGACTGCAGTTTCTACTGGTCATTGTTTTCAGGCTGGTTGTATTGGTGCTAGCTAGGTACCAAGATAAAGCTAGCTATCCCAGAAGTTGCGTCGAACAAATGATGCTTTATTACCAACGCGGTATTGTAAAAACATTGTTCGTGGCCGTTGTTTGCAGACTTTTTTGTACAGCTTTGACAGTGCTTCTGTATCATTTTTGACACGCAAAGACCCAAACGGCATTCCATAGTATGTATGTCTTGAAGCTAATAGCTGTGATGCTATTACTGTGTAACTCCGGTAGGAATTCCATTATCTTGGCTTTAATGGATTTCACCTTTTGAGTTGTCTCGCTGAAATGTTCTTACTCTTTCAAATGACTGTTCGACTTGTTGACTGCTCGATCCACACAGTAGACATTGTGGGCTAGGTTATGAATGCTGTGTTGTACGTGTAGTGCAAAATTTTACGTGGCATCTTTACGGCATGTACCTACGTTATAGGTCTGCACATCAGCTTTGACATCGGTTTTGCACATCGGCGTTAAACTAGACATCGGCCGATACCGATGTTGGCATTTTTAGCTAATATCGGCCGATTCCAATATGTTCACAGATATATTGTGCATTTCTAAACAGGATAGATAATAAACAGTAGCAACAGCTAATGTGATAAGTCAAACGAGTTAATGCAAAAAGGTTCAATACAGATAGTTAAATAGTTAACAAATAACTACCTGGACTAACTATTTAGCAGTCTTACGGCTTGTGGGTAGAAGATGTTCAGGGTCCTGCTGGTTCCAGACTTGGTGCATTGGTACAGCATGCCATGCGGTAGCAGAGAGAACAGTATATGACGTGGGTGGCTGGAGTCTTTGACAATTTTTAGAACCTTCCTCTGACACTGCCTGGTATAGAGGTCCTGGGTGTCAGGGAGCACTACCCTCTGTACCGCCTTGCGGTTTGATGGAAAGCAGTTTCCTGTAGTCCACAATGTGCTCCTTTGTCTTGCTGACGTTGATGCACTTATTAATGAAGCCTGATGTGGTAAACTCCTCAATACCATCGGATCAATCCCGGAACATATTCCAGTCTGTGCTAGCGAAACAGTCCTGTAGCTTGTCATGGAAGTGGATATTGTATTATGTCCTTGATAATGTCCTTGAAGGCTCTGGATCCGCCATACACTGGCTGTTAGGTGGGGGACCAACACATGGTTTATCCAGGTGTTGTGGTGGTTCCTGCCCCAGATGCCATGAGTGAGCGAATGTGTTCACAAACTGTGTAGGGCCCTATGAAATCTGTTTTTATTTGTATATATGTTTTTTTGCCTAATTCTGTTTTCTCAGTTGTTTTTTTTCATGTTTTCGATCTCGAAAACACACTTTTTAAATAGAAAAACAAGTAAATTGGATGTTCAAGTCCACAACAATGCTTGAACCACATCAGGAGACTCCTTTAAGGTCTGGGAAAAATCTAAGAAATGTTGGTTTTGGAGTGTAATTACCCTTTACTTCAAGTGTGCACTAGAGCCCTGCACGGACATTAATTTAAAGCCTGAGCCCCACCCATGCCCGCGATGTTCAGGCCTTACACTACCCAAGCCCGATTGCTTCTGCCAAATTTAAGGCCCGGCTCAACCCGACATCAGAAATAACTTCTTTAGTAAAAACATTAGCTGCTCCTCTCTGTGTGTCACACGCTCCTGGCTCGCAGCTCGCTCATGGTGCTCTAAGTCTGTAAGTATCCATAGCAATGGCTCCGCTTGGGCTGCTCTGCTAAATGAAGAGACACGAGAGCTGTTAGCTACTTTTCGTCACTCAGACATAACTCAAGGAACATTATTTTCTGTGAAATAATCTCTCCTGCCTTATATTTGACGAGGTTGAAGCACTTGTGTCTCAGTCAGATACGACTGTACTGCGCAGCAGAGAATGCGCAGCAGAGAATGGCTCGGCTTCAAAATGTTAGTGATCAATTTAGTGATACCCGAGCCCTGCCCATATCCTAGTTATTGATGGAATAACAGGCCCTACCCAGCCCTAACCCAATTTTCTGTTGACTTTTCAGAAAGTTGCAGGGAATCCGAATCACTAATGCATTTAGTTAATGTCTTATGATGAACTCTTTGCAAATTAATAACTTAATTAAGTTCAATAAATGTAGTTAATTTCCTACTAATTTCAATACATTTTCTAATATTGTTGAATTCCCTTTTAATGTCTGGATTCCGTGTTTCCTTCTGTGTTCTCCCCAACGCAAATTTTATACGGCCCTAAATGTGGAAATGCCACTGAATCTGCAGAAAACCACGGCAGGAACCCCCACACGTGCGTGAACACATGCATACACACTCACTGGCCTGGTTCCAGTGGGCCCGTCTCATTCGTACTAGTCGTTAGGGATGTAACGATTCACCGATACGCATCGGTCCCCGGCTCAAATGTTTAAGATATTAGTGTATATGTCCACGGGACCCCAAACCTATCCAAATGTAGCATACGTCGGTCAGGAAATCGATTTCAAACGTTACGAATCGCCGGGTTCGCCATTTCTTTGTTGCTGCTTAAATTACTATCTTTCTACTTTCCGGAAATATCTCCTATTTTGTGACTTCACATTTTGCATGCCGAACAACCCCAGGCAATATCAGTAGCCTAGTCAAACTGCGGGCTGTGTGCAGCTTTGTGCGCTGACCAACGAGAGGTAGGCCTAGTCCTGATCTGGTACATCTGCGTGTCACCTTCAGCATTTAAATGTTTGTGAAATTGCTTGCGCAATATTAGGCTTTATTAGTGGAGTGACAACCAATGTAATTTGCTAGGTTATTTTGATCAAATACCTAACATCCCGCTGGAGACACAACTCTCATCTGGCTGTAAATGCTGATCGGGACTTAGCCTACATTCGATTTTTATACATTTTTTGGGGTTGTTTAGCTTGAAACAATCAGTGTGTGTATATACACAGCTCAAAAAAATAAAGGGAACACTAAAATAACACATCCTAGATCTGAATGAATGAAATAATCTTATTATATACTTTTATCTTTACATAGTTGAATGTGCTGACAACAAAATCACACAAAAGTAATCAATGGAAATCCAATTTATCAACCCATGGAGGTCTGGATTTGGAGTCACACTCAAAATTAAAGTGGAAAACCACACTACAGGCTGATCCAACTTTGATGTAATGTCCTTAAAACAAGTCAAAATGAGGCTCAGTAGTGTGTGTGGCCTCCACGTGCCTGTATGACCTCCCTACAATGCCTGGGCATGCTCCTGATGTGGCGGATGGTCTCCTGAGGGATCTCCTCCCAGACCTGGACTAAAGCATCCGCCAACTCCTAGACAGTCTGTGGTGCAACGTGGCGTTGGTGGATGGAGCGAGACATGATGTCCCAGATGTGCTCAATTGGTTTCAGGTCTGGGGACGGGCGGGCCAGTCCATAGCATCAATGCCTTCCTCTTGCAGGAACTGCTGACACACTCCAGCCACATGAGGTCTAGCATTGTCTTGCATTAGGAGGAACCCAGGGCCAACCGCACCAGCATATGGTCTCACAAGAGGTCTGAGGATCTCATCTCGGTACCTAATGGCAGTCAGGCTACCTCTGGCGAGAACATGGAGGGCTGTGCGGCCCCCCCAAAGAAATGCCACCCCACACCATGACTGACCCACCGCCAAACCGGTCATGCTGGAGGATGTTGCAGGCAGCAGAACGTTCTCCACGGCGTCTCCAGACTGTCACGTCTGTCACGTGCTCAGTGTGAACCTGCTTTCATCTGTGAAGAGCACAGGGCGCCAGTGGCGAATTTGCCAATCTTGGTGTTCTCTGGCAAATGCCAAACGTCCTGCACGGTGTTGGGCTGTAAGCACAACCCCCACCTGTGGATGTCGGGCCCTCATACCACCCTCATGGAGTCTGTTTCTGATCGTTTGAGCAGACACATGCACATTTGTGGCCTGCTGGAGGTCATTTTGCAGGCGTCTGGCAGTGCTCTTCCTTGCACAAAGGCGGAGGTAGCGGTCCTGCTGTTGTGTTGTTGCCCTCCTACGGCCTCCTCCACGTCTCCTGATAGTGCCTCCATGCTCTGGACACTACGCTGACAGACACAGCAAACCTTCTTGCCACAGCTCGCATTGATGTGCCATCCTGGATGAGCTGCACTACCTGAGCCACTTGTGTGGGTTGTAGACTCCGTCTCATGCTACCACTAGAGTGAAAGCAACGCCAGCATTCAAAAGTGACCAAAACATCAGCCAGGAAGCATAGGAACTGAGAAGTGGTCTGTGGTTAACACCTGCAGAACCACTCCTTTATTGGGGGTGTCTTGCTAATTGCCTATAATTTCCACCTGTTGTCTATTCCATTTGCACAACAGCATGTGAAATGTATTGTCAATCAGTGTTGCTTCAGATCAAAAGTCTGGGGGGGGGCAATGTTAGCTGCTCCCCCCCCCCCCCCCCCCCCCCCCCCCCCACACACACACACACACACACACACACACACACACACACACACACACACACACACTTTTGATCTGAAATGGTCATACCAGTGCGCTGGTAGATGCCCAGTTTCCCTTATGGCTCAGACATATACATCATTTTACACACACAAACAGACACACTCACACACAGAGAAAAGTCAGCTCAGACAGATCCATCTCAGAGATGCCCAACTCATGAGCTCCTTCACGAGCAGAATTTAGTTTAGAATGGAAAATGAATGTGTTTATTCAACAAATGTTACTGCATCGAATCGTATCACATCGAACCCGAATCACATCGATTCATTCCTCTAATCCAGGCCTGGGCATTTACTTTCCATGGAGGGCCACGTTAGACTATATTTTTGCCATCGTGGGCCAGAATCATATTACAGGATTGTACATCATGTGTATGGCTGTGTTGACAGATAAATCTACTGTAAATCACATCCAGCTTTGCTACTTATTTTACTTTTTTAACATGCACAGAAATAAACCACATGTATTTTCATTATTAAACATGCAATGAATGACACGGAGGGAAAGTACATTGTGCATTCAGCACAACAGACAGAACTCTTGTTAACCTCTCTAGTACATGTGGGACGAACTCGTCCCACCTACGTAACAGCCACTGAAATCCAGTGGCGCGATTTTTGAATCGTTAGAAATGCTATAACTTCAATTTCTCAAACATATGACTATTTCACAGCTATTTAAAGACAAGAATCTCGTTAATCTAACCCCACTGTCCGATTTCAAAAAGGCTTTACAACAAAAGCAAAACATTAGATTATGTTAGCAGAGTACCCAGCCAGAAATAATCACACAGCCATTTTTCAAGCTAGCATATCATGTCACATAAACCCAAACCACAGCTAAATGCAGCACTAACCTTTTATAATCTTCATCAGATGACACACCTAGGACATTGTGTTATACAATACATGCATGTCTGTTCAATCAAGTTCATATTTATATCAAAAACCAGCTTTTTACATTAGCATGTGACGTTCAGAAAAAGCATAACCACCGCAAACTTCCGGTGAATTTACTAACAGTTTGCTAAATTACTCACGATAAACGTTCACAAAAAGCATAACAATTATTTTAAGAATTATAGATACATTACCCCTCTATGCACTCGATATGTCCGATTTTAAAATAGCTTTTCGGATGAAGCACATTTTGCAATAATCTAAGTACATAGCCCGGCATTACAGGGCTAGCTATTTAGATACCCACCCAGGTCAGCATCCACCAAAATCACATTTCCTATAAGAAAGATGTTCTTACCTTGCTTGTTCTTCATCAGAATACACTGCCAGGACTTCTACTTCAATAACAAATGTTGGTTTGGTCCCAAATAATCCATCGTTATGTTCCAACAGCGACGTTTTGTTCGTGAGTTCTAGAATGCCTTTTCGCGGTGTCGCGCATGGCGCATTGGCGTGTCAAAAATGTCTAAATATTCCATTACCGTACTTCGAAGCATGTCAACCGCTGTTTAAAACCAATTTTTATGCCATTTATGTCATAGAGAAGTGTTAATATTCCGACCGGGAGTATGCATTGAGCCTAAACAGCCGAATAAAATTTCTCCTCAGAAGCGACTCATGCACGCGCATCATTGAAAGGTCCTCCGAGCATCCACTTACAAAAGGCGATAATATATTTCAACCTGAGGTTCCCTCGTAAACCTTCAGTTATTTCGCGGGCTCTGAGAGCCTATTGGAGCCCTGGGAATTGTCACGTTACAGCTAAGATCCTTACTTTTCAATAAAAAGAGGTAAGACGCACGACTCCTTGTCAGACAGGGTACTTCCTGCTTGAAGCCTTGTCAGGTTTTTGCCTGCCATAGGAGTTCTGTTATACTCACAGACACCATTCAAACAGTTTTAGAAAATTCAGAGTGTTTTCTATCCAAACCTGAACAATAATATGCATATTCTAGCTTCTGAGTTGGTGTAGGAGGCCGTTAAAAATGGGAACATATTTTTTCCAAAATTCTCAATACTGCCCCCTATACCAAACAGGTTAACGGGTATGCACAAAAACACAAGAAGGAGAGAGAGCTCAACATTACATTTAAACTACTCAATCAGTGTGAGGAGTGTTAGTGGAATGTGATTCACATTTAACAAAAAAAAAAAAATATTTGCTTCATATTTTCAAACAGTCCATTTATATTTTCCAACAGGGCTATACATTTGGGTAAGTTTTTTTCTTTTCTTGCCTGAGTAGGCAAAATGTAATTAAACCATCTAGCGTACAGCGAAATAACAACAATGTCAAATACAGGTAGCCTAGTCAAATAATTCATATCCAATCACATTAACCATTACTCTCTCGCGGGAATTCCACTAACGGTCCGTATGTAGCCAAACGTAGCTGCTGCTCATGTTGATATCTGTACGGATGGCACAAAAGCCAGGGAGACATAGTGGAGTGGTAACGTGCATGCAAGCAGTTGCTCCTGACACCACTTGGGTACACTGCAGCATCCACCGAGAGGCTCTTGCTGCCAGGGGAATGCCTGACAGCTTGAAAGACATTTTGGACACTACAGTGAAAATGGTTAACTAAGTTCAGGGGCCTTGCTTTAACTCTCGTGTACTTTCTGCACTATGCAATGATATGGGCAGCGACCATGTAACGCTTTTACAACATACAGAAAGAAGTGCGCTGGTTGTCAAGGGGCAAAGTATTGACACTTTTTTTTTTAATTGAGAGACGAGCTTAAAGTTCTTACTGACCATCATTTTCACTTGTCTGACCGCTTGCATGATGACGGGTTTCTCACACGACTGGCCTACAGTGCCTTGCAAAAGTAGTCCAAATTGGTGAAGTGAAATGAAAAAAATAGTTTTACTTAAAAAACGGAAAAGTGGTGCGTTCAACCCCTTTGCTATGAAGCCCCTAAATAAGATCTGGTGAAACCAATTACCTTCAGAAGTCACATAATTAGTTAGATTGCACACAGGTGGAATTTATTTAAGTGTCATATGATCTCAGTATATACACACCTGTTCCGAAAGGCCCCAGAGTCTGCAACACCACTAAGCAAGGGGCACCACCAAGGAAGAGCCACCATAAAGATCAAGGAGCTCTTCAAACAGGTCAGGGACAAAGTTGTGGAGAAGTACAGATCAGGGTTGGGTTATAAAAAAATATCTGAAACTTTGAACATCCCACGGAGCACCATTAAATCCATTATTAAAAATTTTTAAGAATATGGCACCACAGCAAACCTGCCAAGAGAGGGCTGCCCACCAAACTCACGGACCATGCAAGGAGGGCATTAATCAGAGAGGCAACAAAGAGACTGAAGATAACCCTGAAGGAGCTGCAACGCTCCACAGAGGGGATTGGAGTATCTGTCAATAGGACCACTTTAAGCCGTACACTCCACAGAGCTGGGCTTTACGGAGGAGTGGACAGAAAAAAGCCATTGCTTAAAGAAAAAAATGAGCAAACACGTTTGGTGTTCGCCAAAAGTCATGTGGGAGACTTGCCAAACATATGGATGAAGGTACTCTGGTCAGATGAGACTAAAATTGAGCTTTTTGGCCATCAAGGAAAACGCTATGTCTGGCGCAAACCCAACACCTCTCATCACCCCGAGAACACCATCCCCACAGTGAAGCATGGTGGTGGCAGCATCATGCTGTGGGGATGTTTTCATCGGCAGAGACTGGAAAACTGGTCAGAATTTAAAGAATGATGGATGGCACTAAATACAGGGAAATTCTTGAGGGAAACCTGTTTCAGTCTTCCAGAGATTTGAGACGGATGGAGATTCACCTTCCAGCAGAACAATAACCCTAAGCATACTGCTAAAGCAACACTCGAGTGGTTTAACCTCTCTGGGCCAGTGGGACGCGCTCAACAGCCAGTGTAATCCCGTGGCGCGATATTCAAATACCTTAGAAATGCTATTACTTCAATTTCTCAAACATATTACTATTTTACACCATTTTAAAGACAAGACTCTTGTTAATCTAACCACACTGTCCGATTTCAAAAAGGCTTTACAACGAAAGCAAAACATTAGATTGTCAGCAGAGTACCCAGCCAGAAATAATCAGACACCCATTTTTCAAGCTAGCATATAATGTCACATAAACCCAAACCACAGCTAAATGCAGCACTAACCTTTGATGATCTTCATCAGATGACAATCCTAGGACATTATGTTATACAATACATGCATGTTTTGTTCAATCAAGTTCATATTTATATCAAAAACCAGCTTTTTACATTCGCATGTGACTAGCATGTGACTAGCATTCCCACCGAACACTTCCGGTGAATTTACTAAATTACTCACGATAAACGTTCACAAAAAACATAACAATTATTTTAAGAATTATAGATACAGAACTCCTTTATGCACTCGCTATGTCCGATTTTTTAAAATAGCTTTTCGGTGAAAGCACATTTTGCAATATTCTGAGTAGATAGCCCGGCCATTACAGGCTAGCTATTTTGACACCCACCAAGTGTGGTACTCACCAAACTCCGATTTACTATTAGAAAAGTTTGATTACCTTTGCTGTTCTTCGTCAGAATGCACTCCCAGGACTTCTACTTCAATAACAAATGTTGGTTTGGTTCCAAATAATCCATAGTTATATCCAAATAGCGGCGTTTTGTTCGTGCGTTCAAGACACTATCCGAAGGGTAAAGAAGGGTGACGCGCCCGACGCGTTTCGTGACAAAAAATTTAAAAATATTCCATTACCGTACTTCGAAGCATGTCAAACGCTGTTTAAAATCAATTTTTATGCTAAAAAAGCGATTTAAAAAAAGCGATAATATTCCGACCGGGAGTCGTTGTTTTCGTTCAAAGAGAGAGAAAGTAAACATGGTGTCGGCTCGTGCACGCGCCTCCAGTCTCATTGTCCTCAGATCGACCACTTACCAAATGCGCTAATGTTTTTCAGCCATGGCCTGCAAAGCCACCATTCATCGTTCTGGCGCCTTCTGAGAGCCTATGGGAGCGTTAGAAAATGTCACGTTATGCCAGAGATCCCCTGTTTTGGTTAGAGATGATCAAGAAGGCCAATAAATAGTCAGAGAGAGCGCTTCCTGTTTGGAATCTTCTCAGGTTTTGGCCTGCCAAATGAGTTCTGTTATACTCACAGACACCATTCAAACAGTTTTAGAAACTTTAGGGTGTTTTCTATCCAAATCAAACAATTATATGCATATTCTAGTTACTGGGCAGGAGTAGTAACCAGATTAAATCGGGTACGTTTTTTATCCGGCCGTGCAAATACTGCCCCCTATCCCCAACAGGTTAAGGGAAAACATTTAAATGTCTTGTAATGGCCTAGTAAAAGCCCAGACCTCAATCCAATTGAGAATCTGTGGTATGACTTAAAGATTGCTGTACACCAGCGGAACCCACCCAACTTGAAGGAGCTGGAGCAGTTTTGCAAAAATACCAGTGGCTAGATGTGCCAAGCTTATAGAGACATACCCCAAGAGACTTGCAGCTGTAATTGCTGAAAAAGGTGGCTCTACAAAGTATTGACTTTGGGGGGGTGAATAGTTAGGCACGCTCAAGTTCAGTTTTTTTGTGTTATTTCTTGTTTGTTTCACAATAAAAAATATTTTGCATCCTGAAAGTGGTAGGCATGTTGTGTCAATCAAATGATTCAAACCCCCTAAAAATCTGTTTTAATTTCAGGTTGTAAGGCAACAAAATAGGAAAAATGCCAAGGGGGTGAATACTTTCGCAAGCCACTGTGTCTGGGTGATGTTTTGTCTCGACTGCATGATCTGAATCTATGATTACAGAGACTCTCCGCACCTTTATTCAATGTGCGGGACAAAATTGAGGCTATGATTAGTAAGTTGGAGCTCTTCTCTGTCTGCATTTACAAGGACAACACACAGGTCTTTCCATCATTGTATGATTTTTTTGTGTGCAAATGAACTCAAGCTTACAGACAATGTCAAATGTGATATAGCAAAGCACCTGAGTGAGTTGGGTGCGCAATTACGCAGGTATTTTCCAGAATTGGATGACACAAACAGCTGGATTCGTTATCCCTTATGCAATGATATCGTCAGCGACCATGTAACGCTTTTACAATACACAGAAGTGAGCTGGTTATCAAGAGGCAAAGTATTGACACTTTAAAAAAAAAAAAAAAAATTATTGAGAGACGAGCTTAGTTTTTTTTACTGACCATAATTTTCACTTGTCTGACCGCTTGCATGATGACGAGTTTCTCACACGACTGGCCTATCTGAGTGATGTTTTCTCACCTGAATGATCTGAATCTAGGATTACAGGGACTCCGCAACTATATTCAATGTGTGGGACAAAATTGAGGCTATGATTAAGAAGTTGGCGCTCTTCTGCATTAACAAGGACAACACGCATGTCTTTCCATCATTGTATGATTTTTTGTGTGCAAATGGACTCAAGCTTACAGACAATGTCAAATGTGATATAGCGAAGCACCGGAGTGAGTTGGGTGTGCAATTACGCAGGTACTTACCTGAAATTGACGACACAAACAACTGGATTCGTTATTCCTTTCATGTCCTGCCTCCAGTCCACTTATCAATATCTGAACAAGAGAACCTCATCGAAATTGCAACAAGCGGTTCTGTGAAAATGTAATTTAATCAGAAGCCACTGGCAGATTTCTGGTACTTGCTGATCGCGCTGTTAAGACACTGATGCCTTTTGCAACCACATACCTATGTGAGAGTGGATTCTCGGCCCTCACTAGCATGAACTTGACAGGCACAGACTGTGTGTGGGAAATGATTTAAGACTGAGACTCTCTCCAGTACAGCCCAACATTGCAGAGTTATGTGCATCCTTTCAAGCACACCCTTCTCATTAAACTATAGTGAGTTATTCACAATATTCGATGAACAAATAAGGTTTTATATGTAAGATGGTTAAAGAAAATTAAAATGATTGATTATTATCATTTGTGCCCTGGTCCTATAAGAGCTCTTTGTCACTTCCCACGAGCCAGGTTGTGACATGCTCACACTCTTATGTTTAATAAATGTATCATATAGTGTGTGTATGGAACTCTTGTTAACGGGTATGCACAAAAACACAAGAAAAAGAGAGCTCAACATTACATTTAAACTATTCAATCAGTGTGAGGAGTGAAGTCTCTGATGGGCATTGACTAGAGCAGTGAAGTCAGGTATAGTTTCTGATGTCGCTATGCGCAGGATTGCTGAGAGGTGAGTCAGTAAGAGATGATCTGAGCCTTGACTTGTTATATTTCATCACTGAAAATGTCTGTTCACATACAAAGGTTGACCCAAACAGTACAAACATCTTCTGTGCATGACTCCTAATCTTTGGAAAGTTTTGTTCATCGAGAGATGCATAGAACCTCGTCAGCGACATTGTTTTGAATAGTTCTCCAATCACTGCATCAGACTGAAGATCAATAAGCTCAAGTTGCAGGTCAGTGGGAGCGCTATCCACATTGAAGGTGAAAGGAGAGGAAACCAACAGCATGTCATTTTCCAACACTTTGAAATCCTCAAAACGATGAGAAAACGCAGCAGGGATGTATACTTCTCCCACTGGTCATCTGATAGGGAACAGACCAGTAGTGTGGGAAGGTGGGTGAGATTGTTGGCTTCTACTTGGAGGGTCAGGAGGAGTAATTTTCCCTTGAAGGCTTTGACAAGGCTGTACATCTGATGTGCAAAAAGGCCCTTCCCTTGTAGTTTGGAATTCAGTTAATTCATGAGGGCCCTGATGTCAACAGTGAAGGTAAAATCAGCCAACCATTCTTTATCTTGCAGTTGAGGGAAATCCACATATTTTCCTTTAATTTGCAAAAATTCAGCAATCTCCGACTTCAGGTCCCATACTCTTTTAAGTACCTTCCCCAAACTCAGCCATCTCACGTTTGTGTGGTAGGGAAGATCTGCGTGACCCGACTCTGTCTCTTCCAACAGTGAGACAAACTGCCTGTGGTTTAAAGATTTTGCTCTTATGAAGTTTACCGCTTTAATGACTGTATCCACAGCATGGCTAATTTTCAGAACACATTTACAGAGCACCTCCTGATGAATAATGCAATGCAGGAAAATCATTTTCTGATCTGGATTTAGCTCAGCTATTTGATCTTGTATTCTTTTCAAAAGGCCAACGTTTTTCCCTGTCAAGTTTGGGGACCCATCAGCGGTCACACTGGATAACTTTTCAAAACGCAGTCACAGCTTTGCCCCACACTTATTAACCTCCTCCAATAAATCTTACCCTGTGATTGTGCTCTTCATTGACGGCACTGAAGAAAGCTCCTCTGTAGTTTCAAAGTCTGGGGTTATGCCTCATAAGAATATCAACAACTGCGCCGTGTCATGTGCATCACTGCTCTCATCCAGGGCCAAGGAGAAACAGGTGAAATCCTTTACCTTGTCTTTCAACTGTTGTTCCATATTCTCTGCGATGTCCTCAACACGCCGTGTCACTGTTTGTCTTGACAGGGAAACATTTTAAAACAGGTCTTTCTTGTCGGGGAAAAGTATTGCTGCGGAGTCAATACATTTTTTTTTTAATGAATTCACCCTCGGCTTCTCTGCATACTTTGTCTGGAAGTGTCGGGACAAGTTGTAGTCTTTCAAGACAGTGACACTCTCTTTGCACACTAAGCACACAGCTTTCCCTGATGCCTCAATAAAGGAATATGTTGATGTCCACTCTTGCTGGAACACCCTACATTCATTGTCTATTTTCATTTCCTTTGAAGTCTTTGAAAAACACATTTTTGCGCAATTTCTCGCTAGCTACTATTTGTAACTGTGACGTGTATGTCAGCCTGTCAGTCACTGTTTGTCCTCGTGCAGTTGTTATTTATACGTGCCTTCAAAATAAATGTCCCACAAGCGGTGGGAGTTAAATCATTACACAAAGGCGAGTGTTCATTGGGCTTTTAATTTGAATAACATATACGTTTTTCAAAACTTTACTATCCAAATTCTTTATGTGATCTGAACATGATTCCGTGGGCCGTATTGAATCAGGCCGCATACGGCCCCCGGGCCGGCCTTTGAACATAATCAAACCAAATCGTTTCAAACTTAAACGTATCGTTCCAGTATCGTATCAGAGCCCATGTATCGAATCGTCTTGAAAGGGAAAGATGCACGTCCCTACTAGTCATATTCCCATGCCATCTGCAGGTAGCAAGTTGTAGAATGTTTACCCAGGAGAATGCTTATCTGGGCCTTTTCTCTCTCCGAGACTAGGTTGGGCCTAGCTATATCTCTTGACATGCCAGGTACACACAGGACAAACTAAATTGGCTGAAGGGTTGGCTAGGACGGTATAGAATTGGGTAATAGACCTAGAGGTGTTGTGGTGCTGTACTGCCTCACAGTATGATGCAGTTGTCAGTTACTAGGGAGAGAACTAGCCGGGAGGAATACTGTTGTTTAGAACAAGTTTTGACAGAGGAATTTGTGCAACACTGGTTAAACTTTGGTCCTCCTATCATGTACCCCTAACATTGTACATTTTTGGTCTAGCCCTGCAAAAACACAAGCTGATTCAACTAATCAAGGGCTCTTTTCCTCTCTCCCGCTCTCTTTCTCCCACCATTCTCTCCTTTTCAGTTATTATTGAACCCAAATCCTCAACAAATACTGGAATGCCATCAAAGTTAACATCCCACCCCAAACTCTATTTAATGAGTCAGATGGGAAATACATAATCAGAGAGCTTTTCTCCCTTGTGACTTTGCTCTGCGTTTGAATTGTCTGGTACTAGGACGGCACAATGACTGTCTGTGACCTAGAGAAGGGTCTCTTTTGAGACCAGTAAACGCATTAAAGTAAATTCTCAGTTTGAAATCATAAAAAGAGTGTGTGGGGGCCTCCCAAGTGGCGCAGCGGTCTAAGGCACTGCATCGCAGAGCTTGAGGCGTCATTACAGACCCGGGTTCGATCCCAGGCTGTGTGACAGCCAGCCGTGACAGGGAGAACCATGAGGCGACGCACAATTGGCCCAGCGTTGTTCGTGTTAGGGGACGGTTTGGCCGGCTGGGATTTCCTTGTCCCATCTCGCTCTAGCGATTCCTTGTGGCGGGGCGGACGCCTGCAACTGACTTCGGTCGCCAACTGGACGGTGTTTCCTCCGACACATTGATGTGGCTGGCTTCCGGGTTAAGCGAGCAGTGTGTCAAGAAAGGTCGTGTTTTGGAGGACTCATGGCTCTCGACCTTCGCCTCTCCCGAGTCTATAAGGGAGTTGCAGCGATGGGACAAGACTGTAACTACCAATTGGGAGAAAAAGGGGTAAAACGTTTTTAAATAAATCGGTGTGTGTGTGTGTGTGTGTGTGTGTGTGTGCTCAAGTGAACCAAATACATACTCAGGGTCGTGTGTACGTGCGCCTGTGCATTTATGTGTGTGTGTATGTGTGTGTGCGCATATTTGCTTGTTTGTAGTGTGTGTGTGTGAAGGCCTCTTCAGAGTCTGAAAGGTTTTCCATCTGATTGACTGGAGCTAGATCACGTGGGTTTCCAAACAGTTTTTCTGGCTGACAGGGGTGAGAGCAGAGACCCCCCCCCCCCCCCTCCACCTTTCTCCACATCACTCGTCTCCTTTTTCATTAATCCCTCTTGCTCTCTCTCATCCCATTAATTTCACCATCTCTCCATCGCCTTTTCCTCCATCTTCCTTACCTTCACACTTGGAGTAGATGACAGTCTGTTACCGGTGCATCCCAAATGGCTCTGGTCAAAAGTAGGTCACGACATAGAAAATGGTATGTAGCTGTGAGTCTCCTAACAGTTCCTCTCACCCCTCTCCTCAGCCTGGGAAGTCCTGTTAGGGGAAGTGTTGGCTGACCCATGGAAAGATGGATATGCCTTCTCCATCGCCCACCCCGCCACCGTCCCCAGACACAGGGCTATCTGCCCTCATGTCACCGTTTGTCCCCCACACTCACCTTCTCGGGGTGTCACCCTACGAGACAGGCTGGGAACCTAGGGGACACAGGGGCTGTGGGAGGAAGGTACTGGGGAGGTACTGGGGGTACGTGGTGGAGGGCTGGTGGGGTTGTTGGTGAAGGACTAACAGGAGCCTAGGAAATATAGTTCTGGAAGGGGGGTATAGTTTATATGAAGAGATACTGAGGGTACTGGGGTTGAAAAACAAGATGGTAA
Organism: Salmo trutta; assembly: GCF_901001165.1. Lineage (NCBI taxonomy): Eukaryota > Metazoa > Chordata > Actinopteri > Salmoniformes > Salmonidae > Salmo > Salmo trutta. The sequence goes on from NC_042966.1 coordinate 17,494,501, forward strand.
CAGCCAGTGTCAAAATGTCTTGTATTTGACTGACATAGACATTTGTTATACAGTTTATAATCAGTATTTCCATACAACTAGTAATTGATTTATATATGATTTCTTGATTCTTACAGTGTATTCAGACCCCTTCACTTTTTTCATATTTTGTTACGTTGCAACCTTGTTATACAATTGATTTTAAATTATTTTTCCTCAACAATCTACACACAATACCCCATAATCACAAAGCAAAAACAGGTTTTTAGAAATGTTTGCACGTTTATAAATTAAAAACCCCCCGGAAATATCACATTTACATAAGTATTCAGACCCTTTACTCAGTACTTTGTTGAAGCACCTTTGGCAGCGATTACAGCCTCGAGTCTTCTTGGGTATGACGCTATAAGCTTGGCACACCTGTATTTGGGGAGTTTCTCCAATTCTTCTCTGCAGATCCTCTCAAGCTCTGTCAGGTTGGATGGGGAGCGTTGCTGCACAGCTATTTTCAGGTCTCTCCAGAGATCACGATCTAGTCTGGGCTCTGGCTGGGCCACTCAAGGACATTCAGGGCCTTGTCCCGAAGCCACTCCTGCATTGTCTTTGCTGTGTGCTTAGGGTCATTGTCCTGTTGGAAGGTGAACCTTCGCCCCAGTCTGAGGTCCCGAGCGCTCTGGAGCAGGTTTTCATCAATGATCTCTCTGTACTTTGTTCAGTTCATCTCCCTCGATCCTGACTAGTCTCCCAGTCCCTGCTGTTGAAATGCATCCCCACAGCATGATGCTGCCGCCACCATGCTTCACCGTAGGGAGGGTGCCTGGTTTCCTCCAGACGTGATGCTTGGTATTCAGGTCAAAGAGTTCAATCTTGTTTTCATCAGACCTGAGAATCTTGTTTCTCATGGTCTGAGAGTCCTTTAGGTGCATGTTGGCAAACTCCAAACGGCTGTCATGTGCCTTTTACTGAGGAGTGGCTTCCATCTGGCCACTCTACCATAAAGGCCTGATTGGTGAAGTGCAGAGATGGTTGTCCTTCTGGAAGGTTCTCCCATCCCTACAGGGGAACTCTTGAGCTCTGTCTGAGTGACCATCGTCACCTCCCTGACCAAGGCCCTTCTCCTCTGATTGCTCAGTTTGGCCAGGTGGCCAGCTCTAGGAAGAGTCTTGGTGGCTCCAAACTCCTTCCATTTAAGAATGTTGGAAGCCAACTCATATAAACAGGTATGTGCCTTTCCAAATCATGTCCAGTCATTTGAATTGACCACAGGTGGACTCCAATCAAGTTGTAGAAACAGGATGCACCTGAACTCAATTTCGAGTCTCATAGCAAAGGGTCTGAATATTTATATAAATAATGCATTTCAGTAAAAAAAATAGATGTATACATTTGCTAAAAATTCTGTTATTGTGAGTAGATTGATGAGGAAAATATGAATTTAATTCATTTTAGAATAAGGCTGCAACGTAACAACATTTGGAAAAAGTCAAGGAGTCTGAATACTTTCCGAATGCACTGTATCTCTCCTTTTGTCTCTCAGCGTGTCACCCATTGCTGGTTTCCTGGATGACTATGCGTATGTCATCTGTGGTCTGCTGGACCTGTACGAGGCCACGCTGCAACCAGAGTGGCTCCGCTGGGGGGAGGAGCTACAGGACCGACAGGACCTCCTCTTCTGGGACGCAGAGGGAGGGGGCTACTACTGCAGCGACCCCACAGATCCCACCGTACTGCTACGACTCAAACAGGGTCAGTTTCTTTCTCAATAATGTTGTGTAGAAAAGTAATAAAGAATGGCTCTTCAATATCACTTTAACTGTGATTTATCAATACCCACTCAATATGTCATGTTTGCCACGAGACTGGTGTTTTTCTGTCCTGGAGAAGAAAAAAAAAATGTTTGTGTAAGAGGGCCAGGTTTTATATTCTAAATGGCACAGCTCCAATCTCCAGTAATTGTACACACACAACTTTATTTTCGTAACATTTATGGACTTTTTGTTTTTTAAATTTGTATTTATTTATTTTTAGAATTTCTTTGGGGGGGTTACTTTTTCCCCTTTTTTCCCCCTCCCCAATTTTGTGATATCCAATTGGTAGTTACAGTCTTGTCCCATCGCTGCAACTCCTGTACGGACTCAGGAGAGACGAAGGTCGAGAGCCATGCGTCCACCGAAACACAACCCTGCCAAACCGCACTGCTTCTTGACACACTTCTCTCTTAACCCGGAAGCCGGCCTCACCAATGTGTCGGGGGCAACACCGTACAACTGGCGACGGAAGTCAACGTGCATGCGCCCGGCCCGCCGCAAGGAGTCGCTAGAGCGTGATAGGACAAGGACATCCCAGTTGGCCAAACCCTCCCCTAACCCGGATGACGCTGGGCCAATTGTGCGCCACTTTAAGCTTAAAATAGCATTTGAACTAATTCAGGATATGAAAAAGTCCTGACTTTTCAAAGAAATTCTGGTTTCCCTACCTTGTCAGGATATTCAGGTGAATTGTTAGGACATTGAGGTATGGTAGGAAAACAAGTGCACATGCACACAAGCAGACAGACAGACAGGCAGACAATAGCACAAACAATAGCACAAACAAACACACCACCTTGCCTCTTGGCTGATGTCACTGTGCAAATGGCTCTGACAAGACATACCAAGGTAGAGAAAAAAAGTGAAATAGAAAGATAAAAAAGATGATAATTATTTTTGTTTTAGCCTGTTGACAGATTAAAACTGACTTGTGTTTGGTGTGCCTGTGTGTGTGCGACTTCACATTTGTATGCATGTGTGTCATGTGCATGTGTGTGGTGCCTGTGTGTGTGATTAGACCAGACGTGCGAGGCCTTTTCTCATCTCTGAGGATTGACGGGACCATTATGTTGCTCGCAATGTGTTGAATTCAGCACCATTAGTAATGCTGTGTGTGTGTGTGTGTGTGTGTGTGTGTGTGTGTGTGTGTGTGTGTGTGTGTGTGTGTGTGTGTGTGTGTGTGTTTCTGTCACAGGAAGATGGATTGCTCTACAGTCCAGTGCCACTGTGTATTTTACATTCTGACCCAAAGCTGTTTGTGTCTCACCCCGTTCCACCACTCTTTGCTGTGTGTGTGTGTTTCATCTCAATCCACTGTTCCGTGTGTGTATGATTTCTGCCATGGGGCTCAGGGTGAGGAGAGATATGAAAAACGATTTAGTGAACCCTATGTGGTTATGCATGACTGTGTGTGCATAGGCCTCCTGCCTTGGGGATCACAGTATGAAATTAAATGTATAAAATGATTTAGTGGACTATAGCCTCTCGCATGTGCACGTGTGTGTGTGTGTGTGTGTGTGTGTGTTTGTCAGAAGCCATCTCCTATCTGTCTGTCTGAATCAAAAGCGGATGGCTTGTGTGAGTCATCACCCATCATCCCCCCCACACACACAGACAGACATTCACACACACTCATGTGTTGGTAGACTGCTGAGAGGTAGCTGTGTAGCGTGAGGTCAGAGGTCATGAGAAGTAAGGCTGGGAATTGCAAGGGACCTCATGATACGATATTATCATGAAACTTAGGTGCCGATCCGATATGTATTGCGATTCTATTCTGTGATTTTATTGCGATTCGATGTTTCAAAACGAGCCACGAGAAAACTAGTTTTGATCAGTCATGGAAATAAAAGTGCTGAAAACATTGGCTCCATATTTAAAAAGAAGTTGGAAAACAAGCTGGTGCTGGTACAGCAAACTACCGCAAAAATAATATTGCAATATTGTTGATACGATGTATCATAAAAAAATAATAAAGAGCAGCGCTGTGATCTCATTGGCCACCAAAAGGAGATAAACACCAATCACTTAACAGGACTGAGTCATGAGGTCACCTGTCAGCCATTTCAGGTCAACACACACGTCACATCTGACTCACATTGATGCACATACATACGCACACACACATACAGGCACACTCGGGCATAATCAGAACAAATGTTTTACCCAGCAAACGTATGCAGATGAGCTTTTTCTCTTACTGCAGGAGTCACTTGTCAAAGATATTTCATTTGAAAAAGTTGAAGTTTGCTCTGAGTCTGAATACAAAACAGTACACACTTTTTGATCTTTCACTAAACATATGAAATGAGTGTCTTTTTGTCTCTCTGTTTCTCTCAGACCAGGATGGTGCAGAGCCCAGTGCTAACTCTGTGTCTGCCTTGAACCTACTGCGTCTGTCCCACTACACTGGTCGTAAGGACTGGTCACAGCGGTCACAACAGCTACTGGCTGCCTTTTCTGACCGGCTGACCAGAGTCCCCATAGCCCTGCCAGAGATGGTCAGGGGCCTGATGGCTAACCACTACACACTCAAACAGGTAACACAAATTGTACGGTCCACACAAACTCAAAGTTGTATAGTTTGGAGTGGAACAAACTAAACTTTTATCATACGACTGGATATTTGTGCTAAAAAAGGAGATGAAAAAACATGTAGAGAGAGAAAGAAAAAAGGCAAGAACATTGGAAGTGTTCTGTCCATCATATTTCACCTGCGGAGGAGAAGTCACCGAGGGGGCGGAGATAACAAGCTCTCTGTGTGTGTGTGTGTATGTGTGTGTATAAGTCAGATAGGGGGCGGATGATAACAAGCTAGGGATCAGACAAGGTTAGCTGAGCCCAGAACACACCTTCTCCTCTCTCGTTACTGCTACAACCACCACTCTGACCTCTAGCTCTACCTCTCTCTGGATCCTTCTCTCTCTCTCTTTTTCTCTCTTTTTCTCTTTCTCTCTCTTCTAATCCTCTCTGTCCTATACCTCTTTATTGCTCGGTCGCTCAGTCTTTCTCTGTCTTAGCATATTTTCTTCATCATTCATTAATTCCTTCTCCCTTTAATGTTCCCTCCCTCCCTCCCTCTCTAGATAGTAATCTGTGGCCAGAGGGATGCACCGGACACCTCCAGTCTGCTAGCAACAGTCAACTCTCTGTTCCTTCCACACAAGGTAAGAATTAAGGGCTCAATCCATTATTAGGCAGTTTTTAGTAGAAGTCCACCAGTACAGTACATCCTGACCAACCTCTCATAATTAGCTCTTACTAGTTAGTTGTTACTTACTTACGCTCCACATTGTGCATAGGAAAAGCCCTTAGCTGTGGTATATTTTCCATATACCACACCCCCTTGGGCTTTATTGCTTATTTAAATTATTTCTAAGTTATTTTGGAGTGACACATCCTCTTGTCCTCAAGTTTGTCTCATAATGAGTGTTACAGCAATCATACCAAAAGGTCAGGTTGTCAAATTCATCTCTCTCACACTCACACACACACACACACACACACACACACACACACACACACACACACACACACACACACACACACACACACACACACACACACACACACACACACAGCAGGGCTGGTTGTGACAGTGCCTGGGGTGTTGGCTAACCTCGTGTTGTTTAAATGTCAGGCACAGTGGCCTCGCTGTATCGCGAGCGATTATTAAGGCCTAAATGAATCCTAATGAAACTACTGATTTAGAGAACGACCGATATTGGTTTTTCACGTCCAATACCAATTTTTGGAGGTCAAAGAGATCGATATGTTATGCCAATAATAAATATAATTCAATTTGAACATTTTGAGACATTTTCCCAGCGACAACCATGTATGCAGTAACAAATACATTATACAACCATACAATCAATTTGACTTTGTTTTTAACAATGTAACTACATAACAACATAATGTTAATCATTTATTTGAATGGTCAATCTCTTCATAAAGTGGGTAAATCAAGGTGGTATAGGCCTACTCACAATACAGGTGAATTCACATTCAATAGGAGTGTATTCATCCATTGAGGTATTGAGATCGTTTTGTCTGATTCCAGTGGTCTTTGGGGCTGCAGATGACAATCTGTTTCCCTTTCATTTGGGACCATGTTAGGCCTACTGATCAACATTTTCATATAAGTAGTCTATTGTTTTCTTTTAGAAAAAATATGCACTGTCTCCTGTCTCCACTCGCGCAGCCAGACAGTTGGGCTTGGGCGTTTCGTCTCGGCAAGGGAAAAACAATCAGCTTTGAAATTAGCATATTTTGCGTTATGGTTTGCTATCGCAAATAATGTTCTAGAGTAACGTTAGTGAACTGATGTTAGCTTCAAAGCTACATGTACATTCTGTATCACCTCTTTAAAAAAAAAAAGATGAGACTAGTTGATTTGCAGCCAGCAGTGCTTTATTTTACTATTTTATATTTTTGACTACTTTTACTTCACTACATTCCTTAAGAAAATATTGTACTTTTTACTCCATACATTTTCCTTGACACCCAAAAGTACTCGTTACATTTTGAATGCTTCGCAGGACAGGAAAATGGTCTAATTCATGCACTTATCAACAGAACATCCCTGGTCATCCCTACTGCCTCTGATCTGGCGGACTCACTAAACACAAATGCTTCGTTTGTAAAGGATGTCTGAATGTTGGAGTGGGCCCGGGGCTTTCCGTAAACTAAAAAAACAAGAAAATGGTGCCATCTGGCTTGCTTAATAAAATGAATTTGAAATGATTTATACTTTTACTTTTGATACAAGTTATCTTTACTTTGCCTCAAGTATGACAGTTGGGTACTTTTTCCACCACTGGCAGCCAGCCACCATTAGGCTACTGTGTAGCTGTAGGCCTATTTCTAAAATAGGCCTAGTTGTTTCCACCACTGGCAGCCAGCCACCATTAGGCTACTGTGTAGCTGTAGGCCTATTTCTAAAATAGGCCTAGTTGTTTCCACCACTGGCAGCCAGCCACCATTAGGCTACTGTGTAGCTGTAGGCCTATTTCTAAAATAGGCCTAGTTGTTTCATTGTGTGAATAGTTTTTTCAGCAACCCTCCTTTTGTAAAATGGATACTTCTGGATTTTGGCAGTGAAGCCCTTTATCTACTTCCCAATAATCAAATTAACTTGTGGATACAATTTTACTTGTGGATACCATACGTCTCTGCGTGCAGTTTGAAAGAAGTTCCTAACTAGCGCATTTGCTAACTAGCATTAGTGCAGTGCCTGGAAGTCCCTCCAGTCATTGCGCTAAGGGTAGTTAGCATTGTCTCGTGAAACTACCTTTAACTTCCTTAATACTGGACCCAGATACAAAAAAATGGTAATCACCAGTTCACTTGACTCTGGGGAAGAAAATAAAGGGCCTCATTGCCAAAGTCCAGAAGTATCCCTTTAATGTATCAATTGCCCGTTACATAGCCTTATCATTTTATATCCAGTGCTTGACTTGAGCAGGAGGTCACCAGAGCTGAGTAGCCTACCAGCACCTCAAATGTTCTACTGAGCTCATGTTCCTCATATAGAATATTAGCTCAAAAGTATTGTGGAGCTCTTGCACATATAAACAGTAGCCTACCAGTCCCAAAAATGAATAGGCTTCCAGCACCTATTTCAGTCCTAGCTCCTAACTTTATTCATTTCATGTCATTATGAGTTTTATCAATTTCTTTGTTGTCTTTTCTTTTGTTCGCATGTTTGCATGTCGGGTTTCTCTGTCCTGTCAATGCTGAGGTGATCACGTAACCTCAGCACGGATATAGAATAACACTAATTTGGGGATGTTTGATAGCTGAGTATTTCTTGTCTTAACCCACCACCACCAATGAGCCAATCCTTTAGCCTACCTCTTAGAACCATAGTCCTGCTCAGCGGCGGCAACCAGGAACTTTTCACTGGGGGTAGCTGTGAGGTAACTCGGCCATTGCATAGGGGTAGAGGGATGCAATACCGCAGGACCCGTGGGCTCCGACAGAGATCATTGCGGCACGGTCTGCGTTTTTCATTTTTCATGGCTACAAACCCAGGCACTTAATTAATGAAAATATTTGTGTGAAGTAATCGTATATAGTCCTATATAAAACTTTGCAAAACATTGATTTATTGTATATGTGTATGTAGCCTACCTTACTATGTGAGAGAGATGCATGGAACAATTCCAATGCCTATAATGGCAAATAGAGAAACGTTTCATCTCCTTTCTTTGCCCGGCAAAAATTTGGCCTTAGGTCTGTATAAACACATTACATGTAATTTCTAGCCTATTACATTTTATATGACTGGAAACATCAGCAGAATCTTTTTAATACTACAGAAAATACAGGGTATAGCCTACCACTGACAGTCCACGCACTGCCACTGACAGGTCTGTGGGTTCGTTGTGTGAATGAATAAATGAATGAATTTCTCTCTGCCTGTTTTTTTGCAATGCAGCAATGTATCCATTTAGCCAGTGTGATCACATCACACCATAGCTACACATCGCTCTCACCATTCAAACTTCCACGACAGTTCATTGCCAACACTGTGGCCTATTTTATATCTGTTCGGCAAGCAAGTGGATCGATGCTTCGCTCCTCGAATAGTTCTAGGTTTCAAACTACAGTACCAGTCAAAGGTTTTGACGTAACTATTCATTCAACGGTTTTTCTTTTCTTTTTTTACTATTTTCTGCATTGTAGAAATAGTGAAGACAAACTATGAAATAACACACATGGAATCATGAAGTAACCAAGAAAGTGTTAAACAAATCAAAATATATTTTATATTCTTCAAAGTAGTCAGCCTTTGCCTTGATGACAGCTTTGCACACTCTTGGCATTCTCTCAACCAGCTTCATGAGGTAGTCACCTGGAATGCCTTTCAATTAACAGGTGTGCCATGTTAAAAGTTAATTTGTGGAATTTCTTTCCTCCTTAATGTGTTTGAGCCAATCCATTGTGTTGTGACAAGGTAGGGGTGTTATACAGAAGATAGCCCTATTTGATAAAATACCAAGTCCATATTATGGCAAGAACAGCTCAAATAAGCCAAGAAAAATGACAGTCCATCATTACTTTTAAGACATAAAAGTCAGTCAATCTGTAAAATTTCAAGAACTTTGAAAGTTTCTTAAAGTGCACAAAAACCATCAAGCGCTATGATGAAACTGGCTCTCATGAGGACTGCCACAGGAAAGGAAGATCCAGAGTTACCTCTTTTGCAGAGGATAAGTTCATTAGAGTTACCAGCCTCAGATTGCAGCCCAAATAAATGCTTCACAGAGTTCAATTAACAGACACATCTCAACATCAACTGTTCAGAGGAGACTGCGTGAATCAGGCCTTCATGGTCGAATTGTTGCATAGAAACCACTACTTAAGGATACCAATGAGAAGAAGAGACTTGCTTAGGCCAAGAAACACGAGCAATGGACATTAAATCGCTGGAAATCAGTCCTTTGGTCTGATGAGTCCAAATTTGAGATTTTTGGTTCCAACCGCCGTGTCTTTGTGAGACGCAGAGTAGGTGAACGGATGATCTCTGCATGTGTGGTTCCCACTGTGAAGAATGGAGGAGGAGGTGTGATGTTGTGGGGGTGCATTTCTGGTGACACTGTCTGTGATTTATTTAGAATTCAAGGCACACTTAACCAGCATGGCTACCACAGCACTCTGCAGCGATACGCCATCCCATCGGGTTTGCGCTTAGTGGGACTATCATTTGTTTTTCAACAGGACAATGACCCAACACACCTCCAGGCTGTGTAAGGGTTATTTGACCTAGAAGGAGAGTGCTGCATCCGATGACCTGGCCTCCACAATCACCTGACCTCAACCCTATTGAGATGGTTTGGGATGAGTTGGACCGCAGAGTGAAGGAAAAGCAGCCAACAAGTGCTCAGCACATGTGGGAACTCCTTTAAGACTGTTGGAAAAGCATTCCAGGTGAAGCTGGTTGAGAGAATGCCAAGAGTGTGCAAAGCTGTCATCAAGGCAAAGGGTGACTACTTTGAAGAATCTCAAGTATAAAATATATTTTGACTTGTTTAACACTTTTTTTCTTGTATGTGTTATTTCATAGTTTTGATGTCTTCACTATTGCTCTACAATGTAGAAAATAGTAAAAATAAAGAAAAACCCTTGAATGAGTAGGTGTGTCCAAGTTTTGGACTGGTACTGTATATTGCTGTTCATTGTCTATATATAGCATAGGCTACCTGGTGAAGAGAGCTGTGAGTTGCCAGAGGATATGCATCAATTACAAGAAGGGAGCAGTGAAATATTCGCCAGAGTGTAGGCTACCCTTATCAATAAGTGATTTCACAGATTAAAATGTAGGCCTGGTGCCAACGTTACCACCCATTGGTTCACACAAATGTGTCAACAGCAGATAGAATATGGACAGGCTGCGTGCATGTGTTTCTATTCTCTAATGGTTGTCAATTTCATCTTCATATACAGTAGCCTAGGCCTATATCACAGCTGTCTCCATATCTCCCTTAACTTTCCTTGTCAATTTATATGATGGGCTACATTGATTTGGCGTCATCCTATAGTGTAGACCAGTTGTTGATATCCTATTGAAAGGATTTGAAGCTAAGACAAGGTTTTTAATACGTTTTTTTTTTTGAGAAAGGATAAATGTGATTTGAGTACGATGCGCTGCAGGCGGCTTTGATTAATGGGTCCTTTTAGGTGGGTGGGGGTGCATGTATGAGTTTGCTAATTATCTCTGTCCATTCAGAAAGTTTCCTAAAATAAGTCGAGCCTGTCTGGACTTCATCTCTTTAATCAGGTAGAAAGAAAACTGTAGGCAGCAAGCGTCATGATGGTCGGCATGTGCAATTGAGGAATGATGACAGGTGCCAGTTTTGTATTTCCTCTCGTATTTAATGCGGAGCAAAACATGAAGCAGAATTCATCCTGTAGGATGATTATCCTAATATTTTCAGTAGCGTATTATTATATTATTATTACGGCGTCCTCTCTAGACACTTTTTAACAACATACCCGATTGCCACTGAGAAAGACCGCGGCAGCCTATACTTTGCGAGTGGCTGACCACTGACACTTATGCACACCAACACACACACACACACTCAATACAATTCTATTATCTTAATTGTGGGGTAGTCTGCTGCTGTTTAGCAGTCATTTGTTAGGAAAGAAAATGCTATAATGCTCATTTATTTAACATTTAAACATGTAACTTGGTGGTATCTCAGTTCAATGGGGTAATGGGAACATGTAGGAGATCACAGCATAGAGATATACAATAAGGATTACCACCAAGACCAGTAATAACCGGTACAAATGAACATGTAGAGAGAATCTCTGCAGCGCTGGATAAGCCGTGAGTAGAATAATGCCGCACAAGAGAAGAGGGAGAATATAAAAGGAGACCGCTGGGATCCATATTCAAATGCACTAGAAGTTCTGGGAGAGGGCCATTTCAACTCTAGCTAAGAGGGTTAGGGATAGCGTGGGACCTCGTGATGTTTCTGGGGCTTAAAATGGAGAGCGAAGAAAGAGGGATAGAAACACTTGTTTGGGCCGATATCATCTTGAATGGAAGGAGAGATGTTCTCATTTTAACAAGCCTGTATTGAGAGAAAGAAGGAAAGAAAGAAAGAGGGTACCACAGACATGCATCTCCAGGTGCAGACAAAACAGAAAGCCAATAGCAGTACCCTTGGACACACACACACACACACACACACACCTCAGGAGAGAGCCTTGGGCGGGCAGAGAGCTTATAATCTAACAGTGGTTCCCAACCGTTTTCTGAATTTTGCTCTGGCCCAGAGTTCCCCTGAAGTACCTCCTCATGTGCATTTTACCAGTAGGCCTATGGTCTCATGAGTCTTCTCAAGTACCCCCTATGGATAGGCCAAGTACCCCAGGGGTCCTAGTACCCCTGGTTGCGAACCACTGATTTAATACACTAAAGTCCCCCTGAGAACAATATCGCCCCCTAGAGGGAGAACTACTGTTCCCATAACATCTGATAGGAGAGAGGGAGGAGAGGAAGGGAGGGAGAGAGAGAAGGGGGGAGAGGGGAAAAGCGGTTGAAAAAGAGTGAGGATAAGGTGGAGGTGAAAGGGAGAAGAGAGAGTGAAGGACAGATGGGAGAACGAGAAGAGAGCGAAGGAAAGATGAGGCAATAAAATAACAAGGGAAGTGTTCTCTACGACACATTAGGCAGAGGGAGAGAAGATGTAGTTTAATTCAATCCTAATCATGAAGTAATCTGCCGGTCAGGGCTGAGGCAAGGCAGGGTTAATTGAGGGGAATGAGCTGTGTACGGTTTGATGCATTTTAACACAAGCGCACATACTTTGTTTATTCCATTTATATTCATTGCTATAGTCTAGAGCCCTCAAACTCAACTCTGGATCTCGAAGCTTGTTCCACAGTGTTTTTTCATTGTTTTAAACCTGGGACACCAGGTGGGTGCAATGAATTATCAGGTAGAATAGAAAACCAGCAGGCTCCAAACCTCGTAGCGTAAGAGTTGAATATCCCTGCCCTAGAGTTTAGATGCTCCCCTAACCCCCCCCCCCCCATATCAATTAATGCTTCTGACAATGATGTGTAAAATCGGCCTTGATTGTAATTGCTGTGTGCTAAATGTTGGTAGATGTTCTATTAAAGGCCAATATGGGTTTATTATCAGGGTTGCTGGTTGTGCCTAACCTTTTTCTCACATGGGTTTTACGATGGTTACAAGTAAACACACATCACCTTTTAACAAGTCCCCGATCTCTGTTACACACGCCCTTTCGCACTGGATCTCTTTCCTTTTCTCGCTCTTTCTTCTTCTTCTAAAAACCACCTTCCTTTTCACGCCCTCTCTCTCATTCACTTGCTCTTTCTATCATAAGGGAATAGGGATTAGCAGTATTTTCCACTAGTACTTTCTCCACTTAAATTTACTAGGCTAGTCAGAAAAAAGGTCTGCTGAGCCCGCTCCTGCTAGAATGCTGGAATATGCATATCGTTCAATCTATTGGTAGGACAGGCGCCTGTCAGTCACAAAGTGAGCGATGACAGGGAAACACTGATGGTTTGACCGTCTGCTGTCAGTCCCGCCTCCCGGTACCTGGGTGTGTGTGAGCGCTGTGGTTGCAGTCGAATTCCTACACTGAGGAAGAGCGCATGAATTTGCACGTCCCATATAATGTGTTACTGATGAGTTGAAATCCACATAGCCTATTGTTTTCTGGCACATTCATTTATTTTATTTCACGCGCAGGGCCTGACATTAACGATGGCTCGCTGGCCCGGGGCCACTAAAAACATGTAGGGCCAGTGGATCTCGTCAGTCACTGGCCCAAGAGGGCTAGTAACTTTTCAGCGCCTTTTTGCATTCCAGTTCAATATTTACCTGCTCTATCGCAGTCTACCATTGACGACTACACGCGTAAATGTCATGCTATTTGTATTTGAGAAATCTGATTGGCTGTTCATTCAAGCACCACCACGCAACTTCTCGAGCAGTACTGATGTCTCACTGATCTTATTTATTTTGAGGAAAGTGATTTGCAAAAGTTAACCTCCAATAGTGAACATACTAGCAATATGCTAGCTACTGTTGATAGTCTGCAAAAAGAAAGCTTAAAAAATACCCTGGGCATTCCTCTTGGCTAGCCTACTGTAACCATGTCATTTCTCTTTTGGTATATTTTTCATGGTTTGGGCTAGGCCCTTTAGTTCCAATGAAGGCAAATCTTAACAGCACACTACAGCATATGACATTCTAGACGATTCTGTGCTTCTAACTTTGTGGCAACAGTTTGGAGAAGGCCCTTTCCTGTTTCAGCATGACAATGACCCTGTGCACAAAACGAGGTCCATACAGAAATGGTTTGTTGAGATTGGTATGGTAGAACTTTACTGTCCTGCACAGAGTCCTGACCTCAACACCATCAAACACCTTGAAGATGTATTGGAACGGCGACTGCGAGCCAGGCCTAAGCGCCCAACATAAGTGCCGAACCTCACTAATGTTCTTGTGGATGAATGGAAGCATTTACACGCAGTAATGCTCCAACATCTAGTGGAAAGCCTTCCCAGAAGAGTGGAGGCTGTTATTGCAGCAAAGGGGACCAACTCCATGTTAATGCCCATTATTTTGTAATGAGATGTTAAACGAGCAGGTGTCCACATTCTTTTAGTCATGTAGTGTACATACTTTAGAAACAAAAATGAATACAATGCAATTATAAAGAGTAATGACATGCATTGCTAAATTATATTCCACAGATTTTGAATACATAACATAATAACCAAATGTAGCCTTTTTAATAGACCCTGATGACCCCAGGTTAGCATGCTTTCTCTCTGCATTTAAAAACTACACCATGTCCGGGCAAGTAGAAATTATGTTCAGGCCAATACATTTTTGGCCAACTGGCCCGACCGAGCCAGTGAGAAACAAAGTTAACGTTGGACCTTGGCGTGTTTCATACGCAGCCCCGGAGCGGTGGCACATAGGCTATTTAATGTGCTTTGATTGACGAACAGCAAGCTTGACTAGTGTCAAACTGACTGAATAAAGTAAATCTCATATATCCTTGACATTCATAAATCATACAACGTAGTTGTTCATATAAGTAAATCAGTCAATTGAAATACAGTGCCTTTGGAAAGTATTCAGACCCCTTGACTTTTTCCACATTTTGTTACGTTACAGCCTTATTCTAAAATGGATAAAATAAGAAATTGTCCTCACCAATCTACACAAAATACCCCCATAATGATAAAAGGAAAAGGTGTTTAATTTTTTTTTTTAATTAAAAATACAAAAACAGATACCTTATTTATGTAAGTATTCAGACCTTTTGCTGAGACTCGAAATTGACCTCCGGTGCATCCTGTTTCCATTGATCATCCTTGATATGTTTCTACAACTTCATTGGAGTCCACCTGTGATAAATTCTAATGATTGGACATGATTTGGAAAGGCACACACCTGTCTATATAAGGTCCCAGAGTTGACAATGCATGTCACAGCAAAAGCCAAGCCATGAGGTCGAAGGAATTGTTCGTAGAGCTCCGAGAGAGGATTGTGTTAAGGCACAGATCTGGGAAATGGTACCAAAAAATGTCTGTATTATTGAAGGTCCCCAAGAACACAATAGCCTCCATTATTCTTAAATGGAAGAAGTTTGGAACCAAGACTCCTCCTAAAGCTGGCCGCCCGGCCAAGCTGAGCAATCGGGGGTGAAAGGCCTTGGTCAGGGAGGTGACCAAGAACCCTATGGTCACTCTGACAGAGTTCTAGAGTTCCTCTGTGGAGATGGAGAACCTTCCAGAAGCACAACCATCTCTGCAGCATTTCACCAATCCAGGCCTTTATGGTAGAGTGGCCAGATTGAAGCCACTCCTCAGTAAAAGACACATGACAGCCCGCTTGGAGTTTGCCAAAAGGCACCTAATGGACTCTCAGACCATGAGAAACAAGATTCTCTGGTCTGATGAAACCAAGATTGGCATTCATGCCAAAGAGTTCAAACATCACATCTGGAGGAACCCAGGCACCCTCCCTATGGTGGTGGCAGCGTCATGCTGTG
Organism: Salmo trutta; assembly: GCF_901001165.1. Taxonomy (NCBI): domain Eukaryota; kingdom Metazoa; phylum Chordata; class Actinopteri; order Salmoniformes; family Salmonidae; genus Salmo; species Salmo trutta. The sequence goes on from NC_042966.1 coordinate 17,509,853, forward strand.
GGGATGTTTTTCAGCAGCAGGGACTGGGAGACTAGTCAGGATCAAGTCAAAGATGAACGGAGCAAAGTACAGAGAGATCCTTGATGAAAACCTGCTCCAGAGCACTCAGGACCTCAGACTGGGGCGAACGTTCATCTTCCAACAGGACAACGACCTTAAGCACACAGCCAAGACAACGCAGAAGTGGCTTCTGGACAAGTCTCTGAATGTCCGTCAGTGGCCCAGCCAGAGCCCAGACTTGAACCCGATTGAACATCTCTCAAGAGACCTGAAAATAGCTGCACAGCAACACTCCCTATCCAACCTGACAGAGCTTGAGAGGATCTGCAGAGAAGAATGGGAGAAACTCCACAAATACAGATGTGCCAAGCTGGTAGCTTCATACCAAAGAAGACTCGATTCTGTAATTGCTGCCAAAGGTGATTCAACAAAGTACTGAGTAAAGGGTCTGACTACTTATGTAATTGTGATATTTCCTATTTTTTTATTCTAATAAATTAGAAAAATAATCTAAAAACCTGTTTTTGCTTTGTCATATGGGGTATAGTGTGTCGATTGATCTGGGGGAAAAAACAATTTAATTAATTTTATATTAAGTCTAACTTAACAAAATGTGTAAAAAGTCAAGGGATCTGAATACTTTCCGAATGCACTGTACATTTTATAAGGCCCTAATCTATGGAGTTTACATGACTGGGAATACAGATATGCATCTGTTGGTCACAGATTCCTTAACATAAAGTTGATCAGGTTGTTGATTGTGGAATGTTGTACCGTTCCTCTTCAATGGCTGTGTGAATTTGTTAGATATTGTTGGGAACTGGAACACGCTGTTCACGTCGATCCAGAGCATCCCAAACATGCTCAATGGGTGTCATGTCTGGTGAGTATGGCACATTTGCAGCTTCCGTGAATTGTGTACAGATCCTTGCGACATGGGGCCGTGCGTGATGGCGGGGGATAAATGGCTCGACAATGGGCTTCCAGGATCTCGTCATTCATATCTCTGTGCATTCAAATTGCCATCGATAAAGTGCAATTGTGTTCGTTGTTCGTAGCTACCCATACCATAACCCCACCGCCATCACGGGGTACTCTGTTCACAAACCGCTCGCTCACCCAACACCATACAAGCTGTCTGCCATCTCGCCGGTGCAGTTAAAACCGAATTCATCTGAGAAGAACACACTTCTCCAGTGTCTTAGTGGAGGTGAGCATTTGCCCACTGAAGTCAGTTACGACACCAAACTGCGGTCAGGTCAAGACCCTGGTGAGGACGGCGAGCACGCAGATGAGCTTCCCTGAGACAGTTTCTGACAGTTTGTGCAGAAATTCTTCGGTTGTGTAAACCCCCAGTTTCATCAGCTGTCCGGGTGGCTGGGTTCAGACAATCCCGCAGGTGAAGAAGCCGGATGTGGAGGCCCTGGGCTGGCGTTGTTCACACGTGGTCTGCGGTTGGACATACTGCCAAATTCTCTAAAACGACGTTGGCGGCGGCTTTTGGTAATTGAATGTTAATTTATCTAACTGGCAACAGCTCTGGTGGACATTGCTGCAGTCAGCATGCCAATTTCACGCTCCCTCAGCTTGAGACATCTGCAGTGTCTTGAGTCAAGTATTCACCACATTTGTTATGGCAAACCTAAATACGTTCAGGAGTAAACATTTGCTTAAGTGGCATAGACTCACTCTGTAAAAACTGAGGATGGATAAACAGCATTGTAGTTACTCCACAATACTGACCTAAATGACCGAGTGAAAATAAGAAAGTCTGTACAGAATAAAAAAATATGCCAATCATGCATCCTGTTTGCAATAAGACACTAAAGTAATACTGCAAAATATGTGGAAAAGAAATGTACTTTTTTGTCCTGAATTTAAAGCATTATGTTTGGGGAAAATCCAACATCACTGAGTACCACTCGTCATATTTTCAAGCAGGGTGGTGGCTGCGTCATGTTATGGATATGCTCATCATCAGCAAGGACTAGGGAGTTTTGTTTGTATAAGAAAAAGAGCGGAGAACAGGCACAATCCTAGAGGAAAATCTGCTTCTCAACAGACACTGGGAGGCAAATTTTAACTTTCAGAAGGACAATAACCTTAAACCCCAAGGCCATATGTACACAAGTTACTTACCAAGACGACATTGAAGGTTCCTGAGTGGCCCATTTACAGTTTTGACTTAAATACGCTTGAAAATCTCTGGCACGACTTGAAAATGACTGTCTAATAGTGGTGCAACGGATCACAAAACTCATGGTTCGGATCATGCTTTTGAGTCACGGATCGGATCAGCAAAAAAAAGGGAGACAAATATGACTTTGCTTTCCATTTATTACTTAAAGAACACTTAAAGCAAGGAACTTTTCAATGTTTAAATAAAATATTAAAATAAAATATTCAATACTCAATTGTTAAATTAAAGTGCAATATGAGGCATGATACCTTCTTCCTTTGAACATGTGTCCACATCATCAAACAAAAGTACAAAAAGAAAGAAAGCAAAGCAGACCTGAGCTTATAAATTACAATCATTTTTCAAAAAGATGAGGATGTCTACATTGTCTGGGGAGAGGGTAGACCTATTTTCAGTCACTTTGTCCCCTGCTGTGGAGAACACCCTCTCGCTAGGAACTGAAGTGCCAGGCACAGCCAGGTAGCATCTTGTCATCATGGCAATGTGAGGGTATTTACACGCATTGCTTTTCCACCATGCTAGTGGATCACCATCCACTGGAATACTGGTCGCTGCCTTGTAGGATGCCACCTCCTCTTTGATGGTGTTTGCAAACGTCTTGCCTGTGTCCTTGCTAGCAAAGGTCTCCCCGAAAAGCTCCTTCATGGCTTAATTATTTTGAGGAGATGCATCTGATTCTGCTCCTGTCGGCTCTGTGGCTTGACCCTGCAGAAAGAAATGACTTGATCTATTCAACTAATTATTTATTTTCATATTTCATAGAACTATAATTGTGGCAATAACATTTAATAAAATCCATTATTATTCCAAGTCAAAAATGGATGATTCTAATAGCAATAGCATTGACTAGGATTAGACTGCAGTATATTTATTATTTAAGTAATTCACTCTTATTTTTTATTACCTTTTACCTCTTCAGTGACCACAATATCAGCGTTGAGATCACTGTATGTCCTCCGGTGTAGGGCGGGTCTAGGTGAGACAGGGACTTAGACCTTGGATCCAGTGCAGTAGATCTATGAAGGTAGTCCTGTACATTTAAGGGGGTATCAGGGTTCAGGTCCTCTCTAATGGCAGCCTTCACATCTCTAGTGATGGTGCTGTCTTCCTCACTTGGGGTCATGGATTGTAGGATCCTTGTTTTCAGAGGTAGGATCATGGACACAGACAGTGCAGTTTCAGTGCTCAGTAGGGTTGTAATCGTTTTGAGGGGTTTGAGCACCTGGAGGACCTCCTCTGCTACTTTCACGTCATCATCAGACAAGGTGAGGATGTCTTTATATTTTTTCAGGGTCTTGTCAGAGTATACAGCTGCCTGCTGCTCAAGATAGCTCTCCAACGTGTCATAAGTGGAGTTCCATCTTGTTGTGACATGGTGTATGAGCTTGTGGGTCAGTAGCTGTAACATTTCCTGCTTGGTCTTAAGCACATGAGTGGCTGTTGTGCTCCGGTGGAAAAAGGAAACCACCTTCCTGATCCTCCCAAGGAGGCGGTCCATCTGGTTCACTGAGATTCCCCTTTGGGATGCTAAATTGATCACATGTGCAAAGCAAGCTATCTGAGGCCCCAGTCCAGCCTATATCACTGCATTTACTTGGTTCTTGGCATTATCTGTGGTGGTTGGGATATTGCTATTGGGCCTCTCTAGCTTCCACTCTGCTACTGCTCTTAGCAGTACCTGCGCCAGATTTGTGCCTCTCATAGAGGTAGTGAGCAGTCAGTCACGTAAGCTTTCTGTTACACTGGAGGTCCACTACTCTGTGGTGTAGTGAGCAGTCAGTCACATAGCTTTCTGTTGTCCTGGAGGACCACTCCTCTGTGGTGTAGTGAACAGTCACGTAGCTTTCTGTTACCCTGGAGGTCCACTCCTCTGTGGTGTAGTGAGCAGTCACAGTCATGTAGCTTCTGTTACCCAGGAGGTCCACTCCTCTGTGGTGTAGTGAGCAGTCACTGTCACGTAGTTTTTTGTTACCCTGGAGGTCCACTCCTCTGTGGTGTAGTGAGCAGTCACAGTCACGTAGCTTTCTGTTACCCTGGAGGTCCACTCCTCTGTGGTGTAGTGAGCAGTCAGTCACGTAGCTTTCTGTTACCCTGGAGGTCCACTCCTCTGTGGTGTAGTGAGCAGTCACAGTCACGTAGCTTTCTGTTACCCTGGAGGTCCACTCCTCTGTGGTGTAGTGAACAGTCACAGTCACGTAGCTTTCTGTTACCCTGGAGGTCCACTCCTCTGTTGTGTAGTGAACAGTCACAGTCACGTAGCTTTCTGTTGCCCTGGAGGTCCACTCCTCTGTGGTGTAGTGAGCAGTCACAGTCACGTAGCTTTCTGTTGCCCTGGAGGTCGACTCCTCTGTGGTGTAGTGAGCAGTCAGTCACGTAGCTTTCTGTTACCCTGGAGGTCCACTCCTCTGTGGTGTAGTGAACAGTCACAGTCACGTAGCTTTCTGTTGCCCTGGAGGTCCACTCCTCTGTGGTGTAGTGAGCAGTCACAGTCACGTAGCTTTCTGTTACCCTGGAGGTCCACTCCTCTGTGGTGTAGTGAACAGTCACGTAGCTTTCTGTTACCCTGGAGGTCCACTCCTCTGTGGTGTAGTGAACAGTCACAGTCACGTAGCTTTCTGTTACCCTGGAGGACCACTCCTCTGTGGTGTAGTGAACAGTCACGTAGCTTTCTGTTACCCTGGAGGTCCACTCCTCTGTTGTGTAGTGAACAGTCACAGTCACGTAGCTTTCTGTTGCCCTGGAGGTCCACTCCTCTGTGGTGTAGTGAGCAGTCACAGTCACGTAGCTTTCTGTTGCCCTGGAGGTCCACTCCTCTGTGGTGTAGTGAGCAGTCAGTCACGTAGCTTTCTGTTACCCTGGAGGTCCACTCCTCTGTGGTGTAGTGAACAGTCACAGTCACGTAGCTTTCTGTTGCCCTGGAGGTCCACTCCTCTGTGGTGTAGTGAGCAGTCACAGTCACATAGCTTTCTGTTACCCTGGAGGTCCACTCCTCTGTGGTGTAGTGAACAGTCACGTAGCTTTCTGTTACCCTGGAGGTCCACTCCTCTGTGGTGTAGTGAACAGTCACAGTCACGTAGCTTTCTGTTGCCCTGGAGGTCCACTCCTCTGTGGTGTAGTGAACAGTCACAGTCACGTAGCTTTCTGTTACCCTGGAGGTCCACTCCTCTGTGGTGTAGTGAACAGTCACGTAGCTTTCTGTTGCCCTGGAGGTCCACTCCTCTGTGGTGTAGTGAACAGTCAGTCACGTAGCTTTCTGTTACCCTGGAGGTCCACTCCTCTGTGGTGTAGTGAACAGTCAGTCACGTAGCTTTCTGTTACCCTGGAGGTCCACTCCTCTGTGGTGTAGTGAGCAGTCACAGTCACGTAGCTTTCTGTTACCCTGGAGGTCCACTCCTCTGTGGTGTAGTGAGCAGTCACAGTCACGTAGCTTTCTGTTACCCTGGAGGTCCACTCCTCTGTGGCGTAGTGAACAGTCACGTAGCTTTCTGTTGCCCTGGAGGTCCACTCCTCTGTGGTGTAGTGAACAGTCATGTAGCTTTCTGTTACCCTGGAGGTCCACTCCTCTGTGGTGTAGTGAACAGTCAGTCACGTAGCTTTCTGTTACCCTGGAGGACCACTCCTCTGTGGTGTAGTGAGCAGTCACAGTCACGTAGCTTTCTGTTGCCCTGGAGGTCCACTCCTCTGTGGTGTAGTGAGCAGTCAGTCACGTAACTTTCTGTTACCCTGGAGGTCCACTCCTCTGTGGTGTAGTGAACAGTCACGTAGCTTTCTGTTGCCCTGGAGGTCCACTCCTCTGTGGTGTAGTGAGCAGTCAGTCACGTAGCTTTCTGTTACCCTGGAGGTCCACTCCTCTGTGGTGTAGTGAGCAGTCAGTCACGTAGCTTTCTGTTACCCTGGAGGACCACTCCTCTGTGGTGTAGTGAGCAGTCACAGTCACGTAGCTTTCTGTTACCCTGGAGGACCACTCCTCTGTGGTGTAGTGAGCAGTCAGTCACGTAGCTTTCTGTTACCCTGGAGGACCACTCCTCTGTGGTGTAGTGAGCAGTCACAGTCACGTAGCTTTCTGTTACCCTGGAGGACCACTCCTCTGTGGTGTAGTGAGCAGTCAGTCACGTAGCTTTCTGTTACCCTGGAGGACCACTCCTCTGTGGTGTAGTGAGCAGTCAGTCACGTAGCTTTCTGTTACCCTGGAGGACCACTCCTCTGTGGTGTAGTGAGCAGTCACAGTCACGTAGCTTTCTGTTACCCTGGAGGACCACTCCTCTGTGGTGTAGTGAGCAGTCAGTCACGTAGCTTTCTGTTACCCTGGAGGACCACTCCTCTGTGGTGTAGTGAGCAGTCAGTCACGTAGCTTTCCGTTGCCCTGGAGGTCCACCCGTCTGTGGTGAAGGCAACAGAGGATGCCTTGGATAATTTGTCGACAATGTTGATATTTTCCTGTTCATAAAGATCTGGCATGATCTTCATACTGAAGTGGGTGTGTGAGGGGATTTCGTAGAATGGCTCAAGCACTTTCACCATATGTTTAAACCCTTTGTTTTCCACAACAGAGTATGGCCTCATGTCTGCAGTGATAAACATCCCAATAGATTTGGTGATGGCTTTAACCCGGTCTGATTCTGTAGCAAAGGGCTTCAACGCCGCGGTGAGAAGTTGTTGTTTTACATTTACATTTTTAGTCATTTAGCAGACGCTCTTATCCAGAGCGACTTACAGTACTGAATACATACATTTCATATTTTAATTTTTTTTTTTTTACGTATTGGTCCCCCGTGGGAATCGAACCCACAACCCTGGCGTTGCAAACACCATGCTCTACCAACTGAGCCACACGGGAATTGTCTCTTGGCTGAGTTGGCTCCCGTCACTGACACACCAGGGTGATGAAGCTTTAAATGTGTGGCCATGCTCCATGTATTTCCATGATCATACGGCTTTCTTGTGGCACAATGCCTACACGCCGTAATGGTGTCGTCCACCACCCTTCTTCCGTCATCATATCTGACAGGGAAGCCAACAGGCTCCAATACATGAGACTTAAATGAAGCGGGAGGCTTTCCCAGTTCTTCAGTTCTTTTTTTCTTCTTTGCTTTTTGCAACGCGAGCATCCAGGATTGATTCGTTGGGATTCAACATGCCCCCTTCACGTGAACAGTACACACAACTGCTTTTTTTTTTAAATGATCAAATCATCCTTCAGGCTTCAGAGTAAAACGCAGCACGCATCTGTCTTGTCTTTTATCTTTTCACTGAAACTCTGCATCGAGGTTTAGGGAATTATTACTTTAAAAAGTAACAGCGGCAGTAAAACTGTTTCTAACTAGGATGGTTCAACTTTGCAATTGATCTGCGGTTCACGTGCGTGCCGAACCGTGGGGGGGGTGATCCATACGGATCAACTACGGTCCGGTACACCACTACCGTCTAACAATGATGAACAACCAACTTGACAGAGCTTTAAGAGTATAAAAAAGAATAATGGGCAAATACATGTATTGACTCGGGGGGGGGGGGGGGGGGTTGAATATTTATTTAATCAAGATTAGATAAATATTCAACCTCTTGAGTCAATACATGTTAGAATGACCTTTGGCAGCGATTACAGCTGTGTCTTTTTGGGTACGTCTCTAAGAGATTTGTACACCTGGATTGTACAATATTTGCCCATGTATTATTTTTTATACTCTTAAAGCTCTGTCAAGTTGGTTGTTCATCAATGTTAGACGGTAGTGGTGTAACGGACCGTAGTTGAGCCGTACGGATCACCCCCCACGGTTCGACACGCACGTGAACCGCGGATCAATTGCCGAGTTGAACCAAAGTGGTGTTGACAGTGGAGTAGTCAAATGCTGCTGTCTGTGTAGCAAAGCCCATGTTTAACACCTGCTTCATTCTTCAATCATACCTGGATTGTAGATAGCTGAAAAAATGCCTCTTAAAAGAAAGCTTGAAGCCTAAAGGCCCAGACAGTCGAAATGAAGTTTTCATAGTTTTTTCTATAATATTGTACGACAGCTGATGAAACTAACACTGTACAAGTGTGAACACATTTGATCAGTGTTATTTCCTGATAGTTGCTGGTTGAAAATACATGTGTTCAGCAAAACATACATTTGAACACCTCCCAGCCCGGGGGAGCCTGGCTGGCTACTTTGTCTTGTGGAAAACATCTCAGTTAGACTGTATGTATCTCCACTTTAAACTATACCTTTTCTAGGAAGACTGTCTGCACTAGTACTGTCTGCAGTACACCATTAGACCCAGAGAAGAGCATGAGAAAGGTTACTCTAGGTCGTTTCCTAGGGAGTGTACTAAGTAGTGCAGCAGGGAGGGATTCTGGTATGTGGAGGGGTTGTTAGGGTCCTTAAATGTCTGTGGCAGGTGTTGAAGGGGCCCTTGGGGTACTTGTATTTTGGAGGGTTGTTGGGGGTGGTATTTGGGCGTGTCTGGGGGTTCCTTTCAGGTGATTTGGGAAGGAGGGAAACGGGTAAGAAAGGACAAGAGCGGAAAGGGGAATGGAGAGATGAAACAGGAGGAGACGAGAAGGCAAAATAAGGAGAGGACTCAGGAGAGTTAATGGAAAGAGAGGGATGAGAAGAGGACAGAGGTGTGTGGCCTCTACAGCCAGGCCTTTAGAATGGTCTGTAATAAACGCTGGAGACAAATTACTTCTCTAACAACACCTCTGAGACACCAACAGAGTGAGGGGGAGGGAGGGAAGGAGGGGGAGAGATAAAGGGGGGAATTAGTAAGATGGAGGGGTGGAAGGGATGGGGGAAAGAGGGAGCAGGAGAGCTGAGAGAGGAGGGAGAGGAGCAGTGGTAACAACCCTGCTGTCGACACAGAGGATTACAGCAGATTTAACCAGCATAGAACAGTATGCCACCTTACACACTACTGATCTATCACTACTGCTTCCCTCTCTTTTACCAACTCCCTTCACTTATTCCCGCTTTTCTCTCATTCGCTCTTCTCCCTTACATTCTCTCCTCCTTTTTCTCTTATCCTCTATCCTCCCTTCCCTCTTCCCCTCATGTCTTTTTCTGAGCTGTAGGTGTTCTCGGAGCTACCCAGCATGCAACAGCTTGACTCGTCCCCCACCTGCTCTCCTCCCTTCTTTCCTCTCCTCCTCCTGTCGTCCAGTTCTGTCGGGGGTTCTCATCGCCCACTCTGAGAGAGTGCGTGTGTGTGTTAGCCATTGTATTGCACTCTGTTAATCGCCTGCTGAGCCTATCGACCAGTCAGAGGCCAGACCATAGTTTGATTGACAGCTCTAGACATTCTAGCAGACGGATTCCATCTCAGGGAGCTGTCTGCAGCCTTCCGACATCTCCATTTCTCCTTCCTTCACGATTACACTCCAATCAACTCCTATCATCATCACTCTATCGTCACGTCTCCATCCATCTGTCCCTCACCTTCTCGTCTCCCGTAGGGAAAAGAAAGAGGGAGAAGTTGGGATGGATGAAGGGGGTGGGAGGGAGGAGTGTGCATGTGTGCATGTGTGAAGTTTGCGAACTCAGTCAGTGTTTAAACTCCGACCAGTCTCTGCCAATGACTCCAATTCTAGTCCACGTCAGATCCTCTCTGGCTGTCTCTCTCTCCGTGGTTTCGTCTCCTGTTGTCTGTCACTCCTCAACAAGCTCAGCTCTTATCCACACTGCAGCTGTGTAAATAATACCCACGGCAAATTGTTAAGACGCACACGGACCCTAGAGAATCAGGAATATGTAGCCAATCGCGTTTGTGCGTCGGAACAATACAGAGTGGGGATGTTGACTGATTGTAGAGGCTGATACACACACACCCACCAACTCTGGAGGATGCAACCTATATATGTGTGTGTGTGTGTGTGTGTGCGTGCGTGCGTGCGTGCTTTGGAACAATAGGGAGTGGAGGTGTTTGTGGTGACTGATACACACTCACTTAGGCAGCTAGTCAATGGCGCCGAGCAAGCATCCTCTCCTTCAGTCTCTTCTCTCTTGGCTGTCCTATAGGGTCTGATAGCATCTATCAGCGTCTGAGACTGAGATCTGTCTCTCTCACTCTCCGCTACCTCTAACTCAACCCTCCCTTCTTTTTCTGTCTCTTTCCCTAACTCTCCTCCTCTTCCTCTCCACTCTCTTCCTCTCCTCTCTGGCACTTCTTTGACACACACAAATGTGCCCGTTGCCCACACTCACTCTCTCCAGTTCCAGTGGACTAATCGTATTAATGGATTAAATCAGGGTTTCCCAAACTCGGTCCTAGCCTTCGCACTACACAGCTGATTCAAATAACCAACTCATCATCAAGCTTTGATGATTTGAATCAGCTGTGTAATGCTATGACAAAAAACAAAATGTGCAGGACCGAGTTTGGGAACGCATGGATTAAATAGCTTAATGCCATTGATTGGCCAGTGAGTCCGGACAAGACAGGTAGGCCCTGGGCGGCTTTCACCACTCGGTGTCCAGCTACTAATTCAACACTCTAATTTAGTGTGTACCTAATCTCGTCCACTAGCAAGCTCTCTCTCGGTCGAACCGTCTGGTTTCACAGTTTCTCAGAACGAGACTTGACTGGAAGTGTGAGGCAGGAGCGGCTGAAACAACCACTGGTTTTAATTGGCTGATCTCTGTCAATTACCACCGAGCATAGCCCTTACAAACTCGCCCTTACAAACTCGCCCCTACATTGTGGACTTCAAAGCGTGAGCAGCGCAAGTGATTTTCACAAAAAAACGAAAAGTACAAGTCTTTAGAAATAGATTTCACAGATAACCGTTATATGCACGAACTCGGAATCAATTGGGCTTCCCCCAAAATAATATGGTCAATGTGGTGGAACGTTTATTTTGATTTGCTGATTTTCTGCATTTGTAACAGTCCCATCTAATACAGCTGTAGCAGGCTCTCTCCCTGTCTCGCCTCCATTTTAACCACACCCCTTTTCAAGTCCCACTTTGTGGCACCGTGTTACCAGGCTCTGTGCCACCAATTAGTGTATACCCAGTTCCAAATCGTCCCGAGCATAAGACCACCCTCGCAGCCTCTTCAGTCCTTCACATACTCATTTTCAGTTTAGTGTGAAAGCAGTAGTTTGACCCAATCTGATCTTTTGGTAATTGCTGAGCTGTGGGTGATAACGTTAGTGGGATGTAGGTGGAATGAACAGGCACTTTTTAAACGGACTAATGTCCCAGTGGTATTTTAGCGTTTAGAGACAATAATAATTCCTAGGCAAGTGCCGTTATTTATTATGGATAATCCCTTTGACATTTAAATATGAGCGTCAGTCTTAATGATATCTTTTTATCGACGCCTAACTTCAACACCACTGGTTTTGAAGCGACGTAGGCTGTCCGTGGTTGGTTATACGGAACGCGGTAGGGCTTTCGATGTCTCCTCACCGTGTGATTTAGTAGACGGTCTGTAGACTCACTGAGAGAACTCCTAATTCACTCGGACAATATCCAGACCCCATGTCCACAACTATACCTCTCACTCTCTCGCCTGGTCTCTCTCCCTCTTCCTCTCACCCTCCCTCTCGTTAAATATTACATTAATAAATGTGTCTTGTGATGATGTGAGCGGCTGACTGCGTGTGTGTTTTGCATGTGTGCCCGCTCTGTTCGCCACACACGTCAGAGCGGTGTCTGTGTTGCCTGTGGGGATGTCCAGATGCCAGGTTGTTTCAGTGACTGAACAGGTCCTCGACTCTGTGTGAGTGAGTGGGTGTAAGTGAGAGAGAGAGAGTACATCTCTTCATGCATGGCTGCACAAAGGCCAGGATTTCAGAGCTGTTATGCTCATCACTCTTCCTCAGGTGTGTCAGAATTCGGGAGCTCATATTGTGTGTGTGTGTGTGTGTGTGTGTGTGTGTCAGCAGGCAGTGGGCTCCTGTGTGTGTGTGTGTGTGTGTCAGCAGGCAGTGGGCTCCTGTGTGTGTGTGTGTGTGTGTGTGTGTGTGTGTGTGTGTGTGTGTGTGTGTGTGTGTGTGTGTGTGTGTGTGTGTGTGTGTGTGTGTGTGTGTTTATTAGTGGCAGTGCAGGTAGGCCACACTATGTTAGTTGTATTACTCGCTGTGTCATAAGCCTGGGCCATCTGTTCTCTAGCGCGCGCACACACACACATGCACACAGGTGGGACAGCTCATAATATCGCTCCACTGTTTAAACTTCATGGAAGAAGTGGAGTTTGGCACAAATACAACGCAGCGGTGTACGTGCCTGCGGTAGCGGGGTCAGTCAGAGTATGAGGGCACGAAGCCTGTGGGAGTTTAGCAATGCTGTTGTGTGCAGCCAACTGTGCCGTCTGTGCTAACGAACTACAGACTCACTCACCTAGAACACTAACACACATACACACACAGACTACCAATCCAACTATACACACACTCACATAGAGCCTTTGCCTTGTATTGTCCTCAGGTGTAGGACATGTTGTGCTGGATATAGATAGAAACATGACCTCCATAGGGAGGTTACTTACAAGTGTGTATGCTATCTGACAAGTGACAGATAAGAAAGAAAGAGACCGAGAGAGAATAAGAGTGAGGAAGAGAGAGAGAAAAGAGGAGTGGAACAGAGAGAAAGAAAGAAAGAAGGAGAAGAAAGAGACTGAAAGAGAGAGAGGAAGAGCAGAGCAGTAGAAGGGTTCAGCAGGCCGGGGAAATCCTTCTTTGGTCTCCATGGCAACAGTCATGCTGTTCTGCCCACATTCCATCACACTTCTCGCCAGTGTTCCCCGAAGATAAATAAAATAAAACATATTTTGGTGTTATGCCAAACAAAAGCTCTTTCTCTCGCTCTGTAAATATAGTTTCCTGCCACGTCTCTGTATTAAAGCCCACTGCTCACTAAACCTGGGGCCTTGTTCCAAATTCACTACTAGCCCCTACTCCCGAGTCATTTCACTCAGATCTGAGAGGATAAGCACTGAAAAGGACATTTTACTTAGAGGGAGAGTTAATAACAACATTTCTAATATCCATCCAATCCTGTCAGATCTATGAAATGCCAAGGGGTTAGGTGCTAGGGACTAGCAGTTGAAATGGAACCAGCCCATTAGTGACATGACAGCAACAAGAAGCTTGATCCATGTAGATAAACTAGAGACCGACCACAATTCCTCAGGTGAAAGGTCAGCAGCGGGTCACCCTCTCTCTCCTCCTCTTCTCATGAGTCCTCCTGTTCTCCATCCATCCCTCCCTCCATCTTTCTCTCCCCCACTCTTTGGGGAGCCAGATTGTCTGACAGGCTAAAGGAAGTGACACGCATTTGACAGGAAGCAGACTGAGGAACATTGATGTCCTGCTGCCTCTCAGTGACCACACACACACACACACACAGTAGACACACACATTCTTTCTTACTGTAACTGGAGTGATGGGGGGCATCGACCCTAGTCTTATGAAGTTATTTCGGGGAGAGGGGGAGGCACAGGGAGGTGGAAAGGTGATCGATATGAATGTGGCGCTTCCTGATGAGAAGTCTGGAAAACAGCCCCCCCCTACCTCCACACACATACACACACCCTAGTCTCACACACTGTGAGTCATGCACAGTGCAGAGCTGCCATCGTCGATAAAAAGAGTGATTGTTGATTGAAAAAGCTACCTCCTTGTTATCATCACCCCCCCTTCTCTCTCTCCTGATAGGGCTACATTCTCGGAAGGGTTAGGGTACAGTATTGTTCCCTGGGGTACAACAATGTCAAAATACACAATGTACCTTCAGAGATACACATAATCTTACATGGTACTGTTCGGTACCATTTAGTGTACATGTGTGGATAATTTAGTGTACATTTCTGTACCCCATATTTTTCGGAAACATAATCTTCTGTGCGCCGGAGAATTGGCGCCTTTCCCTATGTTGCTATGTGCATAATAGCAAAATTAACCAGCATATTGGGATTGAGAACAATATAGCGGAGGAAGCAGAGACGAGGAAACAGCCCTTGCCTTAAGCCCTATTTGGACGGGATTAGTTTTACTGTGGGTGGTCGGGTAATGTAATTATGTGCACAAGCACAAAACACCACATTTGTAATTTTAGTTCCGTTCGAATCTGCCATGTCAGTAATTTGTACATGGCAGGAGAGTAACAATTCCAGCCAGAATAACTTACTGTTTTTGGGAGAACTCCAAGGTTCTCTGATAATACTAGTCCCATGCGAATCATCATCCCTGTGTTTTGAGAGAAATGTCTGAGTTTGACAGGTTTTGCTCACGCTTTGAACATGAAACAATAACTGATTCGATAAATTGATCGTGCTGCTCATAGCCTACAGTTGAAGTGGGAAGTTTACGTACCCCTTAGCCAAATACATTTAAACTCAGTTTTTCACAATTCCTGATATTTAATCCTAGTAAAAATTCCCTGTCTTAGGTCAGTTAGGATCACCACTTTATTTTAAGAATGTGAAATGTCAGAATAATAGTAGAGAGAATTATTTATTTCAGCTTTTATTTCTTTCATCACATTCCCAGGGGGTCAGAAGTTTACATACAATCAATTAGTATTTGGTAGCATTGCCTTTAAATTGTTTAACTTGGGTCAAACGTTTCGGGTAGCCTTCCACAAGCTTCCCTCAATAAGTTGGGTGAATTTTGGCCCATTCCTCCTGACATAGCTGGTGTAACTGAGTCAGGTTTGTAGGCCTCCTTGCTCGCACACACTTTTTCAGTTCTGCCCACAAATGTTCTATTCGATTGAGGTCAGGGCTTTGTGATGGCCACTCCAATACCTTGACTTTGTTGTCCTTAAGCCATTTTGCCACAACTTTGGAAGTATGCTTGGGGTCATTTTCCATTTGGAAGACCCATTTGCGACCAAGCTTTAACTTCCTGACTGATGTCTTGAGATGTTGCTTCAATATATCCACATAATTTTTCTTCCTCATGATGTCGTCTATTTTGTGAAGTGCACCAGTCCCTCCTGCAGCAAAGCACCCCCACAACATGATGCTGCCACCCCCGTGCTTCACAGTTGGAATGGTGTTCTACTGCTTGCAAGCCTCCCCCTTTTTCCTCTAAACATAATGATGGTCATTATGGCCAAACAGTTCTATTTTTGTTTCATCACACCAGAGGACATTTCTCTAAAAAGTTATTTGTCCCCGTGTGCAGTTGCAAACTGTAGTTTTGCTTTTTTTTATGGCGGTTTTGGAGCAGTGGCTTCTTACTTGCTGAGCGGCCTTTCAAGTTATGTTGAAATAGGACACGTTTTACTGTGGATATAGATACTTTTGTACCTGTTTCCTCCAGCATCTTCACAAGGTCCTTTGCTGTTGTTCTGAGATTGATTTGCAGTTTTCGCACCAAAGTACGTTCATCTCTAGGAGACAGAACGTGTCTTCTACCTGAGCGGTATGACGGCTGCGTGGTCCCGTAGTGTTTACGTTCATATTGTTTGTACAGATGAACGTGACACCTTCAGGCGTTTGGAAATTGCTCCCAAGGATGAACCAGACTTGTGGAGGTCTACAATTTGTTTTCTGAGGTCTTGGCTGATTTCTTTTGATTTTCCCATGATGTCAAGCAAAGAGGCACTGAGTTTGAAGGTAGGCCTTGAAATACATCCACAGGTACACCTCCGATTGACTCAAATGATGTCAATTAGCCTATCAGAAGCTTCTAAAGCCATGACATCATTTTCTGGAATTTTCCAAGCTGTTTAAAGGCACAGTCAACTTAGTGTATGTAAACTTCTGACCGACTGGAATTGTGATACAGTGAATTATGTGAAATAATCTGTTTGTAAACAATTGTTGGAAAAATGACTTGTGTCATGTACAAAGTAGATGTCCTAACCGACTTGCCAAAACTATAGTTTGTTAACAAGAAATTTGTGGAGTGGTTGAAAAACGAGTTTTAATGACTCCAACCTAAGTGTATGTAAACTTCCGACTTCAACTGTACATATGAAGGGACTACATGTATCAACTTTCACAGTAAATGTTTTTGTTCATGTTTTCGGCGTATGATTTGAATATTGCAAAATCCATCAATAAAAAATATTGCGCCTTTTTAATGTAACTTATAGATCGCAATGCAGAATACAACTGACCTAAACATTTGAAAATGATAGATTCACTTTCGCATCCATAGCCTTAAAACACATCTAAAGTGCAAGTGCACTGTTTAGCTCACATCTGAAGACTGGGGGACATTTAGAACAAAATGTCCTAATGATTATGATCACACTTCCTCAATTCAAATATTATGGTAAAACTATACCAAAGATGGTTTGGTATGGTTTTGAATTTAGTGAAACAAGCTCAAGTTATCAATGTAGCTCTCTTATCGCCTGGACTTGTTGAAATATCTTCACGCCTAGAAAAAACCTCCATGGTTACGTCATAACTGTACATTTATTGGGGGGAAAAGAAACAATTACAACGGAATAACAGACGTTGTGGGGTAATAATTACATAACCAACGTTCTCTAGTAATACTAGTCCCATGCGAATAGGGGTTAACCTAATTGTTTAAGAAAATTGAGGAGAGAACAAACCAAAACTTAATTAGGTCTGTAATCAATAGCCTAACTGTTAAATATGCCTGGCTTTATACATCATCCATATACAATGCCTTCGGAAAGTATTCAGATCCCTTGACTTTTTCTACATTTTGTTAGGTTTCAGCCTTTTTCAAAAATGTTTTTTTTATTTTTTTTGTCCTCATCGATCTACACACAATACCCAATAATGACAAAGCAAAAACTGTTTTTTTTACACATTTTTGGCTAATTTATTAAAAATAAAACACTGAAATATCACATTTACATAAGTATTCAGACCCTTTACTCAGTACTTTGTTGAAGCACCTTTGGCAGCGATTGCAGCCTCGAGTCTTCTTGGGTATGATGCGATAAGCTTGCACACACCTTTATTTGGGGAGTTTCTCCCATTCTTCTCTGCAGATCCTCTCAAGCTCTGTCAGGTTGGATGGGGAACATTGCTGCACAGCTATTTTCGGAGAGCTATTTTCAGATCTCTCTCGAGATGTTCGATCGGGTTCGAGTCCGGGCTCTGGCTGGGTCAATCAAGGACATTCAGAGACTTGTCCCGAAGCCACTCCTGTGTTGTCTTGGCTGTGTGCTTAATGTCATTGTCCTGATGAAAGGTGAACCTTCGCCCTAGTCTGAGGTCCTGAGCACTCTGGAGGAGGTTTTCGTCAAGGATCTCTCTGTACTTTGCTCCGTTCATCTTTGCCTTGATCTTTACTAGTCTCCCAGTCCCTTCTGCCAGGTTTCCTTCAGACGTGACGCTTGACATTCAGGCCAAAGAGTTTAATCTTGGTTTCATCAGACCAGAGAATCTTGTTTCTCATGGTCTGAGAGTCTTTAAGTGCCTTTTGGCAAACTCCAAGCGGGCTGTCCTGTGTCTTTTACTGAGGAGTGGCTTCCGTCTGGCCACTCTACCATAAAGGCCTAATTGGTGGAGTCCTGCGGAGATAGTTGTCCTTCTGGAAGGTTCTCCCATCTCCACAGAGTAAATCTAGAGCTCTGTCAGAGTGACCATCCGGGTTCTTGGTCACCTCCCTAACCAAGGCCCTTCTCCCCCAATTGCTCAGTTTGGCCGGGCAGCCAGCTTTCGGAAGAGTCTTGGTTGTTCCAAACTTCTTCCACTTAATAATGATGGAGACCACTGTGTTCTTGGGGAACTTCAATGCTGCAGAAATGTTTTGGTACCCTTCCCCAGATCTGTGCCTCGATACCATCCTGTCTCGAAGCTCAACGGACAATTCCTTCAACCTCATGGCTTGGTTTTTGTTCTGACATGCACTGGCAACTGTGGGACCTTATATAGACAGGTGTGTGCCTTTCCAAATCGTTTTCAATCAGAATTTACCACAGGTGGACTCCAATCAAGTTGTAGAAACATCTCAAGGATTATCATTGGAAACAGGATGCACCTGAGCTCAATTATGAGTCTCATAGCAAAGGGTCTGAATACTTGTGTAAATAAGGTTTTTCTGTTTTTTATTTTCAATACATTTGCAAACTTTTCAAAAAACCTGTTTTCACTTTGTTATTGTGTGTAGATTGAGGTAAAAATATATTTTAGAATAAGGCTGTAATGTAACAAAATGTGGAAAAGGGAAGGGGTCTGAATACTTTCTGAATATATTGTATATCTACAGAAATAAGACATATCTTGCTTCTGTTGCCTGTTTCAGTGTCTGTTTAATACCCTAATGATTCTGTGAGCACCAAGCCTCATGCAATGGCAAAATGTTGGATAAAGCAATTTCACAGATTTGGCTGTTTTTAATCTTTGCTTTGCTGTAATAACAGCTTCACCATGTTTTTCTCTCGTTAGAACAGACTGGTATTACTCATCATTTATTTAGTGTTCATGCTGTTCCAAACAGGCAGAAAAATAATATTGTTATCTAACAGCGCCTGTTTGTCAAACATAATATATACACAGCTCTCGCTCCTTTACCCTCCTTTCTCTTGATCACTTTCTTATTGCTATTATTTCAATTAGTATTATTATGATCATCATTATAATATTAAGTAATGTTGTTGTCATTAGTAGCCTTGTATAACCACCACCAGTAGACCTAAGAGCACATCCTGTTTAGTAATAATACTGTAACTTAGGCCTATATATGCCATCAAATCCAATCACATTTTATTAGTCACATACAACAGGTGTAGACCTTACAGTGAAATGCTTACTTGTAAGAATAAGAGATAAAAGTAACTAGTAATTAAAGAGCACACAGCATTCGAGACATTCATGCTTTGAAATGAAATCAAGCATTTTAGTGTTAAAATGAAATAACAAAGGGAGCTTTGAATAATTAGCCTAAACAATAAATTAACCTTAATTCACAAATGCATGATACTGTTTTTAGTCTGCCGTAATAAAGGCTTTATACATCTTTCGTTTTCTGTTAGAACAGACTCTCTGATACTCTTTTATTTATTTAGTGTTGTTTACACTGTTTCAAATGGTCAGAAAATAATTATATTGTTATCTAACAGCAACTGTTTGGCACACAATACTCACACAATGCTTGCTCCTATACTCTTTTTTCCCCTTTATCTCCAGTAGTTTCCACAACTAAGTCAAATGTCTTCCATAGATCTGACTTCCCCTTTCCCTCCTGAGCAACCAGTGAACATTCGCCCATTTTGAGTTTATTTTTCACGTCGTACTCATCCATTTTGCTGTCGACATTACTGTGTTCAGAGTTTGTTATAACCAATGTATTGATGTGATTATGATAGGCTATATGTCAGGCCCTATTGCGATGCATACATGTTTCACATAAAGAGAGAAAGGGTTGTGGGAATAGGGAATGATTTTCCTAGACAAATTAGGGATTTCGGTAACAGAACTTTTGTCGGAAACAAATAAGAAACTTGGCTAAAAATGGCTGTAATTATGTTGCACCTTCAGCACGGACAGCGCAATAAACACTTGCTGTGGTGCCTTTTCGCTGCAGTAGTGAGGAGAGCGAGGCAACGTGCGCCAGGCACAAAGCTGTCATATTTTTCCAACACAGTGTGACCACCGGGTGCTTTCTTGAGTCATTTGTATGTCTTAATTATTTCATCAAACAGTGTGCTTAAGGCATCAGACAAGCTCAGTGCATATGTAGTTGGTTGTATTCAAACACACAGGGTGTGTCTGTCTATATATGGAAAAATAAGTTTAAACATTTCGACCAATCGATTGGATGACTCTCGGTCAGGATGACTCGGTGGACCAACATTTTTTTTTGTCAGGTACAGCCCTACTGCATTGACCCTTTTAATAACTTCACCATGCTCAAATGGATATTTTAGCTATCTACCAATCTGTGCCCTTTTTTTGCGAGGCATTGGAAAAGCTCCCAGGTCTTTGTGGTTGAATCTGTGCTTCAAATGCACTACTTGATTGAGGGACCTTACAATTATCTGTATGTATGTATGGGGTACAGCGATGGGGTAGTCATTATTAAATCATGTTAACCCCTATTATTGCACACAGAGTGAATCCATGCAACTCGTTATTTGATTTGTTAAGCACATTTTTACTCCTGAACTTATTTAGGTTTGACATAACAAAGGGGTTGAGTACTTGTTGACAGAAGACCTTTTAGGTTTTCATTTTTAATTAATTTGTCAAAAATCCTAAAAACAAAATTCCACTTTGACATTATGGGTTATTGTGTGTAGCCTAGTGACACAAAATCTCAATTTTCAATTCAGGCTGTAACAACAAAATGTGGAAAAAGTCAAGGGGTGTGAATACTTTCTGAAGGCACTGTATGAAATGTATTGTCATAAAGAGTTTAATTTCAATTATAAATATTTACTTAGTGAAGGCTAAAGGGGTTAAAGCCATTTAATGCAACAACCATGTCTGTCACTAGCAAACAGTCATGAGTGGTACTGGTAACAAAGAAATTCACTTGAAAGGCACCCTGGGAAATATGCAAGTAAGGTTTTATACACTACAGTGTAAGAACAACACCCCCAAAAATGTTTAGAGGTACATTTTTGCCACATAAAAGGAACGACTTTGTCAATTTGGTGGTAACCTAAAAATACAAATGTTTACCTTTTCTAAAGGTACGCTTTTGTACCTATGGACTACGTGTAAGAAAGGTACTTTCTCTTCCACCAAGGTACACTATTGGCTCTTTTAAGGTACAAACTGCAAGGGTACAATTATGTACCTATAACTAAAGGTACAATGGTTGTACCTAACAGGGTACCACAACAGTGACGAGCGTTTGTACCCTTTTAAGTACACTTGTGTGTACAATATATACCAGCATTTGCTATTCCTCTGTCTGCCTCTCTCTCTCTCTCTCTCTCTCTCTCTCTCCAGGTCCTGATGTTAGCTGATGGGGAGACAGAGGGCTATCTGTACCAGCGTCTGCCCATCCTCTCGTCCCTGACCTGCCAGGGTGGCAGTGCCACAGCGTACGTGTGTGAGGACTTCACCTGTGCCCTGCCCGTCACAGACCCACAGGAGCTACGCAGGCTACTGCTAGAGTAAAGAAGAGCGGGAGGGATGGCGAGAGAAATCGAGGGAGAGAGGACCAGATGAACCCTGTCCTAACTTGCTCCAGCTAACCCTGTCCTAACCCTGCCCCGCTCACCTCTACCTCTACCGTAGTTTAACCTCCTGCACAGCAGGTATAACTCATCCCTCTGTAACCCTACAGTAACCATACTCTCCCTGGCCCTTGCCATAAGGGCCAAGTCTAAATGCTCTGTAGATAGTGGGACCCACCACGTATATCAAGATGTGGAGGCGCGTATCTCTAGGAGTCACAAGCCAGCAGTTCCAATAACAGCAGTTGTCTGCATAACTTAGTCACAGACCTACTAAAGCAATACCAAGTAAAGGCCGTATCAGTTCTTCAGCAGTATACTAATAAGCTATATGTAGATGTCAGTGGAGGCTGCTGAGGGGAGGACGGCTCATAGTAATGGCCGGATTGGAGTCAGTGGAATGGTATCAACCAATGGCAACCACATTTGATACCATTCCATTGACTCCATTCCGGCCATTATTAAGAGCCGTCCTCCCCCTCAGCAGCCTCCACTGGTAGATGTTGATTGATAGTGTCCCAGGGATGCATTGAAGAATTGGTCTGAAGATGTTGTAGAGAACTCTCTTTATGGATGAACTCATACAGAATGTTATTTTCCTTTCCTGATATCATCACACAAGCTCTTGCATGGAGCAAACAGGAGAAGCGTGTGTGTGTGCGTGTGCGCGTGTGCGTGCTTGAATGCGCTATGAACTGCCCTTTTCTCTCCATAACTCACCCCCGTAGCCTGTTAATGCCCTCTAGCATGCTATGACGCCCAAACTATAGTATAAAGACCCATAGATGTATAGACTATGCATACGATGTATGGAACACTACAGCTCTAACTCTGCAAATAAACAGTACTTGAATACTCTTATTATTCTGTTCTGTGTTTACTAAATGTGTGGGATGATGGATCATCAAGTGTAACTAGGGGGCCGCGATTCTGAAAGGTAAACAAAATATACACTGGAGTCTAAAGGCACCTTCTCTCCATATCCTACTCTTCCGACTCCCCACCTTGTCTGACTTTGGCTCTCTCAGTAAGATACTGAAGTATGAGGTACCATACATTTCCATGTCCCCCCCCCCCCCCCCCATCACTTAGCGTGATGTGCATCCTGGAATGTCACTATGTGATGCGTCCCTAAGAAGCCCATACAGCCAATCTCTCCTCAACCAATGTAAACAGGAATGCAGCCTATGAGAAGAGTCCCCTGTCCATAATACTTATCTCCATCTTGCGCCTCAGACTCCTGTACTATAAATACCCACACTGGTACTGGTGTTTTCATCTCTCACTGTCTCACTGCTCTCTAGGATTCATACTGAGGAATGTAAACTGTGTGTGTGTGTGTGAGACAGATGGGTCCGGGGATGTTGGAGGCTGAAGCGAGGGAGCTCGTCTCTGGAGGTCCCGCTCTGGGCTTTGGAAGCGGCAGAAACGAACACAGAAGGAAGGAAACCACAAGATGAGGAGAGGAAGGAAAACTAAATAAGCGAAAACCGTTGTGTCAAACCACCTCCATCTTCCTGTCCCCTAGAGAGAGAGTAGGAGAAAGAGAATGGGGGGCTGAATTGTCCCACAGAGCCATCTACACTCGTTCACTTCTCATCCCTTCTTTCTCGCTGCCAAACCCCTCCCCAACAGAGATGGCGTGGGCCACGAGAACGACAGAATGAAAGAACACATGCTGGCAGACAAGTGCATCTGTGGAGGAACAAAGGGAGGGAGATGGAGGGAGCAGAGGGATGGGAAAAGAGAGAGGGAGGGAGATGATGGAGAGGGAGACCAGGATGAACAGAGAGCAAGGGATGCAGAGCGAGAGAAGGACGAGGGGGCCCTGTGTTCTGTTCCAGTTATGTCGTGTCCTGACTTCACTTGTTACTTGTCAGATTGGCTTCTGTCACCCTTTTGTCACTGCCTCATTTTCTCCTCAAACGCCTGTTCTCCTCTCTGCCTCTCTCTCTCCATCCCCAGCCAATGGTTTGTGAGGCAGGTTAGGGATGCTTCTACCCTTCTGCAGTTCTTCCTCTGTACTGTATCTCTGTCTCCCTCCCATTCGCCTGTCATATTCAGCTCGCTCTCACTCTCATTTTGGAAGGGATCGCATATGGAAAATGCTTCTCTAGCTCCTTCTCTCATTCCCACCCACCCCTCACTCTCCTTTCCTTCTGTTCCTCATAGAAAGACTCTTGCAGACAGAGAGATGCTGCTGTTGTTCCTTTCCTCCTTAACTCCCTGCCCGTCCCTGTTATTGGGAGTTAATTGTTTTGATGAGCTGCACCAGCTACATTTTAATTAGAGCCTAGATTAGTGTTTGACCCTGGCTCACCCGTTGCCTTGGTAATTATGAAACTGTAATCTACATGGCATGGATGAGTGGAGACAATTTACCTGCCCAAGACCAAGGGAGTGGCAGAGGGTGTGTTTGTTTGTGTGTGTGTGTGTGACCACTCCCTCAGTCTGCCAGGCTGATAATGAGGCCACAGGGGCCTGAGCGACATGCCAACCTGGAAAGAGAGAAAGAGGGAGGTGGAACGGAGAGATACAAAGTGCTGTACAGAAGAGAATCTAACAATGATGAGAGGTAGAAAAACGGGAATGCAGAAAGGGAGGGAACAGAGCTCTATATTGAAGAAAAGATGATTGAATAAAGAAGAACAAAGGACAGAGAGCAGAAAGGTAGAGAGATCTCTACCCTCTGTCGAAAGGAGAGAGAGAGGGAAGAGAGAATCCGTGGAGCTGTATACAGTAGAAAAACAAAACAGACCTACCACAAAGAGATGGAAGAAGGAGAGGAGTAGTTTTATCAAATCCCAATCTCGTGATGGGACATTTTTGTCCGTCTTGAAATAAGTGAGAGAAATGTCTGTTCCATTTTAGGAAACATGGCCAATAACAGTAATGTTAAGTTGCTGGCTATGTGGAAACTTTTCCAGGAATCTTAATAAGAAAAGGTTACCTGAGGCCTTCCGATCACTGGGAGTCCTCATCAGACCTCTTTTCCCTGTGCGTGTGTGCGTGCTTTCACAGCAGAGCCAGGCAGAGTTGATGAGTGGTGTGTATTGATTTTCCTCTCTTGGAGGTCTGGGGCTTTTCCGGCTAGTACTGGTGGGCTACCTGCTCCGTGTGAGTCTCACACACACACACACACACACTAGTAAGCAGCAGGCACATCAATCACCTCACTTCCTCACACACACACTCACGCACACACACCTGCATTTCTTTACGTATGCAACTTACATGTGTGAGTAGCTACAAAAAGTATCACCCCATCTAAATTGGGGGTGGTGGTCATTTTGCATATATACAGTGCCTTCAGAAAGTATGCATACTCATTGACTTATTCCACATTTTGTTGTTACAGCCTGAATTCAAAATGTATAAAATATTTTTTCTGACCCATCTACACACAATACCCCATAATGACAAAGTGAAAACATGTTTTTAGAAATTTTAGCAAATTTGTTGAAAAATGAAATACAGAAATGTCTAATTTACATAAGTATTTAATCCCCTGAGTAAATACGTTGTTTTGTAGAAGCGCATTTGATGGCGATTACAGCTTTGAGTCGTCTTGGGTATGTCTATATCAGCTTTGCATATCTTCTTCCTTTCAGATTTTCTCTCGCTCTGTTAAGTTAGATGGGGAGCAGCCAGCTCTAGGCAGAGTCTGGGTAGTTCCATATTTCTTCCATTTCCCAATGATGGAGATCCTGTGATCTTCGAAACTTTCAACACTCTAGCAATTGTTTTCTACAAACAAGAAAATGCTCACCCAGAAGCGGTGCTCCTAGTGGCTGGGGACTTTAATGCAGGAAAACTTATTTGTTTTACCAAATTTCTACCAGCATGTCACATGTGCAACCAGAGGAAAAAACTCTAGACCACCTTTACACCACACACAGAGATGCATATAAAGCTCTCCCTCACCCTCCATTTGGCAAATCTGACCATTATTCTATACCCCTGAATCCTGCTTACAAGCAAAATCTAAAGCAGGAAGTATCAGTGACTTGCTCAATACGGAAGTGGTCATAAACACGCCTGCTACACTACTGGACTGTTTTACTAGTACAGACTGGAATAAAGGCTAGAGGCATAGCCTTTTCTTAATTGTTACTATTTTCTACATAGTAAGTTCTTGAAATGTTCCGTATTGACTGATCTTCATGTCTTAAAGTAATGATGGACTGTCGTTTCTCTTTGTTTATTTCAGCTGTTCTTGCCATAATATGGACTTGGTCTTTTACCAAATAGGGCTATCTTCTGTATACCAACCCCACCTTGTCACAACAGAACTGATTGGCTCAACCTTAAGAAGGAAAGAATTTCCACAAATGTACTTTTAACAAGGCACACCTGTTAATTTAAATGCATTCCAGGTGACTAACTCATGAAGCTGGTTGAGAGAATGCTAAGAGTGTGCAAAGCTGTCATCAAGGCAAATGGTGGCTATTTGAAGAATCTCAAATATAAAATATATTTTAATTTGTTTAACACTTTTTTTGGTTCCTACATGATTCCATATGTATTATTTCATAGCGTTGATGTCTTCACTATTATTCTACAGTGTAGAACATAGTAAAAATAAAGAAAAACCCTGGAATGAGCAGGTGTTATTTTTTGACCGGTAGTGTATGCAGCATCAAAATCCCGGAGATTTCCGGACAGTTCCTTGGACTTAATGGTATAGTTTTTGCTCTGACATGCACTATCAACTGTAGGACCTTTATATAGTGTGTTTCTTTCTAAATCATTGTCCAAACAATTGAATTGGCCACAGGTGGACTCTAATCAAGTTGTGGTGACATCTCACCTGAGCTCCGTTGGAGTGTCATAGCAAAGGGGTGTGAATTCTTATGTAAATGAGATTTCTGTATTTCATTTTCAATACATTTGGAAACATTTCTAAAAACGTGTTTTCACTATGTCATTATGGGGGATTGTGTGGAGATGGCTGAGAGAAAAAATCAATGTAATCCATTTTTAATTCATGCTGTAACACAACACAGTGTGGAATAAGTCAAGGGGTATGAATACTTCCTGAAGGCACTGTAACTCGGTTATAGTATTCTGGCATGGAGGGATAGAGGGGAGGTGAAGACAGATCTGTCCATCCATATTCATCAGCATCAGAGGAAAGGTCACAGGGACAGGGCCACGAACTCACACGCACAGAGACATACGTCCACTACACACCACTGCACTGGACTGATATTGAAGCAGACAAGCCCAAATAGAGATCTAATAGCTGCTTATCCCACACCCTGTGTGCATCCCAAATGGCACCCTACTCCCTATACAGTGCACTTCTTTTGACCAGGGCCCATATATGTCTGGTCAAAAGTAGTACACTACAAAGGGAACAGGGTGCCCTTTGGGACACAGTCCCTATCACTGAGTAGAGTCTTCTAGAGGACACTGATGGATATAGGGAAAAGAGGAGTAGAGGGGGAGTACAGAGAGGGGGAGGAGAAAGAAGAAAGGGATTGAACACGGAGGACGGAGGCAAAGCAATGGAGGGAGATGGGGAAAAAAGATAATAGAGGGAAAGGGGAAAACTGAAGGAGAGATGGGAAGGGTTTTACGTTTCTCCTGTACATCATGTTTACTGCTGTGGGATCCTGGAGTCCCTACATGGGAGATTGGAGAGAATATATCATGTTTTTATAGGCTCCATCAACATGTTATCACAGCCTGCTGGCATTCTATTGCCTTTTGCCTGCTGTTATGTTGGGCTATAAAGATTGCATTGGACATACAGTAGCAGTACCATTAAACAGTGTGGCGAAGCCCTCTTGGCCATAGAAGGAAAATGGTTTTCAGTCCCACAGCAGAGCGATGGATCTGGCACACATACTTACAGATAATAACGCTTATAAACTTAGGAAAAAAACGAAACGTCCTCTCACTGTCAACTGCGTTTATTTTTTTAGCAAACTTAACATGTGTAAATATTTGTATGAACATAACAAGATTCAACAACTGAGACATAAACTGAACAAGTTCCACAGACATGTGATTAACAGAAATGGAATAATGTGTCCCTGAACAAAGGGGGGTCAAAATCAAAAGTAACAGTCAGTATCTGGTGTGGCCACCAGCTGCATTAATTAAGTACTGCAGTGCATCTCCTCCTCATGGACTGCACCAGATTTGCCAGTCATTGCTATGAGATGTTACCCCACTCTTCCACCAAGGCACCTGCAAGTTCCCGGATATTTCTAGGGGGAATGGTCCTAGCCCTCACCCTCCGATCCAACGGGTCCCAGACGTGCTCTATGGGATTGAGATCCAGGCTCTTCGCTCGCCATGGCGAACACTGAAATTCCTGTCTTGCAGGAAATCACTCGCAGAACGAGCAGTATGGCTGGTGGCACTGTCATGCTGGAGGGTCATGCCAGGATGAGCCTGCAGGAAGGGCACCACATGAGGGAGGAGGATGTCTTCCCTGTAACACACAGCATTGAGATTGCCTGCAATGACAACAAGCTCAGTCCGATGATGCTGTGACACACTGCCCCAGACCATGACAGACACTCCACCTCCAAATCGATCCCGCTCCAGAGTACAAGCCTCGGTGTAATGCTCATTCCTTCGACGATCAACGCAAATCCGACCATGACCCCTGGTGAGACAAAACCACGACTCGTCAGTGAAGAGCACTTTTTGCCAGTCCTGTCTGGTCCAGCGACGATCCCGCTCCAGAGTACAAGCCTACTCTCCATAGGCGACTTTGTTGCCGGTGATGTCTGGTGAGGACCTACCTTACAGCAGGCCTACAAGCCCTCAGCCCAGCCTCTCTCAGCCTATGGCGGACAGTCTGAGCACTGATGGAGGGATTGTGCATTCCTGGTGAAACTCGAGCAGTTATTGTTGCCATCCTGTACCTGTCCCGTAGGTGTGATGTTCGGATGTACCGATCCTGTGCAGGTGTTGTTACACGTGGTCTGCCACTGCGAGGACGTTCAGCTGTCCGTCTTGTCTCCCTGTAGCGCTGTCTTAGGCGTCTCACAGTACGGACATTGCAATTTATTGCCCTGGCTACATCTGCAGTCCTCATGCCTCCTTACAGAATGCCTAAGGCACATTCACGCAGATGAACAGGGACGCTGGGCATCTTTCTTTTGGTGTTTTTCAGAGTCAGTAGAAAGGCCTCTTTAGTGTCCTAAGTATTCATAACTGTGACCTTAATTGCCTACCGTCTGTAAGCTGTTACTGTCTTAACGACTGTTCCACAGGTGCATGTTCATTAATTGTTTATGGTTCATTGAACAAGCATGGGAAACAGTGTTTAAACCCTTTACAATGAAGATCTGTGAAGTTAATTGGATTTTTCTGAATTATCTTTGAAAGACTTCCTGTTAAAGGGCCGTTTCTTTTTTTGCTGAGTTTACATGTTTACTGTCAGAGTTGGCATTCCCGTTATATTAAATGTATTTTGCATTCTGTGTATCTCAGTCTTTATCATGGAGAAGGAGCCTAACTGACATATGTGGTTGTTGAGATACATATCCATGTGTGTAGCTGATCAATTCACATTCTCAAGAGCAGAGTGAACTTGGAATTCAGTCTCTTTCTTCCATGTGCCAGCCACTACCCTATCCCTGGTTACCTGAGTGGTTTAGCACTTACATATTGTGTTTGATATCTTACACATGTGTGTGTGTGAGTGTCAGTTACATCTCTACTAGTTCCTCACCAGAGAGAAAGAACAGGAGGGAAAGAAAGAGAGAACAAAAAATGCAGTAGACTACGTGTATGCTTTCTCTATCTCTTTCCTTCTCTTTCTCCTGCTTCTTTTGTTTCTTTCCCAGCTATAATATCTATGGAGTGTTTCCAGGGCTAGTTTACATGTTGGAGAGGGGGATAACTAGAGCGGTTGAGACTACTGGGGAAGAGAGAGACTACAGTGCCTTGCAAAAGTATTCATCCACCTTGGCGTTTTTCCTATTTTGTTGCATTACAACCTTGTAACGGCTGTCGTAGGAGAGAGAGGACCAAGGTGCAGTGGAGGATGTGTTCATCTTGATATTTAATGAAAAAGAGAACACTTGACAAAAATAAACCAAAGACGACAGCAAAACAGTCCTGTCAGGAAAACACACTAACAGAATACACTAAACAGAAACAATCACCCACAAAAACCCAAAGGAAAAACAGGCTACTTATGTGTGACTCCCAATCAGCAACAACGAACTACAGCTGTGCCTGATTGGGAGCCACACACGGCCCAAAACAAAGAAATACAAAAACATAGAACGCCCACCCAATGTAACACCTTGGCCTAACCAAAATAAAGAACAAAAACCCCTCTCTATGGCCAGGGCGTTACAAACCTGTAATTTAAATTGATTTTTATTTGGATTTCATGTAATGGACATACACAAAATAGTCCAAATTGGTGAAGTTAAATTGAAAAAATAACTTGTTTCAAAAAATTCTAAAAAATATAAAACGGAAAAGTGGTGTGTGCGTATGTATTCACCCCCTTTGCTATGAAGCCCCTAAATAAGATCTGGTGAAACCAATTATCTTCAGAAGTCACATAATTAGTTAAATAGATTGCACACAGGTGGACTTTAAGTGTCACATGATCTGGCACATGATCTCTGTATATATACACCTGTTCTGAAAGGCCCCAGAGTCTGCAACACCACTAAGCAAGGGGCACCACCAAACAAGCGGCACCATGAAGACCAAGGAGCTCTCCAAACAGGTCAGGGACAAAGTTGTGGAGAAGTACAGATCAGGGTTGGGTTATAAAACAATATCAAACTTTGAATATCCCACAGAGTACCATTAAATCCATTATTAAAAAATGAAAAGAATATGGCAACACAAGAAACCTGCCAAGAGAGGGCCGCCCACTAAAACTCACAGACCAGGCAAGGAGGGCATTAATCAGAGGCAACAAAGACACCAAAGATAACCCTGAAGGCGCTGCAAAGCTCTACAGCAGAGATTGGAGTATCTGTCCATAGGACCACTCCAAAGAGATGGGCATTACGGAAGAGTGGACAGAAAAAAGCCATTGCTTAAAGAAAAAAATAAGCAAACACGTTTGGTGTTAGCCAAAAGGCATGTGGGAGACTCGCCAAACATATGGAAGAAGGTACTCTGGTCAGATGAGACTAAAATGGAGCTTTTTGGCCATCAAGGAAAACGCTATGTCTGGCGCAAACCCAACACCTCTCATCACCCCGAGAACACCATCCCCACAGTGAAGCATGGTGGTGGCAGCATCATGCTGTGTGGATGTTTTCATTGGCAGGGACTTGGAAACTGGTCAGAATTGAAGGAATGATGGATGGCGCTAAATACAGGGAAATTCTTGAGGGAAACCTGTTTCAGTCTTCCAGAGATTTGAGACTTTAATGGAGGTTCACCTTCCAGCAGGACAATGACCCTAAGCATACGGCTAAAGCAACACTCAAGTGGTTTAAGGGGAAACATTTAAATATCTTGAAATGGCCTAGTCAAAGCCCAGACCTCAATCCAATTGAGTATCTGTGGTGTGACTTTAGTATTGCTGTACACCAGCGGAACCCATCCAACTTGAAGGAGCTGGAGCAGTTTTGCCTTGAAGAATGTGCAAAAATCCCAGTGGCTAGATGTACCAAGCTTATAGAGACTTACCCCAAGAGACTTGCAGCTGTAATTGCTGCAAAAGGTGGCTCTACAAAGTATTGACTTTAGGGGGTGAATAGTTAGGCACGCTCAAGTTTTCTTGTCTGTTTCACCCCCAAAAATATTTTGCATCTTCAAAGTGGTAGGCATGTTGTGTAAATCAAATGATACAAAAAAATCTATTTTTATTCCAGGTTGAAATGCAACAAAATAGGAAAAATGCCAAAGGAGGTGAATACTTTCGCAAGCCGCTGTAGTTCATCATCTTAGCCTAGTAATCTGAAAGGAAGAGAAATTGACCCCCCCTTCTCGCTCTCTCTCTGCCACAACTTTGCGCCATATTCAGCAATATAAGATTCTCCATACAGTATATTGCTATATTGAACCAGATTGATATGACATTTTCTTTCATCAACCTCACTCCTATTGAGTTTACATAAAGTTTTCTTGAATGAGTAAAAATAAAAACCCTAACCTTGTAACCACATTTATGACACAGTCACATAAAAAAATACCTATTTTCAAATGTCAATGGTTTATTTCAATATTCTATAATCAATATCCCATTTCCAAAGCAAACGTCAAGGGTCACATTGGATGTGGCTTGCACAGAAAGGTAAGATCATATCAATGACTTTGGTTATCAATGGTAAAAAGATACCATGGTACCACAGAGGCAAACTGATGTCAGAGTGTACACACATACACTCGTACACACACAACACACAGACACACATACAAACATGAACACAAAGGAGAACAGAGAACAAGCTGCCCAAAGGATGTAGCTTGTATGAGTGTCCCTCTGTCCCTTTGCTTGAATTTGCTGTGTGTGTGTTTGTGGGTCCCTCAGCTAGCCCTTGACATTTCCTTGACATTTGTTGACATTTCTAATGTGTTGCAGAGCCATGTAAAGCAGAGGAACTAACTGTGAGTTCATCAAAAGTGGTCTGAGAATACTGATGACCAAATGTCACCAGGCCCTGACCATCTGGTGTGGCCCAGTTACAGAGGTGAAGGACTGGAGTCAATTTAGTCATTATACACTGAGTGAACAAAACATGAGGAACTCCTTCCTAATATTGAGTTGCACCCCTTTTTGGCCTCAGAACCGCCTCAATTCGTCGAGGCATGAACTCTACAAGATATTGAAAGTATTCTACAGGGATGCTGGCCCATGTTGACTCCAATGCCTCCCACATTAGTGTCAAGTTGGCTGGATGTCCTTTGGGTGGTGGACCATTTATTGATACACACGGGAAACTGTTGAGTGTGAAAAACCCAGCAGCGTTGCAGTTTTTGACACACTCAAACCAGTGCGCCTGTCACATACCACCATACCCCGTTCAAAGGCAGATCAATCTCTCGTCTTGCCCATTCACCCTCTGAATGGCACAAACACACAATCCATGTCTCACTTGTCTCAAGGCTTAAAATCCTTCCTTAACCCATCTCCTCCCCTTCATCTACACTGATTGAAGGGGATTTAGTAGACATCAATATGGGATCATAGCTTTCACCTGGTCAGTCTATGTCATGGAAAGAGCAGGGGCGCTTAATGTTTTGTGCACTCAGTGTACAGTCATGCTGGGGATATGTTGTGGTCATTGACTGGTCATTATCATTGTCAGACAATAGATGGGGGAGCTGTCTCAAAAAGGATTGGATTTTAATGAAGGTTGAGTGAGATTTCATATGGTCGTCTTTATGGTCTCCTTCACTAGGTCTCCTTCACTAGGTCTCACTTACTCTCTTGGTTTTCACTTACTCTCTTGGTCCAGCCTATAGTGCAATGTGTCTTTGAGATTACAGTTAGTTAACTATTACGGTAAGCCTGCTTGAAAGAATATAGCATGGTGACACCATACAAGGCACAGTTTACAGTAATATCACCAGGAAGTCATCATGAACTTTATACTTCACAGAGCAAAAATCAACGGGGCACACATTCTTTTGTAATGTTCTCTTTATTCATATCACGTCAATGAAATTACGACCAACTAGCTAGCCTTCTGATGGAAATTATATGAAGGAATTTTATCTTCAGATGCCAGGCCGGAGCGGACTGTTATTGTTAGCATATGGTAATGTATGAGTCACTCTCTCTGTAGGAGAAGACAAGACTGCCTAACTGACTAACTGGAGGTATTTATAGACCTCAGTCCTTCCCCGAACTCTTGCTCCCTACAAAACTATCATCTAATACCCATCCCTCCATCTTCAGAAGAGATGGGAGATTGGGAGAGAGATGGAGAGATGAGAACAGAAAGATAGAAATATGTTAGGCTTAGAACGAACAGGACAAGTTATCAAGTACACTGAGAGAGTGGATAAAGTCCACTTCTGGAACAGAATGAATACATTTTGGCTGGAATTCTTTCTGTTTTTCTGATTTTGAGGACATTTCCGTCAGTCTTGCCTTTGTTTATGTGTGTTAGCGTTGGCTAATTGAATCATCGTCGAAATGTGATTGTTTCTCAAATATATATCAAAACCCTAATCTTCCCAAACATAAAGAGAACGATGCATCAATCATGCAATCTTTTAATTTGGTTTGATTTTGCCTCCAGAGTGATGGGGAGGCTTGCACAACACACACAGACACACACAGACACACACAGACACACACAGACACACATTGACACAGTGATGTCTAGGCTTGCCCTCCTGGCTAACAAACGCTTCTAATAAATCCCTCTGCTGTAATCTATGGGGCTAATATTTCTCTCTCGCATGAACAGATTTAACCACTCGTCAGCAAAGGGATATTATTGAGAATGTGATTACTGTGTTCATTGACTGACTGTCATGTCAAGGTCCAAGGTTGGGATAGTATCAATAAAGAGAAGACACAGGGGGTCCATACTTGCGAACTCTGGCTTAAACCTCTGGCTTAAACCTCTGGCTTAAACCTTTGTCTTAAAATGTTATCTGGTAGCTTTTCTCATTGGCAAACATGACCCAATTAGCTGCCCAGGGAGTTGTCATAGAAGGATTCATTTTTATTGGCTACCTCTGGGCACACACAGGTTGAATCGATGTCCCACCTGTTTTGAGCCCCACATTTTGAGGCTTTACTGTTTTGCATATTATTATGGCATCAATACGTGTCACATATCAGTTTGCAAACAATGTAAAAAAAATATATATATATCATTGAGTTAATAAAACTGCGTACAAACATGGTCTCGTTTTTGTTTTCTTGAGTAAGGCAGCTCCAAAGGCAGCTCATGAAGCATGATTTGTGTCGGGAATAAACGAGCTCCGACTGGGAAAATACGCTTTGAACGGTCATCCAACTAAAAATTATGAATCTGGCCTAAATACGGAGAATGACAGACTTTGATGACAAAATTTGCCCGTGAAGGACCGCCGCACCACCTTCCTGTTCAAGTGAGCACAGCACAACAAGGTGAGTTCAAAAATATATTGTATCCTGCTGCATAAAGGATGTTCTGTGCCATGGAGATATAGATACTGTAGCTAAGAAAGTAATAGTTAGTGTATGTTGTGTAATAAGATGTTAGTAGCCAATTTGCATCACCCTAATAATTTGATTTATTTACCGTTCTTAATTTTGCCTACTGTTCTGACTTAGTTGTGCACATGTAGCCTATAACCTGACATAGAGAAATGTAATCATCAAATATTGTAAGAGATTTCATTGTCTGCCCCCTTTATTTATGCTACGGTTCTGACTTGGTGTACAGGGAGAACACTGTAAGAACGGACCATGTTCGGAATTCTGTCACGGGACATTTCAAAAGTGCTAAACACATAGTTATATTGACTACGTCCGTCCTAGCTCGCTCATTAATGTCCTAATTGAAATTACGGATTACGCTTGTCGTCCCCTTATGCCATTGTACATCTCAATTGTCATTATAAACCACATTTGTGGTCAGCCATATCAGCTATGTTTTTTAAAAGGCAGTAAATGAGGCTGCCAGGCAAGGCTCCGCTGATAGCCAGGTGTAGCAGTGGTAAGATGTTAGGACTGCTGTTGGGACAGCTTGATGTAGCACCGTTTGTCACCGTTATAGTGCAATTAATGTATTGTTTAGTGTTGTGTAGTGGCTTTGCTGGCATGCATCCCACTTTTATACATTTTTGCCCCACCAAGATTTATATGCTAAAATCACCACAGTATTGAACCAGGGTGAGTATTTCATAATGAATAGACATGAAACAGTCTGGACAAGAGAAACAAAACAACATCAACGTAGACACAGGGATGAAACTGAGGAAGTGACAGATGTAGGGGAGGTAATCGGTGACGTGATGGAGTCCAGGTGAGTCCGATGAAGCGCTAGTGCGCGTAACGATGGTGACAGGTGTGCGTAATGAGGAGCAGCCTGGTGGCCTCGAGCGCCAGAGAGGGGGAGCAGGAGCAGGAGCAGACCTGACACCTGTTGTGAATGTATTATTAGAGTAGATACATCACTAGCAGGACATGGAGCTAGGGAAAGGGTGTAACGGGACATTCCAAGTGAACAAAAAGGAGAGCATTCCTTGATAACATCAATTTCAAATAATTTTGGTTTAATTACAAGTTGCAACAGGGAGACACCTCCAGCACAGAAGCAGAGAAAATGTCTAATGTGTCTTCTCTGAGAAGGCCCTTATATATTATCACTCAGTACCAAGTGCGCTGTAAATACCAGAACGAGAGGCTTGTAGGAAGTCACAACATCAGCTGCTACAGAATCACACTGTGTCACAGATACAGTACATTATCAGTGTGCCCTTGGCTCAGTCTGGCGTCAAACTTTAATCATAACATTCAACACTGGCAGACATTTGATACTGGCAGTTAAACAGGTCAAAGGTAGGAACATCAGTACTTAGACTAACAAGTGTAAACTACTTAATGAAATATTGTACTTAAACATGCATGGTTAACTCCTGTTTCCGTTTCCCCAAGGGAATGCATCTGTGTGCCTCTTTCTGCACATACAATCATGTTTATTTCATATTAATCCATATCAACAGTAAATGAAATACAGCAAAATAATTAATTAAATAATTAGGGCTTAACCGGGGTGTGGACATGAAGCTAGGGTTAGGATTTACCCTGATCCTAGATCTGTGGTTAGTTTCAAGACCATAAACTGCAAGTGTATCAGCCCAGTGAAAAGATTGATAAACTGCAAGTCAAATTCCTTTTTGATTAAGTTTGTAGACTCAAAACAGGGCTGTGACCACAGGGAACATGGATAAAAGCTGGGGATCCTTTTTCATCTGGAGGTTTTGCAGCGGAAAGCAAATATTTGCCTAGCTCCTCGTTATTGTGGTCGTAAGTCTTCCCAGATCGCTGGGCAAGAACTGATGGACCTCTCTCTCTCTCATTTCCTCTTCCTGTCACTCCGTGTCTCTGTCACTGTCTCTGATTCTCTCTCTCTCTCTCTCTCTCTCTCTCTCTCTCTCTCTCTCTGTCTCTGTCTCTGTCTCGCTGTCTCGCTGTCTCTCTAATGATATGTGAATTGGTTGACAAGGGGAAAGACCAAACTGGAAAATCCCCAAGAGATCAGATCTGTCAGGGATAACACACACCCCACACATGAGAAAAACACACACACACAGATGGACACATACAGATGGACACACACAAACTCACCTTGTAACACCTTTCTGCTACATCAACATCTGAGATGTCCTTAAGATGTGTGAGAACAGGATTGGGACAGCCTGGCTTTGAGGGGTTATGGAGATTACTGTACACCTCTAACATCTGGTTCCCCGTCTGCTTCCCCTACTCTCTGATCTGGCTCCTATCAAAGACCCACTGCGAATCAGACAGCAGAATTTACATAGTGGTCGCCCATCATGCAACGGAACGTACAAACACACACACACCATACTGTAGACTAAGTATACCAAACATTAGGAACACCTTCCTAATATTAAGTTGCACCCCCCCTCCCCCTTTTTCACTCAGAACAGCCTCAATTCGTCAGGGCATGGACTCTATAAGGTGTCGAAAGCGTTCCACAGGGATGCTGGACTATGTTGACTCCAATGCTTCACACAGTTGTGTCAAATTGGCTGGATGTCCTTTGGACCATTCTTGATACACACGGGAAACTGTTGAGCATTAAAAACCCAGCAGCGTTGCAGTTCTTGACACAAACCGGTGCGCCCGGCACCTACTACCATACTCCGTTCAAAGGCACTTTAAATATTTTGTCTTGCCCATTTCCCCTCTGACTGGCACACATTCACAATGTCTCAAGGCTTAAAAATCCATCTTTAACCTGTCTCCTCCCCTTCATCCACACCGATTGAAGTGGATTTAACACGTGACATCAATAAGGGATCATAGCTTTCACCTGGATTCACCTGGTCAGTCTGTGTCATGGAAAGAGCAGGTGTGCTTAATGTTTGTATACTCGGTGTACATACACCCACGAACTCAGACCCACACACAGGCAGGCATACACGTGCACACACACACACACACATTCAAAGAGGCCAGAGTGGGGGGGGGTGTTGCAGATTAAAGAGAAAGACAGAGGTTGAAGCAGAATGCCTGGATGCCTGGACAGGAATAAGTATAAGTAGGCGATCCATCAGTCAGAGCCCTCGCTTCCCTTGAATGAAAGGTTGAAAGAGAGGATAAAGGAGAAGAAGGAGGATGAATAGCAAACGAAAGAAGATAAGAGGAAATAGGGAACTAAAAATTAGGGGGGGGGGAGAAATTTCAAAAAGAGAGGGAAGAGGCCATGGAGAACAGTGGAGAAAAAGCAGAGGAAGAGGGGTATGGACACATAGTACACAACCCCAAAAAGACAAACACACAAGCACGTGTAGGCACACACCGTGTGAAAAATATGCACGCCCACTCCCTCCTAGTGTCCACACTCAAACTTTTCCATCATCCAAATAATTTAAAACACACACGTCACAGGAATGGAAATATTGATCTCCCTTTCCGCTGCTCATTTCTCTGGGAAATTAACTAGAAGACAGATGCTGAGCCTGGACCTTTTATTTAATCTTCATTAGGGAATATATCATTTAGAAACACAACTTCTAATTATGGTCCCCGTGATGGAAAAGTGTGTGTGTGTGTGTGTGTGTGTGTGTGTGTGTGTGTGTGTGTGTGTGTGTGTGTACAAGACAGAATAATAGAGATTGGGTGTTCAATCACATGAACAAATAATCACTTCTGTTCTTTTTTATTTAGATGATTAACATGAGTGCTGGTGTGAGACGCTGGGTTGGAACACGTGCAGACTTCTATTGAGAGAAGCAGGCCAGAGATTTTCAAGACTTCTGACAATAAAGTCACGTTCTTGTACTTCTGTATGCTGTACCCATCATGTAGTATGCATGTGTGTATGTGTGTTTGTGTTTGCGTGTGTGTGTGTGCGTGCATGTGGTTGTCAGGTGCATGTGTACAGGTCCTAGCCTCTTTGCTCTCATTTGGGGGGTAGCAGCTGTCTCGACTCTCTTCCCTCTTTCCTCCCCCTCACAGAAATGGGGTGATGCCTGCTTAGGTCAGAGGTCAGATGTACCTGTGCCCACCCCTCCAACACACCCCTTCATACCCTCGGCTGTCAGAAGTAACAATGTAATGTTGACCTAACAAGGGACGGGGGGAGCTGAAATGAAACAGATCTTTCTCCAGTCTTCCAGACAGCTGTCTGCTGGACAGAAGAAGAAAATAAAGAGAGATGGAAAACAAAGTAACCTGACAAGGTATAAAGGCCCACCAAAGTTTTGTGAAGGTTTGTTAGAAGAACAAAATGAAAAATAAAGTTAAGTCTTTGACGGAAATTACAAGATGTATTTTACTGACTACATCAGAGGAGGCTGGTGGGAGGAGCAATAGGAGGACGGGCTCATTGTAATGGAATACATGAAATGGTATCAAACACATCAAACATACGGAAACCAAATGTTTGACTGTTAATTCCATATCAGCCATTACAATGAGCCTGTCCTTCTATTGCTACACCCACCAGCTTCTTCTGGACTTCATGGTTCGCTAATATTGAAATGGAGAGGGACAGAAATTATAAAAGAGAGTGATGGTAAAAAGCCTATGTTGAAAAGACGAGGGAGTAAATGAGGGAGAGAGAGAAAGAGGGAGAGCGAGAGAGGGGAAAGAAATGGGCCGATAAGAGTGGCAAAGAAGGGCGTGAAATAGATAAAAAAGGACAGCAGGATAGGAGAAAATAGGGAGCATGTAGAAATAAAAAGTGAGACTCAATGTAATGAATGGTGTGACTAAGACATGTAAACCAGAGGATAACTAGAGATTATTAATGTGGCTGCTTTCCAGACTATAGCACCGCGCTTCATTAGGTAATATGCCATTAACGCACACACACACCAAGCACACACTAAACACCAAGCACACACTAAGCACTAAGCACACACACCAAGCGCACACATACATACCATTAACGAAGCATGTCAAGGGCTCAAAGGATACCTTCATCACAATAAATGATCAATTTCTGTACGTTCACTGTCATTCTCACTCTTTATTTAACGTTGTGTCTCTCCTCATTTCTGTCTAATGCTCAATTTTTTCACTTTCTTTCTGTTCTTGTGCTTTCCCATTATTTCCCTTCTTTATAATAGAATGAAGAATATTCCAGATGGACCTTATGCAACATTACAGCTTCATTGCTTCTAATGGTGGAAGGGTGTGTGTGTCCGCGCCGAGTGTGTGTGTGTGTGTGTGTGTGTGTGTGTGTGTGTGTGTGTGTGTGTGTGTGTGTGTGTGTGTGTGTGTGTGTGTGTGTGTGTTGCTGACTGATTGTTCAGTATTTTGAGAGAGCCTGATGTCCAGGGACAGGTTGTCAATACTATACAATACATATAATCACTGTTCCTTTAACTGCCTGAGAGAGTGCCCTTACACTTTTTGGGCGGAAAATACATGTGGTTTTCGGACACATGTATGAACACATGTTTGAACAAATCACGTGACAAATGTAAGGGCACTCTCTCAGGCAGTTAAAGGAACAGCGATTATAGATATTGTATAGTATTGATAACCTGGCCCAGGGTCTATTAATATCCTGAACAATCAGACAGCAACACACACATACGCTTGGGCGCGGACACATATAGGCCTATTGTGATGACACATGGATTTTCACATACATTTTCCACATGGTAAAAAAAAAAAAAAGACACGGGCACGTGTGAAATTTCACATGGATTTATTTTTTTACACATTCCCCAGTTGCTGCAAATGTCACCACTTTTTTTGGGGGGGGGGTTATGGTTGGACACAGCAGCCTTTTAACCCCATATGGGCCTTGCTGGCAGGTTTCCCCCACAGCTCCCTCTGCTGGGATCTCTTGATTGTGCCAAAACTGACTGAAGTTCTAATTATGCCCACATGTGTGCTATTGTTGTTGTGACATTGATTGCCATTGCCTTGCACGCTGAAGAAGGGCTCATACCCCAACCATTCGTGCAGCAATAAAAATTTACCGGAGTATTTCTGTTCTTTGGATCATATTCGAGGATCCAGCACTCGATTTAAGTTTAAATTAACTGGAGTCGAGCACGTTATTTATCTTTCCTTGCAGGCAGATGCCATGTTGTTCTCATGACAGAGGGGATCTCACTGTTCCCATGCTTTGGGACAGCGGTTAGGAGCCAAAGTGTTTGTTGATTTTTCTGTTTGGATGTTGTTGTCTGTCAGAGTAACTTTTGTTTTTGAAAAGTGGGATAAGAATTAGGACATTTGGTCAAATCCACCTCCTCTGGAGCAATCAAAAATGTCCTTTGCCTCCCGCCGTGCTCCACGAGACCTTCTCCCCTCGGCTGTGATTCTCCCTCGGTCACCCTACTAGAGCTCCAGTTCAGGGGCCCCACACAGCGCCCCGTCATCCCAGGGAAGGCAGCTCGTCCTGGGGTGACTTTCTCTCAGAGGCGATTGAAGGATCCTGGAGCTCTACAGGAGCCAAAAATCACAGAGCTGGAGAAGACTCAAAGAAAAAGATGAAAGAAGAGAAAGACAGCTCTGAGGGGCCCTTCTGTCTCTTTCCTTCTCCTCCTCCCTCTGTCCCTCTCTTCTTTTTCTCTTTCTCTGTTTCTTCCTCTGCTTCCCCCCTTCAATAACAACTTTTCTTTTAATCAGTTTTTGTTTGTGAAGAAGTTGTACTAATTAGGGAGGGAAATAAAACGAAAATGAAAACAGAGGAAGAAAGGAGGAGAGGAACAAGAGGAAGAGCGTTCTTCTGTCTCTGAGGTGATCTATTAGTGATCTGATCCATGCCAGACCTCTCATGAGTTGAATGAGTAGTGAGCTACAGAACCATGTCATTACCGCAGTATAAATAATACAGAACTCAAATATTCCAGTTTCAGACAGACGGTGTTCTGTATCCTAGGTTACGGAGAGTTCTGGCTGGTGGGCATATGTCAGTTCTCTTTACCCAATAGTCACATAGAAATGTCTAAATACAGCATTATACATTTTTATGTCATAGTTGGTATCATACACTATTATGATGTAATTTGATACCATCCAGTTGTATTACTGTGTAATTGCCCCATCGAAGGTGTTAAGTGTTTAGATTGATATAGGCTTTTTGTTAGCCAGCTGCCTGCCTGTCCTCTAGGGTTTGTATTGATGTATTGACAGACGTACAGACAGATAGTACACAGACCAGCCCAGTCCAGAGCAGACCAGACTAGCCATCTCACGGGTACACCATTAGAACACAGTGTCAGGGGTGAAATCACTTTGTTTTCACACTAATGTAGGCTTACAGTAGGGTGTCGCAAAGTGCATTACGGTTCAGTAAACTGATTGTGCAATGTAATGTCAAATGTAATGATCAGTGTGTACATTCAGCAATAAGTCGTCTGTGTGCCCTAAGACCCGTTGAGCTCAAGCCTATAGGTATTTTATCTGGGTACTAGCATATGTGTTGTCGTCTCAGGCAAGGATACACATCATTCAAACATGGTTTACGGTTCATGTAAAATCTTTGTTACATCCTGTCCGCACCTAGTAGTGTAACGTAATGGGCTAACAAAGTATTGAGCATTAACATATTGAGTTAACACAGTATGTAGCATTAACGTAATGGGCTAACACAGTATGTAGCATTAACATAATAGGCTAACACAGTATGTAGCATTAACGTAATGGGCTAACACAGTATGTAGCATTAACATAATAGGCTAACCCAGTATGTAGCATTAACGTAATGGGCTAACACAGTATGTAGCATGAACGTAATGTGCTAACACAGTATGTAGCATTAACGTAATGGGTTAACCCACCATGTTTGCATTAACATAATGTGCTAACACAGTATGTAGCATTAACGTAATGGGTTAACCCAGTATGTTTGCAATAACGTAATGGGCTAACACAGTATGTAGCATTAACGTAATGGGCTAACACAGTATGTAGCATTAACGTAATGGGCTAACACAGTATGTAGCATTAACGTAATGGGCTAACACAGTATGTAGCATTAACGTAATGGGTTAACCCAGTATGTTTGCAATAACGTAATGGGCTAACACAGTATGTAGCATTAACGTAATGGGCTAACACAGTATGTAGCATTAACGTAATGGGCTAACACAGTATGTAGCATTAACGTAATGGGTTAATTTAACACCATAAGAAGAGAGCTGCTGAGGAGAGGAGGAGGGTGATGGGAGAGTGATCAATGGAGTCATTACCTCTGTAGGATAAAGTTCAGTCACACAGCCTGGGGAGGGGTACCAACGGGTCATTAACACACACCACACACACACACGTAAAGCATTTCACTGTAAGTAACATTTGATTTGATTTTGAAACACATTTGGATGTACACACACACACACACACACACACACACATACATGCATGTGGTCCTGAATGGCTTGCTTTGTAGAGCAGGGCACTTGCACTGCCAAGGTCGTGGGTTCAATTCCTGTGGCCACCCATTATTTACACCTCAGCCCACCTTAGGTAAGAGAAGACACTGAGTGACCAGAGACCCATGCAGAGAATGAAAGACAGAGTTTTGACTATAGAGGAGAAGGTGTCAGACAATAAGATGGAATATATAGAATGTAAAGATCTATAGCCTCATTCACCTTGTATCTGAGCAGTCCGTTGCACTGTGCCAGATGTCATTCATTTCAGTGGGGACCGTCCACAACGGACTGGTATCGCAGAGCCCCCTTGCGGTTGAAGGCTCAGTTGCGAAATGGATGCAGCATACTTAGAATTTTTACGAACTTTGCGTCATCATGAGTGCAGCCAGAATCTGTCAACAGAACAGGAAGTTACCAAACCAAACCACAGATCAAGATGAAAATCTATGGTTTTAGCCAATGGCTTTATGGGATAGCTAGCTTGTAAACAATGGCACATTCCTGTAAGGGAGTACTATTATAATAGTAAAGTTAAATAATACACATTGGCTGATAAGCTAAATGTAGGACTGTTGCCTCCCGTTTTAGTTTCTTGTGATGGTAATGCCGTTTGTTTTTGATGATAATTATTAAGTAGAGGTCGCTAGCCTAGCCTACCTTTTAGCTAGCTACAGTATCTTCAACCTAGCTTACCTTTTAGTTAGCTACAGTAGCTAGCTAGCTGGTCTGTAAGCTAGCTTGACTTGCTACAAAGTTAAAGAAACAAGTTGTGGAAAAATAAACTAAATGAAACATGTTTTCTTATCACTTGAAACAATGTGTCTCTCCTGGCTTGAATGAAAAGGTCATATTTTGCAATCTTCCTAAATAAATGTGATCTCTGACTAGAGACTAGGCTCTCCTCCATATTGTCTTGCCTATGCTTTGCCTATGCTCTCCGTCCAGTAGCGGAATGAGATTGGGTGAAGATGACGTACGGCGTGATGAAATACGCCACAATGTGTAAGGGGCATACTGGTGAGGTGTCCTACAAATGTAAACTTGTTATTCTAGTCATACTAGAACCCACATCACCAGCAGATATTACTTGTGAACCGAAATGAAACAAAAGAAGAGTATTCCTATTAATCGTTGAACATCAAGGAAAAGAACATGAATTACATTCAAAGATCAATGAATAACTGTATACGTATGACAAGGCGTGTATGGAATGCCATGAACACACTAGAATTAATTCTATGGTGGGGATATTGTGCGTCATCAGCATTGATGCAGTAAGTCACAGTTGGCCTGTCAATAAGGTGTAGCATTTTCAATATTCAAACCAACAACAGCTACCTTCTTTAGGGTGGACCTAAATACATGCTGTGTACTGGCCTCTTTCACTACACACACGGAGGTAGTCGAGCGGAGAAAGTTAGCCATAATGCTCAAATGATGGATACGCTATTGGATAACTAACAGCTAGGAAGGATAGGATGGAATGGAAATGGGTTGTAGATATTGATTTCTCACCTACTCTTGGATCAATCATTTTATACAATAATGAAAATAAAGTGTTACGCAGGGCAGGGTGGTAAGATAGGGAGGAAATAAAAGAGGTGTGATTCTCTCTCGTTGTGTGTGTGTGTGTGTGTGTGTGTGTGTCTTGTTGCAAATCAAGTCATGTGGCTAACATTGATCTTAAAAACAGATCTAGAGTGTGGCTTTAACTGTACTCTAACTACTTCATGTCTCACCATAGATGGCAGTGTGGTAGGGACAAACTGGCTCTACATGACTGCCTTTCAATAGTTATGGTATACCAGCCAGGAAAGAAATCACTTGTGAGATGAACATTATAATCTGAGAGGATGCACATTCAGTGCCCTAGTTTTACCTGTTCAACTCTGAGATGTTTTGAATGTGCAGCAGCAGCACTATGAAAACCTCCCCACTAAAATATTTTCATTCCAGGAGAGGCAGAGGTATCTCCCTCTGTCAGCTGAACAGACAGTGAAATAACTGACATCTAAATCCCATAGCAAAACACACTGGCTCTCCGCCTCGGGCTGTGTTGCTTCCTAAACCAACTCTGTCCTCCACAGAGAGAGAGAGAGAGAGAGAGTGAGAGAGAGAGAGAGAGAGAGAGAGAGAGAGAGAGAGAGAGAGAGAGTGACACTTTTGTTTATTATCTATTT
Source organism: Salmo trutta (assembly GCF_901001165.1). NCBI lineage: Eukaryota > Metazoa > Chordata > Actinopteri > Salmoniformes > Salmonidae > Salmo > Salmo trutta. The sequence continues at coordinate 17,554,764 of NC_042966.1, forward strand.
CACTTGTTTGGCTATGTAAACATGTGTTTCCCATGCCAATAAAGCCCTTTGAATTGAGAGAGAGAGAGAGAGAGAGAGAGAGAGAGAGAGAGAGAGAGAGAGAGAGAGAGAGAGAAAGAGAGAGAGAGAGAGATCTTCCTCTCGCTGCCACCCTCACCGGCTGAACACGCGCACCCCTTGCACGAGGACGCCTGGCTGCCGCGCTTTCCATCCGCCGCATTCCAGAACAGTTCTCCGCTCTTCTAGCGCGAGACCAATCGAGCCGTGACATCAGCCTCGACCACATACACACAAGCGCGCACACGTGCACACAAGCATGCTGTATCCTATGTCGCTGGCTCTATGTTGTTAGTACATAATGCTTCTCAGTTGACTGCTGGTGATGTGGAGGATTCCTGCTGATAACTTAAAACTGTCATATTTGCTATTATAAACTGGCTGGTTCGAGTCCTGAGTGCTGATTGGTTGACAGCCATGGTATATCATACCTTATACCACGGGTATGACAAAACATTTATTTTTACTGCTCTAATTACATTGATAACCAGTTTATAATAGCAATAAGGCACCTGGGGGGTTTGTGGTATATGGCTAATATAGCACGTCTAAGGGCTATATCCAGGCACTCCGTTGCTTCGTGGAGAAGAACAGCCCTTAGCGGTGGTATATTGGCCATATACCACAAATAGACTATTGGTGCAGAAATATTGTATAACACATCACACGTGTGAAGGTGACGGTGGAAACGAAGGCATCGTTTATGTCACATGGAAACATTTTTTTTTTCTTAAACTTCCCATAATAAACCTGTCGCCCAATCATCAAGTAGCTTTGGTTAGATACCAACACTTCCTCGCTTATCATTGGCCAATAGTTGACAATCGGATTCCAGCTGTTCCCCCTCCCTCCTGATACATTGGAGACGGACACATTTCTAGGCCAATAGAATAGTAGAATTAGATATAGTCCGTTTCTGGTTGGTGGATTGGCGGTTAGGGAGGAGAAGTTGAATCCAATTCCAGCTGTGCGTGCGTTCTGAGGAGCGGATTCTTGGTGTGGGCAGCCTCGCCGAACGAAAAGAGTCAGGAGAAAGAGAGATATAGGGAGATACTTTTGTGTGGTTATGTCGGTAACAATGTGACGGAACCTTAAACACATCAAAGGCTGTTACATCATTTCACACGCGCTGCACCCATACCCCGCGTATACGCAAAGGATGCCTTATGGATGTGTTATTAGAGCGGAAATGTTAAGTACTGTATTTCAATTATGAAACACTTTTAGGCTGGGGTACATACAGGCGCTAAAACACCTCATGTTTGGATGAATGGAGTGAACATCTTTGGATACTAAAACCGAGGACGAAAACGAGGAGAAAACGAATTGTTTGTTGATAGTTTTTTTTTGGTATTGATTTGAGTTGAGTTGTTTTGACTGAAGTGGGAAAGAACGGGAGAGGGAAGGAATAGGAGAGCCAACGGTGGGGATTCTGCTATAAACGCCAGACCAGGACTTGTGTCTGGAATCTGACCAGCATTTAGACAGAATTCCAAGATATTACAAAGGGAAAGGTTATATGAAGAGTCCGTGGAGTTCCGAGAGAGCTCGAGACTAAAAACCATGCCTGGCGCATGATGCCCATAAACCCGCTGTAGCGACCACCTGGAAACTATACAGCCCGCGAGACGCACGCACGTACCGACTCTTTTCCTCCCCTCCTGCTCGCTCTTCTCTCTTCCCTTCTTCCCTGCACGCGCGATTCGGGCTGCACTTTTGCCACGAGAATCCATCATGCGATGACTGAGCGCGCTTTGGGCACAGCTACTGATTCTATTACAGGTAATACATCAACAATTACAACGATAAAAACGCCTGTTTTTGTTATTGATTGTGTTATGTGGTTGGTTTGCGCAATTCCAAAAGCAAACGAATTTCGTTTAGTAATCCATTGATGTTGCTAAAACGCATGATTGAAGTTTGGAAAACAAGAATATGAATAATTGTTCATTTCTTAAAGATGCAGTATGGCATGTGATACAGTGTGGAGAGAAAATACATGGGGACGGGAATCCCTCTATCCAAAATTCCGAGGCACTGCAGCTCGGTTGGACCGATATTTGTTGCCAAATGTTGTGAGAAATTTGGGTGACATAGAATTATAAACAAGTGTTGATCGTTGTTAAAAACAAATATAGTACGGTAGTGTCAAAATAACGACATATTTTCGTTTAAAACGGACTTCTCTATTGGAATAAACGCATTGGGAGGTGAATGCATATTTGAGTGAAATCTAATAACGGATCCCGCTGCTCCCTACTATATTCTGCTCCAATATTTGGATTTAATTGTAAGCATATGTCTTGGAGACCAGAAACCCTTATAAAGAATGTTATACAATCCTGGTATAAAATCTTAATAACACGTTTTTCGTTTTTCCCCAAATATCCTTTAATCTATTTGAAACTTCCCAATTAGGCTATGCAACGAATATGAATTTATCTATCAACAATAACAATAGTCCTCCTAAATAGAATCATCCTACACACACTTTAATGATTTTTTGTGTGCATAATCCTTCTGTCATTCCTAAACTATGTTTATGTTTTGCCCAAATATATGAAAATAATTATGGACATATACAAGTCATTATGTTGAGCGTCTTTAGACGGCGCCTTATAGTTGAATGTTTAAGCATTTCTATGTTGGTGATGTTTATGAAATCATATGTTTATATTTCCTCCACCCCTTCCATCTCAGGGGGTGAATGATGGATGAGGATGGGGGAAATGTCCCCGGTGACCTCCGCGCCAGGGACACAGAGGGGCGCTCCTCTCTCCCCAGAACTTTCATACGGCTCAACGACCTGTCTGGGGCCGGAGGAGGAGGCGTAGAACGCGGCGAGGTGGAGCCAGTATCACCGGGACCTGATGGACTCTCTACATCCGGGGAGGAGGCCTCGGCAGGCGGGGAAGATGAGCTGCCTCACCCCACCCTGGCTCCCGTCGTGTTTTTCTACCTGAAACAAACCACCCCTCCGAGGAGCTGGTGTCTGAAGATGGTCTGCAACCCATATCCTTTTAATTAGAAATAATAGCTGTCAGTTCACTCATGTGTGCTCTGCTCGGATCATGGGATCATCTCTTATATATCCATACCCGCACACACATCTGTGAAGGTAAGATGCAACTGCTTTTGGTTATGCGCTCATCCAGTCCTCTCAGATCTACGTAAGTGCCTTCGGTTTAAGTCTTGAGGTTGAGTTGGGATCCAGAGTATCTGGGTAGGTCTATAAGGCTTTATGGAGACCCATGTGAAAATCATGCCTCTTATAATCTCTCTGTCTGTTAATGTTATTGCTGGCAAAGAAGTCGGATGAATTTGCCCTTAGAAGCTTGTTTTAGGTCCGTTTTTTGAGTTTCAAGAATCGTAACTTCAACCTGGAGTTCAACGGACATCGGGTCTTAGTTCAGGGGTCAATCCATGGCTTGCACCTATCGATTTGTCCTGCTGGATATCTGGTGACCTCGTGAAATTGAGGTCAAATATGACTGAGTATGAATATTGCTCTGCAATATGGACAATATAGCATTGGCTGCAAGGCCTTATAAAGAACAGAGGCCATATATTGATTGCTGTGTCTCGAGGGGTTGCAGGCCTATACTTGTTCATTTCACATTTCAAATGATTTGCACCTGATTTATTTTATAATTTAGCATTTTTCCTGATTAGAATTGATTGATTAATCATAATTACAGTAGACAGTGAAAATTGATGGCCCTCCACACACACACACACACACACACACACACACACACACACACACACACACACACACACACACACACACACACACACGGTTTCATCAGAAGTCAGTTCTTGTAGGGCTGAAAGAGGCTATGTTCTAACTCATTTCTTGATACATACCTGTGTTGTTGTTTATTGACTGCTAGCTCTGTGTTGTGTCTCTGTGTCTGGGAATGTTACAGTAGTGGAGTCTAGTCCTTTATTAAATCATACTTGAGAGAGAAACCGGTTATCGATTCATAAGAGCACAGACCCACATTGATTTAGTTCACCCCAGAGAGGGGAGAAGAGATATAACTAGCTTGGTGTGTGTGTGTATTATGGCAGATATGTGGAGCATACCTCGTCTTCCGTGGGTTTTTTGTGTTACAGTGGCGGTGTGTGTGTGTGTTGCGAGGCTGCAGTGTTTAGGTAGATGCTCTTGGAGCAGCAGCCCTCTGAAGGGGAAAGAATGCTGGTTTGGCATGTGTATGTGCTGGCTTACACACACTGTGATGTCTGCTGTGGACCAGTGTGTGTGTGTGTGTGAGTGTGTGTGTGTGTGTGTTGTAACACAACCCAATAGAATTGGCTTCTTTCACCTGATTATCCTCTCGCCGACCTTTATCTCCTCACCTCCAGTGTTAGTGTGTCTCCCTCCCATCAAAACTCTCAATGAGATGCTCGTCTCTCACGTCCTCTTTCTGTCTGTCTGAGTCTGTCTCTGTTTCTCCACTGTGGTTCGTATATGCAGACAGTATACTCCCACACCCCCCCCCCCCAACCCCCCTGCACTATCACAGAACCCCTCCTCTCTGCCGTCCGTCTCCCTCAGTCTCCCTCAGTTATCAGCGGTATGCGTCGTCAGTGGGGTATTTCTCTGCTAGAGGTCATAGCCATTGCTCTCTCATGTCCATATCTGTAAATGCCAGCAGAGCTTCTCCTTGGTTCCCTTTCTACTCTGTATCAGAGGACCAGGGGCCTCCAGGGGCTTTAGGAGCCACAGGGAGGAACAAGGCCCCCAGAGGGAGCTCATTACCAGGGCCCCAATTTGAGGAGTGAGACCCTCCATCGCTGGGAACTCCTTTGACACACAGCGCTCCGTAGAGAGACAGGCTGGCTGCTGAGGGCTACAGGCCCAGCACCGAGCCAAGAAAAAGGAAACAATCTGTAGGGAGACATTGACTGGCCAATCAGTTCTGACCTCTAATGCTTTGATGTTGTGCTTGTGCTCTATGAGCCACGACACATGCTTTGTTCACCAGGACCCCTGTTAACCGCAGTGACATTGACATTAGGAGGAACCTGTGCCGTACCAAACAGAGGGACAAGTGGTTGTGATGTGGCGGTAGGTAATTGAAGGGATGCTAAGTTGGCCTTTGGAGAAGTCGGAGAGGCCAAACAATGTGAGAATATACAGACCGAGCGTCTAGAGCGGGAACTGGCTGCCTGCTAAATCCCTGCTTAGAGAAACAGAGGGGGAGGGAGGGAGGAAAAGAGAGATAGAGAGCGGTAAAGAGAGAGATGGAGGGGGGAGAGAAGGAGAGCGATAGAGGGGCGGGGGGAGAGCGGAAGAGAGAAAGAGAGAGAAAGAGAGAGGGATGTCACTACAATTATCTGACCCGCTGTGCTGCTATATGATGGCGATGTTTAACATGGTCGCAGTGTAGCCGAGACGTAAGTGTGTGTGTGTGTGTGTGTGTGTGTGTGTCTGTGTGTGTGTGTGTGTGTGTGTGTGTGTGTCCAGGGCTGGGTGGCTGTTATTTTGACGTATCTGCTCCATGTTTTGCCCTTGCTGTGTTTCTGTAGCAATTTAGGAAAAGGTCAGCGGTTCTGTAATACTTTATAATCTAACTGAGATCGATCTCTCTCTGTACCCCCCACAGAGCTTGTGTGTGTGCTACTGAAGTCTCATCTCTGTTCAGGATTATGAGAGAAAACTCACATAGTGTACATACCACCACACCGGGGCACACTAGAGCCAAAGCTCTCCCAAACAGGGTTAGGACTCAAGAGTGAGCTGATCCTAGATCATTGTCTACGGGCAGGTTCTACAGGCAGCCCCTGGTGTCCCCTGACGGCCCCTGGCTATTGTATCCAGGGCTTGTCTGAGGTAATTAGGACCCCTGGACACTCACACTGACATTTAGGCCCAAATGAAGGACCCCCAGGGTGTCTACATTGAGTGATGTGGGGCCCGGCGCGTTGCCTGCGTGAAATTCCCCCTCCTGGTTCAGCTAATGATGACCGCATGTGTTGGGGAGAGTGGGGAGAGAGGTCTCTGACATGCACGCACGGACACACACACACACACACACACACACACACACACACACACACACACACACACACACACACACACACATAGGACTCCCGTAGGTGTCTCCTCTCTGTCGGACAGCAGGGTGGTGCCAAGGCCGTCTTCTAAACATGGAGGAGAGGAGAGTGTGAGCACATCCTTCCTCTCTGTCCTTTCTTCTCTCGCTCACTTGCTCTAACAAACACTCCCTCCCTCGCTCCTTCACACACAATCTCTCTCCATCCTTCATCCTCCCTCCTCTTTCTCTTCCTCCCCCATCTCTCTCCCTCCGTGTCCCCTACTGATTTAGTACCAGAGGGTTGTGTAGTCCAGTCTGCAGAGAGAGAGAGCGAGTGAGCTGACCGATGGCTCTCCTCTCACTAGCACTCTATCATTGTTTTGGCTGCGGTGAGAACTTAGCGCCTCACGCTAGCTCCCATGCTAATGATTTATTGCCAGTCAATGACGTTTCAGCAAGCTTGCTGCCTTCATCAGGGTTACTCTGTTATTGCACTGGAACACTGATATGGGCCAATATTGAAGGACACACAATAATTGATTCGTTTTAGAGTCACAACACTTTGGACGTTATGTCTTAATCAATTATTGATGTCGATATGCTTTGTTTTTACGTCTCCCTTTGATTCTTTTCTTTCCCTTTGAATCTCTTGCTCCGTCCATATCTCCTTCACCACCGTAAGAGGAACAAACAACAGTTGTGTGTATTACAGTGCATTGGGAAAGTATTCAGACCCCTTGACTTTTTCCACATTTTATTACATTAGTCTTATTCTAAAATTGATTTAAAAAAAATTTGACTCATCAATCTACACGCAATACCCCATAATGACAAAGCAAATACAGATTTTTTTGCAAATGTATTAAAAATAATAAACTTAAATATTACATTTACATAAGTATTCAGACCCTTTACTCAGTACTTTGTTGAAGCACCTTTGGCAGCGATTACAGCCTCAAGTCTTCTTGGGTATGACGCTACCAGCTTGGCACACCTTTATTTGGGGAGTATGTCCCATTCTTCTCTGCAGATCGTCTCAAGCTCTGTCAGGTTGGATGGGGAGCATCGCTGCACAGCTATTTTCAGGTCTCTCCAGAGCTGTTCGATCGGGTTCAAGTCCAGGCTCTGGCTGGGCCACTCAAGGACATTCAGAGACTTGTCCTGAAGCCACTCATGTGTTGTCTTGGCTGTATGCTTAGGGTCGTTGTTCTGTTGGAAGGTGAACCTTCGCTCCAGTCTGAGGTCCTGAGCACTCTGGAGCACGTTTTCATCAAGGATCTCTCTGTCCTTTGCTCCGTTCATCCTGACTAGTCTCCCTGCCGCTGAAATACATCCTTACAGCATGATGCTGCCACCACCATGCTTCACCATAGGGATGGTGCCTGGTTTCCTCCAGACGTGACGCTTGGCATTCAGTCCAAAGAGTTCCATTTTGGTTTCATCAGACCAGAGAATCTTGTTTGTCGTGGTCTGAGAGTCCTTTAGGTGCCTTTTGGCAAACTCCAAGTGGGCTGTCATGTGCCTTTTACTGAGGAGTCGCTTCCATCTGGCCACTGGCATAAAGGGCTGATTGGTGGAATGCTGCAGAGATTGATGTCCTTCTGGAAGGTTCTCCCATCTCCACACAGGAACTCTGGAGCTCTTTCAGAGTGACCATCGGGTTCTTAGTCACCTCCCTGAACAAGGCTCTTCTCCCCTGATTGCTCAGTTTGGCCGGGCGGCCAGCTCTAGGAAGAGTCTTTGTGGTTCCAAACTTCTTCGATGTAAGAATGATGGAGGCCTTTGTGTTCTTGGGGACGTTCAATGCTGCAGACATTTTTTGGTACTCTTCCCCAGATCTGTGCCTCAATACAATTCTTTCTCTGAGCTCTACGGACAATTCCTTCGACCTCATGGCTTGGTTTTTTTCTCTGACATGCACTGTCAACTTTGGGACCTTATACAGACAGGTGTGTGCCTTTCCAAATCATATCCAATCAATTGAATTTACTACAGGTTGACTCCAATCAAGTTGTAGAAACATCTCAAGGATGATCAATGGAAACAGGATGCACCTGAGCTCAATTTCGAGTCTCATAGCAAACGGTCTGAATACTTATGTAAATAAGGTATTTCTGTTCTTTATTTGTAATAAATTTGCCCCCAAAAAATATTCCTGTTTTTTACTTAGTCATTATGGTGTATTGTGTGTAGAATGATGAAGAAAATGTATTATTTAATCCATTTTAGAATAAGGCTGTAACGTAACAAAATGTGGAAAAAGTCAAGGGGTCTGAATACTTTCCGAATGCACTGTATCTATTTCCTTTATAAGATAATAAAAGGTGAAATGAACACTTACTGAATCTGGAGAAAATATGTTCTGCTCCACGTTGTCCTCCTGTTTTACTCTCCTCTGCTGTTAAGAGCCTGGCTCTGAGAGAGAGAGAGAGGGAGAGAGAGAGAGAGAGAAAGGGATAATGTGTCTTTTTTTGTGATACATTTGTTATTGTTGACAGTTGTTGCTTAACAGGTATATGCACAGCGAATAGACATTGTAACTCATATATGTTCGTAGCGTTCATAATGAATGTATTATTATTGAGATGCGGCGACATTGGCTCACAGAGGCAGGTGTGACTCGGTATCTCAATGTCAATGACACCTGAGTGCTTATATATGTTAGTAGTGACAACATCATTTCTTTATATACTGGTACATATATTATCCATTGACAGTAAAGTATGTTATATGAATATGCACAAAAGGGGAAAAAAACTAAAGAAAGGTGTCTCACAGCCTTAAAGGGATACTTCGGGATTTTGGCAGTGAAGCCCGTTATCTACTTCCCCAGAGTCAGATGAACTCATGGACACTATTTTTATGTCTCTGTGTCCAGTCTGAAGGAAGTTAGAGGTAGTTTTGTGAGTCAATGCTAACTAGCGTTAGCACAATGATAGTCAGTTAGCGCGCAGAGACATCAAAATGGGGGGGGGGGGTCCAACTAAGTTAGCATGTGGAATTGTTTTAAGATGGTCATATCAAGGATCATTTAGCTTTTTGATTTGACATTTTAGGAGCCTTTTAGCTATACAATTATTTGTTGAAACATTGCATTTGGTTGTAATGCAGTTAGCGCATATAATAACACATTGAACAGATTCATACATGGAAAAACAGAAGGTCAAAAAATAAATACGTTTGTTTTAAAGTGTTTTTCCTGTATCTGAGAGATATGAGAAAGATTAGAACATTATTTATATATACCCGTATTTGACAAAAACATTTGGGCACTAAACTACTTCCATATGTACTTCCATTCATTTTTTAAAACTGATACCAGTCTACCTTCAGACGAGTCTTGTGAGGCTGGTGAGTGTCCTAGAGCAAAACAACCACCATGTACGTGTTTGTGTCTTAGCTTTCCATAGAGGGGTCATATTGTATTGTATTTTGCATTGTATTATGTATGTGATACGTGGTTGGGATACGACTGTGATATGTGTTTGTCTTGCCTGGGTATCTTAAGATGAATGCACTAGCTGTGGGTCACTCTGGATGGGAGCGTCTGCTGAATGACTCAATTGTAATGTAAATGTAGTGCTATGTATATTTATGTATTTTATTTGTTGTGTTGTTTCCTGTTTGGACCCCAGGAAGAGTAGCCACTGCCTTGGCAGCAGCTATTTGGGGATCCTAATAAATAATAAAACATAAATATTAGTGTGTAGCCCAAACTGTTCGGACACTACAGAAAGAAGTTGGCAGATCGGCGGTACTGGCTTCAGACGAGTCCTTTGATGCTTGTAGGGGTCGTAGAGCAACACGGAGAACACCATCGTGCTCGTAAGTCTCATCTTTCCATAGAGTGGTCATATTAGTTCACATATGACAGACGTTTTTATGAGAAGACTGATTTTCGGTATGTTTCATGGTCTGACAAACACCGCTATAGCTCGTCGGCCACCATCCATCACAAATGTGGAAGGCCAATGCAAAAAAAACAGATGTCTCTAGCTTAAACAGACGGATTTTGATGGGGATTTTTTTTAGTATGCTAATTAGATTTATGCAGAGGCGCGGACATTGACTCTAGGAGGGAAAGTTAAAGATACAAAATTAGATGTAGGTTTATTAAATAATACGTGATACAAAATTAAAATTGGCAGAAGTAAAATAAAAAATAGGAAAATGTTGAAAAAGACTGACAAAACAAACAAAAAACTCTGAAAGAGTTAAACAGAAAGTCCTGCCCAAAATAACTTACTTGGCATAGGCAGGTTGTACTAGGCTCTGACCAGCCTCCCCATCCTCTTATCAGACTGTGCAAGTCGGATTGCTATACCATATGATGTGGTTAACGGATATGTAAAATACCTATCCAGGCGTTGTAAGATCTGGCAGGCATCAGCAACACCTGGGCAGAGAAACATGACCAGAACCTGGACAAACCTTGGGTCAACAATCTATGGGAAGAAAGTCTAATAACCCTCAGCAAAAATACATAAACAGGCACAAAACCTCAATACAATGTTCTCATTATCACTTATCAGACATTAACTATGATGAACATCATTTTAAGGCAGACTTATATACATGTATGGGCCTATTCCCACCTGTGCACGCATTCGCGCAAGCTCTAGGACGCACAGTGGAGCACATGACAAGCCGGTGCGGTGAGGAGCGGGAACACAAACAAAACAATCAACGATATGAACATGAAATTAGATTAAATTAAAGAAAACATCTACCACGTAAGTGTCTGAGAATGTTTATGAGTTCCTAAACACCGCATCCACTCAGAGGATCAGACAGCAGATAAATGACATGAAAGAAACAAATGTTTGCCTGACAAAATAAACGGGCAATATTAGCAAACTGAAACCATGTAGCCTAAATTAACATGAAACGGAGCTGTAAATGAACATCTGGGCTTTGGAAAAACCGCATTGGTAAATTCATAACTTGTTGGGGAAATGAAATACAGGATAGATAGATGAGCATGAAACTATTCCAAGGGACAGATACGTGTTGGGGATGGAGCGGTAAGAGGAACAGATAGAGCTAGTGTGTATGTATCTGATAAGTCTATAAAACAATGAAAGGTGAAGGGAACACTTAGCTAATCAGCAGAACATGTCTTGTGCTCTTCTTCCTCTCTTCCTCTTCCCCTCGAGTTAAACGCCTCGTGTTGGCTCGAGAGAGAGGAAAGAGGAAAGAAAGGCCCCCAGTTGGAGAGTAGAGTGGGGTTTCAGAGAGCCTTTTTAAGAGGTTAAAAAAGTAGGTCTGTACCAGTGGAGGCTGGTAGGAGGAGCTATAGGAGGACGGTTCATTGTAATGGCTGAAATGGAATAAAAGGAATGGAGTCAAACATGTGCTTTCCATATGTTTGACATGTTCGATAGCGCTCCATTTATTCTATTCCAGCCATTACAATGAGCCCGTCTTCCTATAGCTCCTCCCACCAGCCTCCACTGACCTGTACTCAGCTACTTTATTTTCATATTTTCTCCCTCCTTTTCCTTTTCTCTCTCTTTTCTCTCTCGAAATTCCAGTCTTCCCCCTCTCTCCCGTTTCTCCCTCCACCTCTCCCTACTCTCTCTGTTTCTCTGGAGAATTCCATGCGTCTTGGAATGCTTGATGCTTGAGTCTGATCATTGCTGAGAAATGCTATGCTTATCACAGGTGTGGGCGTGTCTGTGTGCAGTGTCAGATCTACAGTACAGGATGTATGTATCATGTATATGTAAGCATGGTAATAACAAACGTTCTCTCTCTCCATCCCTCCGGAGGGTTGCTACATGACATGTCAGTCACATGAAGTACAGCATTCCCATTACGTTTGATTAACTATTTATATGTTGTTACGCACGCAACGATTCCCTGTAGGGGGTGTGTGATGTATGTGTGTGATTCACATGGCGTGCAGACTGTAGATCTCCCTGCTATGTATTTTGGATGTGTTTGTTTTCAAAAATATGTGTTTGAGTGTGTGTTTGTTTGGGGAAAACGAGGGGAGTAAGGGGGAATCTGATACACATCCTACTTCAAAGGATATTAGAACCCTACTGTTGTCAGCAGCGGTGTGGGTTTGTGTGCGTGTGTGTGTGTGTGTGCGTGGAGATGCTAGCACAGCGATTGCCTTGGATGTATTGGCCACAACACTCAACACTTTGAACAATGTTATACAACCAACAAAGACTTCAAGACTCATTTCAAGGACTGATTCAACACAGACACATTTTCCTGTTCATCAGTCAGTGTGTGTGTGTGTGTGTGTGTGTGTGTGTGTGTTCTATCGCAGGTAAAAGAGGGCTATTAATTAAGAACAGGCCCCTTACGGAGTTCTTTATTCACCGGATAGATGTGTCTGTGCTACTGTGTTACTGACACCTCTCTCTCTCTCTCTCTCTCTCTCTCTCTCCTTCGCTCGCCCTCATTCCCTCTCTCTTTCTCGCTCTCTCTGTCTACCTCTGTCTCTATCGCTCTCTCCCTCTCTCCCTCCCTCTCTCCCTCAATGTTCAGATCACAGGAGTTGTTATTCACACATTAATTGGCACATTCATAGCCAGTGCCACCGCCACTGATTTACACACACACACACACACACACACACACACACACACACACACACACACACACACACACACACACACACACACACACACACACACACACACACACACACACACACACACTGATATACTGTGTCAGGTGGTTGTCATGGCAGGTAATCCTGTCTCTCTGCAGTCAATTAATCATTATTCATTTTGGGCTTCAGGTCCAGCACAGTTGGTCAATCTACAAAAGTGTTTGTTCATGTGTGTGTACATGCCTTTATGTATGCAGGTGTATGTGTCTGTCCGTCTGTCCGTCTGTCCGTCTGTCCGTCTGTCCGTCTGTCCGTCTGTCTGTCTGTGTGTGTGTGTGTGTGTGTGTGTGTGTGTGTGTGTGTGTGTGTGTGTGTGTGTGTGTGTGTGATGAGCCTATATATCTCCCCCATGCTGTGACAATATTCATGACACCATGTTCACTATGTAATACTTCCATCAGTACCAGCTCTAATACTCTCTATAGCAGGCAGGGGATCCTGCAGTGTATGAGTCACTGTATAACAGAGTTTCTCTGACCTGTCAGCATTTGTGTGTGTCTTGTGTGTGTGTTTGTGTGTGTTGTGTGTGTGTTTGTGCCCTTGTGTTGTCAGTGTATGAGAAATGTGTCTCTTTGCATTTTGACTTAAGTCAGGCACACGGTGTGACTATTTGGCTATGTGTGTCTAATATGTGAATGCGTGTGTGTCTGTGTGTGTGTGTGTCTGTGTATGGATGTGTGTGTGTTCTTCCGGGTGGGTATGGGAATGTGCGTGTGCTGGTATTTGTTGTTGTATTTCTTTATTTGTCTTGTCAGACATGTGTAGTGCTCTTCCCCCATGACTCTAGTGGCCTAGTTAACAAATGAACATGAAGCCAGTTAAAACCACAGACTGACTCCCTATTATGGGAGGGAGTGAGGGAGGAGAGGGAGGGAGGGAGGGAGTGAGGGTGCCAGGGAGGGAGAAGGAGAGTGGGAGGAGGGAGAGGGAGGATAAAGGGATAAAATGAGAAAGCCAGGGAAGGGAGAGACGGAGGGGATGTCAAGAGAGGAAGAGCGGAGAAGTAGCAAGTAAAAGAATGTTAAAGAGAGAGAAATGGAGACGGACAGAGAGGGAGAAAGAGAGAAAAAAGAGAGATACCTTTACTGATGTGTTTGCATCAGTCCCTTCCCGAGTATGTCTGTGTGTCTGTCCCGCTCCCCGTACGCGTGTGTGTCTGTCCCTCACTCAGTGCTTGTGTGTGTCTGACCCTCTCTGTGTGTGTCCCTCTGAGGGCATTCCTCATTCCTCGATTTCAAACCCTCCCTTCGCTCTTTCTTTCTCCCTTTCTCCCTTTTACCCCTTACTCTTTCCCTCTCTCCCCCACGACTGCCTCTCCTACCCCTGCTGTCTTTTCCTTTCTCCCCTATTCTCCCTCCTAACCTCTCTCTTTCTCCATCTTTCCCTTATTCCCCTCCCTCCCTCCCTCCCTCCCTCCCTCCCTCCCTCCCTCCCTCCCTCCCTCTCTCTCTCTGTGGGCTGCCTGTGTCGTGAGATGGCTGTTAGTTTATGTAGGCTTCTAGCCAGGATTTTCCTACCAGCTTTTTCTCATTAAACCATTGTAGGAGAGAAGAGGGGGCTTGGATGCACAGAATGGCATGAGAGGGGTATGAGGAGAGGGAGGAGAAGGAGAGGGGGCAAGATGGGGGGGAGAGAGCGAGAAGGAGGAGAGGAGAAGGAGAGGAAGGAGAAGAGAGGCGATGAAGAGACGGGGGGAAAGGGAGGAGGAGAGGGAGAGATAGGGGGTGAGGGGGGAGGAGAGGGAGTGGGAGGATGTACAGTATGTATGGTTTAATGTGCTATACTTGTATTGGGCATCTGAATCTGGTTACCTTCCTTTGCTTAGTTCTGTCTGGGTGCCCAGACTTACCTAATACCTAAACCCCCCTCTCTCCTTTATTTCTCTCGCTCCCCCTTCATTCGCTCTCTCTTACTCCTCCCCCTTCTCCTTTCCCTCTTTAGCCATACTTTCCCTCCTACTTTATTTTAGTCAGACCTATTTGTTCTTTGATTTCCTTTTAAATAGGGGCCCCTCTTGTTTTGTTCTCCCTTTCTCCTTCTCTCTCTAGTCATATTAACCCATTTCACAACAAGCTAACAGGCAGACTGGTAGCTGTTTTATACTTCCTTTCTGCTCCCTGTTTTTTTTCTCAGGTGTATTTTATTCTTCCTCTCTTCTGTCCTCCCTCACTCTTTGTCGGAGCATATCTCCTTCCTGATTGAGGTGATTTAGGTACACATTTCAAATATGGACAGTCCAGGGATATTTTATCCCCGAAATGACCATACCAGACACTTTTGGATAACATAAATAGGAAACAAATGAAATAATAACAGTAGGCTACACCAACATTCGTTTCCGTTCATACAAAGTGTGGGGTAAAATGCCACAGTAGATTTGCCGTGGTAAACGATTTATATTTTACGGAAGGTTTGTCAAATAGATAAATTGCCATTAGTCTGTTAAAAAAGGTTGTACCGATGACAGTACCAACCAGACGGCGAACAAACTGTACCTTTGATATCTTGAAAGACTTTGGTTGGAAGCAGGACTGAGGCAACACCGACATCATCTTTTATATTCGATCAGATCCGCTTTAGCCGACATCTGCATAGCGATTGTTTTGGCAGTGTTGGAGGTGGAACGGCGTTAGAACTGTCAAATCCACAATCTTCTCCTGGCGTTATGCCTAAACCGGACATTCCCATTGGCTGCACAGAGTCGCATTAAGAGAAGTCGCATTGCGGCCTTGTTTACAAGTTGGAACACTGGAATGTGTGATGTAATCTACACATTGATTAATAAGCTCATAGAAATTCTCATTATTTCATTGAATGATTTTCAGTTTGAGCTTCATTACTTATGTACAGTCTTCACTTTCTCGTTCTGAACGTCTAACGTGAGTGAGACGGGTGTGGCTTCGTGACAATGACTACGAGTAGCTGCTCACCGATTTGACAGCTCCAACGCAGTTACCCCGCCAAAACACCCCCCCCCCCCAAAAAAAAATCTGATATGCAGCTGTCGGCTATCGCCGGTTAACGCTAAACACTTGATCTGATTGAATCGAGGCCCTCAGCTGGTGATAATGTAGTGCCATCAATGGTTGCAATAGGCCCCATATTACATTATATTCCAACAGGCTACATTCTGACTACCCATTAGCCTATCCATTGTCACATAATGAAAGGAGTGAAAACTGATAATAGGCTACTGTTTCCCTGGCTGAGTTGATGAGCTCAGTTGATTGACAGATGTAAGCCTACTGTAGACTGATAAACTCTCCTTCAGTGTGGTTGCTCCACCACGTTTTATAGTTAGGCTATGTATAATTTGTCACTTCAGTTCTGGTCTTTGGTGTGGATTGAAAGCCTGTATTCTGTGGCTTTAATATTTCATTTCATAAAAGCTGTCAAAATGTTTATGCATTTAAGCCTATCCAAAGATGAGTTGAGCTGGGACACTTTTCTTTGATGTGTAAATTATCAGACTGTTCGTTTTACTTCTTGAAAACATTTACATAAATGCAATTAACTTGTTGGCCTAATTTAGGCTACAGGACAGGGCTCTCCAACCCTGTTCCTGGAGAGCTCCCCTCCTGTAGGTTTCTTCCGACAATCGTTGCTCCTCTCCCCCATAAATCTGTCATCATCATCCATAACTTTTTAATATGAAAACGAGTCTCTTTTTGTCAAACCGCTCACCCTCATCAGGATTCAGACTTGAATGTGTTAAGCCTAAACACCAAAGGAGTAAAATTTGGTTATTCCCAATTAAGAGAAAGGCCTTCATTTATACATTTAATTTAATTGAAGACAGAATTGTTGGAAGACGTGAGAATGACAAATATACTCTAATTGTTTGAAATCAGTGCACATACAGTCGCACACGTGTTTATACAGTGGAGCATTCAAAGACTGACATGAATTGATCTCAATGTAATGAAAGTATTCAGCAAAGGGCTTTTGTGCCTGGAGTGAATCGAGGAAGGGAAGAATACTGTTGACTAATACATCAATAAAAATGATGCTGTATAGCTTGAAAAATAGTAATACAGTTAAATAAACACCACAGAGGGACAAACAAATGAACACAAATCATTACAATTCTATATAATGAACTGAAAAAGGAGAGAGACTGATTGCTGGCTTCATCAGAATGAGGAGGAGCAGAGGACAGGGGCTGACTGAGGAATAGCCGGGCATAGATGTCCTGTATGTGGAGGATGAACAGAGGCCCAGCCAGGCACAGGTGTGGAGGTCCCAGACAGAGACCCAGATGGGCTGGGTTGCCACCCCTGAGCAGTACAGTCCTCCTGGCTGAATTCATCCAGAGACATAACCCTGGTTCACTCTCTTTTAGAACTGTGTCTCCTGAAATGGCAAGCATCCTGACTGTCAGACATCGAATCAAATTAAATCAAATCCCAGTTTATTCTTCATATACACAGGATACAGCGTGGTGTAAACGGTGCAATGAAATGCTTACTTGCAAGCTACCTATCAACAGTCTAGTGAAATATCAAAATATCAAAAGTAACAACAATAACACTAAGACAAGTGGTAAACAAATATGAAAAGTTATAAAGTAGAAGTAAAACTTGCAGTAACGGTATGAACTATGAAATGTGCCATTGTCAACAAGTAGATCAAGTGAGCAGTACAAATAAATAAGAAATAATAGCAGCTGTGTGTGTGTGTGTGTGTGTGCATGTGTGTGCGTGTGTGCGTGCGTGTGTGTGTGTGTGTGTGGTGCTATGGGATGCCAGGTCTGACAGAAATCCTATTTTTAGGCCATGTGTCTGACTGGAACTCAGGTGGCAGTGACATACACCAGACTGACCACTAGCCTTATCTCACTACCGCACACACACACACATACGCATACACACGCACACACACGCGTACGTTCGCTGACTGGCAGACACATGCAGTCCCCCTTCCCTCTCTCTCTTTCTCACCCCTTCCCTCTCTCTCTCTCTCTCTCTCTCTCTCTCTTTCCCCTTCTCACCCCTTCTCTGCCCTCCCTCTTCTTCACACCCCTCTATCCCTTTCCTCGCCTCCTTCCTCTCTCTTCTTCTCACCCCTCCCTTCTTCTCCCTCTGTCATCGGGGCTCTAATCAGAGATCCCGCGCCTGTCTGGGAGGAATGGAGGAAGGGATGAGAGAGAGAGAGAGATTTCTTATTATAGATAACCAACGAGTGATATAAATACTTCTGGGGGAAGAAGGCTTATGTAAGAGTCATGATCTTTCTGGCCTCGCTGTCCAGTATGTGTGTGTGTTCCGGCCAGAGCCCTCTCACTGCCCTCTCAGTCTAGGGTTCCTCGGGTTCTCAGTCACAGGTGCTCTGTATTTGTGGCTTCTGTGTGTGTGTGTGTGTGTGTGTGTGTGTGTGTGTGTGTGTGTGTGTGTGTGTGTGTGTGTGTGTGTGTGTGTGTGTGTGTGTGTGAGTGCTGCAGCCAATGCCTATCCCTCTATGTTTAGTGTCTAAAGAGCTGCATCGATCATTGACTGGTTGTGTCTGAGCAGTGGAGTGTCCCCGTATTTTTGTGTGAATGTGAGTGTGTGTGTCACTATCCCTGTCGCCTCCTCTTCTCTCCAGTCCCCCTGTGATGTTTGTACTGTCATTAAGAAATGTCCTCCAGCAAGAAGACCCCATTATTTACTGCTCATTCACGTCTGCCAACGACTGTGTGTGTGTGTGTGCTATGTATCTGTGCATCGATGTGACTTTTTATATCTGAGCGCGCGTGTTTATGTAAGTTACCGTCTGTGTATGTGTACGTGTGTGTGTGTGTTTGTGTCCACTGTAATGACTTTGCCTCACGTCATTGCCCTTTACCGGATACATTTTTGTTCATGTCTCTGACACGACAACACACACACACACACATAAACACACAAATACACCCACACACCCTAGGATTCAGCACTAGCTCAAATGGCTGTGACATTTACAGTTTCCCAGTCATTATACCTAATCTCCCTCGAGGATGTGCGTGTGCATGTGGGTGTGAACATGCGTGCTTGTGTGGGTGTGAACATGCGTGCTTGGGTGTGGATGGTATCGACACCCTTACAAAAAAAGATGTCAAATTTGCAGTTCCACATGTGAAACCCCCTTTTTGACATGTTATAATCGCATTTTCACATGTGAAATAGCTGTTTTCAAATGTTGAGCTTAAATTTCACATTAGCACCACCTTTTTACACGTGAGAAGGAAAACATGTTTTTTTTGCTGTTTTCACATGTTAAAAAATTTCACATGTGAAAATCAAGTTTGCAGTTTCACATGTAAGAAACATTCACACATGAAAATCTAACTTTCAAATGTGGAATTGCAGTTCACAGGTGGTGGTGGTTCCTCACAGAAAAGGTGGTTACAGTAGCAATGTTTCCACATACGGAATTGCAAATTCTATAATGCCATTCTGTTAAAAGGTAATTTAGCCTACCTGAGTATAATAATTCAAGTTATTTAAAAAGAATAATGTGTTAATTCATATTATTTTATTATTTCTGAGTGTTAGTGCTGCAGGCACACAAGTCTCTTGTTATTAATTGGTGAGGGATCAGTGGAAGAAGCCCAGTTAAAAGAACAGAGAAGCTAGTGCTCTGTCTCCTTATTTAACAAAAAGTAAATGAGTGCTGTCAGAGTTAAATCAGGTAACTAAAAATGTTTGTTTTTTATTGCACCATTCTTTTCAATCGCATTATCATAAAGTGTTCAAAATACTCCCAATACATAATATATACAGCTAAAAACAACAATGTGATGTCAAAACAAGTTGACGTTGAGGTTAAAGAAAGTGTGTTTATCAATTTACCTGATTTTGCTAACCGTTACTTTGGAGGAAATCAAGATGTCAAAATTCTTGTATTTCTATTGAAATAAAATTAAAGGTCAATTTGAACAAATTAGTTTGACAGTCCTAGTTGACATTAAAATTAGAAGATGCACATGCAGCGAACATGAGTCGGTCATGAGTTGGTCATGAGTCGGTCATGAGTCGGTCATGAGTCGGTCATGGTTGCTCATGGTCACTTGATGAGGCACCCCCGCCTGCGACTTGAAAATTAGTGTTGGCCCTTTTGGTCGAATGGTCAAGACGTTTGCGTCTCCCGGGTTCTAATCCCACCAGTTACAAAAGAACACATCTGAAACTTATAGACTGGTTCGTTGTTTAGCAACAAAACCGACGCGTGCACAACTACGGGGCAAAACAGACATGGTTGGCTTAGACTGTAAACATAAATACATGTGTACAATGAGCCCTTTTTAATCTCAAATACATCTTTACAGTTGCTGGTTAGCTAGCTAGCGAATGTCAGTCAAAACACCTCAAAACAAGACATGGTATCAAGAACAAGACAAAACTAGCTGAAACAAGCCACCTACGATTCCACACATGGCAGCTTCTTGTCATTGTTGCTAGCTATCTGGCCATCCAGAATCACAACATCAGAAAGACTTCTGCCCCATTGAACCGTGCACATCGTTTTTGTGACGTTGCCAGCTAACCCGTCAATAATATCACATGTGAAATGTTAGGAAAACACATGTTTGTTTTTACCATGTGATTTGAAACTTGCGTTTGACTTTCTTTTATTGATTTTTTTACTTTTCTCGCGTGAGAAAACCACGTTTTATCACGTGTTCTTTTCAAGTGATTTTTCATGTGTTTTTTGTTGTTGTTGTAAGGCCATAACTAGAATCAGATTAAAGCATGAGGGTGACGATTACGCCGGTTAATATATACTGTAGTCCTCTTCTCTTCCATGTATACCAGGGGCTTTGATGGGTGGGTTGATTTGCATTTGATATGCATTTCTTAGAAGGTAGATCTCATCTGCTAGCGAGCTGTCTTGTTGTCTTTTGATCAGTAAGAGAGGGTTTCTCAATAGTTCTGCCTGTACTACAGTGCTATGGTGGAGACTGTACTCTGTGCTTTCCAGTCTGGTGTTGTAGACACACAGGGAAACCCTGTCTGATTTCTAGAGGTTTCTAAGGGGGTGGGGGTCTGTATGGGTGTGTGTACGCATGGGGGGGGGGGGGGGGGGTTGTTTGTGTGTGTGTGTGCGTGTGCGAGAGAGAGAATGTGTGGGAGGTTATTTAAATGTATGTTTTATTTTTATTTTTTATTTAACCTTCATTTAACTAGGCAAGTCAGTTAAGAACAAATTCTTATTTACAATGACGGGCTATGTGTGTACTTGGGTATCTTTTGTGTATGTGTGTGTGTGTGTGTGTGTGTGTGTGTGTGTGTGTGTGTGTGTGTGTGTGTGTGTGTGTGTGTGTGTGTGTGTGCGTGTGTGTGTGTGTTGCCGACACACAGCATAGGGAGGGGAGCTTCGGTGCTCGGTTCGTGTTTCTCGTTAACATTTTCTGTTCAGGATTTCCTACAAGATGTGGCTACAAAACTAGTTACAGACTCTCTCCCTCTTTCTTTCTTTCTTTCTCTCTCCCTCTCTCTCTTTCCCTCTCTCTCTGTCTCTCTGTCTCTCTTCCTCCCTCGCCTTTCCCTCTCCTCGCAGAAGACAAAAAGAACGAGAGAAAAAAAACACAGCGAGAGAAAGAAAGAAGTCTGCTTTTAATTTACTGAGCGCTGCTTGGTTGGTCCTCCCTCGCTGGGTCCTAGCTCCCATCAGTGTCCTAGTGGGCTGTGCCAAGCGCCTGTTTAAAACAACACAAATTAAATTAATAAATAAAGGCAGCTCCTCTGGCACACTGGCATGGTTCTGGAACACTAGAGATTTGGTTGTGTGTTTCTTCACAATGTCTCTTATGTTCGTTAGAAGTAAAAAGTGAATAGTCGTGCTTCTGCCTTCTGTTTTGAAGTTGTTTTGATGTTGTTTTGATGTTGTCTTCGGTAGCGTATGTGTTTGTGACATGTGTCTGTTGGCTTGTGTGTGTGTTTGTTAGTGTGTGTAGTTTTGGCATAGTGTGTATGATAGTGTGTGTTGCACTGTGTGTGTGTAAGCATATGTGTATTCATGTGTGTGTGTGTATTGGCGTGTGTGTTTTCCTTGTGCGGGTGAAGTAGCATCAGATAAGATGTTTTGGAGGAAGTTGACAGCTGAAAGTAATTAACGTGGCACATAGTGGAAAGGCCCCTCACAAAACCCACCATGTGTTACACTCAAATAGTTTCCCTCCTAGACCCACCGTGTGTTACACTCAAACAGTCCCCCCCCTCACAAAACCCACCACGTGTTCCACTAATATAGGTTCCCTCCCAGACCCACCATGTGTTACACTTAACTAGCTTCCCAGGGCTTTCCATTCCACTGAGGTAGACTGTGAAATAGTAGTGAAGGGTATACCATGGCTTAGATAATAGAGATAGGGAATTTTCTTTATATATCACTTTTCATATCAAAAGTCTTCATCAAAAGTCTTCACATGTTTTATTTATCTCAACTAGACACACACACACTCATGCATACACACACACACACACACACACACACTCTCCGCTCTATCTGCAGGCGGTCTGAGGAGTGTCTTTATCTGCAGACGTGCTGCTTTTTAATTGAATTTATGATGAGTGCACTTCAAAACCATCCTCCTAAAATGAGACGACGGGGACCGTGTTTAACAGCGCACAGGAACTAAAATAATAAAAACAGGTAATTATCAGTCAATACAAGCAAGAAATGCGGATGTGGCCTCATTTGGGTTTTACTATCTTTTTTTAATGAACAGTAATTAGATGAGTTGTAGTTATGGAGGGGATGAGTTGGGGATAGAGAAGGATGCTGGGCTATTCTCTATCTTCTCCGCTCACACTACTCTATCCGTCCTCTCCCTCTTTCCTTCTTTGTCAGCTCTCTTCCCACTCTCCTCTTCTCTCAACACCAAGTCCAAAAATGAATTGCTTTAATGATGGTCCAGCTGAGAGATTGAGAGAGTTTGACAAACTTAATCATGCAAGAAATTTCATCTGCTTGACCATTTCTGTCCCCCATGAAAAAATAATGTCTGGAGAACAACTCACCCAAGCGTGAAAAAGAACATCAGAAATGTAGGCTTGCAGGGAGGGGAATATTAGATATAATAGAGGTATTTGAGAAAGGAGAAAGGAGGTAAAGTGAACAGTTTGTCCAAATAGAACTCCAATTGTCCTGATAGAAAACTAAGAATCCATTCTGATTGGCTCTTCTGGCTCATCGGAGCAACTGATTGGTAAATGCTCTAATAAGGAAGTTGTGGCACAAAAGTCAACTACTTCTGACTAGACCATGAAGGTACAGTAAATGGGAAACTGTAAGCAAATAGAGAGAGAGAGTGAAGCAGAGAGGGAGGATATTGAGAAAGAGAATGAGAGGATGTGTCCCACTGGGCAAAAACTGGTTGAATCAACAATGTTTCCACGTAATTCCAACCCCATAAATCAATGTGATGACACTGAATCAATGTGGAAAACTAATTGGATTTGCAAAACGTAATCAACTTAAGGCCATTTCATATTTTTAACCTACATTTTTTTTATTGATTTCACTTTGAATTCAGGTTAGTTGTCAACTCATCCAAGAACTAGACGTTGAACTGACGTCTGTGCCCAGTGTGTGTGAATTATTAAAATAGGCCTTCCAGAGCCAGGATAATTTGGCACCATGTTCACCATGAGGACATGTCACTCAACATGAGCTCCATAGGGACCTGTAGGGGTCAGTTAGTACTGTACGTGAGTGGGTGCAGGGTTGGGTAGGTTACTTTTTAAATGTACAGTTACTAGTTACCTGTCCAAAATTGTAATCAGTAACGGAACTTTTGGATTACCCTAACTCAGTAATGTAATCCGATTACTTTCCCCTTAAAAGGCATTAGAAGTAGACAAAAATGAACAATTGAATGACATCTATTGCAGGATAAATCAATCTTAGAGTTTACATAGCTGGCCATAAATGGATGTTGCATTTTACTTTATGGGTTAATAAGTAGGCTTTTTCGAACTCATTGCTTTCTACTTTATTACAGATAATAATACGAATAGGCTATATCTTTACATTAAAAACCAAAGTCTGTCAGATTTCCAGTCACTCCATTTAATTTAATATCTCTTGATCTTCAAGAATAGGACTTGGAAATATAGATTAGCCAAATTGTTTAACTTGAGCATAACCCAAAAACTAAGGACTTATTAGCCTACTCTGTTGTTTATGATTTTGTTGTCATGGAGGACTGATTGGGTTCATTGCTACCAGTTGCTGCTCTTAGGAAATGGCATGTTTTGAGCACAACCGAAAAGTGATATTTACATGTGAAAAATTATTGCCATATGCTACATTTGCTATAGGCCTATTGTTTACGTTTTTGTTGGTGACACTTTAATATCTCGATAGTTTGCAGCTGTTTAAGTCTATCAAAAGGGAGCGAATTTGAGCATGTGTCCGTTAACCTCTAGAGGACCCCTTCCCGCTCTGATCCCGCTAACGGGATTTATTGACAAGATACCATGGCGGGAAATTCAAAACTGCAAGAATCTAATAATTTCAATTTCTCAAACAATCAACTATTTTTCACCATTTGAAAGATAAACATCTCCTAAATCCAACCACATTGTCCGATTTCAAAGAGGCTTTACGGCGAAAGCATAAAGTTAGGTTATGTTAGGAGAGTACATTGAAAATAGCTGTGTGTAATGTTTTGTCAATTCAAAGACAGGCGTCACCAAAAGCAGAAAACCAGCTAAAATTATGCACTAACCTTTGACAATCTTCATCAGATGACACTCCTAGGACATTATGTTATACAATACATGCATTTTTTGTTCCATCAAGTTCATATTTATATCCAAAAACAGCATTTTACAGTGGCGGTGAAATTCAGATTTCTTTTCTCCCTCAAATGCTTCCTGTGAATCAGCGTTACAATTTACAAAATTACTATTCGAAAACATTGGTAAATTATAATATTGTCATTCAAAGAATTATAGATTAACATCTCGTAAATGCTACCGCATTGCCAGATTTCAAAATAACTTTACTGGGAAATCACACTTTGCAATAAACGGGGTGCTATGCTAAGAACAATAGGCTAGGATATACAGGTTAGCACCATCTTGGAACCATCTAATATCAATAATACTATTGTAAATAATCCCTTACCTTTGATTATCTTCATCAGAAGGCACTTCCAGGATCCCAGGTCCACAACAAATGTGGTTTCTTTTGACAAAGTTCATAATTTATGTCCAAATAACTCCAAGTTGTTCCATGTTGTTAGCGCGTTCAGTAGGCTCCTCAAAATGTAGGCCGGGGGGGGGAAAGTCACGACGAAAAGTAAAAAAAAATCTATTTACATTCGTTCAAACATGTCAAACGTTGTTTAGCATCAATCTTTAGGGCCATTTTTAACGTGAAACATCAGTAATATTTCAACCCGACCTCTCCTGTGTCTTGAAAAACGTTTTGAAAAATGTCTCGCCTCACATGAACGCGCATGTGCGCGCAATAATGAAGTGACAACATCCCAGGGACGTCAACTTCCCTTCCTTGTCATCCGGTCTCTGTTCATCATAGACGCTTCAAACAACTTTATAAAGATCGTTGACATCTAGTGGAAGCCGTAGGAAGTGCAAAATGAATCCTTTGTCACTGTGTGATCTATTAGCAATGACTCGAAAATAGTACAGCCACAAAATTCTCATTTCCTGCTTGTATTTTTCTCAGGTTTTTGCCTGCCATATGAGTTTTGTTATACTTACAGACACCATTCAAACAGTTTTAGAAAATTCAGAGTGTTTTCTATCCAAATCTGTTAATAATATGCATATCCTAGCTTCTGAGTTGGTGTAGGAGGCAGTTAAAAATTGGCACATATTTTTTTCAAAATTCTCAATACTGCCCCCTAGCCCCAATTAAGCACATGGATTTTTTTTTTTATCAGCACAAATTAGATTGAGCAAAAAGGAGTTCCACTGGTCGCAAAAACAATGATTGATAGGCAACTTCTTCAATTCAACCATTATTGGGTTAAAATACACATATACATTTGTGAACTGCCATCAACAACAACATCAATCTGTAAGGCGCAAATAGCTAAATGAGAGAGCAGCGGTGTGATTCACATCATTACGCTATAGCTACAGTGCATTCGGAAAATATTCAGACCCTTTGACTTTTTCCACATCTTGTTACATTACAGCCTTATTCAAAAAATTTCTCACAGCAATCTACACATAATACACAATAATGACAAAGCGAAAACAGTTTTTTAGAATTTTTGGCACATTTTTTTAATCTAAAAAACACAAATACCTTATTTACGTAAGTATTCAGACCCTTTGCTATGAGACTTGAAATTGAGCTCAGGTGCATCCTGTTTCCATTGATCATCCTTGAGATGTTTCTACAACTTGATTGGAATCCACCTGTGGTAAAATCAATTGATTGGACATGATTTTGAAAAGCACACACCTGTCCACATAAGGTCCCACAGTTGACAGTGCATGTCAGAATAAAAACCAAGCCATGAGGTCGAAGGAATTCTCCGTAGAGCTCCGGAACAGGATCGTTTCGAGGCACAAATATTTTTGCAACATTGAAGGTCCCCAAAAACACAGTGACCCCCATCATTCTTAAATGGAATAAGTTTGGAACTACCAAGACTCATCCTAGAGCTGGCCGCCCTGCCAAACTGAGCAATCAGGGGAGAAGGGCCTTGGTCAGAAAGGTGACCAAGAACCCGATGGTCACTGTTGAGACTTCTAGCTCACTCAGGAAAATAAAAATAAAAAAAATATATATATATATAAATAGATAAAAGATAATTAAATTGGCAACGAGTGATTTCTTTAAGTTTCTCAGATGCTCAGATATGTTACGTTATGTGCGCATGCACAGCTTCACTAGAGACTTAAATTACAGCACCTGGTAATCACTTCACCGTAGACAATCATCAGGAGCACACAGCCCGTTGGTATGTAACTGCGAACTACTGCACTGTAAATGGTGGTTTCTTCCCTGTCTTCTCTCTGGCGGTGACGAGAATGATGAAGAACTATTGGCTACGTTTCTGCACTGCGGAGGCCCGTCGGAGGCTTGACCACTTTGGCCAGTCACAATGTTGAAAAAAAAAACGAATTCATAGTGTGTCTGCCTTGATGTTCATAAAACTCCACGGACCCGCTCTCTACTCTTGCACAGTGGAACCCAGAATGATGTGTGACCATTTGGTTAAGGCGACACTGTTCTGCCGAGGACTCCCAAACCAGAGTGGGCACCGCAAAGCCCAAGGAGCCTGACCCTCTCTGGAAGTTGCTGTAGCCCTGCTTGGGATATTTAGCCCACGTCGGCGATTGGCCCATTCTAGCTTGCTATGTCAGGGTGGGCAATTGGAAATGTGAACTGGACGAAGTTGGAAGTAATTTTGCATTTAGGTTATAGTTTATTGAGATCTATGAATACACCACATCAAAAGCTTGATTTTATGGCTGTTTTAAAATAATTAGTAATGATTTATGTTCACTACTGTACTTGGTCAATTGATTTGATAGCATGTTTAATCTATGCAAATACATTCTATAAATTGATAGTTCCCCTCTATGTTTTCTTAAATTCTGTAATAGGGCATATTTCAACCATGTGTTCAATCTAATGAAATCAAAGTTTATTTATGATACAGTGTGTCAACTATACAATACAATGAAATAAAACTCTCCTCGCAATATATTAAGCTACACTGAACAAAAATATAAACGCAACATGTAAAATGTTGGTCCCATGTTTCATGAGTTGAAATAAAAGATCCCAGGAATTTTCCATACACACAAAAAGCATATTTCTCTCACATTTTGTTCACTAATTTGTTTACATTCCTGTTAGTGAGCATTTCTCCTTTGTCAACATAATGATTAAACAGCATGATCATTACACACACCTTGTCCTGCGGACAATAACATGCCACTAAATGTGCAGTTTTGTCACACAACACAATGTCACAGATGTCTCATGTTTTGAGGGTGCATGCAATTGGCATGTCCACCAGAGCTGTTGCCAGATAATTGAATGTTCATTTCCCTCCAATGTCGTTTTTGAGAATTTGGAGGTACCTCCAACCGACTTCACAACCGCAGACAACGTGTAACCACGCCAGCCCAGGACTTCCACATCCGGCTTCTTCACCTGCGGGATCCTCTGAGACCAGCCACCCGGACAGCTGATGAAACTGTGGGTTTGCACAACCAAAGAATTTCTGTACATACTGTTCCGAAATCATCTCAGAGAAGCTTATATGCGTGCTCGTCATCCTCACTAGGGTCTTGACCTGACTGCTGTTCGGCGTCGTAACCGACTTCAATGGGCAAATGCTCACCTTCGACGGCCACTGGCACGCTGGAGAAGTGTGCTCTTCACGGTAAGGGCGTGGATCAGAAAACCAGTCAGTATCTGGTGTTACCACAAATGGCTACATTTGTCAGTACAAACTTTGATTGAGGAAATTATGACCTAAGAAAATAGCACTGTACCTCTGGTCATCAAAGTGGTCTCGGACTTGTGGTCAGACTCGCTCAGGCAGAACAAACTTAAACTCACGCCTTTTTCCCAAAGCTGATTTAAAAGTTATTGAGAAAACAGAAAGTCATAATCATACATTTTTGTATTGGTCCTCTGTGGGAATCAAATTCACAACCCTGGCGTTGCAAGCACCATGCTCGATCAACTGAGCCACACGAGACCGCATAATGGATTACATGTCATGGAGTTAGTATGCTACAAGGCTAGGGGTCAATGGTTACATAATCCGTAACAACCCCATAAGATTTTGTGTTCTTATAAAGGTATCCTCTTGACCCCTCCTCATCCCTTCCTCTTCTCCGTTCTTCCCCCTCCCCGAGTTAAACAAGATGTAGTACAATAGCAGGAGAACAAACGCACATCCAGGTACTTTTTGCACGCGCTGGATTTGTAGGTGAATCCATGAAAAATGTAAATAAAAACGCTGCACACTGCTGCTCATCAGACTGAAGGGCCGAAACGTTGTTATATTAAAGTCATCTGGGAGCATGAGCAGCAGTGTGCGGCACTAAGCCCATGAGCAGCAGCCTTGTAACACTAAGCCCATGACTTCAGGGCCAGGGACACATCCATAACCCTAACCCCACTGACAGACAGGTAAGGGTCAAGGATGGGTGTAGCACTGAGATATTATACTGTGAACTGCTCAAGCCCAATCATAGTCCAAATAAATGCTACAAAAACATCTGCTTTAAAATGTGAATAGAAGTGCTAGTGAGTCATGTGAGATTATTTGAGATGTAGCACTATGTGGCTCTGGTCAAAAGTAGTGCATTCTATAGGTCGTTATCACTAAAACATCGCAATAAGGTGCAGAGTGTTCAATTTGCCTGCTGGGGGCAAGGAGACCCCCAGCTCTGCTAAAATCCTTGACAACTGCGTGCCGTTTTCAAGGGATTGTTAAATAAATGTTAACTGTTTGGTTGTAAATGCATCACCTCTTGAAGAGCGTAGTCAGTATATTTTGTCCCCCTTCACGATTATTCCATGCAAAACAATTGAGCACATTTAGCTCTATCATCAGAGTTAAACAGCAAGTAACTGCCTGCTTTTCATGATCAGTAAACATCAATTGATCATGTCACTTCAGATACGTCAGGGTAGCCTCACAATATTTGTTAATATTGGCAACCATTAATTGGATATTTGAGTGATATAACAAAAAGTAAACTACTGACAAGTATGAGTGGTTTAGGTTAATTTCCCGTCCTTTGTGGGCAGTGGCGGTTCTAGACCATTTCAACTGGGGGGGCCAAGCTGGGGCCAGTTGTACTGTTAGACGTTATTGTTGTCATATCGTTTTCTTCACTGCATTGCAGGTATTATCCTTCCCCAAGATGGCATAGCAGTCAGACGTCCTTTGTCCTCCTCTTGTCGTGTCCCGTGTATATATATATTTACATATTTTCTTTACATATCTTTTTACATATTTTTTTCTAAAAACTCAACATCCAAACACTCTCCTGCAACCCGCCTCATCAATTTAAAAAAAAAAAGTATTATTTACCTCAAATCTGAAATCCACAACAGAAGCTAGCCAGAGGTTAGCTAACGTTGGAGTTTAGCTAGCCAGCCGGAGCTAGCCAGCTGAAGAGTTCCATCAGCCACTCCTGGGCTACAATCACCTATCCGGACCCGTTTTACTGCCGATGCGGAGCCCCATCGGGCCTTCACGACTGGACTACCGACGTTATCTGCCCGAGGGAGTTATCCAACTGGCCCCTCCGTCGCGACGTAACCCGAACGCCCATCTGCGGCCCGCTAATCGTTAGCTGTCTTATCGGCTGCTATCTGAATAGGTCTATCGGACAATTTTCTTGGGCCACTATAACTATAACTATTTTGCCAATTGAACTGGTCCCCCCCTACCACACGGAACCCTACTAATCTACAGACGGGAACGCACGAGGTGGCTAAAAACAGACCTCCCTCCATCTTCTACCAGCTTGCTACCTATGGCTCGGCTAGCTGTCTAATTCTCACTGGAGCCTTTGATCACTCGGCTAAGCATGCCTCTCCTTAATGTCAATATGCCTTGTCCATTGCTGTTCTGGTTAGTGTTTATTGGCTTATTTCACTGTAGAGCCTCTAGCCCTGCTCATTATACCTTATCCAAACTTTCAGTTCCTCCACCCACACATGCTATGACATCTTCTGGTTTCAATGATGTTTCTAGAGTCAATATCTCTCTCATCATCACTCAATGCCTAGGTTTACCTCCACTGTATTCACATCCTACCATACCTTTGTCTGTACATTATACCTTGAAACTATTTTATCGCCCCCAGAAACCTGCTCCTTTTACTCTCTATTCCGGACGTCACAGACGACCAATCCTCATAGCTTTTAGCCGTACCCTTATCCTCCTCCTCCTCTGTTCCTCTGGTGATGTAGAGGTAAATCCAGGCCCTGAAGTGCCTAGCTCCACTCCTATTCCCCAGGCGCTCTCTTTTGATGACTTCTGTAACCGTAATAGCCTTGGTTTCATGCATGTTAACATTAGAAGCCTCCTCCCTAAGTTTGTTTTATTCACTGCTTTAGCACACTCTGCCAATCCGGATGTCTTAGCCGTGTCTGAATCCTGGCTTAGGAAGTCCACCAAAATCTCTGAAATCTTCATCCCTAACTACAACATTTTCAGACAAGATAGAACGGCCAAAGGGGGCGGTGTTGCAATCTACTGCAGAGATAGCCTGCAGAGTTCTGTCCTACTATCCAGGTCTGTACCCAAACAATTTGAACTTCTACTTTTAAAAATCCATCTTTCTAAAAACAAGTCTCTCACCGTTGCCGCCTGCTATAGACCACCCTCGGCCCCCAGCTGTACTCTGGACACCATATGTGAACTGATTGCCCCCCATCTATCTTCAGAGCTCATGCTGCTAGGTGACCTAAACTGGGACATGCTTAACACCCCAGCCATCCTACAATCCAAGCTTGATGGCCTCAATCTCATACAAATTATTAATGAACCCACCAGGTACCACCCCAAAGCCGTAAACACGGGCACCCTCATAGATATCATCCTAACCAACTTGCCCTCTAAATACATGTTTTCAACCAAGATCTCAGCAATCACTGCCTCATTGCCTGCATCCGTAATGGGTCAGCGGTCAAACGACCTCCACTCATCACTGTCAAACACTCCCTGAAACATTTCAGCAAGCAAGCCTTTCTAATCGACCTGGCCCGGGTATCCTGGAAGGATATTGACCTCATCCCGTCAGTAGAGGATGCCTGGTTATTTTTATTAAATGCCTTCCTCTCCATCTTAAATAAGCATGCCCCATTCAAGAAATGTAGAACCAGGAACAGATATAGCCCTCGGTTCTCTCCAGACCTGACTGCCTTTAACCAACACAAAAACATCCTGTGGCGTTCTGCATTAGCATCGAACAGCCCCCGTGATATGCAACTTTTCAGGGAAGTTAGAAACCAATATACACAGGCAGTTAGAAAAGCCAAGGCTAGCTTTTTCAAGCAGAAATTTGCTTCCTGCAACACAAACTCAAAAAAGTTCTGGGGCACTGTAAAGTCCATGGAGAATAAGAACACCTCCTCCCAGCTGCCCACTACACTGAGGATAGTAAACTCTATCACCACCGATAAACCCACTATAATTGAGAATTTCAATAAGCATTTTTCTACGGCTGGCCATGCTTTCCACCTGGCTACCCCTACCGCAGTCAACAGCACTGCACCCCCCACAGCTACTCGCCCAAGCCTTCCCCATTTCTCCTTCTCCCAAATCCATTCAGCTGATGTTCTGAAAGAGCTGCAAAATCTGGACCCCTACAAATCAGCCGGGCTAGACAATCTGGACCCTTTCTTTCTAAAATTATCTGCCAAAATTGTTGCAACCCCTATTACTAGCCTGTTCAAACTCTCTTTCGTGTCGTCTGAGATTCCCAAAGATTGGAAAGCAGCTGCTGTCATCCCCCTCTTCAAAGGAGGGGACACTCTTGACCCAAACTGCTACAGACCTATATCTATCCTACCATGCCTTTCTAAGGTCTTTGAAAGCCAAGTCAACAAACAGATTACCGACCATTTCGAATCCCACCGCACCTTCTCCGCTAATCAATCTGGTTTCAGAGCTGGTCATGGGTGCACCTCAGCCATGCTCAAGGTCCTAAACGATATCGTAACCGCCATCGATAAGAAACAATACTGTGCTGCCGTATTCGTTGACCTGGCCAAAGCTTTCGACTCTGTCAATCACCACATCCTCATCGGCAGACTCAATAGCCTTGGTTTCTCAAATGATTGCCTCGCTTGGTTCACCAACTACTTCTCTGATAGAGTTCAGTGTGTCAAATCGGAGGGCCTGTTGTCTCTGGCAGTCTCTATGGGGGTGCCACAGGGTTCAATTCTTGGGCCAACTCTTTTCTCTGTATACATCAATGATGTCGCTCTTGCTTCTGGTGAGTCTCTGATCCACCTCTACGCAGACGACACCATTCTGTATACTTCTGGCCCTTCTTTGGACACTGTGTTAACAACCCTCCAGACGAGCTTCAATGCCATACAACTCCTTCCGTGGTCTCCAACTGCTCTTAAATACAAGTAAAACTAAATGCATGCTCTTCAACCGATCGCTGCCTGCACCTGCCCGCCTGTCCAGCATCACTACACTGGACGGTTCTGACTTAGAATATGTGTACAACTACAAATACCTATGTGTCTGGTTAGACTGTAAACTCTCCTTCCAGACTCACATCAAACATCTCCAATCCAAAGTTAAATCTAGAATTGGCTTCCTATTTCGCAACAAAGCATCCTTTACTCATGCTGCCAAACATACCCTCGTAAAACTGACCATCCTACCGATCCTCGACTTCGGCGATGTAATTTACAAAATAGCCTCCAATACCCTACTCAACAAACTGGATGCAGTCTATCACAGTGCCATTCGTTTTGTCACCAAAGCCCCATATACTACCCACCACTGCTACGTGTACGCTCTCGTTGGCTGGCCCTCGCTTCATACTCATCTCCAAACCCACTGGCTCCAGGTCATCTACAAGACCCTGCTAGGTAAAGTCCCCCCTTTTCTCCGCTCACAGGTCACCATAGCAGCGCCCACCAGTAGCACGCGCTCCAGCAGGTATATCTCTCTGGTCACCCCCAAAGCCAATTCCTCCTTTGGCTGTCTCTCCTTCCAGTTCTCTGCTGCCAATGACTGGAATGAACTACAAAAATCTCTGAAACTGGAAACACTTATCTCCCTCACTAGCTTTAAGCACCAGCTGTCAGAGCAGCTCACAGATCACTGCACCTGTACATAGCCCATCTATAATTTAGGCCAAACAACTACCTCTACCCCTACGGTATTTATTTATTTATTTATTTTGCTCCTTTGCACCCCATTATTTCTATTCTACTTTGCACTTTCTTCAACTACAAATCTACCATTCCAGTGTTTTACTTGCTATATTGTATTTACTTTGCCACCATGGCCTTTTTGCCTTTACCTCCCTTATCTCACCTCATTTGCTCACATTGTATATAGACTTATTTTTCTACTGTATTATTGACTGTATGTTTCTTTTTACTCCATGTGTAACTCTGTATTGTTGTCAAACTGCTTTGCTTTATCTTGGCCAGGTCACAATTGTAAATGAGAACTTGTTCTCAACTAGCCTACCTGGTTAAATAAAGGTGAAAAAAAAAACATGTTCATAATCTTTAGTGTTCCACGTTGCCACTGTCTAATAAAGAATGTAAAAAAAGAACGCTAGCAAAAATGTGTTATGTAAAAATTATTTCATACTCCACATTTAGGGGTGCCACAAGGGGGTTCAAAATTGTTGCCCCCCCCCAGAACCGCCCCTGTTGGTGGGCTCTGCCTGTCAAGCAGCAGAAAGGTTCATTTGCCGATGTACTGGTAGCTGATTATGTTTACTTTGCAAGATACCGGTAGAAACCTTGTACTGTTGGCTAAACATAGTGGTAAGTAGACATAATGCACTTTCTTCTCCAACCAACGAAGGCCTACCTAGTGAAGTTAGCTGATCATATCCCCTTTTCAACATTGCTGTTTAATCATGATTACTGCTGACATACATAATAGGCTACATTGATTGATGAACCACGTCAAATTGGCTAGCTAGTTAATAACAGATTATGTCAATATGGTAAGTTAACAAACTAGCTTTAAGGGTATAAACTACCGGTAGATGGCTATATTTGCTTGCCATCTATAGTGGTGATGACAGTAGTCCGACAGACAACTTTACAATACCAGGACGAGGACTTTCTCTTTCCAAAAGCCTAATCTCTGATGAAGCAAGCTAAATGGCACAGGTTGTTTGCTTAGCTAGCTAGCTAGCTACATGCCAAATGGATAGACTACCCTCACGTATCTGAAAATACAGAGTGGAATAATGGGAAATGTGTAGTTCTGACTATGCTCTTCAAGAGGTGATGATATTAAAACCAAATATTTATTGAATAATCCCTTGAAAACGACACGTAGTTGTCAATGGGGGGTCTCCTTGGCTCAACTCAAATGCTCTACACTCTATTGCTTTATTGATAATGACCTATAGGGAGCAGAGTGTCATGTGAGATGTCCCCCCTTCCTTGTCATACTTTAGCCATAATGAACAGAACATGTAGACCGTCTTACAGTCTGTAGCCATAATGAGTCGTCAGTTAGACTGAGACAGAGATGTCTGGGAAATACTGTAAGCACCCTTATAAATCAGACAATCTTCTGAATTATTCAATACATTCTAACCCTGAGGAGATCTGGAGAGGGATGGAGAGATGGAGATGGAGAGAGGGAAATGGAGATGGGAGGGATAGAAATATATAAATGTGCCCCCATTAGAACCCAAGTTACTGAGAGGGATGGAGAGAAGGGGAGTGAGAGAGAGGGAGGGAGGGAGGGATGGTGAGAAGGGGGAAGTCAGAGAGAAGGAGAGCTGGGTGCTTTGGCATCGACTCTGGGATTTGCAATATGGTGTTTTTTTTTTTTAAGTGTTACTCCCCCTTCCTCCGCCTCCCTCATGTCCCCCAATAACCTTGGTCTCTTCTAACACAAGACAATTAGAATATGCACAACTATATCTTCCTCTCTCTCTATATTCTGCCCTACAAATGCAAAATGCAGTAATTCTGTTAGTTTTTTACTGCAAAATCAGACTTTTTTTATGTCTAGACTGACAGCAATTTCTGATACTCCACTATATGTTCTGATCAACTGGCTTGTTCTAGTGTCAGGAAACGAAATGCCACAATCAGATAATATACTTGCCCATTACAACAGATCAAAGATTTTTTATCAAATTCGTAGTTACTGTGTTTTGTCTTTGTAGGGCAGTCTTCCTGTCTCTTGTTATCCCTCCCTCTCCCTCTTTCCCTCTCCCTCTTTCCCTCTCTCTCCCCTGGGTTTAGCTGATATAGGGGTGTAAAGTTATAATGGACGGAGTGTGGGGGTTACTAAGATGATAGCTTGTGAACATCAGCCTTGTTGAGTTCAAATTTTGACCTATGGGTGTGGCTGTTGGGGCCCACCTGAGCACAGACACATTACAATATCTCTCTCTCTTTCCTTTCCCCCCTTTCCCCCCTCTGTTTTTTCCTTTCACTCCACAGGTTTTTCCATCCTTCTGGCATGCTAGCTCACCTTCCAGGGTTGTCATGGTGACAGTAAAAAAAAATCAGGAGCTTCTCTTACAGGTTTATTCCTCCCTCCCTCCCTCTCCTCTTTGTTATGGCCTATTTCTCTCCCTCTCTTTCTCTCCTTTCTCGCTCTCCATCCACCCAGTGGTGGTGTATGCCCTCGTGGCTTAGGGCTAGCTCAGTGAAGTGTGTATGCGTCTCTGGGTTTACTCAGTGAAGTGTGTGTAGCGGTTTCACGCTCTGCTCGCTGTGTAAAGCTATCTGTATTTCTGTCAGGGAGATGCAGGCCGCCTCGCCTCACACCCCACAGTACAGTAGAGGAGAGTAGATGGGGAACCCTGAGAGAGAGAGAGAGAGAGAGAGAGAGAGAGAATTCAGGGAGAGAGAGAGAATTCAGGGAGAGAGATACCAGAAACTCAGAGAGGGAACCTAGCCATATTATTCTCCTGGCCCCCATGAACTCATCACAACCTAGCTAAGATTCCCGAACCCTCCTTGCCTTACACTTTGTACTCACACCAGCATTGGTTCTACTTCATACCTTTCAGACCGTCAGTACGGTTGGAAGTATGGATTATGTCCCTCGCGCTCCTCGCAGTTCGAGTAAAAATAACAACAAAGTCAAGCCGGTGAAGTGACAGCGTGGGAGGACGTGCTCCCGCGGTTCATATAAAACCAGATTTCTTCTCGCAAAGTTGGCTCAGTATATCGTGCAAGTTGTCTGCTCCGCGGCTCCCGTTTTTCAGATTCCCAAGTCCCGGTAGGGTAAGCTAAACTCTGTGTGAGTTGTGTGTACTGTCCGTCTGTCACCAACAGCCTGTGACCTGTGGGTCAGAGTGCGAAATTCGCCCTCCGAGGCCATGTGACAGCTCTCCCCTACCTATCCCTTTTATCACAGGATAGCAGGCTTCCTTGTCTTGTTCTGACTTAGCACACCAACAAGTGTGTGTGTGTTGGACACTGTACTCCGGTGCTAACCTTGTCAAGATATCCTCCACTGCTGTGCTCATTATCGAGGCCACCGGGAACTAGTCGCCCTTCGACTATTTAAAACTCGAACGGGTCACTTCCCTAGATAACCATGCCTAGGAAGGTTGTTAGCCTAGCCAGCTATAAAACGTGAGATTCGGATTTCCTCCCCCTGGTATTCCCTCTCCTCTGGTATTACTAGCATGCTAAAAGCTAGCTAGCTAGCTAGGTTACCAACTCAACCTACAGTAGCTGCCACTGTGTGTCGTCAGCTAGGTTACCAATTCCACCTTAGCTGGCACTGTGTGTTGTCAGCTTGGCTTAAGACGGCCATTCGTGTGTGTTTCGCATAAATAAGCCACCTGTTCCATCCTTCTGGTCATAGCATGCTGTACAGCTCCCGCCAGACTATTCATTATTGTAGCTCTCTACTCTTACTGTGTATTGTGGTAGCTGTTGTATACAGTCTCCGGTTACTATTACATTCATTAATTGATGAATCAGTATGTTGCATAACAAATATTTTTTTCTTTATATTTTAATTCATTTTCTTCACATTCTGATCTGAGAGAACACTACATCACCAGGATGTTGGGCATGCAGGGCTGCTCCTCTTGTGGAGCTGAACTACAAGTAGAAGATGGTCATGACTTGTGCCCTGCCTGCCTAGGTGTTGGTCACTTGCGTGAGGCCCTTTCTGACCCCTGCATTAACTGTGCCGTCCTGCCTGTGAAGGTGAGGGAAGTGCAGCTAGCCAGAGTTGAGGGCCTGTTTTTCACAGATTATTTACCAGCGTCCTCCGTTATTCGCCAGGACCCACCCAGGGTCATCAAAAGAGGGAAAGCCTACCAAACCGATGGCGCCCCACGGTGAAAAGGTACAAAAATAAGAGCCTAACTCGGAAGGTCGATTTCTTATCCTCTGAGATAGAGCAGTTAAAAATGCTTTCCTTCAAGCCCCATGAGTCGGGTCCCTTTAGCACACCCTCCAGCATGGGGGACGCAACAGAGAACTCAGATAGCCAGTATGATGACCTGCTGGTTCCGAAGAAAGACGTAAGCTTCCGTCCAGTTCTGGATTTAAAATGGTTCAATGTTTTCCTATGTTGTCGACGTCCTCCAGTCCGTAGCAGCAGGGGAATGGTTCACGTCGCCAGGACCCACCCAGGGCCACCAAAAGAGGGAAAGCCCACAAAACTGATGGCGCCCCCCGGTAAAAAACATTCTCCAGACCGTAGCTGCATGGGAATGGTTCACGTCCCTGGACTTAAAAGATACTTACTTTCACGTTCCTGTGTTACCGGAGCACAGGCACACCAGTTTGCGGTATTACCCTTCAGTCTCTCCCTGGCTCCTTGCGTCTTCACAAGATGTGTGAACGCAGCCCTGAGCTACCTCCACTTACAGGGGATCAAGATCCTTCCTTACCTCGACGACTGGCTCATCTGCGCCCCCTTTCGCGAGTGTGCGGCTGAGAGCACAGAGCTGACACTTGACCCACGTCACTGCACTGGGTCTTACCGTGAACAATGAAAAGAGCAATTTCAACTCCCGCACTATGAGGGCAGGTATAACACCTCAGTGTGTGGACAGCACTCTTCTTCTTCTGCAGCAATTCCAGTTGAATGCATTGGTGAAGGTATGAACGTTCCAACAACTGATGGGCATGCTCGCGGTGGCCTCTGCGGTGACACCGTTAGGCCTGCTTTCTTTAAGGCCACTACAAGTGTGGTTCGACGACCTCCACTTGGACCCCAAGTGGGACAGAAACACCGAAATACAGGTGACAAGAGCGTGCTACTCTACTCTGTGGCCGTGGAGCAAGAGAGCCTTCCTGACTACAGGTGTCCCTCTCGGATCAATTCCGGCAAGGCGGTAAGTAATGACGACCTACGCTTCATTAACAGGCTGGGGAGCAGTGTGGCAACACAGGTCTGTACGGGGAGAGTGATGCCCCCGCTGGAAGAAAGAGCACATCAACATGCTAAAACTTCAGACAGTTTACCTAGCCCTGAATCACTTTCTGCCGGTTCTCAAACACAAACATGTCCTGACACGATCAGACAATACATCGACAGTGTTCTACATCAACCATCAAGGGGGAACGAGGTCTATACGGTCCCTACAGGTGGCCCAACAACTCTTGATATGGTCCCTACC
Organism: Salmo trutta; assembly: GCF_901001165.1. Taxonomy (NCBI): domain Eukaryota; kingdom Metazoa; phylum Chordata; class Actinopteri; order Salmoniformes; family Salmonidae; genus Salmo; species Salmo trutta. The sequence goes on from NC_042966.1 coordinate 17,593,757, forward strand.
ACATCTGGTCTTCCTACGAGCCATTCATCTCCCTGGCAAGGTGAACGAGGTGGCAGAGTTCTTGGCGCGACAGAAACCGCCCCCGGGGGAATGGAGACTTCACCCCCAAGTAGTGACGATGATATGGCAGCGGTTCGGAACAGCACACGTGGACCTGTTCGCCTCAGAGCAAACATCCCACTGCTCCCTCTAGTTCACTCTGGCAGAGTCCAAGAGCCCCCTGGGCATGGACGCTTTAGCTCACACATGGCCAGAGGTCCTACTGTCTGCTTTCCCTCCGGCTCCCCTGATCTTAGCAACGCTGCACAGGGCCTCTCAGGCTCAGCACAGACTGATGCTTGTAGCCCCCAGATGGCCAACAAGACCCTGGTTTCCAACCCTCCTAAGTCATCTGGAGGGAGAGGCATGGCAGCCCCCTCACAGACAGGATCTGCTCTCACAGTTGGATGGCAGGATATGGCAACCCAGCCCAGACCAACTACAGCTATGGGTGTGGACTCTGAAGAGCCCGACCCTCTACTGATCGTTCTCAAGATTGTACAAGGTCAATGTCGCATCCTGCCACACCATGGGCTCTGTCGTTCTTTCCAGTGGCACTGGTGCATTAATCAGAGGTTAGTAGTGCTATTCCTTGTGACCTTGTTGGTATGAGTCATCCATACTTTCAACCGTACTGACTGTCTGAAAGGTATGAAGTAGAACGGAAGTTACGAATGTAACTATGGTTCTACGAATACCTGGAAGACCGTCGGTACTTTCCTGTCGCTCTGAATCGTTTGGGCGAGAAGATTCTCTGAAACAGTGCGTGGTCTGTCGTCTGGTTTTTTATGAACCGCGGGAGCACGTTCTCCCACGCTGTCACGTCACCGGCTTGACTTTGTTGTTATTTTTACTCGACCTGCGAGGAGCGCGAGGGACATAATTCATACTTCCAACCGTACTGACGGTCTGACAGGTATGAAGTAGAACCATAGTTACATTCGTAACTTCCGGTCTGCCTATCATCTGAAAAACACATACCACAAATATCGCAGGAAAAGAGTTAAGAGAATTTTCAGTGGTTGATTGTATTTTCTGACACGTTTCTTGTCACAGAAAAATGCAGATGATTTTCCAGGGAACTTAGAAGAGTCATACGAGGCCGAAATGCTATTGCAGATTCTCGAAGGAAAGTGTTGTGTAATCAGAATAAGAAGCTAGAGCAGAGAAAGAGAGAGAAGGTGCTAATGGGACCCATAGAGGTGATGAGATGTTGACTTGTGGAGACAAAGCTTTGCTAGCTGGCTCACTGAGCTGACAGCCTTTCTACTGGCATGACAGATCAGAGAGAGGGGGGCAGGAGAGAGGGGATGAGAGAGGGGGATAGAGAGAGAGAGGGGAGAGAAAGAGAGAGGGGGGAGGGGGGTAGAGAGAGAGAGAATGAGACAGAGGTGGCAAGAGGGGTAGAGAGAAAGAGGGAGAGAGAGGAAGAGAAGGAGTATATGGAGTGAGATACACAATTATGGAGATTGGAGTGGTTGAGAGGGATAAAAAAACATGATGTGAGTGTGTCATACATTTCAGTGTGTGTGTGTGTGTGTGTGTCCCAAGGTGAGTCACCCATCCAGCAGTGACAGAGACTAAATTAGTGTGTGATGACTGACCAGTGTAGCGAGAGCAGTTCTACTAATGACTGACCGTAACACACTCAGCCCACAGCCATCGCTGGCCTTTAGCAAGTGTAGCCTAGGTCAAGTGCACAATTCAAGACTGCCTTTTCCCGCTGAAATAAAGCCCAGGTATTAGGTCAGTGTTCAGGTCTCGGTCCCGGGTTACCTCTTGGATTTAGGCCGATACCTTTATCCATTGATGTGTGCAGTATGCTTAAAGCTTGATCCAGATGAATACATCTTGAATTGTGTGGGTGGTACGGAAGTATTCTGTGTATTTCAAGGTGTTTCATCAGCCAGTTTGTACAGTAGGTATGTTAACATGCAGAATATACTGTATCAGCAGGGCTGTAGGTAGACAATCTTATTTATTTTCAGACCGTATAATCCTCCCACCCACCATGCGTTCATATCTCACATTCTCTGTTTATATCTACTTTACTGCTACAGAATACCACCTCACCGTCTGAAAAACGTTTTCGTATTTGTCAAATCTCACACACACACACACACAAAACATGCGCATACGCACGCACACACACCCCCCAAACACATACCCACCTCCCACCCCCACACACACTCTCGTGTGAGTAGAGTAGAGCAGCCATCCATATAGCCTCATAACGCCTTATATATATTCTTCTATATTCCCCGGGGCGTTGTAGTGTGTCTCATATATGAAGCCGTTGAGCAGGAGGGAGTAGGTGTGTGCGCACGTGCGTTCATGAATACTGTCATTTGTGCTTGTAGACGTGTGTGTGCGAGTGTGTGTTTAGCCGTGTCTTTATGTGTAGATGCTACTAGGAATTTGACAGACTTCCACCATAGACTTCCACCATTCATAGACTTCCACCTGAATACACAATGCAGCTGCTCTGCTGCCAGCAATACTGAAATTCCACCTCGCAAGGTTTGCATTTCACCACCTTCTCATTTAACTTCTCAAAGTATTGGCATACGGGACTTCGCTGCTGTTGCTTGCCTTTCTCTGCCATTTTTCCAACTGTTAACGACAATGACATAGTGGTGGAGAGTTGACTCCAAAATTATTTATTCCTTGACTCCTTGCACGTCGGCTACCGGTGTCGACTCCTATTTCTGAGTGTCAAGATTTGATTCCGCTAGGAATCGGCTCCTTGACTCCTAGGATTCAGTATTTTTGGAGCGGAGGAAATGGATTACTTTCCGTACTTCCGAGAAAACAAACACTCACATCTTTCATAGCGGGATATCTAGGGACGGCGAGAGAGGGGAGGGTCACGGTATAGGCAGGTCGGCCACCAGGCCACCAACAGAGTCAGAACCATGCACTAGGCCTATCTATCGGTAATCAAAAGCTGTATCTCGCAATGGAATGCTGCATCTCAAATGTATTGGCTTGCAATGTCTTGCAACTTCAGCAAAGCAGGGCATATCATCAGACCGAAAACTGAACACATACTCGCATCATTAGCGAAGAGAAAGAGCAAGCGAGCCAGCGCGAGGGAGAGAGAGGAGGGGGCAGGCAGAAAGAAATGTGTTCATATGTCTTGGTAATCTGTATCTCTCAATGTCTTGTCTTGCATACCTTGCAAATTCACCAAAGTATCCTATAGTTCGCCAAAGTATCCTAAAGTTCAACGATCCCAATTTCGTTGAAATGTTCTAACGTTTAAACGTTCACACCCCTAGATGCTAATCTATTTGTGTATGAGATCTCCATTTCTGCATTCCACCGCTCACAACAATATAAACAGATGATGCAGCAGCTGTTTTATCATTAATGAGTAGAGAGAGAGAGAGAGAGAGAGAGAGAGAGACAGAGAGACAGATATAGAGAAACAGATAATGGGAGAGACGGATAAAGCGATAGAGATATGAGTTAAATGAACATGAAGATTCGTCTTAAAGAGATACTTGCACAGTGATTTAAAGGATTGCTTCTCTGGGGGAATATTGTGTGTGTGCATGTATATGTGTATTTGTGCATACATGTGAATGCGTGCTGTGTGGACATGTTTAACTATACTTGTGGGGACCAGAAGTCCCAAAAAGAATAGTAAACGAAAAAAAATTGACCAACTGGGGACATTTTGTTAGTCCACAGAAGGTCAAATGCTATTTCTAGGGGGTTTAATGTTAGGGTTAGAATTAGGTTCAGGGTTAGGAGCTAAGGTTAGTTTTAGGGTTAGGGTTAGGAGCAATGTTCCCTCAGGACTGTCGCGCAGAAGAAATATCAGCCCGCGCAGAGAAGCACTAGATTGAACTTCACTCAACTTTCTAGTTTTCCCCTTTGTGATTTGTGATTGAATCAATACAATATTAGCCACTTCCATTGCAACATACCGAAACAAAACAAACTAGGCAAGAGATTTTCTTGTAAGCAGAGCGCATTGGAGTAGGATTCTTTCTATTGCATTGACAGGCACGACTCAGGCCCATACTCTACATAGACAATAACCAATCAGAGCATCAGTATCCCTATATGGAAATAGACCATTGCCATATTTCACTTTGAACTGGACTATGTCTACAGCATGAGTGGTCACGAGTAGATGCAATTGTTTTGAGATCAAAGCAAGAGCTGCATGTAGCCATGTGTGAACATTTGTTCATATTCTTTGCCACTAAGTGAGCTCTTCCTACAAGAGCACAAAACGTCTGCATTTTTAGACATCTTTGAAAAGCAAGTCAGGTAAAGAGCTTTTTTTATGTCTTAAAGGGGCAGTGTTGTATTTTGAGACAGGCTTTAACAAGCTAAGTAGCCAATAGGCAGAGCATTGCATAATTTGTCTGATTCTCTGTAATAATGCTATGAGAATAACAATTAATTTATAAGTGGTGTCTTGCATCAAACAACAACATTTTCAGTCACCTCCTTGTCTGAAGGACAAGTGGATAAACAGGTTAATGTCAATTCCTACATGTTTATTTCAAAAGTCTCATGGAATGTAGGCCTACATTGAACACCACGCATTGGCTGCTGTAGGCTGAATGATAGAACAGCTATTTCCATGTTAAAATGTTATGAGATGCATTTTTAGAAAAAAGAAACGCACACCTATAAAGGCGAGGTGCTGGCTAGCGGAGCAGAACACTAGAAAATAAAGGAAAGCCGCACACTCTAAGAGCTCAGATGCAAAAATTTTAATAACCAACGTTTCGACAGCTAAGCTGTCTTCATCAGGGTATCATCACAAACACTGAGAGATGAGTCATTTATATAGTGTCAAGAGACACACAGGTGTTTGTAATCATGATTACAAACACCTGTGTGTCTCTTGACACTATATAAATGACTCATCTCTCAGTGTTTGTGATGATACCCTGATGAAGACAGCTTAGCTGTCGAAACGTTGGTTATTAAAATTTTTGCATCTGAGCTCTTAGAGTGTGCGGCTTTCCTTTATTTTCTAATGAGATGCATTTTTGCCATATATTTGTTTATGGTAGGTCACTCTGGTAGGCCTACATTATGACCAAATAGCCACAGTAGCCTACTTGGCCACTGTTAAAACTGTAACTTAAAGTGGGTACAGCCTCAGTGTTCACAGTAAAGTTGTTGCACAGAATTTTCACAATGTTCAGGTTTGTGCTCAGCAGACCTGGAACTTGCTCAGTGCCGAACAAAATTAGAGGGAACATTGGTTAGGAGCTGGGGTTAGGTTTAGGGTAAAGGTTAGGTTTTGGGGTTAAGGTTAGGGTTAAGTTTAGGTTTTGGGGTTAAGGTTATGGTTAAGTTTAGGGGTTAGGGAAAATAGGATTTTGAATGGGACTGAATTGTGTGTCCCTACAAGGTAAGTTATACAAGACCGTGTGTGTGTGTGTGTGTGTGTGTGTGTGTGTGTGTGAGTAGAGACAGAGTTCAACCTGGCTCTTTCTGATATGATAATGACAGTATTATGCAACTTGAGGTCATACAGTAAGTTAGCCTCCTTTTGTCCAATAGATTATGGCTCAATCATATCGCTCTACAGCTCTAGCCTTCAGTTAAACGAAGGGCTTTGTGCGTGTGTGTGTGTGTGTGTGTTTGCATGTGATATGTGTGTGTGTGTGTGTGTGTTTCTCTGTATGTGTGGCTGGCTTACTGGAGAGTGCAGAGATGGCTAAACATTTCTTTCTGTTGTATGAGTGTATTAGTGTGTTATGAGAGCAATGCATCTTTTCTAGCCATCATGTTATTTTCCTTATCTCCACTGGAGTGCAGAACATCTCAGACTACACCTACACTGTACCATTAAGACCACAGGAAATCACAGTTTATTTCAGGACACCTACACTGTACCATTAAGACCACAGGAAATCACTGTTTATTTCAGGACACCTACACTGTACCATTAAGACCACAGGAAATCACTGTTTATTTCAGGACACCTACACTGTACCATTAAGACCACAGGAAATCACTGTTTATTTCAGGACACCTACACTGTACCATTAAGACCACAGGAAATCACTGTTTATTTCAGGACACCTACACTGTACCATTAAGACCACAGGAAATCACTGTTTATTTCAGGACACCTACACTGTACCATTAAGACCACAGGAAATCACTGTTTATTTCAGGACACCTACACTGTACCATTAAGACCACAGGAAATCACTGTTTATTTCAGGACACCTACACTGTACCATTAAGACCACAGGAAATCACTGTTTATTTCAGGACACCTACACTGTACCATTAAGACCACAGGAAATCACTGTTTATTTCAGGACACCTACACTGTACCATTAAGACCACAGGAAATCACTGTTTATTTCAGGACACCTACACTGTACCATTAAGACCACAGGAAATCACAGTTTATTTCAGGACACCTACACTGTACCATTAAGACCACAGGAAATCACAGTTTATTTCAGGACACCTACACTGTACCATTAAGACCACAGGAAATCACAGTTTATTTCAGGACACCTACACTGTACCATTAAGACCACAGGAAATCACAGTTTATTTCAGGACACCTACACTGTACCATTAAGACCACAGGAAATCACAGTTTATTTCAGGACACCTACACTATGGTGATGGATTACCTTTGCTGAGGGATATCATCATTTACTTCCACCACTCCTCTCTGGTGATGGCGGAGTGTGTCTGTGCAGGCGGGCAGTTTGCTTTGCTAAGTATACCTTGGGGAATGTTGTGTGTATGTAGCTAAGCTTTATCATGGGTGACAGTGCTGTGTGCTTCTCTGCTTATGGAAGATTTAATGCTCTGTGTGTGTGTGTGTGTGTGTGTGTGTGTGTGTGTGTACAGCCCCAGCTAAGCCAACCAATCCACCACTCTACACACTCCCAATCTACTCAGCAAGTAGACATTGTCATCCAGCACACAAATACACACATACATATAGTCCATTCATGAGGAAAGTGTGGCAGACGTACAAACATGCCCACTCTAAAGTATTATATTGTCTGTACAGTGCATTCGGAAAGTATTCAGACCCCTTGACTTTTTACACATTTTGTTAAGTTAGACTTAATATAAAATTGATTAAATTGTTAGTTTTTTTCTCATCAATCTACACACAATACCCCATAATGACAATGCAAAAACAGTTTTTTAGACATTTTTGCAAATGTATTCAAAATAAAAAACTGAAATATCACATTTATGTAAGAATTCAGACCCTTTACTCAGTACTTTGTTGAAGCACTTTGGCAGCGATTACAGCCTCGAGTCTTCTTGGGTATGACGCTACAAATCAAATTTCAAATCAAATGTATTTATATAGCCCTTCTTACATCAGCTGATATCTTAAAGTGCTGTACAGAAACCCAGCCTAAAACCCCAAACAGCAAGCAATGCAGGTGTAGAAGCACGGTGGCTAGGAAAAACTCCCTAGAAAGGCCAAAACCTAGGAAGAAACCTAGAGAGGAACCAGGCTATAAGGGGTGGCCAGTCCTCTTCTGGCTGTGCCGGGTGGAGATTATAACAGAACATGGCCAAGATGTTCAAATGTTCATAAATGACCAGCATGGTCAAATAATAATAATCACAGTTGTCGAGGGTGTAACAAGTCAGCACCTCAAGAGTAAATGTCAGTTGGCTTTTCATAGCCGATCATTGAGAGTATCTCTACCGCTCCTGCTGTCTCTAGAGAGTTGAAAACAGCAGGTCTGGGACAGGTAGCACGTCCGGTGAACAGGTCAGGGTTCCATAGCCGCAGACAGAACAGTTGAAACTGGAGCAGCAGCACGGCCAGGTGGACAAGGGACAGCAAGGAGTCATCATGTCAGGTAGTCCTGAGGCATGGTCCTAGGGCTCAGGTCCTCTGAGAGAGAGAAAGAAAGAAAGAGAGAAAGAGAGAATTAGAGAGAGCATACTTAAATTCACACAGGACACCGGATAAGACAGGAGAAATACTCCAGATATAACAGACTGACCCTAGCCCCCGACACATAAACTACTGCAGCATAAATACTGTAGGCTGAGACAGGAGGGGTCAGGAGACACTGTGGCCCCATCCGACGATACCCCCGGACAGGGCCAAACAGGAAGGATATAACCCCACCCACTTTTCCAAAGCACAGCCCCCACACCACTAAAGGGATATCTTCAACCACCAACTTACCATCCTGAGACAAGGCCGAGTATAGCCCACAAAGATCTCCGCCACGGCACAATGCCTGGGCTCTCTGTAGTCTGTACAGGTGTAGACATCTCTCTCCAGGAGGGGCCAAGATAGAGAGGAAGAGGCTACTGGTAGTTTGGAAATGCATCGTTAGAAGAAAGGAGAACAAGGGAAAAGAGAGTGAAGAAAGAAACATAGTAGAGATACTAGGTGAGTATCTTGGCACACCTGTATTTGGAGAGTTTCTCCCATTCTTCTCTGCAGATCCTCCCAAGCTCGGTCAGGTTGGATGGGGAGCGTCGCTGCACAGCTATTTTCAGGTCTCTCCAGGGATGTTCGATCGAGTACTAGTCCGGGCTCTGGCTGGGCCACTCAAGGACATTCAGAGACTTGTCCCGAAGCCACTTCTGCGTTATCTTGGCTGTGTGCTTAAGGTTGTTGTCCTGTCAGAAGGTGAACCTTCTCCCCAGTCTGAGGTCATGAATGCTTTGGAGCAGGTTTTCATCAAGGATCTCTCTGTACTTTGCTCTGTTCATCTTTCCCTCAATTCTGACTAGTCTCCCAGTCGCTGCTGCTGAAAAACATCCCCACAGCATGATGCTGCCACCAACACGATTCACCGTAGGGATGGTGCCAGGTTTCCTCCAGACGTGATGCTTGGTATTCAGGCCAAAGAGTTTAATCTTGTTTTCATCAGACCAGAGAATCTTGTTTCTCATGGTCTGAGAGTCCTTTAGATGCCTTTTGGCAAACTTCAAGCGGGCTGTCATGTGCCTTTTACTGAGGAGTGGCTTCCGTCTGGCCACTCTACCATAAATGCGTGATTGGTGGAGTGCTGCAGAGATGGTTGTCTTTCTGGAAGGTTCTCCCATCTCCACAGAGGATCTCTGGAGCTCTTTCAGAGTGACCATCAGGTTCTTGGTCACCTCCCTGACCAAGGCCCTTCTCCCCAGATTGCTTCCATTTAAGAATGATGGAGGCCATTGTGTTCTTGGGGACCTTCAAACCTGCAGAATTTTTTAGGTACTCTTCCCCAGATCTGTGCCTCGACACAATCCTGTCTCGAAGCTCTACGGACAATTCTTTCGACCTCATGGCTTGGTTTTGGCTCTGACATGCACTGTCAACTGTGGGACCTTATATAGACAGGTGTGTGCCTTTCCAAATCATGTCCAATCAATTGAATTTACCACAGTTGGACTCCAATCAAGTTGTAGAAACATCTCAAGGATGATCAATGGAAACAGGATGCACCTGAGCTCAATTACGAGTCTCATAGCAAAAGGTCTGAATACTTATGTAAATAAGGTATTTATGTTAAATGTACACACATATCTAAACACCTGTTTGTAGATTGATGAGGGGAAAAAATGATATAATCCATTTTAGAATAAGGCTGTAACGGAAAACAAGATGTGGAAAAAGTCAAGGGGTCTGAATACTTTCCGAATGCACTGTAACACAGAGGCAGACTCTATCCCCCCGCCCTTATCTCTCTTTTCATCCCCTCCCCTCTCTCTGTTTCTCATTCACTCTCCTTAGAAACTAGATGTACACTACCTGTATCTGTAAAGCAGGTAGCTTTATCTCTTTCAGACTGAGTTATAGTGACTCAGTGTGGAGTGCAAGGCAGAGTCAGAGGTGACCAGCTCTCGGGTCCTCCTCTCCCTCTCGCTCCATTCTTTCTCCAGTGAGTAATGGTGTTATTACTGTACAGACTGTAGTAGCTGCCTGCCTGGGCTCTGTAGTCTGTACAGGTGTAGACATCTCTCTCCAGGAGGGGCCAAGATAGAGAGGAAGAGGCTACTGGTAGTTTGGAAATGCACCATTAGAAGAAAGGAGAACAAGGGAAAAGAGAGGGAAGAAAGAAACATAGTAGAGATACTAGGTGAGTATGGGATGAGGCAGAGTAGATTGGAGTGAAAAGATGGATAAAGAATAGAGAGAGATATAAAGAGGGAAAGGAGGAAAAGATAGAGAAGACAGAAAGTTAGTGGCTGGCTCCTGGTAGCTAAGGTGGTGCTTCTGAAGAACAATAAATACTCAACTCCATCTCTACATTCCAGAGCTGGTTGTAAAGACTCTCTGCCTCTAAACCTAGAGCAGTGCCAGTCTCTTTCCCTACATAGGCCCCTCTCCCTTCTCTTCTCCTGTATTCTCCTCTCCTCTCCTTCCCTCCTCTCCCCTGCCTTCCTACTTCCTCTCTGGTATTTTAGGACACAAAAAGCAAGGTGTTTCTGCTCTTCAACACGGTACGTAAGTCAGAGCTAAGTGCTCTAGATCAGTATCCACTCTGGTCTGGTACAGTCCTATACTAGCCCCATAGCTGCCAGCTGCCAGCCGATCTGATCTGACCCGGATATGAGGAAATACCTCAAATGTCTCTGATCCCAGAACATTTCCCAGATAAAAAGCTTGTGTGTGTCTGTGTGTGTGCGTGCGCGTGTGTACGCATGCACACACACACACACACACACACACACACACACACACACACACACACACACACACACACACACACACACACACACACACACACACGCAGACACACACAGCCCAGAGGAGAGATTGTCTAAACAAGCAACGTTGAATAGGTTCTGGCCCCGACGCAAGAACAACAAGTCATTTTGGTGTTTCCTTCGCCAGAGGGGTAAAACAAGGTCAGGGGATATAATCACCTCAGTTGGGCTTCATTCATGGCCTGCTCTCCTCCCTCTCCGGTCCCTGCTGTCTGCCCCCAGACCCATTTCACATTCCTAGCCTTCTTTATGCAGTGTGAGATTCACTTACTGACATGATGCAGTCTGGAGTTTTTGTGTACAGTTTATGTCCTCATATAGACGTCTAATACGACGATAAAACAGCGAAAATACAGGGATAATACAGCAAAAATACTACGATAATACAACGATAATAATACAGCACACACTGTATATAGATTTTTTTCTATTGTGTTATTGACTGTATGTTTGTTTATTCCATGTGTAACTCTGTGTTGTTTGTGTCGCACTGCTTTGCTTTATCTTGGCCAGGTCGCAGTTGTAAATGAGAACTTGTTCTCAACTAGCCTACCTGGTTAAATAAAGGTGGAAAAAAATGTAATAATAATAATAATAATACAGCGATAATACAGTAAAAATACTATGATAATACAGGGATAATAAAGCAATAATACAGCAAAAATACAGGGATAATACAGGGATAATACAGCAAAAATACTATGATAATACAGGGAAAATACAACAAAAATACTACGGTAATATAGGGATAATACAGCCATAATACAGGGAAATACAGCAAAAATACTATGATAATACAGCGATCATACAGCGATCATACAGCGATAATACGGGGAAAATACAGCTAAAATATTACGATAATACAGGGATAATACAGGGAAAATACAGCAAAAATACCACGATAATACAGGGAAAATACAGCAAAAATACAACGATAATACAGGGATAATACAGGGAAAATACAGCAAAAATACTATGATAATACAGGGATAATACAGCGATAATACAGCGATAATACAGCGATGACGTCAGAGGTGAGTGATATCAATCAATAGTTGCAGATCAGCTCAGATCAGCTCAGCCGAGATCCACAGCTGTGCTTCTTCACAAAATAAATGTATTGAACTTGTTTTAAGACCTAGATGCAGTCTGGAAATGGATTTGGGTCTGCATCTGTGTCCTGGCACCTCAACAGATCTGGTCACAGTCTGGTTCTGGATCTCAAGGATTATGGTTGTGACTCCTTAGATATCCTGGGGTGTATTTAGAACCAAATGAAAGCGAACAGAAGCAAAGGGAGCTACCTGAGGGAGCTACCTGAATTTGTCCTATAGAAACTCTTGCTTTTGTTTCCATTTGGAGTGCAGTTTTTTTGTTGCAAAACATTTTGCAACTGTTTGCTATGTTTCCTGTAATGAATACACCCTGCCTTAACTCCTAACCCCGGTGAAAACCAATCTAAACCCAGTAGAGTAGCAGGAAGCCTCCTTTCACTAAACCAGGGATAGCCTTGCCTTTGGCACTATACAGATCTGCTGATCTGTCCATAATAAGGATGGGTTTAACTCCCAGTGGTAATGTGATGTATATAGTGTATTTGATACTTTCCACAGGGTTTTTCCTGTGTAGCCCCAACCTAATTAACCAACCCCCAGTGGGCCCTTTTTAGACAAGTGGGGGTATGGTAGGAGGTGATTGATGGGAGAAAGGCTTTCTGTTACTGTGAGTTTATTTCATTGTAACATGCTTATGACATGACACATGGTTTCTGTCAATCTTTGCTGCCTTGCTCACTAAAAACCAACAGATGAATTATATTTAATATTACGTCAATCTGGTACAGAAAGACTGTGCTTGGAGAGAATCATCATTACCACGTAGTCCAATATCAACACCTAGATTAGTGTAGTCGCTTTTCTGGTTGTCTGTGATATCTTGTCCCTGCAGGGGTGTGTTGGTTGTTTCTGTATGGTGTTATATCCTGTGTTGACTTCCTGGTTATTAGTGTGGAGAGGGTGTGCTTTGTCTGAGGGAAGCTCTGGTTGCATCACACTGTTATTATTATGAAAGCACAGCACACCGATAGCCAATAGTGTGTGCAGGTGTGTGTGTGTGTGTGTGTGTGAGAGAGAGAGCGCTTACTCGACCCCACCTCTTTCTCTCCAGCCTATTGTTTCTATCTCAGATAGATACCCACCTCTGCAAATATCTCTTTCTCTCTCCCTAACAGTCTTTCCCCCCTCTTTCTCATTCTACCTCTTGCCTATCTCTCTCTCTTGCTCTCTCTTTATCTCTCTCTCTTCCTCCCCTCCTCCCTCTTGCTCTCAACTCTCTCCCTCAGTCCTCTCTATTCCCCTTCCATATCCCTCTCCTCCTTTCCCCTGCAGTGGTTCCCTGGCTGTGTAGGAATGTGGCTCCAGGCCACTAATCAATTCCTCCTGAGTCAGTCAGACCAGAGCAGACCCACTCCTTTACTGACTCTACTCCACCTCTCTCTCTCTCCTTCTTCCCCTTTTCTCTTTCGCTGTAGGCCTGAATCTCGTTGTCTCTCTCTCTCTCTCTCTCTCTCTCTCGCTCTCTCCCTCTAGCTATATATCCTCCATATTGCATTTCTCTCTCTCTCTCGCTCTCTCTCTCTCTCTCACTATATATCCTCCATATCACATTTCTCTCTCTCTCTCTCTCTCTCACTATTTATCCTTCATATCACATTTTTCTCTCTCTCGCTCTCTCTCTCTCTCTCACTATATATCCTCCATATCACATTTCTCTCTCTCTCTCTCTCTCTCACTATATATCCTTCATATCACATTTTTCTCTCTCTCGCTCTCTCTCTCTCTCACTATATATCCTTCATATCACATTTCTCTCTCTCTCTCTATATATCCTTCATATCACATTTTTCTCTCTCTCTCTCTCGCTCTCTCTCTCTCTCTCTCATATATCCTCCATATCACATTTCTCTCTCTCTCTCTCTCTCACTATATCCTCCCTATCACATTTCTCTCTCTCTCTCTCTCTCTCTCTCTCTCTCACTATATATCCTCCATATCATCATCTCTCTCATCTCTCTCTCTATCTCCTCTCATCTCTCTCCTCTATATCCTTCATATCACATTTTCTCTCTCTCTCTCTCTCTCTCTCTCTCTCTCCTCTCTATATCCTTCATATCACATTTTCTCTCTCTCTCTCTTCCCTCTATCTCTCTCTCTCCCTCTCTCTCTCCCCCTCTCTCTCTCATATATATCCTTCATATCACATTTTTTCTTTCTTCTCTCTCTCTCTCTCTCTCTCTCTCTATCTCTCTCTCCTCTCTCTCTCTCTCTCTCCTCTCTCCTCACTATATATCCTCCATATCACATTTCTCTCTCTCTCTCTCTCACTATATATCCTCCATATCACATGTCTCTCTCTCTCACCTCTATATTCTATTGACATGGCCCCATTTTTACAATGATGTATTCATCCCTCTCCTCTTTAGCGTTTCTTACTGGCAGCTTTTTCTCTCTATCTTTCTGTGTCCCTTATTCCTCTCCATTTTCCTCTCATTTCCTCCTCCTGTTATCTCTCTCGTTCATTCTCATATACACTAACACCTGCACTTTACATCACATAGACTGACCAGGTGAATCGAGGCGAAAGCTATAATCCCTTATTGATGTCACTTGTTAAATCCACTTCAATCTGTATAGATGAAGGGGAGGAGACAGGTTAAGAAGGATTTGTAAGTGCCTATGAACGGGGGTATGGTAGTAGGTGCCAGGCGCACCGGTTTGTGTCGTGAACTACAACGCTGCTGAGTTTTTCACACTCAACAGTTTACCATGTGTATCAAGAATGGTCCACCACCCAAAGGACATCCAGCCAACTTGACACAAGCATTGGAATCAACATGGGCCAGCATCCCTGTGGAATGCTTTCGACACCTTGTAGAGTCCATGCCCTGACTAATTGAGGCTGTTCTGAGGACAAAAAGGGGTGCAACTCAATATTAGGAAGGTGTTAATGTTGGTATACTCAGTGTAATTTATCTAATTAATTTTCTCCCTCTCTAACTCCCTCCCCCTCTCTGTTCTCTTTCTTCCTCACTCTATTCCTACCATCCTTCCTCTCCCTTGCTATCTCATTCTCTCTGTCTTTCTCCTTCGCTCTTTCCTTTCCTCTCTCTCTCCATCCCCTCTCTATCTGTGTTCTTGGGACCAGAGGGAGGTGAGTTATGGATATTTTTATGCTTGGTAATAGAAAGGATCTAGGGGACTCGGGCTAAGGAGAGGAAAGAGGGGAAAGAGAAGAGGATGGGGGGGAGAGGGCATGTGAGTGATGGGAGCAGGGCAAGCCTTCTAGTAAACCGTAAGAACTGAAAACTGTTATGAATTAATCCTGCATAGACCACCAGAGTGAGAGCAGGAGGAGAAATGAAGAGAGACGAGAAGAGGTCATGAAAGAAAAGGGAAATAAAAGGGAGGAAAGTAAAGCAAAGCGATGTGAGTGATGGAGTCTGCTCATAAAAACGGACATTTCTCTTCAAACCCACTCAGTCTCTGACCAAGAGGAGCAGACGACTGAAGGAATTAAAACCTCAACAGACCTCCAGAGAGAGAGGAGGAGGGAGGTAAGAGGGTGGAGGGAGAGATGGAGAGGGAGCGTTGTAGGGGAGGGAGAGGCACTCTTGCCCTATGCTTTAGAATTAAGGGAAAGTCCCAGAATATGCGTGGAAGTGTGCCATGAGAACTACTGTAAAAAGATGGCGATGGCCAGAGTATGTGAGCAGAGCTGGAGCGGAGCGAGTGAGCAGCGGAGCGTGCCCAATTTGACTGGAGTGCGGAGCGAGTTTCCCAAAGGCTGGAGCGTCGGCCTTCTGGCCCGCTCCAATTTCAATCCACTAGCGCTCACTTTCACGAGCTCAGGGCATGCCCAGCCCAGCATGCATTTGTAGGCTACTTGTGTGCTGCTATAGCCCTTGCTTTAACTACTGTCATGGAGTTAGCTAAATATTTTCATTAAGAAACTGATAAAACACAGGTGCAAATCAAGGTGACTTACAAAGTATAGGACCAAGAGCGAGAGAGGGAGTACAGTGATGTACTCAGAGCCCCAGCTGTCTCCGTCTGCGTCGCTCCGCCACGGGGAGGTGTGTGACCCCTACCTCCATGGGTTCAGGCTCTGATCCAGAGTGTTCACTGAGGGAGGGAGAGAAGTGATGAGGAGTACCGGTTTATCCAGACTGATAGCCATCGCAATGAGTGCGTCCAAGAAGAGGTTGACGTCTTCGACAGGCCAGTTCCGTCTGGACCTCCCTCGCGCAGACATCTTCTGAATAATGTGCGAATGTCAGCAGAGAAATAACCGTGGCAACGTTGGACCTCGGTGGTGGGGGTTCCCATCTGCGTGTAAAGGAGAGGGAGCACTGAAGTAGGAAGCCACTGCGTTTAGATGGGGTACCGTCTATTTATCTGGGGGGGACAAACGGGCATCAATGACCTGAGCGGGCTGCTGAATGGGCTGTTGTGCTGGCTCGCTGGGTTGACTGGATTCAGAGTATCCTCCGCTAGTTGATGACAACGCCTCCCGGGCATGTTCGAGATGTTGCACACTGCGAAGAGCCTCCTCCATAGCCGTCCCCAGTTGTGCCAGCTGGTCATGGTGTTGACGTAGAAGTTATCCCTGCTCGTCGACCGTCTGGGAGATATTCTGTTTCCTGCTGCTTCCATTGTTGGAGTCAGTATTCTGTAACGTATACGCTGGAGTCGGAAAGCAAGTGCAGGTGGTGAGTTTATTAATAAACGGAACAATCGAACAATATAACAAAACACAAGTAGCATATAGACATGAACACGTAAACAATACTGACTGGGGAAACAACCTAAGGGCAGTGCCAGATATAGGGGAGGTAAGTGAAGTAATGGAGTCCAGGTGTCTGATGCGCAGGTGTGCGTAAATGATTGATGCCAGGTGTGCATAATGATAGATCCCAGAACCGGTGGTTAGTATACCGGTGACGTTGAGGAGCGGGAGTAGAATGTGACAAAATAGGCCTGTTCATTTTACCTCTTTCAAGGAGCTTTCCCTTTTGATAGGGTTATTTTGCCTAAAAACCTTTAGAGCTACCTAAGAAAAAAATAAAACAACTCTGCATCCCTGCCCAGCCTGGCAAGAGTGGTCGAACGGGTGTTTGGCATTCCCAGTGGCTCTGCAAGCGTGGAGAGGGTATTCTCCGCTGCTGGCCTGCTCACCAGGCACCATCGCATGACCCTCAAGCCACAGACTGGCCAAAGTTGTATTTCTAAAAGTGAATTGAAAGGCACTGTAGACACAAGGCATTTTTCGCAAAATTTGTATTAAATTCTAAGTAAGTCACAGCCTAAATAATTAATTTTAGTTCCTTGAATGGAGCAAATTTGGAGCGTCAGTTTTTTTTTCCTGTGAGCGAGGAGCGGTTTTTAGCGGAGCGGTTGGAAAGTACATTAACAGGGGAGCCATTTCCTGTCTCATCAGGCATTAGCCAACAGGGAGGAGATGTCGCAAAAAAATCTTCAAATTTGTTACAATTACTAAATCACATTAACATAATTTGAAAGCTACAGCAATGCACTGGTGAGAAAAATTCAGGATTTAAAAAAAATTGTTTCCACATAGCATAACCCCACAAAGCTGATGCTAGCTAGGTAGCTAGCTAGCCTCTTCCATAGACTTGACATGGCTGGTTAGTGAGTTAGCCTCAGAGCCATCTGGTTAATATCATAGACTGTATCTAACATTGTTCAACAGAGGAAATAGGTACATGTACTTGTCATGTTAGTTGAGGCTAACAGTTTACAAAATATTGTTTGCTCGGGTTCTATATTTGGTTGGCTTTGCTATTTAGCTATTACAACTAAGATCTCATTGTTCAAGTTGGTAATCCAATGTTTTGAGGAGAACAGCATGGCTAGCTCCCTATCCAGACCTAGATAGCACCATAACATGCAATATCTAATGTTATCCCTAATACTACATCTCTGCACTGTTCTTTTGTCATTGATAGGCTCTACATTTACCTGCTTATTCCCTGACGTTGTTCATGTTCTTCTGCGGATTGCCGTCCGTGTTCATACAACCATAAAGTGATTTTCTCAATAATTCTCCACTTCTTCCGATGCATTCCATATTGCCCAATTCTTCACCAGGCAGTAGCAAAACACATATAAAACGCGCTAATTCATTGAACAACTTAAAAAAAAGGGGTAGTAGACATTTCCAGATCATAGTCTAGCCCAGAACTAATGAAACTGTTTTCGCCTGTGCAACGTAACAATGTAAAACTGACATCATCTTAGCAAACAATTTAAAAAGTTACATAAACAATACATTATACTATAGACCTGCTAAATGCCTCAAATCTAGCATAAAACATGAGAAACAGAATGGACAAAGTTAAGTCTCTATTTTAGAAGATGCAACAATTGTTCATGAAGAAAACATTGGATGATGACTCGGTGAAGGCGTGGTAGAGAGAAGCTGTCCGTTTCCCTCCCCTTCCTTCATCTGTGGAGCTAGTTCCTAATAGCATCGAGAGTCCTGTGAACATCAACAGTCATACACATGTCATTATGAACAGCACCATCTTCCTAATTGATAACTTTTACGTACAGTATGCCAATATGCCAATACTGTAAGTAAAAGTTATCAGACATGTTTAAATATTTTCAGTCATGATGTGTAGAAGGTGTTATTGACAAAAGGGAATATTAATCATAAATACATAGAACACTGTGTTGTTCCATGTACAATATGCTGATTTTATTTGTATTTATTTTGTTAACATTTATTTTAACATCCATTTTGAGGAGTGTTCATTAGACGTGGTGGTTGATTGCATGTGGATGATGGTGATGTATAACGATGGATGTTAGTCATCCTAGAGAATATTTCTAGTCTGGATCAGCTAAACAATCACATTTGCTAAATAATTATTTACAACACCAACACAACACTCACTGTTCTTGTTACAAATGCAAGACTTTGTTATGATTTCATGATGACACTTGAATAAACACATGGTGGTAGGTATGTACGCACAACTGATACGAGAGGCTGGCAAGATACAGCTTATATAGGTCCATGTTCCACGTAGAAAAGCCTCCATGGGCCACCCACCAAGCTGCAACAACAGAAAGAAGTGGAACCCACATTAATCACCACAGGTATACATGCAAATATGCTTATAAACACTGTGCGCATGTTTTGTGAACTCGTTCTCCATCAAGGTTTCTAGCAGCTGTATTTAGCGCTAGCGGAAGTTATTAGTGCCTTATCCGGTTAACCGAAGAGCAGTGCAGTAGTCTTATCTAGAAGTGATAAAAGCATGGATAACTTTTTCTGCATCCTTTTTGGACAAAAACGTTCAGATTTTTGCAATGTTACGAAGATGGAAAAAGGCGCTCTTTAAATCATTTGTATATGTTCGTCAAAAGAGAGATCAGGGTCCAGAGTAACGCCCGAGGTCCTTCACAGTTTTATTGAGATTCATTGTCAGATCCGACAGCAGATCTCTTGTTTCTTGGGGTCTAGAACTAGCCATCTCGTTTTTTACCCAGTTCAAAAGTGTAACCAAAAAAAATTGCCGCCATCCACTTCCTTTTGTCCTGAAACACAGGATTCCAGGGTAGTCAATCTTAGGCTTCACCGTGTTTCATCGAAATGTACAGCTGGTGTGTACTGCATAGCAGTGAAAGTTGACATTGTGTTTCTAAATAACATCACAATTCTGAATGCTCATCTAATCTTCTTCCCAATTCCCCCTTGTCTAGATTCTAGAGAGAGCTAGCCTGTTCTCCTCAAAACATTACTAGCAGCTAGCTACGTTAGACAACTTGAGCAGAGATCTCAGCTTGCTTACTAGCAAAGCCAACCAACTGCACACCAAATATACACAGAGCAAACAGTTATTTTCTAAACTAATGTTAGTCTCAACCAAATGATAACTATATAGACCTATTGCTCTGTTACACAATGTAACAACGATTAGATGGGCTCTGATGCTAGCTAGCTAACCAGCCATGTTATTTCAATTGAAAAGATGCTAGCTAGCAATTAGCTTTGTAGTGGTTATGCTATGTAGAAACACTTGTTTTTATTATTTCTTCCTCACCCACGTCTTGCTGTAGCTTTCAAAATCTTTGAATGCCATTTAGTAATTTTAACTAATGTCATCTATATTTAACAACATCTCCTCCCCCAGTGTGTTGGTGAAGCATGGTGACGGGCCGGAAGCTTCTTGCCAGCAGTCAAACCCCGGTAACAAGTTGAATGGAACGTGGGAGGAGCAAAAATTCAGTAGAACGCATTTAGCCTATAGGGCTCCAACAAGGGGTTCCGGAAGTGGATTCTCAATCCTCGAAATCCGTGGTGATATCAAATATTAGCGATAGCAATATTCCTGTGCAACAAAGACCTTCTATTTTCTATCGAGATGGCAAAACAATTTGTATGTTGAAACCTACGCTAACCATGAGGGCTCCCGAGTGGTGCGGTAGTAAGGCACTGCATCTCAGTGCAAGAGGCGTTGCTACAGTCCCTGGTTCGAATCCCGGCTGAATCAAATCCAGCCGTGATTGGGAGTCCCATAGGGCGGTGCACAATTGGCCCAGTGTCATCGGAGTTTGAACAATTTGTTCTTAACTGACTTGCCAAGTTAAATACATTTTAGAAAATAAGCTTTGCGGTCTGTTTTGTACAATCACAGAGAAGACTAAAGTCACGTGATCTGTTAGCAAACTTGTGATGTGCTCGCTAACAGATCACGTGACTTGTAGCTGCTCTGTGATTGGACGATACAGCAGCTATCGAGTTCCATCATGTGTTTGCTAAGAGACCACGTGACTTGTATCTGTTCTCTTATTGGACGATACAGACCGCAATGCTGTATTGGATGAGTCGTTTGTTTGCCCCTTAACTCTGGGATGTACACAGTGTTTTACCCTTGACTTGTTTTCATATATCACAGTTTTTTAAAAGCGATTTCTAATTTCTAATTCTAATTGTTTTACTCCAGAGATTTTTGTAGTTATTCAACATTTGGGATCTCGATAACCAGCATCTTGTTGAAATTTGTATGCTAAAAATGACTGTCCGCATCAGTTCCTGGAAACATAACCGCGGAAAGAGGGACGCAGCCTTTTGCAGCCCTGTTGAAAAGCTAGTTTTTCTATCTTGTTTAGTTTAGGGAAAGGGCATCATTTGGCAGGCTTAGTGATAGATTCCAACACAGAGATTCCAGCACTGTCCTGCACTCTCTCTCTGTATAAAAGGCTGTCCCTGTAGATGAGGGTGTGTTCTGCTCTCTCTCTGTTGGGTCTGACATGAGATGTCTCTCCCACCCCCATCATGTCCCGCCTGTCCTTACCACTGAGACTGTCCCATGGTATACTCTTTCTGGAGCACTGAAACACCAAGTACCCTCTTCTCTTCCATCTGCCTCCTCTCTCCATCTTCCCCTATCCCCCCACCTCTTCTGTGCCGCTTCTTTTCCCCTCCCCACAGGACCTGGCCGGTATGTGGCCTCTCTCTCTCTCTTAGTCCTTCACTCTCCCTCCCTCTCTCTCTCCCTCTGCACCACTTGCATTTGTCCCTCTTTACAAAGTTCCACCCAAACAAACAGACAGATGGCCCTGGGGAGATAGACTGAGTGTCTGGGTAGGGGCTGAGTAGACTAGGCACAAGACTAGGTAGAGGGTATGGATATGCGATGCTGCCTATCTCTGAAACGCTAGACCTGGGATTTGAGCCCATGTTACACACTACAAAGCACGTTCAAAACCCTCTCATTTTCTTTTACTCTGTCTCTCGCTGTGTCACCGTCACTCTCTGTTTCGCTCACTTTCTCACAAACTGTCTCTCTCTCTATCCCCCTCTCCCCTCCTGTCCGTCTCGCTCCCTCACTCTCTGTCTTCAGCTGAGAAAACACTCCTCTTCTGGCTCTGACGTCAGAGCTGCCCCAACCCCATCATGTGTGTGTGTGTGTGTGTGTGGTGTGTGTGTGTGTGTGTGTGTGTGGTGTGGGTGTGTGTGTGTGTGTGTGTGTGTGTGTGTGTGGTGTGTGTGTGTGTTGTGTGCTATAGTGACCTTCCCGAGAGGTCAGAGGCCACTATTTCTGGTTTCCCTGGAGACCTGTAAGTGAGGAGGACTAATAAGAATAGCAGGACAGGGACACAGCTCCTCCCTCCCAGACACCATAGACACCAACATACACTCCCGCTAAAACCATTGTCAATCAAAATAAGATTTATTTTCATAACACCTTAGCGTTATTTCCTTGAAAAAGCCATGTTTGAATTGGTTGAAGTCAAAAGATGATTACGCAACACTTCCTAAAAAATAACCCTCTTCATAATGCGTTCATACTGTACATTTATAATGTTTAAAGGAGAAGTTCACTTCATTTGTTCCTGTGATTTTACTTGATTTTGATTAAACTTACCCCAACCAGCGATATACTTCCTCATGCTGATTCTTCAGGGCCAGGGCTTAGATAAAACATGACAAATGCCCCCAAAACACCCAAATACGTCCTTTTAGAAACAGCAACCATCTCAGCATAGTGATGCAGGTCCATAGATGTTGTAGCCTACACATGAAAATGTGTCATTCCCGAACTTTATTCACAACGTTAAATTCCATTTAGTGCGACTCGAGCTGTTTCCCCTATCCAGCTGTGATATTTCTCCATATAACCTGTACGATTTCATGTGTACAGCATCTAAAGAACTGCATCGTTATACTGAGAGCGTTGCCATTTCTAACAGGACACATTTGTTTTTATCTAAGTGAAATCGCAAAAAAAGTGTCTGGACTCGTCTATAACATGCTATTTACATCCAAAATACAGATTTGGTTCAAATAAAGTGAACTTCTCCTTCAACATGCCTAGCAGAAATGTTTTTTCTTTACCAAACATTTCAGTGGGGACGTAATGTCGTGGAACACTGTATTAGGGGATCACAGATGAACAGTTAGTTGTTGTCTGTCCCTATCTGTCTGTTTAGTGTCTCCACTGCTCTCCCTTATCTCTCCCCAATGATAGCCTAATCACAAGCGCTTTATATACCCTCCTCTAACCACACACACACCACAAACACCACACACACACACACACACACACACACACACACACACACACACACACACACACACACACACACACACACACCCTCTCAGCCTGTTTAAAAGGGCAGGTCTGATAAGGTAAGTGGATGTGAAGTGTAGTTCTAATCAGGACTATGGTTCCCTAATGCCTCACTTCACTGTCCACTCACCACATCTCCACAAAAATACTACTGCTCTCTTAGATACCAGACAACCTGGGCAGACACACACAAACACACACACACACCACGTTGTGGATGAAAACAGGAAAATGTTCTCCTACACCATTGTCGACAATGTTACCATTCTTATCTTATTGAGCTCTGTGCAGGTTCTTGCTTATTCTACTGGAGGTCAAAATGTGTGTTTTTGGGAAAACATGGTTGGGGACAGGGGAAGGAGATGCAAATCATATTATTGTGTTTTTGTTCTCTCTCTGTCTCTTTTATCTCTCTCTCTCTCTCTCTCTCTCTCTCTCTCTCTCTCTCTCTCTCTCTGCTTAGTTTAATTTACCTTCCTCAGGGGATATATATCACTCCCAGACTGTACTTTGTCAGGTGACAAAGCTGGAGAAGACGTGCTAATTTGTTGTTGCAGTTGACTCTAGCTTTAGCTGTATCTGTAGTTCTGTCTCATACCCAGAGTGGGCTGGTAAATCACTTCTGTTCCGTTTTATATCTCAACAAGCTAGGAGAGGAGGAGAGGAGGAGAGAAGGAGAGGAGGAGAGAAGGAGAGGAGGAGAGGAGGAGAGAAGGAGAGAGGAGAGAAGGAGAGAAGGAGGAGGAGAGAAGGAGAGGAGGAGAGAAGGAGAGGGGAGAGGAGGAGAGAAGGAGAGGAGGAGAGAAGGAGAGAAGGAGAGGAGGAGAGAAGGAGAGGAGGAGAGAAGGAGAGAAGGAGAGATGAAAAAGCGAGGAGAGAACAAGCCCCAAATAATGGGAATGTCCTCAGGGAGAGATTTTCTACTTCTCTCATCCATTATACTATTTTTCTATTATCTCTCCTCTTTCCTCTCTCTCTCTCTGAGTCATCAGCCCATACAGTGTGGTGTATTGTCTGAGCAGGCATATTCTAGTTTAATGCTATTGTTTTATTCTCAGCTCACTGAGAGGGGGGATATATGAGTGCCAGATCACAACAGCTGTGGTGTGTGTGTGTGTGTGCGTGTGTACACACACATATGAATGTGCATTGCAGCCATGTCCCTAATCAAAACCATCTGCCCTCGACTCCCAACATGCAACCAAACCCTCTTTTAACCAATCGAACGTCTCCACTGCCATATATTACCCAATTACGTGTCTTGTCTTTGCGCGGCGGCTTAGGGAGAGTTCTGAGAAGCTCTGCAGCTACTGTCTGCATGGTAATCACAGTGGCTTCACCACAATACCACCATGGAGACACTTAACGTGGCTGCCTGGAGCAGAGGAGAGGGGGAGGAGAGGAGGAGAGTACTGCCAGAGGCTTACCGTACCACCTCCTCTGTAGTATGACATGATGACTTCTCAGCAAATCTGTAGAGAGTGGAGAGAAGAGCTATGTGGACATCAGGCTTATACTTATTAGGCTACTGTGCTGCCTGAAACTGTGATTCGTTTGGTTGTGAGACTTGAGGGTGAAGTTGTGACAGGTTATAAGTTCATCATTCTATTATAATTTCTAATGCTGAGGTGGTTTGAGCTCTGAACTCCCGACCTCCGTGGTTGATTGTTTCAGGTCATTACTCTTCCCGTTGATTAGTCCTGATGGCTTAGTGACCTTATTGAGGGGCCTTGAAGATTGACTCACTGCAGTTAGAACATTGAACTAGATATTGGCCGTGTCCGACTACCCATACTTGCGTCCAAGTTTAATAGTATGCGACGTTTCGAAAATGTCGAGTATACTTTAAGCTGATCAATTCGATATGGGGATGCGCTCTCGAAATCAAAGAGCTGGAAACAAGTGCAATCGCGCACGACACATTCTCAGTACGTGAAAATAGAATGTTTTATATTATGTGAAGTTTTGAACATCGAGTATGGTTCATATGCCCGGATTTTATACTAAAATAGGCTCTTCATTTAGCAAAATTCAATGCACAGTTTTCCACCATGCATTTGAAGAGGTGGGAAGAGGTGGGAAGAGGTGGGCTGCGAGTGATAGGCCCTGGTTCTCTTCAGGTAGCCAAACAACAAAACTAGGCTACTTCATTGGGAAGATGGTGTTCAAATGTAGGCTAAGTAGTTTTTGTTCTCCTTAAAATGATCACAAGTATCGCATCGTAGGCTACATCTTTCAAAATAGAAATCTTTAGTTTTTTTTTTACCCAAAATGGATTTCTGTTTTCTCATTGAAAAGTGTTTCTTGTTCTCTTGTCAGAGCTTTTAAGCTAAATACTAAACCATGATTTCTAAGTGTGTTGGCACCGGAGAGTGTCTGCGTTATTGATGTCATGTTAATCAGGCCTTTTGATTTTTACATATGGATTGTTTTAGTTTTGAAGACTAGGCTACCTGTTTCATTTATGGATCATTTGAAACGTTTTGGTGTGTGTCCCAGGCAATTCAATTCTATTTACACTACATGCCAAAAGTATGTGAACACCTGCTGGTCGAACATCTCATTCCAAAATCATTGGCATTAATATGGAGTTGGTCCCCCCTTTGCTGCTATAACAGCCTCCAATCCTCTAGGAAGGCTTTCCACTCCAGGGACTTGCTTCTATTCAGCCACAAGAGCATTAGTGAGGTCGGGCACTGATGTTGGGCGATTAGACCTGGCTCACAGTCGGCATTCCAATTCATCCCAAAGGTGTTCGATGGGGTTGAGATCAGGGGTCTGTGCAGGTGTCACGTTCTGACCCAAGTAAGATGTCATTTTCTATAGTAGAGTAGGTCAGGGCGTGACGGGGGTGTTTTGGGTTGTTCTATGTTTTCTATTTCTATGTTTAAGTTCTAGTTTTTCTATGTTGGGATTGTTTGGGGTTGATCTCTAATTGGAGGCAGCTGATCCTCATTGCCTCTGATTAGAGATCATATTTAAGTAGGGGTTTTTCTCTTTCTGTTTGTGGGTTATTATCTTTTGAGTAGTGTTTTCCGCTCTGCGTCACGGTTTGTGTGTTTGTGTTCAAGTTATTTATGTATTGCATTCAGCTTCACGTCGAATAAATATGTGGAACTACGAACACGCTGCATTTTGGTCCAATCCTTTGAACAGCCGTGACAGCAGGCCAGTCAAGTTCTTCCACACCGATCTCTACAAACCATTTCTGTATGGACCTCTCTTTGTGGACTGGGGAATTCCTCCTCCACCAAACTTTACAGTTGGCACTATGCATTGGGGCAGGTAGCGTTCTCCTGGCATTCGCCAAACCAGATTCGTCCGTCGGACTGCCAAATATGGAAGCGTGATTCATCACCCCAGAGAACGCGTTTCCACTGCTCCAGAGTCCATTGGCGGTGAGCTTTACACCAATCCAGCCAACGCTTGGCATTGCGCATGGTTATCTTAGGCTTGTGTGCAGATGCTCAGCCATGGAAACCCATTTCATGACGTGCCTGACGAACAGTTCTTGTGCTGACGTTGCAACCGAGTACAGACGACCTTTACGCGCTACACGCTTCAGCACTGGCCGGTCCCATTCTGTGAGCTTGTGTGGCCTACCACTTCGCGGCTGAGCCATTGTTGAGCTGACGTTTCCACTTCACAATAACAGCACTTACAGTTGACCAGGGCAGCTCTAGCAGGGCAGAAATTTGACAAACAAACTTGTTGGAAAGGTGGTATCCTGTGACGGTGCCAAGTTGAAAGTCACTGAGCGATTCAGTACGGGCTATTCTACTGCCAATGTTTGTCTATGGAGATTACATGGTTTGTGGGGTCAATTTTATACACCTGTCAGTAACGGGTGTTGCTGTAATAGCCAGTGTATGTGAGTGGAGCTGGAGCAGAGCAAGGAGTGAAGCGAGGAGTGGAGCGTGCCCAATTTTACTGGAGCCCGGATCAAGATTCCCAAGGCTGTAGCGTGGGCCTTCTCGCCCGCTCCAATTTCGCTACAGTAGCAGCTCCACTAGCGCTCACTTCACGAGCTCAGGGCATGCCCAGCCCAGCATGCATTTGTAGGCTACTTGTGTGCTGCTATAGCCCCTTGCTTTAGTTACTGTCATGGAGTTAGCTAAATATTTTCATTAAGAAACTGATAAAACAAAGATGAGGACCAAGAGCCAAGAGAGGGAGTGTGGTGATGTAGTGTCCACACCTAAAGAATCATAGTGGAATCTGAAAAGACACATATATCCTGAAAGCATGATGGTGTACTTACTACTTGCACATGCTAATAGAAAGGAACGAGGTGGGTAGATAAGTGTGTCATTGTAGCATAGTATTCATAAACAAAAAAACATATCGCTTAAATGTTTCGTTCATTTTTGTTCTATTATCTATACAATAAGCCATAATTGATTTTGGCCCAATAGGCCTGGCATATTCCCACGTTCAAGTAGCTTTCCGGTTTGATTGGGTTATTGTGGCTAAAAACCTTTAGGCCTAGCTATAGACATTTTTTAAAACAACTAAAACAACTTGCCCAGCCTGGCCAGCCTGGCAAGAGTGGCCAGCCTGCCCAGCCTGGCAAGAGTGGCCAGCCTGGCAAGAGTGGCCAGCCTGCCCAGCCTGGCAAAAGTGGCCGAAAGGGTGTTTTGCAACCCCATCGCATGAGCCTGAAGCCACAGACTGGCCAAACTCGGGTTTCTAAAAACAAATTCTAAAAATACATTTCAAAGGCACAGCCTATATGTGCAATTTATGGACTACAATGATTGAATACAATGAAATGTTGTTTAAATTCTGAGCGCTTTATGTTCCTTCCAGCCGATTGTGTTGCACTCGCAAATGCTTCACAATATATTTCTTTGTAGGCTATAGCCTTGAAATAATTGAAATAAAATATCCTAAATAATTCATTTTGTTCCTTCTTAGGCCCTGTCTGGCTCCTGACCTATTTAGAGTGTTTATATGCTGTTTAATATGACATGTGGTCTATTTGAAATGATGTGCGCTTCTTACATTCACCTTTTCCATGTTTATTATAATACTTTTCATTGAAATCCTTATGGTTTGGTTTCAATACTTCAAAACTAGAGATGGAAGGTCCAGGTAGTCACAAAAATAGATGGGTGTTGGCTACATTGTGATTTTAATGAATGGAGCGAATTTGGAGCGTCAGTTTTTTCTCCCTGTGAGCTCGGAGTGGTTTTTAGCGGAGCGGTTGGAAAGGACATGGAGTGCCCGGAGCCGCTATATGAGCACATGCTCTGGTGTCCACATACCACGTAGTGTATATACACTGAGTGTACATTCCATGACACAGACTGACCAGGTGAAAGCTATGATCCCTTATTGATGTCACTTGTTAAATCCACTTCAATCAGTGTAGGTGAAGGATCGAGACAGGTTAAAGAATTTCTAAGCCTGAAGATATGGATTGTGTATGTGTGCCATTCAGAGGGTGAATGGCCAAGACAAAATATTGAAGTGCTTTTGAACGGGGTATGGTAATAGGTGCCTGGCGCACCGGTTTGATTATTTCAAGAACTGCAACACAGCTGGGTTTTCACACTCAACAGTTTTCCGTGTTTATCAAGAATGGTCCACCATCCAAAGGACATCGAGCCAACTTGACACAACTGTGGGAATCATTAAGTGTACAAAACATTGGAGACAACATGGGCCAGCATCCCTAGAACACTTTCGACACCTTGTAGAGTCCATGCCCTGACTAATTGAGACTGTTCTGAGGGCAAAAGGGGGTGCTACTCAATATTGGAAAGGTTTACCTAATGTTTTGTACACTCAGTGTATGTTACAGAACGTTGGTTTCATTAATAAAATAGTAGCAGGCAAAAGTTTGGACACATCTACTCATTTCAGGGTTTTTCTTATTTGCCTATGTAGCAGAGGTAACTCTAGGTCTTCCTTTCCTGTGGTGTTCCTCATGAGAGCCAGTTTCATCATAGCACTTGATGGTTTTTGCGACTGCACTTGAAGAAACTGTCAAAGTTCTTGAAATGTTCCAGATTGACTGATCTTCATGTCTTAAAGTAATGAGGACTGTTGTCTCTTTGCTTATTTGAGCTGTTCTTGCCATAATAGGACTTGGTCTTTTATCAAGGCACACCTGTTAATTGAAATGCATTCCAGGTGACTACCTCATGATGCTGGTTGAGAGAATGCCAAGCGTGTGCAAAGCTGTCATCAAGGCAAAGGGTGACTACTTTGAAGAATCTCAAATATTATATATCTTGATTTGTTTAACACTTTTTTGGGAACTACATCATTCCATATATGTTATTTAGTTTTGATGTCTTCACTATTATTCTACAATGTAGAAAATTGTAAAAATAAGGAAAAACCCTTGAATGAGTAGGTGTGTCCAAACCTTTGATTGGTACTGTATGTTGAAATGGAACCAAATGATCTGTTTCTGTCTTCAGTATTTTTGAAATAGGATCGATGGGTTATATGGTCTACTACAGTATAGGTTGAATGTGATAGTCTGTCGATAACCAGCCTTAGGCATAACTCAATTCTTATTCTATTCAGAGTTTAGAGAAATTCATCGAATAGGAAATTAGCTATTATCAGGCTGGTTAATGTGATGCACATCTATTGAATTTGGAAAAATCCACCCGCACTCTGCCCCGCCCCACCTACTTAGCCAGTCAGGCCGTGTTGCGGCCGTGGCATACTGCATACTTTTCTACTAAAGGTACGTGCTAAATAGTATGCGACTGTAACAGTTTAGCTTCCGTCCTCTCCTCCCCAACCTGGGCTTGAACCAGGGACCCTCTGCACACATCGACAACTGACACCCACGAAGCATCGTTACCCATCGCGCCGCAAAAGCGGCCCTTGCAGAGCAAGGGGAACAACTACTTCAGGTCTCAGAGCGAGTGACGTCACCCGATTGAAACGCTATTAGCGCGCACCACCGCTAACTAGCTATCCATTTCACATCGGTTACACAACGATGCAAACATAGTATGCAGTTATGCTAGAATGGGTATTCGGACAGGCCATTGGCTGTTGGAGACCATTAACATAAGAAATCCATCAGCAAAATTCATTGAGATAAGTGATGAGTAAAACACGTTGTTCCTATTACGGTGCTCCTAGACTGATAGAAACCTCCCTTCCCCCTCAATCAACCTATTCAGCCCCTCTCATGTACTGTTATCAATCCACAAGGCTTGAGTCTGCCCTCTAGAATCATACAGTGGCCAAGGGCTAAGGTCGGCACTCCCTCTCTCTCCCTTCGACACCCTCATCCATCTCTCTGTCAATCCCTCCCTCTGGTCCCTCTCCATTTTTTATTTGTCTCACCCTCTCATCACACCCTTCTCTCTCCTTCTCCCCATTCACCTTCGCTCTCTGCTCTCTCACTCTCCTCCTCAGTCTCTCTGCTGCAGGGTGTAGAATGTGTGATTGAGGACATGGTGCCTTGCCTGCCTTAGATACTGTACCAGAACAGGAGTGACAGCTTATGATAACAACAAGACCAGGCTGTGTGTGTGTGTGTGTTTTCTGATTTTGGGAACTATTAGAATGTGAGTGTAACAAAATGTAGAAAATCTCTGTTTGGTATGACTGGGAGTTTCTCCTGTCTTTTGTTTCTGGGGATTTTAAGGACCTCGCCACACACCCTCACCTAACACAGTGGGTTCCTCCTAGCAACAGGAACGTACGCATGCGTGCATACTCACACACACACACACACACACAACACCACACACACACTGACAGCATCTACTTTTCCTCTCAGACTCAGAGTCCATGCTTCCTCTTGTGCTTTAGTCACAGTAGATTTTCAGGGTGTGTTGCTCTCGTCGAAAGCAGAGCGTGTTTCCCCGTGTCAGCCGTTAGACTTACTAATTAAGGGTTGAGAGGGGAGAAGTGGCTCTGTGTCTGTGTGGTTGTGTGTGTTTAACAGCGATTCATTATGCAGTTGTTTGTTTGAGCAGCAGGGCTTGCGTATCTGTGTGTTTAAGACATAGCCAGAGGCTAGCAGATGAATAATAATACTGCACCTCATTACTGAAGACTATGTTCTCAACACTGAGTTCGATGTTAGCTGCAGGCCTAGTGAAGATACGTCCTCGCCCGAAACAGTTGAGTCTCATACACACGCTCACGTGGGCAAGCACACACACATACACACAGGTGGGCGCGTATTGACACATACGCAGACACGTGCACACAGGCACTCTCACTCACTCAGTCTCTCTCGCTCCCCTCCTACTCATCCGCCACTTCATGTGATCTATGCAGTGGCACCCTGCATATTTTAGCATGGGGGTGAATCTCGTGGTTTTTAATGGGGGTAATTGGCCGTAGCGCATCAGTTTGGAGAAGCCTTTAATCTTTTGTGGGTCAGGGGCCTACCCCGCTCGCTAAACCAAAACAAAATAAACCAACTGTAATGTACTCTACGCTCCCCCATTTCTCTCCTCTCTCTCTTCCTATGGATTGATCGTGTCTCTCTCTATCCATCCATCCCCCATCTCTCTCTCTCTCTCTCTCTATCTCTCTCTCTCTCTCTCTTCTCTCTATCATGACACAAGGCGAGACCAAGATGCAGATGGTTGGAGTCTTACAATGTTTGTTGATCCAAAAGGAGTAGTTAAGAATGGTCGTGGACAGGCAAAGGTCAAAACCTGATCAGAGTCCAGGAGGTACAGAGTGGCAGACAGGCTCGTGGTCAAGGCAGGCAGAATGGTCAGGCAGGCGGGTACAGAGTCCAGAAACAGGCAAGGGTCAAAACCGGGAGGGCTAGAAAAAGGAGAATAACAAAAAGCAGAAGAACGGGGAAACCGCTGGTTGACTTGGAAACAGACAGGATGAACTGGCACAGAGAGACAGGAAACACAGGATAATTACACTGGGGATAATAAGCGCCTCCTGGAGGGGGTGGAGACAATCACAGGGACAGGTGAAACAGATCAGGGTGTGACACTATCTATCTATCCATCCATCCCCTCTCTCTCTTCATCCATCCATCCATCCATCCCTTTCTCTCTCTCTCTCTCTCTCTCTCTCTCTCTCTCTCTCTCTCTCCTCTCATATTTTCTAAATTGCAAATGAGGTAGTGCACCTACTTTCATATGAAAGTAACTTTGGGGATTGACTATTAGGATATGTAACTTATAACATGACTAAGCTATAGGATACATGGTATACAAATGTGTCATGTGTTAATCTATCAGACTCAGTAGGACTGACCGCCCCCCCCCCCCGCTTGCATTTCCCACATAACCAAAGAGCTGTAGAGATTGTGTGTGCTGTGTGTGTTTGTGGTGTCCGTGTGTTTGAGTGTGTGTGTGATTAATGCATCTCTAGCCTAGAACAAAGAGTGATACACACACACTTCCTCGCCATTTCTCCTTAGTGTCAGAGCTACTTTATTCCTAAGATAATCACAGCATGTGTCGGACACCTTTGAGGAAGTGTCTGGGTTGAAAACTTTACCTCCACTCAACTCAAATCCTCCCAAAGCCTCTTTAATTGCTGTTCTGCGAAAACGGCGCAGCGTAATTTTCTAGCGTTCCTGCCTGACAAAAGAAAGAGGAGAGAGGGAAGATAGGAGCATGGGTGGGAGGGTGAGAAAAGAAGGGTGGAATCTGAAAAAATGACATCAATGGATGCTACTGGGGAGTGAAGTGCTGCCTCTTGCACTTTTCCCTAACTCCCCCGGTGTTTCAGAAAAGACTGTGTCACACACACACACACGGTATATGCATGCACACACACACCAGGGCAGGCTTGTGATGCCTTCTGAATGTACGTTTTGAGATAGGCTGCAGGAGTCTGAAAGTGGGATGCGTTATGGGATGTTTTTGTGAAACAGGGAATGCAGGGGCAGGTTGGCAGTGTTGATAAGAGAAAGTGAAGTCACTGTACAGGGATCCTCCCTCTGTTTATACTGGAAAATTGTTTATGTCTGGCCGCACGTAGACTACCGTCCTGCTCTGTGTGTTGTGTGTGTGTGTGTGTGTGTGTGGTGTGTGTGTGTGTGGCAGACCTGTTCCATAACTACCTCCTCTTCTTCCTTCCTTCTTTCTTTCTCTCCCTCCCTCCCCCCTTTCTTCTGTGGGCTCCCAGTGTGTGACCTGCCTCCAGTCTTCCCCCTGCCTGTGGGCCTTGGACCAAGAACCCTCTACCCGTGTGTGGGCGTCCTGCTCCAGTACAGCCCCAGGCTTCTAGGCCTAGCTGGAGACTCTGACAAGGCACCTTGACCAAGGCTATGATGATGCCATTCCAACCATGTTGATTTTGGATTTTTTTTATTTAATCACTGGACGCACACTTTACTCCGAGAGAGGCTGAATATCTCTCCCACATCTCTCTTTCTAGGAAGCGTCTGTTAACAACGTTAGGGATCTTAAACAGGGAACCAGACTAAAGTAGCTGCAGGCCTTGTGGCTCATATGTGAATAATCATCTGTAAACTGGTAGGACTCCAACAGAATGCTGAGGAAGACGATAGGATGTGTAAATGGCTTGGCTCCCTGACTAGCTGCTGAGGCGGTGTGTGTGTGTGTGTTTGTGTGCGCGTGTTGTCAGAGTGTATTTGTACTGTTTATGAATCACAAATGATCATTTCTATCTCAGGGTTCAGTAACTAACTGGCAGGCTGCAGCTCCCCTCTGATTGTGATGTCCTCGACGGTTGCTGCTGGTTTACTGTTTGAGTAGTAAATAGACATTTTTAGGAATAAATTGCTGCTGTGGAAAGTGGGAAAGTGGTTTATAATTGGAATTTGGGTTATTAAAATGTTGTGTTTGAGATAGAGCGAGGGAGAGAAGGCGATGATTAAAGAAGAGGAGCTGTAGCACAATACAGAATTCTGTTACTGGCAGATCAGACATAGATTTGAATAACGCTGTGTGTGTGTGTGTGTGTGTGTGTTGCTAATTTTCGTGAAAGAAAACAATGTCCCTTTATAGTTATTGAAAAAAGGATGAATGTTAAATCTGTGAATGGTGTATGTGGGATCATTTCTGCAGCCAAGCTGTTATTTCCTCCTTGTTACCTAGGTAACCAAGGGAGACCTGCTATAAAAAGACAACCATGCCTCCCAGTCTGTCTGTCTGTCTGTCTGTCTGTCTGTCTGTCTGTCTGTCTGTCTGTCTGTCTGTCTGTCTGTCTGTCTGTCTGTCTGTCTGTCTGTCTGTCTGTCTGTCTGTCTGTCTGTCTGTCAAGACTCAGACATTTAATCATGAAGGGCCAATGTACCCCATCGTAAACCAACTGTCAGCATACCCTTAGCATTCACAGAGCTGCCCAGGCATATGATAGAATACAGTGTATTATCTTTGTGTCTGTGCCTCAAAGAACTTCCCACTTATAGTAGATGTAAGTCCTGCGGATATTGTGTTAGAAGCCAGTGTGGCTCATAGCTCGTTTAAATACAGATGTAGGATCTTAATTTGAGCCAGTTTGCTACAGCAGGAAAATAATCCTGCAGCAACAGGAAATGTGAATGATTATGTGAATCATAATTGATGAACATTTTTTTTGTAGGGGTTGATACGTTTTTCGTTTGGGAAAATCAAGTCTGACATTTTAAAGTGGAAATTACAAACTTTAGAAGGCTTTTTAAAGCTTGAATGCACTTCAAGTTTGCATTTCCTGTTGTGCAGGGACACTTCTGCAACAACGGGATGATCAAATGAAGATACGGCGTCTGTACTGTATGTGATTGCTTAGTAAAGAGGTCATCCCTTAAGGTATTCTCTGCGTTGGGTATGGGCCCAGGCAAAGGAAGATATGCACAGTAGACTTTAATAATGATGACCTCAGTGAATGCTGCCAACTTCATTAGGCAACGTGTGCAATGTGTTTTTCTGTGTGTGTGTTTCATCCCAGTTGTGATAACAGGCGGGGCAGACATCGACTCTGCTCTGGCCTGGGGTGGTGCTGTGGGCTTTGTCTCTGTCTCTGTGTGTGTGTGTGTGTGTGTGTGTGTGTGTGTGTGTGTGTGTGTGTGTGTGTGTGTGTGTGTGTGTGTGTTGTGTGTGTGTGTGTGTGTGTGTGTGTGTGTGTGTGTGTTCATGTGTGTGTGTGTGGGTCAAGCAAAGCTGAATCTGTAGTTTACTAGGGCTTTCAAACAGTCATGGTTGGTCACTAGTGGTAAAACTGGAGACAGGTGTGGGCCTCCCCCTCTATTCAATTCAATGAAATTGCGTTGAACCAACGTGGAATAGACGTTGAGTTGACGTCTGTGCCCTGTGGGTTGTTGTTTAGGGCTGTGTCATGACTATTAGGTCTATATACCAGCTCTCACAGTCTCACGTCACAATTAAACGTTCATCTATCTTTCCCAAACGTTCAATGTCAAAGTTTAGGCATTCACTCAGAATGTTTAAGGTTAGGGTTAAGTACAGGCGTTACTTCCACATTCTTAGGTTAGGCATTAACTCAGGCAAGGGTTAATAAGGTTTGGCTTCAAAGAAAAAAACCGGCTTTCTATCGCCGGAGTCAAACTTGCAAACTTTAGAGTCAGAGGAAGATGCTCACGCCCGTCCTCCATACCGATCCACAACGCCCGTCCTCCATACCGATCCACAACGCCCGTCCTCCATACCGATCCACAACGCCCGTCCTCCATACCGATCCACAACGCCCAGGCAAAACTGAAACCTACTTGAAGGTAACAGGGCTCACTCTTGCCCCAAGTGGCCGGTTTCCACTTCATCTCCCGACGTCATCAGACATAGATGGAAAGTTGACTACTGACTTGCATCATGGGTGACCTTGCTGCAATCGGGTTTGTGGTCTGGTTGTGTTGTGTTGTGGCTGTTGTGGTGGTAGCCTCCCTCCAGAGCCCAGAGGCTGTTGAACTTTATAGAGAGTCAAGTACCAGGA
This sequence comes from Salmo trutta, assembly GCF_901001165.1. Taxonomy (NCBI): domain Eukaryota; kingdom Metazoa; phylum Chordata; class Actinopteri; order Salmoniformes; family Salmonidae; genus Salmo; species Salmo trutta. The sequence goes on from NC_042966.1 coordinate 17,629,515, forward strand.
GACCTTGCCGTCTACAATGCTTAACATCACACACAGGCATGCAGGCGCACACACGCATGCAACACACACACACACACACACACACACACACACACACACACACACACACACACACACACACACACACACACCACACAAACAGTCCTCATTAGAAACTGCCACCAGTCCCAAACCCTGCAGCCGACAACATCAAAGAGATTTGCCTCATACCCCTCTCTCGCTCTGTCTCCCCCCCCTCTCTCTCTTCTCACCACACCCACACACATCCTACTTGGACACAGGCCAAACCCTGGTCATTGATTTGGTCCTTCAGTGAATCCTTGTGATCGGAATAATTCCATGGTTCTGACACATGTTCCTTGGAGGTGACACTTGTTTGTAGTGAACACCTGGGATGCTCTCTCTGGAAAATGGCTTTTGTCTTGAGGAGGTTTCTCTGCGCTCTCTCATGAGCACATATACAGAGACTTTCTTCTTATTATAACTCCCCCCATCACCTCTACTCCCCATACCTCAATTTCTCTCCCCCTCTCCCACCTCAGGGTATTAATAGCTGTGCTAATTGTGTAGAATGGTCGTTTAGCAGAAAGTTGTGTGTGTATGCGTGTCTCTGTATGAGCGAGAGAGAGAGAGAGAGAGAGAGAGAGAGAGAAGAAAATGGCTCCCAATTAACTAAACTTTGAAACCTTGGCTGCCGTTTCTCTGTACTAAAAGGTTCCCCCTTTCAGCCCCTGGGTCGGGGATCTGGCGCAGGTAGATCAATCATAACTCAGGGCCCGGGCAGCGAGCAGCAGACCAATGAGAGTGGAGCGACAATGCACTTCCCTGTTGTGTCAACGTGGTAACGCAAACCAGATGCAGGCAGGAAAGTGTTTGGGTAGAATACTTTTACATCCCTCTGAATAGGAGACCCAGAATCGCAGAGCTTGCACTTAAAAACATAATGGTGCGGTTGGAAGGGGGGGGGGGGGGGGAATATGGCGTTGGTGCTTTCTGAGAGAGAGACACACAGAGAGAAGAAGAGGAATCCCTCACAGCTCGTCAACATTTCTTGTAACCACCAACGCCCCTCTGAAGTATCAATCAGTAGACAGACAGACACACACACACACACACACACACACACACACACAACACACACACACACACACACACACACACACACACACACACACACACACACACACACACACACACCACAAAAGCCATCTAATGAGTATCTCTTAAGTGAGTGTGTGATGATCTTACTAATTACTGTGTCATTGTGTAGAGAACAATTTTTGACACATTCTATTGATGCGGATGAAAAGCTTTAGCTTTGCCATATTGAGGACTGCCGCAGCTTTGACGTTGAAATGATCACCACGTAATCTAGACGCTTGTTATTACTCTCTCCAATATTTCAAAGGCTTTCTGGAGAAGAAAAAAATGTTCTCGATGAAATGAAAGTCTTTTGAAGCCAAGAGAGCAGCATGAGTGGAAGTGTTAAACCACTCTTACCTTGCAGTATCACTCATACTGGAGTTTATGCTGTTTTCACACAGCTTTTTTCAGGATTTTGCCTAAAGTCTGACGCATAGAAATGCATGTGTACCCACACATTCTGTATTTATCGTTTTTCACTCAAATATGTTCCTGTATCCTGTACAGTTGTATAATCTATTGATAGGTTTATTTTACTCACATCTTCCCATATTCCCATACAAATCTTGTATTGATCGCTGTTATGTAATTTGAACCATTATTCTGCCCCAAAATGTGTTTCTGGTGTTGCTGTCACTCACAATGTTATTTTCACAAAATGGTGTTTATATGAGGGAGCTGAGTTTCTGTCTCTTTCACTCTCCCCAGCGCTGGGGGCTATAGGGATAGGGATGATGAAACCAGAGATACTGCAGATATAAATCCTGCATTAGCTAACTTGGATAGGAGAGCTAAGAGAGCCCCGGGCAATCTCTCTCTCTCTCTCCTCTCTATCTCCTCTCTCTCTCTCTGTCTCTCTCTGTCTCTCTCTGTCTCTCTCTGTCTCCTCTGTCCTCTCTCTCTCTCTCTCTCTCTCTCTCTGTCTCTCTCTCTCTCTCTTCTCTCTCTCTGTCTCTCTCTCTCTCTCTCTCTCTCTCTCTCCTCTCTCTCTCTCTCTCTCTCCTCTCTCTCTCTCTCTCCTCTCTCTCTCTCTCTCTCGTGTCTCTGTGTTGTCTGTCTGTCTGTCTGTCTGTCTGTCTGTCTGTCTGTCTGTCTGTCTGTCTGTCTGTCTGTCTGTCGTCTGTCTGTCTGTGTGAGTTTCAGATTACTTTTCTAGTCCTCCAGGGCTAGTGTGTGTATGGTTTGTATGTATGCATCGATCTATGTGTGCATGCCTCTATAACTCAACGCTCTTGTTGTGGTGTTGGGGACATTCTCTGTGTGATTGGGTCTGAGATGATGTGGTGCGATTTGCTTCTGTTGCTTTAATCATGGCAGAGCAAGATATTTAAACAGTCATCTATTCCATCTCAGACTACCCATCAACATTCCAGGACATGCAGCCTCATTTTACCCTCAATGACAAATATCTCTCTTTAACTTGACTTGATCTAGGTTGTTATTGATCGGTTGGTAGTTTCATTTCGAGTGTGGGTTTCTCAGAGCGAGAAATAATGCGTTTTTGTTTCTCTGTGAGAGAGAGAGAGAGTTGTTGTTTCTCTGTGAGAGAGTGAGAGAGGGAGATAGAGAGAGAGTTTTTGTTTGTGTGTGTCTTTGACTGGTATTGGATGGTTCCTCTGATTGCGGTTGATTGTATTGGATGACTGAGTGTGAGAAAGTCCTATGACTCCCTGAGACATTCTGCAGAGAGGGTGATGGCGAGAGAGATAAACAGATTGAAATAGAGGAAGGGATATAGATTGAAACATAAATAGAGACATGAAAAGATAGAGATACGGAGATCCTATTAAATTCTATGGATAGAGATCCCTTAGGAGAGATAATATAGATAAAGATGAATACGTGTGTATAGTATGTGTGTATATGTGTGTATAGTATGTGTGTATAGTAAAGATGGACACTAGTAGACTAGTACTGGATTCAAAGTTTGTATTTGTTTACTAATAATCGAATACAAGTATAAAAAACGATTTAGCAGGTTAAATGTATAACCTCTGACGTAACATAAGGTGTGTTTATTGTTTGTGGAGTATGGCAAATGCATAAAAATATGTTACGTTTTGTTTTCAGTTGTGTATCAGAACAACCAGTAAATGGAACAACCGGCATACACTCTTAGAAAAAAGGTCCGAAAGGATTCTTCAGCTGTCCCCAAAGGAGAACCCTTTTGGGTTCCGCCTAGAACCCTTTTGTGTTTCATTTAGAACCCTCTGTGGAAAGGGTCCTTCATAGAACCCAAAAGGGTTCTACCTAGAACCAAAAGGTTCCAACCTGGAACCAAAAGGGTTCTACCTGTAACCAAACAGGGTTATTCAAAGGGTTATCCTATGGGGACTGCCGAAGCACCATTTTAGGTTCTAGATAGAACCTTTTTTTCTAAGAGTGTACAAATGCTCTAATGCTCCTCCACAGCAAAAGCTTACCTAACTCCACCTTTATGGAAAATCCTCATGTTGTCTGAGTTTCCGAGGGGCCCCTCAGTAAATCCCATGCTTTGTGAGAATCCTGTGTTAATTGGGAATTTGGGATTCACCTCGGAAAGAGACGGATTTTGGGAATCTGGCGTTTTAGTCCTGGAAACAAAAGGCTGGGCTGGCAAAGCCGGAGTTCTTTCCGACTAAGCACGTTTCATCCCGGTAAATATGACCCTGGCGCATTGCTTTATCCCTGGCACGCGTTGGAACAGGGACCAATCCACACACACATCACGGTGTGTACTGTACTGTATGTGTGAGAGAGAAAGAGGGATGGACATGAGTTTGTCAGTATCCAGGGAAGTTGCCTTGTCACGCCCTGACCTAAAACACCATAGAGAACCCGAGGGCTCTCTATGGTGTTTTAGGTCAGGGCGTGACTAGGGGGTTCTAGTCTTTCATTTCTATGTTGGTGTGAGTATGGTTCCCAATTGGAGGCAGCTGATGATCGTTGCCTCTAATTGGGGATCATACTTAGTGTGGTCCTTTTCCCACCTGCGTTGTGGGATATTGTTTTTGTTTAGTGCTATGTGCGCTACGAACGGCATGTTCGTTTATTTATTTGTTGCTTTGAAGTTTCACTAAAATAAATATGTGGAACTTTACGCACGCTGCACTTTGGTCCACTCATTATAACGAACGTGATAGAATATCCCACCACTACAGGACCAAGCAGCGTGCCCTGGAGGAAAAGGAGAGTTGGACATGGGAGGAAATACTGGGGGGATGCGAGACCCTTCCTTGGCGGGAGATGCCAAGGAGTAATGGAGGACAGCAACGACGCCGGGGTCCGCGGCCACAAAGAGCCAAGGGCAACCCCAAGATTATTTTTTGGGGGGGGCACAAGGGGCGGTCGGCTGAGCCGAGGGAGAGCCAGAGACCGTCTGGGAGTCGATGGAGCTGTTGGAGGAGGGAGATTGGAGAGAGATGTTGTTTAGGTGTATTCTGCACTGCACTCGCCCTGAGGAGCGTGTCATCAGTCCGGTGCCACCTGTGCCGGCTCCCCGCACTCGCCCTGAGGAGCGTGTCATCAGTCCGGTGCCACCTGTGCCGGCTCCACGCACCAGGCCTCCAGTGCGCCTTCCCAGCCTGGTACGTCCTGTGCCGGCTCCCCGCACTCACCCTGAAGAGCGTGTCACCAGCCCTGAATCCTCTGCGCCGGTGCCCAGTCCAGGCACGGCGTCCAGTCTCGCTCCATGGCCGGAGCCTTCCTCTGCGCCGGTGCCCAGTCCACGCACGGCATCCAGTCCTGCTTCATGGCCGGGTCCGTGGTCGGAGCAGGTGCTACGTCCCGCACCAGAGCCGCCACCGACGCTAGTTGCCTACCCTAACCCTCCCCATCCAGGTTCAGGTTTATTTACGTTAGTTTATTTATTTGTTGCTTTGAAGTTTCACTAAAATAAATATGTGGAACTCTACGCACGCTGCGCTTTGGTCCACTCATTATAACGAACGTGACATGCCTCTACATTTTCTTCACTCAAGAAAGGATGCATGTGCATATAAAGGGGGGATGCAAAACACATATCGTAAAACTTAAATGAATAGCCTGGGTGTTTATTTGCTTCAATCACTAAACACAACCGCCGCTTATTAGACACAGGCAGCCCAATTCTGATATTTTTGCCTCTAATTGTTCTTTTGACCAATCATATCAGATTTATTGCCAATAATTGGGCAAAATATCAGAAATGGGCTGCCTGTGTAAACTCAGCCTATTTGAGCCAGGAGTCTATTTTCTTAATGCACATAGCTTTTGCTCAATAAAATGTTGAAAAGGCTACCACATTGTTTTTTGTGATCAGTATGACCAGTATAAACATCATAAAACAAATCCATCGCAGATCAGACTTGCAAAGACTAGGCTGCCTATCATCCCCGATTTCATGCTTCGGCAGCATTCTCTCACTACTTGCGCCTCATTGCGCCTTGTATCCCCTGTAGTTTGACACAGGAATGCGTTCACACAGATAGACTTCAGTATTCAACGTTTGTCCAGGTCTCCAGGATGTCGGAGATGCCTTCAATACTGTCCACCGGGGCAACTTAACCGCCAAGTTTTTTATGCTTAACCGTCACGTTTTTCTGTTATAACAGCCTTAACCCTCACCTACTTTCACTTCACCCCGGACAAACATCAACTACTGTAGTGAGACTGTGAGATCTTGTTGCTCTTTGAGCAAACTACGTCAAACAAAACTCATGTTTCATCCACGGCAATGATGTTGCTCTCCTTTTCCTTCTTTTGTGCAATCTTTACAGTACTCACTGAAGTTCACTCGCTAACAATCCACTTTAGAACATATAGGCTATACTCTATCAACCAGACCTCTGGCTTTTTTTATGTTGACCATGGTGTTTGACCAGCACCATATCTGGCGTTTGCATTGAGAGTAAATACTGATGATTAAACATGTTGTTTGGCTGGTTGTAATGAATAATAATGAAAATGAATATACTGTGTAATGAATATGTAGTATGGCCATACATGTTTGACTGTAATAGTCTTCTGCCTTTGAAATAAGTTTATCATAACATCTCTGTGTGTGTGTGTGGGTGTGTGTGGGTGTGTGTGTGTGTGGTGTGTGTGGATCGATGGCTTGTCTCGAAGAGAGATTGTTTTCTCCACTCCACTTCTCTCTCTCTCTCTTTTGACCCACACTGAGGGAGAGAGGAAAGGAGGGATAGAGGGAGGGAGAGAAGGACTTTTCTTCTTGTTAATGAGAGAAAGAGAGAGGATGAGATAGAGAAAGACAGCTATAGAGGGAGACGGGGAGAGAGGGATAGACCAATAGGCAGGAAGAGAGAGCAAGGAAGAAGGGAGCGAGGGATTAAGTATACTGCTTCTTAATGAGAGAAAGGGAGAGGAGGTATAGAGAGAAAGCGAGAAAAAACAATACAGTAGGGATATATGGATAGAGAGAGCAGGATTGGAGGATAGTCCTAGTGGAGAATGGTTGAATCCCTTCTACTCTAATGAGAATACTGGCTCTAATGCAAATGTGTGTGGTGTGTGTGTGTGTGTATGTGTCATTCCACCAAAAAGTACAAGAACAACTTTTGAACATGTACATATTTGTTTTGTTTGTGTGTTTTGCATATGAATCTGTGTAGTTGTGAGCTTCTGTGTGTATTTTGGTGAAGCGCGGACGTGTGTTGGTCCCAGTGATTGAGTCATTGTGTTAGCTGAACCAGTCTAGGCCCCATCTCCTGAAGGGTTCGGCGTGACATTTAGACAAGAGACCTCCGATCGATCGGATGCATTCCAGAACGAACAGTCAACAAACATCTCAGTACAGCAGAGACCGATCACCGGCTATGGGTCACAGTACCTCACCAGAGTACCTTACTGCACCAGAGCACTGCAGTCATACATGAAAGAATCTTCAGAGACTGCTAGTCTTTGCTTTTTCATAGTATTATCACTCTACAGTTAATAAAGTGGCCATCAGTTCCCATCACACCCTGTCTCACCCGTGAAGAGTCCCATTAGGTCTCTATTGTGATCTGGGTGAATGAACACCTCTGAATGCTCCCTGTTGATGCTAATCCAAAACAGTTTAACAGGGTTAGTATACCACTTAAATGAAGGAACTCAGAATTTAAGGAACACTCTCGTCTTAAATGGACCCGCTTATAACGTGGACCACCAATCACATTTTATTTGTCATATGCGTCGAATACAACCTTACCGTGAAATGCTTACTTACAAGCCCATAACCAACAATGCAGTTCAAGAAATAAAGTTAAGAAAATATTTACTAAATAAACTGAAGTACTTTTTTTATAAAAAGTTACACAATAAAATAACAATACCGAGGCAATATGCAGGGGGCACCGGTACCGAGTCAATGTGTGGGGGTACAGGTTAGTCGAGGTAATTTGTACATGTAGGTAGGGGTGAAGGACTATCGCTCATCCATATTTTTATGTACATATTCTTATTCATTCCTTTACACTTGTGTGTATAAGGTAGTTATGAAATTGTTAGATTACTTGTTAGATATTACTGCATGGTCGGAACTAGAAGCGCAAGCATTTCGCTACACTCGCATTAACATCTGCTAACCATGTGTGACAAATAAAATTTGATTCGATTGCATAGATAATAAACAGCGAGTAGCAGCAGTGTAAAAACAAATGGGGTAGGGTTGACACTCTGTCAATGTAAATAGTCCCGGTGGCCATTTGATTAATTGTTCAGCAGTCTTATGGCTTGGGGGTAGAGCTGTTAAGGAGCCTTTTGGACCTAGACTTGGCGCTCCGGTACCGCTTGCCGTGCGGTAGCAGAGAGAA